>NC_060112.1:3125000-3750000 GCF_021155765.1 Diprion similis | reverse complement strand
ATACGCTGCGAGCAACGGATCAAAAGTTACAGCCAAAAAACTGCAGATTTTCATCGTCATTTCTCTGGTGTTGGTCCTACGCTGTTTTGAATGTGTTTTTTAAGTTCCCGGGGTTCCAATTAGCCAAGAAACGGTCATACAAATTGATTCGGAGATCAGAAATTTTCGACTCCAAAAATCGCAAAAAAAGTAAGGTCAACCCCTTTGGATTTTTGGTGAAAATATCGACGACTTTGAAAGGTACTGCAATTAATTCTTTAGGGCACTATTCCGACGTAATTTTGCGAGAGAAATCGATTGAGCGCAGTTCCAATACGCCGCGAGCAACGGATCAAAAGTTACAGCCAAAAAACTGCAGATTTTCATCGTCATTTTTCAGGTGTTGGTCCTACGCTGTTTTGCATGTGTTTTCCGAGTTTCTAGGGTTTCAATTAGCCAAGAAACGGTCATACAAATTAATTCGGAGATCAGAAATTTTCGACTCCAAAAATCGCAAAAAAAGTAAGGTGAACCCCTTTGGATTTTTGGTGAAAATTTCGACGACTTTGAAAAGTACTGCAATTAATCCTTCAGGGCACTATTCCGACGTAATTTTGCGAGAGAAATCGATTAAGCGCAGTCCCAATACGCTGCGAGCAACGGATCAAAAGTTACAGCCAAAAAACTGCAGATTTTCATCGGCATTTCTCTGGTGTTGGTCCTACGCTGTTTTGAATGTGTTTTCCGAGTTCCTGGGGTTCCAATTAGCCAAGGAACGGTCATACGAATTAATTCAGAGATCCAAAATTTTCGACTCCAAAAATCGCAAAAAAAGTAAGGTTAACCCCTTTGGATTTTCGGTGAAAATTTCGACGACTTTGAAAAGTACTGCAATTAATCCTTCAGGGCACTATTCCGACGTAATTTTGCGAGAGAAATCGATTGAGCGCAGTTTCAATACGCTGCGAGCAACGGATCAAAAGTTACAGCCAAAAAACTGCAGATTTTCATCGTCATTCCTCTGGTATTGGTCCTACGCTGTTTTGCATGTGTTTTTTGAGTTTCTGGGGTTCCAATTAGCCAAGAAACGGTCATACAAATTAATACGGAAATCAGAAATTTTCGACTCCAAAAATCGCAAAAAAAGTAAGGTTAACCTATTTGGATTTTTGGTGAAAATTTCGACGACTTTGAAAAGTACCGCAAATAATTCTTTAGGGCACTATTCCGACGTAATTTTGCGAGAGAAATCGATTAAGCGCAGTCCCAATACGCTGCGAGCAACGAATCAAAAGTTACAGCCAAAAAACTGCAGATTTTCATCGTCATTTCTCTGGTGTTGGTCCTACGCTGTTTTGAATGTGTTTTTCGAGTTCCTGGGGTTTCAATTAGCCAAGGAACGGTCATACGAATTAATTCAGAGATCAAAATTTTTCGACTCCAAAAATCGCAAAAAAAGTAAGGTTAACCCCTTTGGATTTTCGGTGAAAATTTCGACGACTTTGAAAAGTACTGCAATTAATCCTTCAGGGCACTATTCCGACGTAATTTTGCGAGGGAAATCGATTGAGCGCAGTTCCAATACGCTGCGAGCAACGGATCAAAAGTTACAGCCAAAAAACTGCAGATTTTCATCGTCATTTCTCTGGTGTTGGTCCTACGCTGTTTTGCATGTGTTTTTCGAGTTTCTGGGGTTCCAATTAGCCAAGAAACGGTCATACAAATTAATTCGGAGATCAGAAGTTTTTGACTCCAAAAATCGCAAAAAAAGTAAGGTTAACCCCTTTGGATTTTTGGTGAAAATTTCGGTGACTTTGAAAAGTACTGCAATTAATTCTTTAGGGCACTATTCCGACGTAATTTTGCGAGAGAAATCGATTGAGCGCAGTCCTAATACGCTGCGAGCAACGGATCAAAAGTTACAGCCAAAAAACTGCAGATTTCCATCGTCATTTCTCTGGTGTTGGTCCTACGCTGTTTTGCATGTGTTTTTCGAGTTTCTGGGGTTCCAATTAGCCAAGAAACGGTCATACAAATTAATTCGGAGATCAAAAATTTTCGACTCCAAAAATCGCAAAAAAAGTAAGGTTAACCCCTTTGGATTTTTGGTGAAAATTTCGACGACTTTGAAAAGTACTGAGATTAATCCTTCAGGGCACTATTCCGACGTAATTTTGCGAGGGAAATCGATTGAGCGCAGTCCCAATACGCTACGAGCAACGGATCAAAAGTTACAGCCAAAAAACTGCAGATTTTCATCATCATTTCTCTGGTGTTGGTCCTACGCTGTTTTGCATGTGTTTTTCGAGTTTCTGGGGTTCCAATTAGCCAAGAAACGGTCATACAAATTGATTCGGAGATCAGAAATTTTCGACTTCAAAAATCGCAAAAAAAGTAAGGTTAACCCCTTTGGATTTTTGGTGAAAATATGGACGACTTTGAAAGGTACTGCAATTAATTCTTTAGGGCACTATTCCGACGTAATTTTGCGAGAGAAATCGATTGAGCGCAGTCCCAATACGCTGCGAGCAACGGATCAAAAGTTACAGCCAAAAAACTGCAGATTTTCATCGTCATTTCTCTGGTGTTGGTCCTACGCTGTTTTGCATGTGTTTTCCGAGTTTCTGGGGTTCCAATTAGCCAAGAAACGGTCATACAAATTAATTCGGAGATCAGAAATTTCCGACTTCAAAAATCGCAAAAAAAGTAAGGTTAACCCCTTCGGATTTTGGGTGGAAATTTCGACGACTTTGAAAAGTGCTGCAATTAATCCTTTAGGGCACTATTTCGACGTAATTTTGCGAGAGAAATCGATTGAGCGCAGTCCCAATACGCTGCGAGCAACGGATCAAAAGTTACAGCCAAAAAACTGCAGATTTTCATCGTCATTTCTCTGGTGTTGGTCCTACGCTGTTTTGCATGTGTTTTTCGAGTTTCTGGGGTTCTAATTAGCCTAGAAACGGTCATACAAATTAATTCGGTGATCTGAAATTTTCGACTTCAAAAATCGCAAAAAAAGTAAGGTTAACCCCTTTGGATTTTTGGTGAAAATTTCGACGACTTTGAAAAGTGCTGCAATTGATCCTTTAGGGCTCTATTTCGACGTAATTCTGCGAGAGAAATCTATTGAGCGCAGTCCCAATACGCTGCGAGCAACGGATCAAAAGTTACAGCCAAAAAACTGCAGATTTTTATCGTCATTTCTCTGGTGTTGGTCCTACGCTGTTTCGAATGTGGTTTTCGCGTTCCTGGGGTTCCAATTAGCCAAGAAACGGTCATACGAATCAATTCAGAGATCAGAAATTTTCGACTCCAAAAATCGCAAAAAAAGTAAGGTTAACCCCTTTGGATTTTTGGTGAAAATATCGACGACTTTGAAAGGTACTGCAATTAATTCTTTAGGGCACTATTCCGACGTAATTTTGCGAGAGAAATCGATTGAGCGCAGTTCCAATACGCCGCGAGCAACGGATCAAAAGTTACAGCCAAAAAACTGCAGATTTTCATCGTCATTTTTCAGGTGTTGGTCCTACGCTGTTTTGCATGTGTTTTCCGAGTTTCTAGGGTTTCAATTAGCCAAGAAACGGTCATACAAATTAATTCGGAGATCAGAAATTTTCGACTCCAAAAATCGCAAAAAAAGTAAGGTGAACCCCTTTGGATTTTTGGTGAAAATTTCGACGACTTTGAAAAGTACTGCAATTAATCCTTCAGGGCACTATTCCGACGTAATTTTGCGAGAGAAATCGATTAAGCGCAGTCCCAATACGCTGCGAGCAACGGATCAAAAGTTACAGCCAAAAAACTGCAGATTTTCATCGTCATTTCTCTGGTGTTGGTCCTACGCTGTTTTGAATGTGTTTTCCGAGTTTCTGGGGTTCCAATTAGCCAAGGAACGGTGATACGAATTAATTCAGAGATCCAAAATTTTCGACTCCAAAAATCGCAAAAAAAGTAAGGTTAACCCCTTTGGATTTTCGGTGAAAATTTCGACGACTTTGAAAAGTACTGCAATTAATCCTTCAGGGCACTATTTCGACGTAATTTTGCGAGAGAAATCGATTGAGCGCAGTTTCAATACGCTGCGAGCAACGGATCAAAAGTTACAGCCAAAAAACTGCAGATTTTCATCGTCATTTCTCTGGTGTTGGTCCTACGCTGTTTTGCATGTGTTTTTCGAGTTTCTGGGGTTCCAATTAGCCAAGAAACGGTCATACAAATTAATTCGGAGATCAGAAGTTTTTGACTCCAAAAATCGCAAAAAAAGTAAGGTTAACCCCTTTGGATTTTTGGTGAAAATTTCGGTGACTTTGAAAAGTACTGCAATTAATTCTTTAGGGCACTATTCCGACGTAATTTTGCGAGAGAAATCGATTGAGCGCAGTCCTAATACGCTGCGAGCAACGGATCAAAAGTTACAGCCAAAAAACTGCAGATTTCCATCGTCATTTCTCTGGTGTTGGTCCTACGCTGTTTTGCATGTGTTTTTCGAGTTTCTGGGGTTCCAATTAGCCAAGAAACGGTCATACAAATTAATTCGGAGATCAGAAATTTTTGACTCCAAAAATCGCAAAAAAAGTAAGGTTAACCCCTTTGGATTTTTGGTGGAAATTTCGACGACTTTGAAAAGTGCTGCAATTAATCCTCTAGGGCACTATTCCGACGTAATTTTGCGAGAGAAATCGATTGAGCGCAGTCCCAATACGCTGCGAGCAACGGATCAAAAGTTACAGCCAAAAAACTGCAGATTTTCATCGTCATTTCTCTGGTGTTGGTCCTACGCTGTTTTGAATGTGTTTTCCGAGTTCCTGGGGTTCCAATTAGCCAAGAAACGGTCATACGAATTAATTCAGAGATCAAAAATTTTCGACTCCAAAAATCGCAAAAAAAGTAAGGTTAACCCCTTTGGATTTTTGGTGAAAATTTCGACGACTTTGAAAAGTACTGAGATTAATCCTTCAGGGCACTATTCCGACGTAATTTTGCGAGGGAAATCGATTGAGCGCAGTCCCAATACGCTACGAGCAACGGATCAAAAGTTACAGCCAAAAAACTGCAGATTTTCATCATCATTTCTCTGGTGTTGGTCCTACGCTGTTTTGCATGTGTTTTTCGAGTTTCTGGGGTTCCAATTAGCCAAGAAACGGTCATACAAATTGATTCGGAGATCAGAAATTTTCGACTTCAAAAATCGCAAAAAAAGTAAGGTTAACCCCTTTGGATTTTTGGTGAAAATATGGACGACTTTGAAAGGTACTGCAATTAATTCTTTAGGGCACTATTCCGACGTAATTTTGCGAGAGAAATCGATTGAGCGCAGTCCCAATACGCTGCGAGCAACGGATCAAAAGTTACAGCCAAAAAACTGCAGATTTTCATCGTCATTTCTCTGGTGTTGGTCCTACTCTGTTTTGCATGTGTTTTTCGAGTTTCTGGGGTTCCAATTAGCCAAGAAACGGTCATACAAATTAATTCGGAGATCAGAAATTTCCGACTTCAAAAATCGCAAAAAAAGTAAGGTTAACCCCTTCGGATTTTGGGTGGAAATTTCGACGACTTTGAAAAGTGCTGCAATTAATCCTTTAGGGCACTATTTCGACGTAATTTTGCGAGAGAAATCGATTGAGCGCAGTCCCAATACGCTGCGAGCAACGGATCAAAAGTTACAGCCAAAAAACTGCAGATTTTCATCGTCATTTCTCTGGTGTTGGTCCTACGCTGTTTTGCATGTGTTTTTCGAGTTTCTGGGGTTCTAATTAGCCTAGAAACGGTCATACAAATTAATTCGGTGATCAGAAATTTTCGACTTCAAAAATCGCAAAAAAAGTAAGGTTAACCCCTTTGGATTTTTGGTGAAAATTTCGACGACTTTGAAAAGTGCTGCAATTGATCCTTTAGGGCTCTATTTCGACGTAATTCTGCGAGAGAAATCGATTGAGCGCAGTCCCAATACGCTGCGAGGAACGGATCAAAAGTTACAGCCAAAAAACTGCAGATTTTTATCGTCATTTCTCTGGTGTTGGTCCTACGCTGTTTCGAATGTGGTTTTCGCGTTCCTGGGGTTCCAATTAGCCAAGAAACGGTCATACGAATCAATTCAGAGATCAGAAATTTTCGACTCCAAAAATCGCAAAAAAAGTAAGGTTAACCCCTTTGGATTTTTGGTGAAAATTTCGACGACTTTGAAAAGTGCTGCAATTAATCCTTTAGGGCACTATTTCGACGTAATATTGCGAGAGAAATCGATTGAGCGCAGTCCCAATACGCTGCGAGCAACGGATCAAAAGTTACAGCCAAAAAACTGCAGATTTTCATCGTCATTTCTTTGGTGTTGGTCCTACGCTGTTTTATATGTGTTTTTCGAGTTTCTGGGGTTCCAATTAGCCAAGAAACGGTTATTCGAATCAATTCGGAGATCAGAAATTTTCGACGCGAAAAGTCGTAAAAAAAGTAAGCTTAACCCCTTCGGATTTTTGGTGAAAATGTCGTCGATTCCGAAAAGTGCGAAAAACCATTCTTGGACACACTATTCCGACGCCATTTTGCGAGAGAAATCGATTCACCGCAGTATCGATACGCTGCGAGCAATGCATCAAAAGTTTCAGTAAAAAGTGAAAGATCTGTTCTGTCAGATTTGCTACTGCTGGCTATTTTCGTAAGTCCTCGCCTGTTTCTTTCAGGCTATTTTCTTTGTATTCTTTGAGTTTTTGGCGGTTCAATTAGTCTAGAAAGGGCCGTTCAAATTTATTCCGAGACAACACATTTTTGACCAACGAAAAAGTAAGGCTAACCTAAAGGTTGCACTAATACTCTGAATATTGCTCCTAGGCCATCTGTTATGCATAATCCTGACGTGATTTTGCCAGAGAAATTGATTAAACGCAGTCCAAATACTCTGCGAGCAACGGATCGTGAGTGTCCGCTGAAAACCGGACAAATACTTCAGTATTTTTCCAGCGGCTGGTCCAACGCTGTTCCAGATTTCTCCTCCGAATTCTCAACGTTCAATCAAACTGCTCAAATCTGTAAAAATTGATCGCATTTCTCAATCTTTTCGGGCGCAATAATCTCTCAATAAGCAATGTCCAACCCTTCTTAACACCGTAACAACAGGTACGGTCAAAACATATTAATTACTACTCGGTCGGTTACACGAAAGGTGAGGAAAAAAATTTATAAACTCACAGCCATAAACTTAAGCAGTTTATTCAATATGCCATAAATCTAGTACAAGTGTTCAGGAGTCAGTGTGTACTTATACAACATGTTGTTGCATAATACTGAATTAGACAAAAAAAAATGCAAAAGTATGATTCTCCATAACATAATAACTTTGATTCTCATAACAGGAAAAGAGAGTGCAACATACATTATCTGAAGTAGAATAAGAAATATATTATAGCCGATAGTCACTGATGTAATTAGTATAAGTATAGCTTTAGATCCCGCCTGAGTACAGGCGCAACGTATATATTATGTTTGATATTGTATTGTATCCGTTAATTGTCACTTATTTAAAATAATGAATGATTGATTATAAAGACTTTAAAATAATAAATGATTGAATATCCTCATATTATTCCCGTATTTCTTCAACTGTTGATCCCACGATCACCTAAACGCTTTACTTGCAATCTTTCAGGTCCAATTAGTCTGGAAAAAGTCATACAAATTGATTCTGGGACAAAAAAATGTTCGCACAAAATAGTAGGGCTAACCTGCTTGGATTCTTCAGTGTTGACAGGCTTAGTCTCGTCATGTAATATACCCCTTCAATTTCCAATTCTGACATCCTCTTGGTTGGTTAACTCTCCAGGCAGCCGACAAGGTTGACGTAGTTGAGGTTCATTACCTTCGATGAAAGAACAGAATGATTTTTAGAATAAGCTTGCAATTTATATAACACCACACATTCCCTGAAAACGAATTCTCTCTAGTGCATAACTGTGCTCATTGCATAAAATGTGACTTATTTTTCAATTCCATGACCAGTTTTTATGGGCTACCAAAAATCAATTACGAAAAGAAAATTAAGAAACGTTCGGAGCTCACTTTGTTCACAGTTAACAGAGATCAATTCTCTGAGTGAAGTAGAAGACGAACTGAACTTGGAGCTCTATTCCTCATAAAAAAATGATAATAAACTGCAAGAAATCTATTTTTTACTGAAATTTGTTCAGAACTCAGAAACTCAGCTTCACGACGTTTTAGACTGATTGACTATTTAACCATTTCACTGATTGACTGATTGACTGACGGACTATTCTTTTATAAAGTCAGATTTTTTGCTGCACCTTCTATCGGGCTTCCAAACTGATTTTTCCCAAAATTGGTGGGACTTAGACCAATAGGAAAAATTTATGTGCGTAACTATTATCTTGGGCTTTTTTATTCGGCTTTACACCTCAGCCTATGGTAGGTTACACCGACCCCCGCTCTTGTCAATGAGACATTAAACATAACTATAAAATGACATTGCCGAGCATTAGATTTTTCAAAAGCGCGTAAGAAGAACTAATAGTTTCAAATATATAATATGATTGTAAACAGAGTTTAGTAACTAAATAAAAAGGGTTTCAGACGCGACACAAAAACATACCAATAACATTTAAAATCGTATATAAAAGAAGTTTAATTGATATCAATCCGTATTTAATTGAGAAACTAGGACGTGAGACTCAACGATAATCAAATGGTATTTCCACAGGTTATTGGTAACGTTTCAGGAACATTTCTGGAACGTGTCTGTATTGAATGGCTAGGTAATGTGACGGTCATGTGTTCGGGCCCCCAGCGTAAGTGGGTTATCTTGGAAATATGTATGTACCTCACAAGTCAGTAAATGCAAATGTATGATGAAAATGGAATTGCGTTGTTCGTCATCAACGATACACCGCTTCAGAAAACCAGAAATATGTGGAAACTATGTTTTTATTTACTCTTAAGCATTCTTGGCTATAACTGTCATATGTCGTTGTTATATCAGTGGTACATATCCGATATTGTTGTGACCACGTCTACCAATTCATGGTGACGATGGCTTTTTAACGGCTTATTTTGACCCTAAATTAACGGTTGAGGATCATTTTTACCATATTTTTCTCTCAGTACATGCATGTGTGTTGTATCTGTTACATCTGTACTCTGTAACTTAAATCTCTGTGTGTGACATACATGTCCTGTACAGGTCATCAACAGTCCGTGTGATAAAAGTGTCACTTTATGAAGAAGTTAGGGGGTATTAATTCAACGTCACTGATACGAAATTTTGATACTTGGAAGTGCATCTTTCACGTAAAGTACCGGTGTTTGAAAATGTCGTCCACAAAGAATATGGCACTCGGTGGCAAACGGTTTTATATATCTGAATTCAAAATTATTTCCTTCTTTACGAGCATTGCATAATCTTACGAAGGCAGTTAAGGTTCAGGAAAATGTGAAACCCATGCGATCACAGCAACACCCTACTTCTTCCCCCCGTTTCGTCGTCTTTTAGTTTGGTCTTGTAATTGGATGGACAACCCTGAGCGTTCAGTATATCCTCCTAACGTGGAATTGTACATGTGAAAATTCATGTGCATGTGGCGAAACTTGTTACAGCGCAGGAGAGATTTGTGAATGCGAAGCAGTGCCCGGGCAACAGCCAAGAACGCCCGGGACGCCTGCGCCGTGGTTCACATGCCTCTGGGGGAGGCTTTTCTATACGGGATATTCGAGGTATAGTGAAAGATCCCAGGCAGCGGTAGTAGCGACCCGGGACTCTGCGGGATGAGTTGTTAAAAGACATACATAATGTATCTTATGCAGTACCACGCAACTGAGAACGTGAATTAGAAACACGAAGCCACAACATTTTTTAAGAAGAACTGATTCATGCCATCGTTGTTCAGTGCTGTCCATATCAAACCTTGTGTCACGGTGTTTTATTGGTGTATAAAAAACTTTCGAACGCGAGACTTTAAGTGAAAATCGGGTGGTGAGTCGTGGTTGACAGGCAACAAAAAACGGCAATCACTGACAGTCTAATAACGAATGCAAACTTGGTGATTGGAATTTACGGGAGGGAAAATACAGTGATGAATTCTAAGCTGCGCATGTTTTTGGTTCTGTGTGTCGTTACAACTGTCACTGCTGTTGGATATAAAGGTAGTATTTCGGTCTGAAACCTTTAGCATATTATTAATTGAAATTGACTATCTAGATGTCATGGGCTTGGAAGGTTATTTTTTACTGTACAGACTCTATATCCTCACTTGGACAATCAAACAATTGCGTAATTTTTCAACTCAAGTTATGAAAGAGTTAGTTGGATCTGAAATTGAGTCCATGACAATTAATCTACATTTTAGCGATTGGATTGTTACTTGTCGATGGCTCACGTGAATCAGGAATTCCTTCAATAAATTTCACTCAACATAGCAGTGGTATCGGGAGATGAATCATGTGAACCTGGTGTTTGAAAATTGTCTATTTCATATTCATATTACGCCAGAAACCTAAAATACGACTCTAAACATTCACATCAATTTTCACGTATCGGATTCGTTGTAGCGTATCTGAAAGTTTACGCTTTTCGGACCGTTATTTTGTTCCGGGGGTGGTAGATGGCAGATGAAGCGTATCTGGGATCAGCTCGTGAATATGGGAGTTTCCACGTGGTTTTAAGGTGGGTTTGACTCTCACTGGTTCTATTAAAATGAAATTTTATCGAACTTGAAGTACAGTTGGCGATGGTAGCAGAAATGACTTTAGGATATTTAATGAGAGTTATTTAGGGGTGCACTCATTTACGAATGAATATCCTCAATACATTTTCCATGACTATTGTAGCTCGCTTATTCGGCAAACTCCTGAAAATTAACCCCAGGACCCTACGCTATCTATACGGAAAAAATAACCTAAGCAGGGGTTACGCGCACCCCAGAATTTCAAATCAACGCTGTCCGTTAACCGTTTCTCGTAGCAGGGTTTTTTCATTCGAAAGCTGAAAGACTAAAGAAGAATAGAATAGTATACGCAAGAAAAACCTGACATGAATTTTTTACCGTGAAAAATTCGATTGAACAAAGTAAGAAAAGTGATTTCAGAGGGTCGTAAGAACTATATGAGGTTAGGGGTACACATGTATAGGGTCCTACAGGGTTAAAACAACCTTGATTTAAATAAACTGATTGAAGTGTTAAATTGATTCTTCTTCACAACATCCTTTACACAACTTTAAATTGTTGCAGAATGAATACAAGTAAAACCCCAGCTCTCATGGGTGCCATTGAATACTTGTACAGGTCAGGATGGGTGTATTTGCATTCACAATTGAATAAAATGCGTTGATCATATTTCAATCCTGATATCCAGTCAACGTACAAACCAAATTTTAAGACAAGTGGCACGCTCTGCTTCTCCAGTTATGGAGAACATTTTCTTTTTCTTCTTTAGAAGTTTTTCTTTCCAGTACTTCCTTGAAGAGTTGCTATGGCGAAAAAAAGCAATCGAGTGTACAGAGGTGATATTTTTTTTTAGAGCACTCTACCACCTAGCTATTGTGAGATGAGATGCAGATTTTGGTGAAACGTTTTATTTAACTCTCTTGTAACGAGGTCGATGATTGGATCACGACGAGGGGCTATCGATGACCGCATCCACACCCGGCCGTGATGTTATTGCGGCCTATTTCGGGTTCGTAGCCCGTTGACTACACGCACGTACGAAGAATAATTGGAAATGAGAAGAACTTTTACCGAGGAGTTGAATGTTTGACTGCATAATTGATTTATTGTAAAAAGACGTGGGAAGTACGATGAGAAGATATTGTAACGTGTCAGAATTCGTCTACTTTATTCGCATAATTGCATCGATTTATTCTGCCGATCATCAAAGAAATGAATGAACTTTACTCGATCTGCCGCGTGGTACCGACTCTATCGCTATAGTCTCGTTAATAAATTAACGTATTTTCATTAATAACTACATTTTAGTATTAAGATTCATATTCATGCCATTTGCTTAGTCAAGTCGTCACACAATATCCGGGAATAGCCCGACAACTTTCAGGTCAATCGAGAGTCCATATAAACGTCATTTTCCCTTTGTACCTTGAATATAACTTTTACCCTTCGTTAGGAGGTCCTTGTGAAATATAATAGGAACCATCCAATAGCGGAGGTTTGCTACCGTAACATGTTTTTGCAACCAGCCGATAGTGGAGGTTCATTTTTAGTAACCATTCGACAGTAGAGGTTTATTATTTATCCTTGTATTTATGCGTGTAAGCACCGATACAAGGACACCATCGATAGTGTGGGTTTACAATTAATTATCCTCTCAATAACCATCCGACAGCGGAGGTTTATTCTTTATCCTAGAATGTATGCGTGTAACCATTCGGAAGTGTAGGTTCCAATTATTAATCCTTATGTAACCATTCGATAGCGGAAATTTATTGATTATCCTTGTGTATAACTAGCCGATAGCGGAAGTGACGTTACTCTACGTACTCTCTTTTCCTAGATACATTTAATATTGTTCAACTCCTAAACACCCAACACCATTACTCCCACCAATATAATTATACCTTTTTTTCATCTCGCTAACTTTCTCAATAAACAAACACTAATTTTCCTTAAAAATTCACTTAGCCTCAGACAACCCATAGTTTATTCCAAAAGATGACTTGAGAGTGTGAATGTATGGGCGGAAAGGATGCAAAGGACTGGCTAGTTGCAATTTTGGAGTAGAGGAAACATTCTGCTGATACGGTATGGAAATCGAGGCAGTGATATGATGATAAGAAGATATTGGAGGGTATAAAGTACCTGTAAGATTGTGGAAAAAGACGCTAAGGTCTTGAGGAGATCACACTCTCAAGAAAACTTGGAAAGTGGTCTGCATTGTGAAAATAAGAAAACGTTTTTATTTCACAAAATCTAATTCGATTTCTTAGACAGTATGAAAAATACATTTTTGTTACCATTGCAAATGGTCTAGCCGGAAACGTAGACCAAAATACCTCAGGAAGTTTCTTGATGTTTATTCAAAGCGATATACATAGATTATATGAAGAAAAAACATCCGAAAAGTTTCAATCCCTCACCGCTTTTATTTAGTTTCGAAAACACGCATCAGGATACATTTTTTTTAACATCGACTTTTTTTAGCACCGAATGACGAAAAATTCTACAAAGTTTTGTGTTAAGTTTTTACTGTGATCGGGTTGAGTTGCACCTACAATTATTTGTTTTCAAATATTATATGTGAAAACCATTGATGTCGAGTCGAGAGACACTGAAAACGAAAAATGCAGAAACCAAATCAGGAATGCAATCGATTTGAAGCTGCTCGAAATCGAATGAAATGTAAATTCAGGACCTTGAGCAACGACCCATGCAGTGATACTCTGCCGTAGGTTGTGAGAGAAGTCGATACCATCTAAGGTTGCAAAAGATGTAAAAGGTACCGAAAGCTCTGAAAGCGAGAAAGCATCTTCGAACTTTGAAGGGAAAAAATAAATTCGAAAAACCCGAGAAACAAACAGATACTTAAACATTCCTGCGGTTTTTTACACTTTGAGTAACCGCCCTTTGAACTATTATTTATAACTTTGGTTTTTAAGTAGCACCTCAAATGACATATTATTATATTACCGAAATGATGTTGACATAAAGTGGTTACTGTATTAACAAATGGAATGTCAGGTTACTGTGATTTCCGCGTCAATAAATGAGACAAAAGAGTAATACAAAGTTTAGACAATTTTAATTAGGTAAGATAAATTTTCGTTCCAACAAATGATAACCATTTAATAGCAGTCAATATCCGAATCGTTATCATCGAGTTATCATTAATCCTATTTGCATCATTATATTTCATCCTCCGTTCTATTCACCCTTCCGTTTTCAGTTTGAAAAAATATCGATATTTGCTATGAAAAATATGCCATTCATATCAAGCATTGCGACTTGACACGTCAAGTCCGTAAGTGATTTAGATATAGGGGGACTTTATTCAGACCATGAATTCAGGCATCGTAAGCTTAAGGTGAGTTTGTCCACACTTCACATCCTGTATGAGACTCCGTTCAGAGGATATGGGCTGTCTGGATAACAGGAACGTTACTGGCAGCCAATACCTTATCCATATTGCGCCTGTGTCGTTTACTATGAGATGGGAAAGTGGTCAAACTCATCGTAAAACTGTTGCAGAATTAATTCACAACCAATTAAAATCTTTTCTCTTTCTTCCCACCGTCAGAAGAATAATGCGAGAAGGTCGACTGGAGTCTACCTAAAAATACCTACACTGATAGAAAATTTATTACAAAAGTGTGAACGTTATCTACATGATTTATCTCAAAATTCGTATAGAGTAGAATGCGTTGTTTTTTGTGAATTTGTTGTACAGTACTCGTGAGTTATGAGCTTCTTCTTTTGCAAACTATTGCGCGTAAAGGTAGATATGGTGGCCAATTTTCTCGGAAAAAAATCCAATTTTCCCTGACCAAACCTTTAATTGTCTTCATTAGCGCTACGACTCCCCAATTGAAATACCCCTTAAATTCATTACAACGTAAATTCATTAGAAAATTCAATAATGTTAAGAAAAAACTACATGAAAACACAACCAAATACATATATTAGAGGGGTCCTTATTTAGGGCTTAGACTTAATTTTTTATCAGAAGCCTTCCAAATCGGCTCCACATAATTTAAAAACAGTTTTGAACATTTTTCAGATTCTTATCTCAATTCTAACCCCACCTACCAAGAAAGTAGATTTCCCCGTTTGAAATATACGGCCATATTATCATCGTGTATTTTATTGCTAGAGTGATAGTTTTTTAAAAAATCTGTAACTGGAAGGTTTTCGTGATCATCGGTGCTACTGCCTGATAAAAAAGTCACATTATCGTACCAGGAAATCTAGAAAAATTGCACACTCTGTAATTCTGACTTTATTTTTCATTTAGTGGGTGAGCAATTCTCATAGATTACCTGGTATGACGATGTGAATGTTTTTTTCAGTAGTAGCACTAACGCCTAAGATCTTGCAGTTACAGATTTTTTTGAACATTTTTACTCTTACAGTAAAATATATACTGATTGTGAGAATATAGCCAAAACACGTGTAATTTAAATGCGGGAATCCACCCTTCAGAGCGAGGGGTTAGAGTTGGGATAAAAATCTAAAGAAATTGGAGAATTTTTGTTGAATTTTTCGGAGCCCATTTTGAGGGGTGTTTGATGAAAAAATTTGCCAGAGCCTTCAATAAGGACCACCCTAATGCACATATATATATTGTATATGTATTATGCACGCTTCACTTCCGTCGTGTGTGATTATCCCAATTTTCTTTTTTTTTCTTCAATTATAATGTGAGAATTTTTTAATTTCCCTTGCAGCCATTCATCAGATGCTTGTTCATCTCTTTTTCCCTAACCAAATTCGAAATTCCCCAACATTTCCATGATTTCCAGGAAAAATTTTCCCCCTGACATTTCCCGGTTTTCCCTTACCGTGGTTACCATGTAGAGAGAAAATGAGCGCGCCACAAATTGAGGGAAACCTCAATTCTTAGTAATGACACCCCTGCGGCCTCAAAGCAGACTTATGATATAACGTGCGAGTATTGTACATACTTTAATACTGTTCCTAATTTGTGACTGTAGACTGTTAAAAATTTGCAGTACTTCCCGTGTATAATTTTCGGATTCAAATTAAGTCCATACGCATTTGTGAAAAAATTCGCACCGAGACGTGTTCGCGCAAATGTTGTTATTCTAACGATAAGTAAAATTGGAGTGAATTTTTATGAGTTCGAGTAAAATTTGCTAAAATTCGCGTAAAATTTCACGTGCCGATATGGATTTGAAACTGCACGAAATTGACACGAACATTTTTGACAATATAAATTTTTTTGTAAATTTTTGAAATTATTCGATTAATATTTTTGATAATGATATAATAAAATTCGTATTACGATAACTGCAATGGGAACAAAATTGATAGTCAGAATAAAAATGAAGATACAAATGAAAATAATGATAAAAAAAAATTGAGATGGTCAGGAAAGGAATTTAAATGATAACCATGATAGTGACCGTCCATTTTGTCTTAAACCTTTTAGCCAATCCTACCTTTAGTTTTCACTTTTTTTTCAAGTCCAATTTGTTGACCTAAGACTTTTTTCAATATTCTGTTATTATTCAACAGTTGGCAAAGTGAGAAGTTTAAATTTTTTGTTAGTTGAAATTGATATGTTCCCAAAAATAGAGAAGAAATTTTTCATTAAGATTTTTACAGTTTCCTGTCTCAGACTCAGGGTATTAACGGAAGATCAATTACCGGCTGCATAAATACTGTAGCGGGTTTCATACAAGTTTTAACGCTGTTGAAACCATCGTGGTGCAAACATCTTTTGATCGTTTTTTGGCCTTTTTAATTATTCGAGCTATTTGAAGCGTCTTATTCAGATGAAACGATCTTCATTGCAGCAATTAGGTAACCGATTTGCAGAAGTGAATTGTGAACGTATCACTAGTTTAAAATTAAAGTAAAATTCATTCCCAAATTCAAATATAAACAATTCGCAGGAATGTCATCCATTGGAAACTACCAGATTCCAAGTATCAATGAAACAGTCAGTATACGTGGTGGTCGATGGTAAAGAAATAGTTGCTATAAAATTGATCGTTAATGTTGAGAGAGAATATAATATTGCGGGTACTCTTTCAAATATAAGCGGGATCCTAATAAAAAAAACTCATTAGATCGTGCATTTGTTCACCATTTAGAAATAGCTCTGCTGGTATTCCGATATTACAACAAATAATATTAGTAGTGAGATTTGCATGTCAACATAAACGCAGAATTTTCTTACGGCTATACACGGTAAAATCGAATTACAAGAATCTGTTCACAACAATATATTAAACCTGTTCAATAAGTCTGTGATGGCAGAATTGTTAGATCATGAATACGTAACATAATTTTACTTTTTCATATCATTAATTCTGACAGAACTATTTTAGTATGGTAAGGAAAATCGTACTAAGGCAGAAAGAAACTAACGACACATCACACAAAAGCCAGTGGTTTTTCTAACGATCCTAATCAATTGAATGAAAGAATTTTTAAATCTTGAAAAAGTATCTGATGTGCGACGCGTCTCAGGGTACAAAGAGTCATATCAGAAAATAATGCGTCAATTTTGCTTTTTGCAAAAATTGAGATTTCGCACCAAGTCCCGAGAAGATAAAAGATAACGATTTTACTCATTCACATAAAATAATTGTTATATAACACATTTATTTTATGTTTTATTTGTTATCTTAACACTAGTATATAGTCCGAGTTTTCGTTTGTTCATATTTTCTAAAGTTTACTATTAATTGTACTTCTATAATCTTGAGAGTGTATGTATGTGACGGAAGTATACGTATGTGTAAAAGACTGTGTGCAAATATTAAATACCAGGCAGCTTTCGCAACATTCACATAGCAGGTGTATCAAAATGTTTGCCTTAATAATAACAGTCGAATTAGCATAAAATACCGCTGTTACGTACTGAAGACATTGTTGAATTGAAGCGGATATTTTGATATGCCTGCGATGTAATTGTTGTGATTGCTGGCTTGGTTAAAAATACCTAATAAATATCGTGGTTAACAAAATGTGTGTTTCATTTCATTCGGTTGTCCTTTATGTCTCATTAGAAAACATATAGGTGCATAAAACGTAAAATAGATTTATGAAATAGGTATGTATATAAAATGAGGAAAATCATTTAATGGATACAAGTTATGATGGGAAAACAAATTTGAAAAATTCGAGATGATGGATCCAATATGACGGACGAATATGTAAAATTTAATTGAATCCAGTCAAAAAAGTCTGTGCAGGGGTTTTGGGGTCACTGATTGGATTCACCATACTGAATTTTCAAAATTTGATTTAACAATAATAATAAATTTGTTTTCAACAATAAAAATTTACTTTTATATCGCAATGATTACTCTCGAGTATTAAAAACATATTAGTACACTATCAGAAATAGCAAAATACCGCAAAAAATATCTCGGAAAGTTCTCTAAATATACAAAAAATGGATATAAAATAGTGGGTAGAAATACTTATCACTATGACTCAAAGGGGCGAAAGATATATAATCTTTTTTCACTGCTTTTACATGTGTTAAACGCGTTCTCCACCATTATGTGTTGATTGGGGCAAATCGTATGCGTCTTCCATCGTCCCACGAAATATGAGTACATTCTTTAAGTCATGACTTTATAATGTTCCGGTTAGACCGGGTGAATCGTGGGGTTGGTTTATGGATACTCAGTGTAGTCGGCAAAGGGGTCTGGGGTCCTCCCCCTCCGTCCCGCTGAATGCTTGGGACCAGTGCTACCCACGTTTGACAACAACCCCAGCTTTTCTTCTGACGTCACACGGGCAGTTTCCCGGAGCCACGAGATTGACCTTAACTTTTATTTAGTTCGTATTTCTGGGCTGGTATTTTTTTTTTTGCAATTGTTCATCAAGTCCAGTATCAGGAATAGTATATTGTGTTACAAGTGCGGTAAGTGAGCGATTTCCGATGAGTGTGATGTTTGCAGTGTGAACCACACTGACTCACAAAAAAACTCGAGCCTAGTGTGTCAAATCGAGCACTTCAGTTGTACGCATGTGCGCAAATGTAGTTTTACTGCACTTCATGGAAATGACGCACTTTACGCACACTTCACAAGTTTTGAAAATAAAACTTTCCAAGCAGGTATTGGAAAAAATATCCACGTCTCTGACACATGGCAACCATCATTCTCAACTATCAGTTAGATCTGAATATGTTATTTTGCCTATTGTTACGTCCAATGCACAAAAGGGTTGATGATTTGACTTTGTATCGACTTAAAGCAGAAATTTTGAGAGTCGAGGAATTGACATGATGATCCCCTGATAAAAACCTTGATTTACTTAGCAGAACTTTTCGTCCAATTGCAGTTACACTTCCGCCATCCAACGTTGGACCCATGTTTGTTGCTCCAGTCGGCAACCAAACTGCAGCGACTGGTCGTGAAGCGATCTTCACTTGCAGTATACGCAACATTGACAAATATAAGGTAAGTACAAATAAGCATAATGATCGGCGATCCGAAGTTATTGTTGGTGAAGAAGAAGAGATGGCGTGAGTGGTACTCAAGATTATAGTCACTAGTGTGACAACAATGCCAATAACCGAAAAAAGACAGTTCTAGAAACATCGTATTCTGAAGCAAATGCCACTCATTCCCTGAAATACATGCAAAAGTTGATGATTGTTCGAAAATATCAGAAAAATTTTTCAAACACTGAGGTCATCTTAATGAACTATTGTTTGATACTAAGCAGATTTTGCCCGAAAGGGGACGAAAAAAATATAAATCAAAGAAGGTCGTGCATATCAAGTGTAAATTATAACCGTTAACCGTCGATTTTCAAGAGAGGGCACTTTTCTTTTAACTCAGGAACGCTTGTTCTATACTGATAAATAAACTGTTGGAACTAACTAGAAAGTAAAACACACGTGTGTGACCGCTTCTAGAATGCTCATTTGTTGTTTCACTTATTATTTAACTATAATTTTGGGTATGCAAGAAATTTATGATTATGCGATTATTTATAATTACATCAGCATCGACTTGACTGTTTCAAACCAAAATATAAATTAATCCAATAACAGATAAAATATTGAAAATTGCTGTCGAACTTACAGTCCTTATAAACATGATCCGCAGTTACTCAACAATCGCGTCGTTATTAAGTTACCTCGTGAAGAAATATTTCCAGTATCAATATATTGATGCTCTGAGCAGGATTGCTCGGATTAAAAAACATGTCAAAGAAAAAATTAAACATGGTTCGATCAATGCTGTACACACGTTCACACCTAGGTGATGATTGCCAAAGATTATTGAGAATTGAAGACGGTATATCAACAAAATTTACTATAAAAACGAAGTCAGCCATCACGAGCGAAAGCGTAGATCATGTTTCACATTCGCCTCACTATTTTCACAATTTCAGCTGATTTTTAGTATATGTATATTCGACATTGTCCTTCTCATGTGAAACACGTTGCGGAATGTTGATGCAATGCAACAGGTCGTACGTGCCTATATAAGCTCAAATACCATCGAAACGTATAAGTTGACGCCTTCCTAGCATCTTTCAGATAGCCGACTTTCATCAAAAGCTGTCAAACAGTGCTGGGATGTAAATTTGATGTACTAAGTGGGATTTTTTAGTGACATCATACTGTATCGTTTGCGTTATGTTACGGTTATTGAATCTTGTAAACAGCTCAAAAGTAATTAAGTGTGATGTAGACGCTATATATCTCTTCTGATGATATGGTATAATGACATCTGTGGGTTGTCAATTGAACTCATTGAATGCACAAGAATAGAATTCTGTAGTACATTTCACTTATTACTGTACTTTCATCTTGAATTTTCAGTGTCACAGTTCATACGTATCTATAGAATATAAAGAAACGTCGATGCACCAGTGTTACATAACGTTTACACGAACAGTAACATGTGCCAGAATAATTGAAGTGTGATATCATAGTAAGACAAATGTAGCAAGTGTGTTAGGAATTATAAATACAATGAATCTATCGCAATTCAATTTTGTGACAATTACGAGACTATGACTTTTTTTTCAGTAACCTACTTTGGGTAGTAGAAAAAGTAAAAGGAAGCACGTCGCATGTACAGATTTTTGAGGGGTAAGCTCTAAGGCAATTCTATTCTTCCATTTCTTCATCAAAACGACATTTCATCTAAAATTACTCCATAAAGAATTAGCGTGTTTACTGTTGAATCAAATATTCACAGCAGAAAGATGATAGAGAATGGGTCGATTATTATTCGGAGCGACTATGGCGTAAATAAACTAAAAGAAGTCAAACAGTAACCGACCCGATCGATAACAAGGTAGATTAGCTTCGGGATGCAATAATGGCTTAACTCGAGTCGAGTTATTTTTAGAGAAACATGCATATTTAAATTCGATCAAGTCTTTTTAATGAGTAAACAAATTCACATCTATTAATTCCGAACACATGATACAATTGCGTAGAAGCATAATGTGGGCTCTTGTAGGTATATCGAGAGAATACGTAGCAACACTCTGTCCAAGAGGTCGTGTATCCAGCAAAAACCAATTTTCGGAAAGAGCAGTCCTCTCGGCCAGGGACCGGATAATCGCAACACATGTCTTCTCCACCAGATGCCCAAGTGATGGTATAAAGGGCCGTCCGTGATGTACGAACCCATCCTCCCCGTTAACAACGACTCATCGGCCTGGTGCCGAGCCACACTTCAATCCACTTTCTCGACGACGAAATACCCAAAAATAAGCTATCTAAAGCTGCGGTCCTACTATAACAACAGAATGTCTCGAAGGGGACCACGTTTTGATGTCAACTGGAAAAACAAGAAAACCGCAGATAAACTACGACGTACTATTGGCCTAAGACTTGCCGTGACGTAAGCCACGGCGTCAATCGTTATGAAAATTGGCAGAGATGTAAAGTTAATCAACGCCTGCTTTCCAGTCTTATGGGAGGTTGGAGAGTAGTGGAACAGCCTTAGATAGTTATCGCAGTGGATATCATGGGTCAGTTTCCCCCGAATCGTTCCAGACATACCTAATTTCAAGGTCTTTTTGCAAAATGGGTTCTCTACGGTAAGCTACCGACACTAATTTGAGAGAAGCGATAACTGAATTCATCACCCCGCGATGGGAAGCACCCCGAGTGCTGTTATCAAACGTGAAATGATAACGAATTTGATGATAAAACGATTAAGTAACTTACCACAGCGTATAATATTGAAGACCCCCCCCCCCCTGCTGAACCTCCCACAGGCTAATCCAGTCGAAAGAATTGACCGTGTGCCGAAAAGAAAAACATCCTCGGTAATCTAACAAGACCATCAAGATTAGATTAGACTTATATTTTAATAAATTTCGCTTTGCAAATAACAACGCACAGCATAGGTACTTCCTATACCTGCAAGACTTTGGAACGAACAAATGGAACGGCTACAATAAGCGCGCGAGTGGGTAACTGAAAATTCAGGGGATGTAAGTAATCGCCAAGCTGGCTATTATAACCGTCACCAATGGGTCCATCCCTTTGCTGCAGAAGACTTATCGTTAGGCCTCAAATGGCAATATATTCTATATTCGGCCGCACAACAATTTGATGCCAAACTGACCACGAAGTTTCATGGACCGTTTCGTATTACTGCTAGTAGTAGTAGAATCGTGTGACGTCCGTAGTGAAAGATTAATGGGAAAAACTCATACAGGTTACCTGAAACACTACCGTAACGCTGATGAAGTTGACATTCAGGTTACTACACAACCCATGCCTATTGCACCTGCTCCTGTCATGGACCACAAGGACATTGAGTTTGTCGAACTTCCAACAGGGTATCCAAACCGATCCACCAATGCGACTAAAAGTCACCACACGAGGGACACAGGCTTTACTGGCCAGTAAATAACATTCAGCGGGTGATCCAGAGTCTCTTTAGTTCAGAGAAGCCCAGACAGAACCAATACTTATCAGTGGGTGTAGCATCCAGATTGTACCATTCAGTGGAACCGTCACCACGTGAACTAGTTCACCGCAACGAGACATTCACTTTGCAAAAGCTTGAGGCCCGTCGGCGTTACAGTAACCGATAGCATCAGGGACGCGCAGAGAGATTAAATAGCTATTTATGTAGCATTCCCGTAAACCGCCTGTTTTTTTTGGCAAGGATCAAGATTTCAGGACGAGCTGAAGGCGAGCTGGAAGCGAATACTGAAATTATCCGAGCCAAAAAACGGTTTACGGGCATGCCACGTACAATATTTTTTACAGTATGGGCATTGAAAAGAAAAACGAAGAGTGAGGTTATGTCGCGATCTGTTCGACGAAGCTACTTTATTCGGCAGTTTGGGATGCGCACTTCGAACTGCGCATCAAAACTGCGGAATAAAGACTTTATTCCGCGACTTTGTTCGCTGCCGTATAAAACTTCACTTTACGGAACGAAAACTGCCACAGAAAGTGAACTTTTCAATGCCCATGCCGTAAAAAATGATTTTGGGTACGCGTCGTACGTCACAGCACAAAGTAAATTACTGAAACGGACTCGCGTTCTAAATAAAAGTGAGTTCGTGAGCTTGATTAACGGAATCAATGAAAGGCGCTAAAAAAAATGTTTGGAGAAAAATGCTTTTAATGGCAATGCGTGTTTCTAGTTTAAAGTCTGAAACAGGACTGTTTTTACAATAATACTGGTTGGCTCAGCAACCCTCTTCATTTTATGACATTAGAAAGCTTAGTTTTCTTGCGTCACATGCCGACTACTAGATCATTATAAAAGGGGATAAAACAGGTGATTTCACCCTTTGTAACATTACTAAGGTTGTGAACATGGAACCACACCTCAGAAGCTCACCTAAAAGTTTAAGCAGATTCCGTGATCCCGAGACTTGACACTCTCCTTGCCCGTATAGGTACCGTATTTATAGAACCTGGTGCTGGCCATATAATTGCACATGAATACCTGTCACCCAACCTCAAATCTAGCACCAAACACACATTTTCATATCCGGTATCGTAGCAATTTTTATAACCTTTTCTTCGCTGACCACGTTTGTATAGAAGACGGCTAGAACCTATCGTGCCTACACTTATGGAGCTCGATTACGTATTTACTTTTTGTGTACAGTAATATCAAATGTGTATAAGTAGTCCAAAATTTTCGAATTTGTTATTCAATATTCTGGCCTTTAAGTATTATTCATTACATGCATAACACTTCTTACTGATTTTCGCTGTTGAGTATTTGATAATTATTGCTCAATGCAGTAACAGGATCATTAAAATTGAGTGAATATATTAGCCATTAAAGAAAGTTCATAGAAATCTTATAATTCATGTCAATCAGCTACGTTGGCCCTTGTATAAACGCGTTCCTCTCAGGAGCACAGAAAACGTGAATAAAAATTTTCAAACAGATCTATCATTCAAAAAAGCTTATTATCTGAACTTTATTACTTGTCTTCTTGATTCTTCCTTCATATAAAAGCAGGAAATGAACCTAAATACACGATCTTAAGATCGTAGATTTGTTAATAAATAAGCAAATAAATAGATGAATGAGATGGTTGGCCATCAGTCGAGTTAGTAGCTATAAAGTACCTTTCAAGCAATGAAATGTTTCAGGTGGGCTGGCTACGTACTTCAGATCGTACGATACTTTCTGTTCATACACGAACAGTTACGCACAATGCGCGGATATCCGTTTCCTACGAAAGCGGTAGCGGCAATAGCGGTACAACCAATTTTGTGACCAACCAATCATTAGAAGATACAAATATTGGTACTTGGCGACTCCACATACGTCACCTTAAGGAATCTGATCGAGATTGTTACATGTGCCAAATTAACACAAGTCCGATGATATCAGAAGAAGGTTGTTTGGATATCCTGGGTAAGTAATCTTCATTATTGCATACTGTAAGCACAGAAAAATTAGGAATCAACGATCAATCTAAAATCATCGATTGGGGCAAAGTTGCATACATTAATAACATGCAGCTTTTGGCTAATATTCAAAACTTGTTTTGGCTTTGAAATTCATGGAAATTCGGAAAAAAATCGCAAAGTATCTGATGTCAGTTGCATGTTACCCAAGATTCATTTACCAGGCCAAACTCATGAATATGTTTTATATGTATATAAACATGACTCAATTTGCATGATCAAAAGTACTAATCGTTACGAACCTACGCCGTAACTTTGCAAACGGGAATACTGCTATTGTAATCTCAACTCCTAATGATCGAGACAGAAATTCAACAGCGGAAAATAAGTTTTTGATAGTTTTGATTTTTTTTTTTTGAAAAAGTGACGATTCTGAATCCCAATGAACGATTGAACATGAAATTTAAAAACCGAAAACGCGTTTCTGTGATTGTAATCTCGACCCCTATTGATTTCGCACAAAAATTTGCTGCACGTAACAAAATCCAGAAACTGAACAATATTCTGCACCAATATTCTGAGTATGTGCGTCGAGGTCCGATCTGTCCTGACTGTTTTTTCTATCCCTGTATGCTCTGTGTCTTCTGTTTTTATTTTTTTCGAGTCCCTATATAATTACTTGTCAATTCAATTATTATTTTATTTGACCTAATTTGACCTTTACTTGTGTAGTTTTACTTTGATTTTCATGTACTTATGTATTATTTTATTAGAATCCTAAGCTCTACAGTGGTGATGAGAAAAATTAATTTTATATAACTGCAAGTGGATGAAATATGGAAAGTAGTGGATGAATAAAATAAATCATGAACCAGTAATGATTTAGACATTCAGAAAGGAAATAAAGAAAAGAAAAACAACGTTTATCCACAACTTGATCAGACCAGAGTTGCTATAACTAGAAACAGAGTTGTCTGGTAAAATTTGTTTCAGACCTCTTCTAGGTTGACAAACAATCAATATCAACACATTACAACAATTCCTCGCAGCATATATTGACCAGACAAAGAAATTATAGATTCTAGGTCTATCGAGTATCAAAGTGCTGTAAAAATCTAACCACATACAATAAAAAGGAAATAAAATATCACCGGACTTCGAAAGCTACAAAATGGAAAATAGCTAGAATATACCTACCCTTTGAGGCAGCAAAATTCAACAGTTCACTGAATAATATTCTTACTAACGCATTTCAGCCTTCGAGCGTATATAAATCTGAATGCATTTGATAACTGGTCAAGTTAGCAACGCAATCACTAAAGCAGATTAATAAAATTTTCCGAATTCAGATAGTATGTATAACAGCTGATGTACCAGTGGAACCATCACGCTTCCGCGGTTGTAAACGGAAAGTAGGACAACTATCAATGTTTTTATTATGGCTCTTGGGATAGCATCCCAGAAGTCTAAGTTTACGAACGTATAGACTAGAATAAAAAGAACTGCCATGACAACCACGTATGGAATACTTAAATCACAGGAAACCAAAACTGCCCGGTAGTCCGTGAAGTCAGTAATATATTTTTTGTTATTGAATTATATCTCAAAGGATAAGAATTCGAGGAGGATCGAGTGTACAAGATTTCAAACAAGAACATAGTCATTTCGCCGGTCATTTAGTGAACTATAACTAGTTCAGGCGTTAAAAAACTTCACGGAGTAGAGAGAAAAGCCCGAGCAAACTAGGTAGTGGTTCCACAAGTTTATTGAACGAAAAGCGCATCAGACGTGATTACATCAAGGCGAGAACCACCTGAGGTCAATCTTAATTTCTAGATCAATTGTTGCTACCTAAAAGAACTCTCTTACGTCTTACTTTAGTCTAAGTAACTTAGAAGGGACGGTTTTAATAGTAAGGGAAACGAATGCGACTTTGATCAATCTGTATAGTATTGTGGAAAGCACAACTCACCTAATCCTGCAAACCCCATCCCGACGTCTCGGGGCCTCCATCATATTGCAGGATGTGGACACAAGGTCGCATTAGGGGTGTAAACCGGAGGTGATCCTGAGATCACCCCTTGCGAGTACATCATGTGACTCGTTCAGGTGATGCCCCCTGACTAGCTTGATGAGCTAGTAGAACAATTGACTTGTGGCTTTAAGAGGCGAGCCCTTGTGCTAATGCAACGACACATGGAATACCATAATAGAGAGTGGACCGGATATGGGGAGACCTGATCCGCACTCGTCCACTGCCAAAACTTATCTGCCGAAATTTGCGCGCTCGCGATTATCGGGGCATCAAGCGGCACCCGCCTGCCCTCTGGTTGTTGGCACTGAAACTATATTCTAACTACGCCACGATTATTCTTACACCGTGAACTATGCACTGCGTCTTAAACCACACAGATTGGCAAAAGCGTGAACATATTTGATACGACGACACGGAGGAAACGGTTGTACACCCTCTTATTAGTTCTTTTACCTACTGTTTTGTGTTGCACTGTTGCTCAAACAGTCATCCTTCACACTCCAACAGGAGACCACGTATCCTGAATCTATTTCATTTTACCAAATTTTTCTCCGCTAATTTTTCTTCGATGAAATGTTACTCATAGGTCGGGGAACCCTTTTTGGAAGTTTCTAACGCTAACCCTGACTGCGCATTGTGACGTTGATGTCAAAATTAGGGTTATGCTTATGAGTATTTGAGTGTAAGTGTCATCGGACAGATCTCTATGCTCAAGGTTCTATTAACGGGTTAAGTTGTCTTTGGGTAAGTTGCTACCGGGGTCGAGGTATCTCTAGTACGATCAGATATGATTATTTTCCTTAATAGAATTTTCCCGTTGTCTTGTATTAAAAATGCCGTCACGACTGCCCCCGGTTTTAGGCAAGCATGTCGTACAGGTGAACATAGAAAGCTTAACGATTTTTCTCTGACCTACCGCATCAAATAAATACAATATGTCTAATGCATGCATTAGAAACTTACAAAAACTATAATGTAAATGTGGTCGAAATTATTAGCTTTGGGTTTAAGGTGAGCTCGATCGCATTAAAATATATGATTGACTTCTTTCTTTTTGTGTTCAATGTAGTTCCACCTGATATTGTTTATGGTGGTGAAACAAGTGCAGATCTAGCTGTCTCAGAGGGTGATAATGCTACATTGACATGTCGCGCAACTGGTCGTCCAACTCCCAGGGTGTCATGGAGGCGAGAAGATGGCGAACCTGTTCTAACGAGGTCGTCATCCTCAACATCTTCAGGTATATGACAATTCATCTTGTGAAACAATTATTCTGTTCTCACGTTTATTTTGCAGCTGATTGGCCTGCGCAATGAAGAATAGATAGAAAGATAGCATTTCGTATGAATATTTGTACAAAATTTCAGTTCAATCGGTCGGTAAACCACTTTACAATAAAACTTGCATTATTTGTAAATAAAAATGCATCGATTCAATTGTATACAGTGATTTTTTATTAAAAAAAAAAATTGACACCTAAGAAAAATTTCAGTACTCGGTTTTACCTCGCCTTCAGCTCCTATGTGAAATTATTATCTTTGCCGAAAAACACCAAGTTTACGGGCATGTTGTATAGTATACCCTTAAAGTTGACAGTTTTCTAGATCAGTTTTTACTGCCAGAATTAATCCCCGCAGGTCTACGTATTAAGTAATGGGCAAACAAAGGTGATAAGATTGAGAAATAAATTTTTCAGTTACAAGATTATTCAGGAAATTTGTTTGAAACCACACCATTCTATGTTACAGGGGTGGCAAATCTAATAAGACACGATACATTCAACGGATCAGTTTTGCAATTGCACCGAGTCGAAAGAAAACAAATGGGAGCGTATCTCTGTATAGCGAGTAACGACGTTCCCCCAGCAGTAAGCAAACGCGTTACTTTGGCAGTTAATTGTGAGTATATACACTCTCCGTAGATACAATCCACGTTATCACATAACAAACTCTGAGAGATATTCGAAGTAATGAATTACTGTGATTTTCACATTTGGCATAGCAGCATTTAATTTTAATTAAATCGATGCACTGTATTGTTTTGATGAAATGTTAATTTGATTTAAAAGATTCAGATCATCTTTCAAATCGTACGCTGCCAAATTCAGCTTGCGTCTTCAATGGCTTGATATGTTATCTAAAATTCCGAACAACGAAGATGCAATCCGCCAAATAATCATTTGATATACAGTCGATTCTCTCAATAAATTCGCATGTCCTCAAGAGAGTGCAGCAGCTTATTCCAATTCTCGAGGTAAACTGTATACTCTCGCAATAGGGCCGGCAACAAAAGTGAAATGTTGAACAAAAATAGCGTAGCTGTTATGGACTTTGTGTGACCCTATTGTGAGAGTATCAGTTCAAAGTACTATAGACGCACGCCGAGATCGTTGGTAGAGGTATTCTAATTCTGAGAAATATCCTCCACTATATTCCCATGACCGACCATATTGAGAGAGTCGACTGTATAAAATTGTCAACATGGTCTTCTCAGACTTTAAGTACCAAAATCACCTGACAATATACGTGAATAAATAATTCATCACCACTTCTACAGTAGGTATAAAAAAATTTCAGATGTGTTGTATTGTGTAGTCGCATCATTCCAAGAGCCACCTACTTGTCGGACACATTTAGTTACTTCACTTTGCCATCGAGGTATTTTGAGTACAGAGTTACGTTGCTTATTTATTACCACTCGCGAAAGTCGCTCAAGTTTTTTCTCGAAACTTCGAATCGATTCGGAATTTTTTGTAAAATGATCTAAAAAAGGGCTAAATGAGTATCGTGCAGACTTTACATCTTTTAACTCTCTGCGATACGGGCTTTGAGATTAAATTTAGCAAATTATTCAATTATTAATTTATGTGATGATTCATCTTGCCTGGCTGACTGAAAGCACTTTCTAACATCTAAATAATCATACCACAAGAAACTCCAAATCTAATCTCGTAAATACTCTTGAATTAGTCACCTCATCCCATGCTTAAAAAACCTTACAGAAGATGTCTCACTCCTGATGCTGTTGATACAAAATAAGGGTAACTCGTTAAATCCGCGTACGAATAGCTTACAATTAGCCAGTGTAAACCATGCAGCTAAGGAAGTAAAAGTTAATAAACCTTTGCTGTTCTACTCCTCTCATTGTGAGTGTAGATCATTCCAGCGCCGCCAACATTCCTTACTGGTTCCTGACACACACACACACACACATTTCGTTACAACAAAGTAATTCCAAGTGAATGATTTATCCAGGTACGCAGCAAATAAAAATCTAGCAGATTCGTGTATGGTTCATTTTTTTCTTCCTGGTTAGTAGGATTTAGTTCCCTAAACGTATACATCTTTCGGGTGCATATTCGTATTTATCATTACCGATTTCACATAATTATAAGGTTTAAGAGAAAATTATGAGATTTCGAACCTAATTTCGGACAACAGTGTTCACTAGTCTCAGTTTGCGAAGTCCACTATTACTGCTTACAAAGAGGGTATCAGACTTGTGGATCATGGGTTCTACTCAAGCTTCTAAGGTCTTTTCCTCGGCTTATAATATGACTTCTCTTGGATCGAATTGAAATGATTATATCAACAGTTCTATGAGTGAAATGTCATAATAAATAGAACCTGTGATATATTTTTGTATTGAACATCGATTTCCGTTGTCACAAGCGTTGCCAGAAAGCGACATCAACTTTTAAAATTTTTCTATAACGCAAATTTATTTAGTTTTTTTTTTTTTACCAAAATATGACGAATCATTAAAACTGTTGTGTCTTCTGTTTCTTTTTTCAAATTCGTATATCGTACAGTCGCACCAGCAGTTAAAGTCCCAAATCAACTGCTTGGAGCACCATTGGGAACTGACGTTCAGCTGGAATGCTACGTGGAAGCGTTTCCCAACACGATAAATTATTGGCTGAAGCACCGCGGAGAAATGTTACTGGATGGGTGAGTACGATGAATTTTGATATCAAAAGTTCACAATTCAAGGAACACAACGTACCATATAAACATAAAAATACCTCATGTTTAAAGTGATGGAGTGAAATGAACACGATCCTCGAAAAATAAATGCATCATGTCACCATCTCTTGTTTCTGTTATTCCATATTGTATAGGTAAAAATATTGTCTAACAAGTTAGAAATAACCGAACAGAACAGACTATTAGTGCATAATTTGACCAGCGTAACCAATGGAAATGGCTTACTCATTGTCAATTGATTACTTGCAGATCTCAGTTTATACCAAATCGGTCAAAATTGTTTACTTGGTTAATCAGCTACAGACTTACGTTAGCTGACTCACCTGGTTTCAGTGGTTTACGCGGTTAATGAGTTGGTAGCATGGACTGACGTCAAGCTTATTCGACCAACTGAACTGGCCAATTATTAAGGGGACTAAGACAGCTTAATTCTTTAAAAATACAGATTTTCTGCTTCGTGAGTACAGTAATGAGTGTCTTCATTTTTCGCGTCCTTAGTCGTCCAGTCGACTAGTCCCAATGTTATGTGACCTTTGAGAGCAGGAGCGCAAGGCCCCAGGGGTTACACCCACGTACAGGGCCTTTAAAAATGAAAAAAAAAACGTACGTCACGATGGTTCTCCACAAAAAACTCGCGTTAGTCCACTTCACTGCCCATAGCAGAACATTTCAGACGAAAGTATATGTGGATGTGGTTTGAGATACCGGGAGAAGTTGGGAATAAAACTTTTAGCGGAACGCTGGGCCTGACTTACCATCGTGGTCCCCGCTAACTACCTTGGTCGTAGTTTCGTCGCGAGTTCGTGCTTCCGGACCTCGTTACTCCTTTCCCGTAAAAACATCCATCTTGGGTCCTTCACGCTATCTCTTCCCTTGTTTCCGCTCCTTAAAAGGTCCTAGAATATATTCCAACTGAGGCAAAAGGGAATTTTTGTGATTAAAAAATTTTCGTAGCTGTCGAGATAGATGAGAAATTTTTATAGGTATTCACAACTTTCGTATATTTGACGTGAGATTTTTGTAGACTTTTTTGATGGGATGTGAATTTATTACTGGTCGAACTTTGGTATCAAAATTGAATAACTTTTGCACGAAAGTTCTGTCATATTAAATTCGGTTGTTTGCTGGTGATGCTTATTTGAGATGTAAGAAGTAGGACATAAACGAGTGCCATCACATCAAAACATAACTATTGAATATGTTCGCCAAGTACGTTGCTCTTGGAATTTTTTCATGTCAGCATACGTAACCGCGAGGTGTTACTTGACGATGTATCCTTGCTGAGGAATCGCAGCGCGTATCGTTCCTTGCTAATTTCACCACAAAATTTGTTAATAAGTTTTTCATGTCCTTTTATCCGGAAATTATTTTCTATCATGGCGATATTTTTTACGTTTCAAATGATTTTATTTGGATAGTTACCCTTTTTGTGAAGTTGATTAGGTCTGAAATGGTTGAACTGAAGTTAGAATACCCTTCCCAAAATACGCTATGCAAAACTGAAGTATCCCAGATAGCAAAATAGTTTATAAAATCATTTGGCTCTTTAAGGTTCTTGGATTATCAGCTTTGCTCTGTGGTATTTATTTTTTATAACTTTCTCAGCCCAACTAAGACACTTTAGATGTATTAAGAGACATGGTTAATAGTCTATTACTACAGGTACCATTTTTATCTGAACTGCAAAGTTGCGTATCTGCAAACCCTTTTTTATATTTATTCTACCCTTTTGACGAGTAGAAAAGCAGATGCTTTTTCTAACCCCCAATAGCTAGTACTCCGATATAATTTTGCAATGTAAATTATGCTACCGTGTATCGCAGAGAAAATAAAATGGAGAAAGACTAACGTCCAACGTTAAGATACAAGCCCATGAAATTTTCAAATACAACTCTGTCACGTCACACCGTTACTTGACTATCAATGTGAAACCGTACTAATTTCGACTATTATTATTTTGTCATTCTACAGGCCGAAGTACAATATAAGAGAAGATCGATCCGGTTACAGAGTACTAATGTGGTTACTCATTAGAGGGTTCACTCAGGAAGATGTTGGCACTTACAATTGTGTATCAACCAATAGCCTTGGTAAAGCCGAAGGCACTTTGAGACTTTATGGTAAGCTTTGCAAATAACCTTCTAGAATTCTATTTCTAGTAACCCAAAAATGAAATGTTTCCAACACTTGACTAGCATTGTAAAATATTCTCTGTTAGTATTAATTCAGTCCATCATTATGTAGAATACTTACGTACACCATCCATCTTGTACTGGTATGAGTGAGTTTCTTGTTCAATTGTTTCAGATTCGATAACAATAGAAATTTTTGCAAGTCGTTTATTTTCTGATATAATCCATTTTTTAACTTCTTTTTATCTAATTATTAACACCAATAATTTACTTTTTATCGTATCCAACTAATACCGTTCTACAAATTAGCAACATTTCTTACTGGTCCCTTATAACAAATTCTTGGAAAAACTGATAGGCCATAAGATTGTTTGATAGAACTATTGTTTCATATTAGGGACTATATGTTACGTACTTACATATTTTTATTGTTTGTTTCAGAAATCAAGATATTCGTTGATATCGGTAGACGGGGCAACGATGAGATTGCGATCTATGGAGGTTAGTACTTATTTATAAACGAACCTATTTCAAGTAACGCAATTTATTCATAATTTTAACCTCAGCTCCGTGTGTTCCGAGTTACAAACCTGTGCCTTTGTTGAGGTAGAAATTCAAAGATCTTATCTGTAACTTTGTTTTTCATTATAATCTGGGATCGAGAGCGCGAAAATTGAATAAAATAAATTAAAGATCAACAGATTTATAGGATAACGATTTTCAACAACTAATAGTAAAATACGACCAAATTCGTCTGAATGTGTATTACCTAGATCCAGATAATTGAGCAATTTCTCATAATTTGTTTCACATGTTTCAGGTTCAGCGGAAGCTGCGCGTGGCTCGGGTGCACTTCAAAGTGGATTGTGTTTGAGCACAGACTTTTCGCGTAGACTCAGCTTTGTATTATGGTTCATGTTACAAATGTTCAGGCGCTATTAAATGTGTACGTGGCATATGGGAAACCGGAAATCAATATAGTGAATCAATGGTGAACAATAAATCACCCGATTGACAAGTGCCAAAACGACAATTGTTAATATAGTAATATGAAGATACACGGACAAATGAATTATCATGCCAAATAAAAGACGTAGTTTTACAACGTCAAATTTAACCGTACAGCGTGAAGTGGAACGAACAAGATTAACGTTAACGTGGATCACTAGATCATCCAAATATTGTGTACAGAAATTTATGTGAACATCGACGTTCAGCGGACTTATGTGAAAAAATGATAACTGAGCATGTGAATGATGACTTACTAAATATGCACAAGAACCCGCCGTAACGGCAATATGATTCATAACTTCCGATTGTACAAATATTCTTGTTGAACAGTGGCTTCAATAAACCAATTACGCACAGATCGGTTAGCCAAACTATTACGTTATTGTAGTCGTACAATACAGACTATGAATCATATTGTAATTTTGCAAGAAAAAAAAAACAAAAAAACAAATGAGAGGTATTATTTTAAGAATTTATTTTAAAGTACCTATGTATGTTTTCGAGAAGAAGCTATTCAACTCCTGAAGTCTAAAAAATTGACTTTTTTGAAAATTCATTTCTGTAACAAATAAACGAAGAGAGGACGTTCTTTTACGACTTGATCAGTGGTTGTGTCATATAAATTTCATCCGGTTGCACACCTGTCAAAATCTTGACTAATATCTTTTTTACTAAAAATAAGAAGCAAATTGGCTATAACATACCACCGGCCTCGTTTGAAAAACAGAACAGAATGCTATTGTCAAATGCCCTCCCCCCCAGCCCTCCCTCCTCACGTACCTCTTAGCCAAAAAAATTCAGCGAAATCCAGTCCAGATCAGAAAAGCAGCTGACAATGAGAAATATTTTCACAATCAGCAAAAGGTCTGCACTTCGGTTCGTTCGAACCTGGTCATGAAAATAGACAAGGATCTGTTGTTTACTGGCCTGGTACAGGACCACAGAATGGATTTCCACCGAGGTACTCATTGGCAGGGCAGATTACTTGCTTTTTGAAAAGCGACAACGACTAGGTTGCGTCAAGACAACCTTCTCAGTCCCCTTACTATCCAAACTCATCAAACTATCAAAAAAAAAAAAAAATGTCTTTGCGTTATCCCTGCCGCATCGGTTTGAGGTTATAATTGATAATATTTTTATGTATAAATTTTATATTTATATTCATATTCGAAATATTCTTCTTCTTTTACGTTAATCTGAGCTATGAGTTCCGATGGCTACTGTTCAGGATTATTCATTTCCAAAGTGATAATATAAAAAGACTTGTTCCGGTGATTATGCGCATAGATATGCCAGTTAAAGATAGAAATAAATTTTTTTTTTCATATTGTCACTCTGGAGATGATAAGTCTTTCTTGATAGTGGTTACAAGTTCGTAGTTCACTAATTTATTAAATGAGTGACGATGAGAATACTACCCGACCGAATTGTGCGAATAAAATAATTCATGTACTAGTTCGCAGTAATCTTCCATAGATCAAAATTTTCCGTCGTATGAAGTCGACACTTGATCTGCATGTTTATACCACCCAAATCTCACTCCCTCGTAATTTTAATCATATGTTATTAAGAATTATCAAATACAGTGAAAGAAAATTATACTTTATATCATGCATATGTATATGTGCACGTCTGTTGCCATTCCAATACTACCCATCAACATTGTGGTGAAAAAATGGATACTAAAATAATACCAGTTAACGGTATCGTAATTTTTTTTGTTTGATACGTGTTACTTATTATCAATTGTTTATAATGAAAGACGACAAAATAGACCGCTGGAAAGGGGGGGGGGGGGGGGGGGCTTAGACTGCATGTCATTATCACAAATGACAGCCTACAAAAATTAATGAACACAATGTAATGAATTCTCGATTGTATTATAATAATACACGTTTAGTAGGTGTGTAGGGGTGATTCTATGATCGGATGCATACGTCACCGATCGAGTCAGCTTTTTTGTACTAACGTTTCCTACCTTACCCATATTAAGGGACCCACGGTGGTCAACCTGCACTTACCGATAGCTGGTTCTTACTTACGAGAATTTGAATAGCCTCACCTTTTCTTTCAGAGTTTAACCTCTAGTGAGATCCACGTTGACCTCTTAGCCATAGATAGTCAAAACTACCTTATCATTAGTTCAAGGATCTTACCTATGATCGATGAATAGTCGAATTGCATTACTGTTAGTTTCAGATTTGAACCGTTAGCAACGACTATATATTCGTTGTAGGTTACTTACAATCACAAGAGAAAGCCATGTCGACCGCTTACTGACAGGGGAAGTATCAGATACCTGTTAACAACGGAGAAATGAAGTTCATTTTCATTTCATACGGATTTCAGTTGCCAGAGAAAGTAAAAAATTTTCACCTCTCTGTTTTACCAACTGATTTTACGCTAATGACTAATGAGGTGCGTTTTCTTTTCAATTTACAAATTTCTTTTCAACCATAAAACATAACGTCTTGGTCCCACTTAGAAAAATAATATATTAGACGGGCTGCACAAACCCTAGGAGAGAATCAAATAAAATGAATAAAATAATTTTTTTTAAATAAGAGAATACAGAAGAAAATACATGCAACAAATGTAAAGTGCCAAGCTGAAATTAGATAAACGACTTTACTTCGACCAGAAGATATACTCGGCCATCAGTCGTTAGTATTTTACTCGAGATATAAAAATAGAAAACAATACTTACATGATAGGATACGTTTAAATAGAGGCGAAAGTAGTGGATTTATACCGAAACACGTGTCGAGATGACACCTCTGGGCAGAAAAAAAAAACTCAGCAATAATTAATTGAAACAGGTAAAACGCACACAATAAGTCCGAAATATCCACAAGGACGACACAGTACACGATTGATGAATTAGAAGATAATCGAGAAATAGACAATTTTATAAACGACGCCGTCCACACTCACTCACGGGCAAAAAGATGGCGCTTATAACGCAGAAATTATTATAGATATAGATGTGATTATTTTTATTCACGACTAAACTAAAATTTAAGCTTTTTGACCGGAAAAACTAGACGAAAGTAGCATATTATTCTCTCTAACTTTTCTCAAGCATTTACGGGGGGGCGGGGGCGGGGGGGAGGACCAACTATATATATGGTTATAAACTTTCAATAATATTCTAGCCTTCAATCTAATAAAACGATCACACTTATGCGCGAATGAAAGAATTATAAGAATTTTTAGTCACGCATTTTCAAAGTAGGTACTCTATTTTCTATGAGAATAAATATTGATATTACAAGTTTGTGCAATATTCAATAACACATTCTTGTAATATATTCAACCGTAATCGATCACTGGGGTGAATTTCACCACGAACATTTTTCAAAGTCCTCGTATAGTATAAGTCCTTGTTTTCGAAATTTTTAACACTTTCTTTAACTTCGACGATGTTTTATAATATTTGAACAATCAATTTTGGTTAGGAAAAGTGTGACAGCCTTTTTTGCGCACCTTAAACAAACCTAGATTTTTTTTTTCAGATTCTTAGAACTCATTTTTGAAACGAAATATCACGTTTGGGGTGGATTTCAACCCGTGTAACCACTACATGATTCTACTAAAGCGTGACCTATTAGGTTTAATAACGTATAAGATATATGCATTTTTTTGCCAAGCGCTTTGCCACCTGCAGCCCTGGACCATCTCCCTCAGCCCAGCTCTCGCCGACCCATATCCATGTACCAATTTTATGCATTTTTGAGAATGAATTTTTTCATTATTATACGTTCTCAATCGTACACCCAATATTGCAAAAGATATATCGAGTCTCTATTTCCAAACTAATAATGTGGTCACAGGTAAGTATTTAGTTATTATTATAAATAACGTCTTATAGATATATAACACAGGGCTAAAAGTTGACTTTATTCCCTTGGGACATAATGTACTACGACGCAAGAAGAAATACTTATTGGATTAGAATAATACTTATTTATTCCAAGAAAGTAACATTTCACTGAACGTATTTGCTTCGGTAAATCCAATTTTTTTCCACTGAATGTGACGTGAGTAATTGAATCAGCCGGTGGGTAGTCTAATCAACTCATCAGTAGTCATTCATGCCTTTTGGAAATGGTAATTATGTCCAAAAAAGTCTCTAACTACAAGTGTGTGAGTATCTGCATGTATAGTTGGCGATTACACATAACTCGATAATAAATCCCTGATCACATTTGAGAATTGAAATGAGCTCGAAAATGTGCGTCAATTACACTGGAAAATTGTAATTAGGCGGAAAATAAATATTTACAAATTACAATTCTTGTTTGTAATAATTAGAAAGAAATATAATGCTAATTGCAAATTTAATTTGTTATGAGAAGATAATAGATTATTAAGTAGACGAAATTTCGGTGCTAATTACAATTTTCATTTGTAACTATCAACCAGTTTGGTTTTATTACAAATTCCAATTGTAATAATGAGTGATTCGTAATTTAACTTATAAAAAAATTACTCAACATAATATTAAAGTATCGCAAGCTGATGAAAAACGTTTTTATGTCCTTCGTGGTAACGGGGTTCAGTGCACTGCACCTGAAACACTTCGACCAGAACGTAAGCAGGTCATGTCGTCTGCCTCAGTCAAAATCATCGCACCGTGCTGACAACATCGTACGTGAATAGCAGGGAATCGTAATGAGGTATAATATAATCAATGTACTCAAATAAATTTATTGCACAGTCTAGTAATGAATAAGATTCAAAATTATACTACAATTTTCCCATCTATCGTGAAGCAGTATTTTTTTTCTTCGAGAAAGTTCATTTTGTCAGATTTCGTTTAATTCAAAATTTACTTTGTGTGCAAATAGTCAAGTTTATAATTTTTTGCACTATATTGCAAAATAACTTATCAAAGTGGTTGATAAAAAACCACATTAGACGTAATTGTCATTCTAACATTTTCAAGAAAGACGGAAATTGAACTGACAACCTCAAGCTTGTCCTGTGAGAAGGTGAACGTAAGACTATCGGCTGATTCCATCTCAAATCACTCAATCAGGTCGAGACCAAAAATTCAAATCACTCGGTGATTTGATAAATCATTCTTTGAGCAATTTAAGGGGACCCGTATTTCAGGATTTTTTTGGAAAAATTGCTAAGCCTTCAGCGGATTTTTAATTTTTTTAAGCAAATACTGGTTCTTATAAATTTTGGATTTGTTCTTTTTTTTGAATCGGCTATAACTCTTGAACAAGTGGGCTGTTGTCGATTTTTTTTCTTTCAGATAATTCCAAACTTGTCTATATCGATACAGAATCACCGGAGTTATATGACATGATGTAAAAGGAATTATTTCTATTTCTATTCAAGTAGCAAAAATTTTGGTAGCTTAGTTCACCCAGCCGTCGCATAGTTGTTAAAAAGTTTGTTACTATCCTTGCCAAATACTGACTACTGTAACAAAAATTCAATTTTTTCAGTAAATCCCCATTCATTGGAAATTGTTTTAGAATTTCATCACATTCAAAATAATTAGTAATGACTTTTACCAGAATATTCCTAAGACTTTCTCAATGCCGCGATTCATATTCACGTGTACAAATTTCCGGTACATTCATACTCAACGTTCATGAAAGAACGATTTTGGTAAAATTTATTATAATTATCTCACTTACGGTTCTTCTTCAATTTTGATAATTTTCCGCCTCGCTATCAGGTCACCGACGCGAATATAATGTAACAGGAAATTCTAGTCGTACGTTGAACCCCGAGTAACTGCAAACCAGAAGCATAGCCTTTTTTTTTCTCTTCCTGCTAACCAGGATGTCAACTCCGAAGTGGCAATAAGGAGGGATAAGCATCCTTAGATTATATTCCGTCCTTATCCGTAGATTCATTACGCTCATAAACATGACTTGAAATTAAATATACGATGCAAATAACGCCAAGATAAAGAGCTTCTGCGAGTGAACCATTCGAAGACTAACATACAGCGTGTCAGAAAATTAGATCTTGAGAAGTTTAAAGAAAGTTACGCACACACGCGACAAATCAAATCAAAAATTTCAACAAATTTTTCAACAGTCATGGTAACAATACTAGTAAATATTCTTTAGGAAAAATCGTTGGATTCATTACTGTTTGAGGTGTCATGTAAGCCGATGTGAAAAATTTAGTTTTGATGATACCTAATCCAACAGATTTCTGTGTTTTCACGGTGCAAACACAGTCACGAAGCTCAACTTTTTAATATTCTCACGCTACTCACGGCTCGCAAGCACTGAGCCCACGATTCTAGGTGTGTAATGATTATTTTCTTCTTCCATCAAAGTACCAAATTAGATAGTACCGAGCCCAATAAATTTTAGGTTCTATCAAAATCAAGTGTCCAAAGTTTAAAAACTTTCAGACGTGGATTGTCAGCGTGAAAATGAGAGAAAACGAAAGGAAAGAAAGACAGACAGACACACATTATGCGTTTAGACGTAGATACAGCAGAGTGAGTGAGAGAGAAAGAGAGAGGTGAAATGGAGAGAGGACACGAGCTTCAGAAAATATCCACTGATCTAACTGATATAAATGCCTACACAATGTCGTTCTGGACAGATTCACAGAACCGGATATTTGTATAATACCGCGGAAACGCGCAAGAATTATACTTGTCAGGGAAAATCAGTAATTCCGTTACTATTCAAAGCATAGGGGAGGAGGAGGGGGGGGGGAGGCACAGTGTCATGTGCAAGCACCATGGATACGCCATACTTGTCGTCCCATCCATTGTTTGTTTCGGTAAAAATTTCACATAGAATTTATACAGTATCGGATTGATGCTCATTGTACTCACAGAAGTCAGCTACTCAACCCTTTGCGCACATTTGGGGTTGTCCACACCCCACGCTGAATTTGCGGATGATATTATATTATCTATTTAATGGAATGTAATTTTTGAAATTTCTTAATTTCATAAAAATCGATCACTTCCATCTTCAAAATAAATATAGTTGTGTTCGGTTAGCCATATGCAAATGATTTTATCTTCAAGTATTGTGTAGACTAGATGATACTCACAGCATTTAAGCATCCTAATCACAGATTTATTGACATCGTTGAATGAAACTGATTCCTTTCTATTCCTGGACATACAAACGAGTGAATACTAATATCTACATTTTTAAATAGGATGAAAATGCTGCTCACCTTTTGGGTTGGAAACGTACTCGCATTGCACGTGAGTGCTGCAGCAGTGGGCACGGCTTATGATATATCGCCCACTTCTACGTCTCAGTTGTCAGATCGTCCAGCGTGGTCTGGCTCGGCTCTTGAAGTTCGCAGCGTGAGTGGAGTTGGCCACCTTGCAGGACCCGTGAATCCACATGAGACAATCGATCACCGTCGACAAACACGTGGGTTAGAAGAGTTCGAGGTAGATCCAGAAAAGTATATCGAGGATCTATCCTTTGAAGATTTTCAACGAAACCGTCGCGGAATGAAAGACGTCGAGGAATTTATTCGCTTTGAAGGTAGGTTAATGGTTCTGCTACGCACGAGCAAAGAGAGCTATTAAAGAACCGCTAAGACACTATTCCATTACTCTGCACTTAGGTCACACGAATGAACCAAGGGTCCGCAGAGAGGCTGAATCAAATTTGGAGAAGGTGTCAAGTTCAAAAAGTGTTCGAGAAGCTCGACTTAACTCCCCTGAAACATGGTCAAAGCAGCCTATATCCATCGAGCTTCATCGTCATTCTAACGCTGATCAAACACCCTTCGGAAAAGACATTCACGAGTCATCCAGTCACCATGTACCTAAAGCTGACTTTGTTACCGGACACCGTCGTGACTTCTCTGAAAGCCGAGAATCGAGAGCAATGCCAGAAATGGCGAGATCATATCAGGGCTACGTACCATTGTTTCGGGAAAAGGTCAGGCAGCGTGATTTCGACGTAACGATCCCACGATGGTATTACCCGGACCGTTTTGGGGCTGACCGAAGCATTGATGATCGCAGACCGGCCACTAGTACCCACTACTATAACAGATACAACGAAGATGATGTCAATCCATACGGAAGAGCTCACATCCAATCGAAGCCCAAGAGAATCGTTTACTATGCACACCTTCCTGAAGTGGCTAGAAAGCCCGTTGACGTTAGAAACAATCGCCATCCTTATGACGATGTCGTGCGTTCGCCACCCGAAGCTGTTGCTAGCTCTACGTCTTACAGTCGAACACCAGGACATGTGGATAATAATAATTATCGTTACAGGATGTCCTACCCTTACGAAGCCTACCGGCCGTACCAAAGATTTGCTTACAGACGACCGTACGATGGTCTATACCGATCGGAGATTAACGATGACCAGTATATGGATCATGCATCGCTGAGAGAAGAGCTCCGATATCCGGAGCTTGAAGGTGGGAGCCTAGACCGAAAAGTTTATACCAGGGTTTTTGATAGATCCGAGTCTACATTGCCGTGGCCGGTGGAAATTGGGACCAAAGTCCATATCAAGGATGACAAAAGGATTCCAGGGCGTCGGATCTTTGGTCAGAATAATGATGACCATGAGTATCAGGTGAACGCTAAGATTCAGGCTGCTTTGAATCCGGAAATCACAAATACCGAGCATCACGAAAACAGCAAATAGGTGTAAGAGTTTCAGATATTTCACGATAACCATTTTCATCAAAAAATAGATCACTTGATAAACGGGTGAAAAAGGTGATTAGGGAATTCCAAAACCTATAATATGGAGAAAATACCTCTATTAGTCGCTCTCGGATTCTAGCACATGTGCATTGAACTCTAGCAGACAATGGAGTGTACAGTCGTTGAGTATTCACTCTGTACGTCTAATTAGTCATAAGAACCGCGCCTCGAACTTATGTACAAGTACAGCTCAAGCTTTATTACAACCATGCTGACTGCAGCCTCTTTTGTTTGTTTTTGTTTTGCAAAGATGCCGGGTGATAAGTTAAATAATTTATTTAGTTTCTTATAACAGTATAACTTAATCGTGTTTGCTATTGTTTTATACCCTGTTCTTTCATGACATCAACACTGGTTAAACTTGATCATGAAACGGTTACAATTGGAATTACATTTGCGGATGTTGTTTCAACTTGTTAAACACCGCACTTGGTCTTTATTCCGTGTGTTTTTATTTTCAAGTCACCTTAAATGATCAGTTAATCAAGTTCTCTTGGTGGAAGTAAAATAAATATGGCTGCTTCTATGGGCCTCAATACTGCAATGCGTCTACAATAGAAATGGTTGAATGGTTTCTATAATTTTCTATCCATAAAAAGTCAACAACAATTAGCTAACAACATAATTACTCAAATATTGCGAACTTAAGAAGAGTCGCCAGGGTCAGAAGAATTAACAAATTATGGGATACATGTGAATGAGTAAAAAAATAGTTGTATATCAACGAGTGTAGCTGATGACTCACAGTTAAAGAGATATGTGTGAAGTACAGAATATATTATAAGATCTTCAAAGATGTTGAGACGTTTTTCCACGGTTTCGCACGATTGTCTGCAATCCTAAAATCTCTTGACAAATGTTTAGAAATTGTTACGAAAAACAATTCTAATATATACAATTCTTCGAGTGATTTAAACTTCTGTCGTAGCTGGTGTAGATTTCGAAATATCCTCAATCAATTGAGAATTGCAGCTCTTGCTGTGCAAGGTGTATTAATAAAGATTGGGAAAAAATAACGAAGTGTAAAATCAATATGCTTTATATGAGAAGTGTTTTGAATGTGTGAGAGAAAAGAATTATATGTTACTTCATTGTGTATCGCTCTCTATTGTGTTTTGATTTTTGAGTAAATAATAATATTGTTTATTTCAAAGGCGATTTTAAATATTGATCATCCCAGCTTTCGATTACAATTCATAACAGAAGTGATTTGAAAATTTGAATAGCATAAATAGGATTATTCTGAGTCTAATTGTAGGACAAGATCTATGGGGTGTAGTTTTCAAAACTACCCATATCATATCTCACCAAGTTTGATGTTGATGTAGAACTAATGAATTCATTACGAAATCACTGAAAAAGCAAGTTTGGTAAAGTTTTTAAATTATAGTCTTTTAAACTCTCCAACGTAAGGAATCAGTAGCTGCTCGCCTACAACTCTCATGATTCAACTAGATTAGGATTTTAATGAAAATTGTATTGTCCCATTTCCATTTTTCTTTCCTATCGCCACAATCTCTAAAACTCATCTGGGAGCTTTTTCGTAGTATCATGTGGGATCACAGAAATGGAATTTGGCAACAATATTAGTCCAAAGACATGTTAATATTCGTTATACAATTTTATTCACAAACAGTATAGAGGTAAGAGTGATGATTTCATTTGAAACCTGCGCAATTTACACAATACAAGTACGAAAAAATGGATCTTGTTCATTTCTTTGTATCAGTTGGTCTAAAAATTTCATTTGATCAATTTTTTTAATCTTTACGAAAGTGCACTAGACAAATGATTTTCCAAATTTGTTATTTTATATCTATGTATCGATCATGCACTACCGAAAACTTCTTCAAATAAATACTCGGCCAAATCTTCTGAAAACTCACCTTTCGACGTTATTTTGTTAAATTCTGCGAGCCAGGTGTTGATCTGAAAAGAAATCAGTACACTAGTATTTATTCTGTAATATTAATCATGAATTTGTTTCAATAGAATCGCTATTATTAATCTTGATAATTAAATAAATGGTTAGTTGCCCGTTCAGATTTTTTCAGAAATGGTAGTCCAGACCTCAAATGTAAGTTCAGTAGCCTATTTGCTGGTACTGAGCAGTGAGTTTTACAGAATACTTCAATCATGTACATAGTGACGTCGTGTGTCAAAGGTTCAAAATTAACAGTACGCTTAATCACCTTTTTGACAGGTCGACCTTTCATGAATCCAGATAATTCTTCAGGCGTCATTTTTAAAATTGAACACGCAGTCTTATGGGCCTCACTACGACTGGCCTCGTCATCATCAAACTGAGCAGGAACTTCCAAGTCTTCTTCGTGATTATTCAATTGTTTTAGAAGCCCCTAGATACACAAATTATCTTAAATTATTTTAACCTTATAATTAACGTTAAGTAAATTTACTCTCGCGAATTATGTTTGGTGCACTCATTTTTCACCAATTTCGTAAATAAAACTAACATAGGTGTGATTAATAACTGCAAATACGAATATTCCATAATGTCCCCTGCTATCAGGTGATTATTTCGAGTATATAGTTACATATATATATACCAAGGTGCAATAAACTTTGTGGAACAAGATTTACTTTGTTACATAACACCACGAAGTGAAATTTCTTACAGCTGACTTGAAGAAGAAACTTTTCTGTCACGAAATGTCAGGAATCCGGAGGTCGGTTGTAGTGATTTTTTTTTACAAATATCTGCATTCAGAATCGACTAATGCCTCAGATAATAGAAAATGGTTTGCGAGGAAATATTACTTTTTTATTAAGGTGAGAAAAAGTTTAATTCCTAGTCTTCTTGAAAATAAGTGACATGTCGGTAATCAGTTGATACGTATACTCGACCGACTGTAGATACAGATTCCTGTTACCGACACTTACCGAAATTTTGTTCAAAACGTAATCTCTTCTCTGGAATATTCATCAGTAACATTATTTGCATCAATAATGTCACTGGAGTTGACATAATGGACGTTTTGGTTTGTCACACCAAAATTTAGTGCTACAATATCGATTTCCAGACTGAAAAGAGTGATAATTTTGAGACGATTCGTACGATTTCACCATCAATCCGCAACGTTTGACAAATAATCCAATCTATTCTACCGAAAACTCCATCTCATCGACGATTGCTAGCTTTACGAACCCGAACCTGAGGTTCTTACGATCTTACGATCAGGCCAAAAGACCAGTTTGCCTCCTTGTTACACAATATACTATATTTGTCATCCACGAACCCACTACAGATCCTTTAAAATAGCAAACCTTCAGTGGTCCGCTTGTAGGCCATTGTGACACTATATGACACCGATCCAGCACAAGTTTATCTAGCCAAGGCCCGACGAATTGTTGTAGATATTCCTATAATAAGCAATGGTCTAGCACTGTGGGTTCCCCGGGATAGCCTCAACAAATATATTAAGAATGTCATTCATCGATGTGAAAGCTCACATCACATAACCCCAAATCCTTGGAATCACGAGACCTCAGATAAGTTTCTCATTTAAGTGTTCTATTTTCTAAATCTGCCAAGTTGTGAATATGAATAAAAAATTGTCACCCGCGGCCCGGCTACACCTGAGTGAGGGTTTCTAGACTTTTCCTTGTCTATGGTGTAAATGTTAGCGTTTATACTGGCATCCCCAGACGGCTGCAGATACATTATGATGGTCACTATATAATCCATTCCCTCCCTTGGTTCGCACAAGCCAAACGGCTTACAGGGACATACCCTATAGGGTATGGATGGGTGTTGGTAGTTCTTACTGTTATTATTTACCTAATTTTATTTATACATGATTTACTGTCATATGACTGTATATGTCTTATTCATTAATAAAATATTTCAGTGTTGGTTTCAATTAAATACATCAAGCGCATCAAGAAATCATCCCGTTCGGTGGCCATCTTTGGGGGTCGTTTTCACCCCTCTAAACAGTTTTTCCGTAGATAAGAAAAATACGTGTCACTTAGTTTTCAATGTTCTACAACATACATGAGTCTCAATAAAATCAAAGGGGGACATCAAATTCATGTTCCTTGTAAGTGTCTTAGTTCTTTAGTAATGGCAAAGAGTCCACGTTAGCCTCCCGCTTCACTGGACTTAATGTCTTTTATAATACATACAACAACAAGTTTAATATACACTTGATGAAATACCAACAACCCAATCCCTTCATTAATTAGTTATAACTGTGAGAAAAATTCTTAATCTTCTGATAGTACGTGGACACATGGGGCCGAGAGTCATGATGGATAAAAATATGCTTTAATATTTTGCAGTAGAAACAGTGGTTTCAAGTTTAAAATTTAGATTCTCTTCTGCAAAACTTGTGTGGAATCACCCATATATGTAAAACCAGACGTATATTGGTACAAATTATTTGCTGCTACATACTTTTGTATGTAAGAGCATGTACCTTAGCTTTCAAATGAGCGTTAGCATTCCTTAGCTGAGTCAGGTCAATCTCAAGTTCTTTATTTTTAGATATAGCTTGCTCTTTTTCTTTCACTAAATCTGCAACTTGGGCTTTATAAGTGTTCAGTGAAGATCCTTCATGAGTGTTAGTTGACTCAGAGCGTGATAATCTAAAACATTCAATTACAATAAGTCGAGAAAATGTACTGTGTGACGTCACTCATGCTAAAATATATCTATATATACTTACAGGTGCATCAAAAACATCGAAATTCAATTGCTCATACACTTTCAAAATTAATATTTTTTACAAAAATAAAAAAAGGTGACCTAATGAACTATTTCTATTGAATTAACCGTAAATATGAAACAACTTGGTGACATTTGTAAGGTAAAACAAAATTTTCACGTTACTTTTAAACCATCGAGTCGTAACAATTACAAATTTGACTAACTTGCTTCCAAGTTGAGGTTTCGTAGCGGAGTCTTCATCGGTCTTATTTTTCAAGTTGATGATGACTCTGCTTTTCGGTACATTTTTGAGTTCCATGAAATTGTTCCTTTGGTGACGGTCTTTCCCAATTTTTATCTCCATCCATTCCCTGGTGTCTTCAAATTTTTTGCGCAACAAAGAGTTTTTATCATTTAGATCTTTCAAATTGAGTTCAGTTATTTCCAATTGTTGCTTGAGTATGGTAAAACGCTGGCTTAAGAGGTCGTGCTGTATTATTTTTTTCCTGAGATCTTCCTTGGTTTTCTCTAACTCATCCCTTAGTTTATGAGACACAGCAAGAACGGACCTAAGCTGCAATATCATTCTTAAGCAACGAATGAAATATAAATTGGATACTTCATAAATCGGAACCAAAAGAATTACTTTTCGATTAAGTTTCTTTGACAGCTTTCCATAACGTTTGTAAGACCTGTTACCCTTGACCCGAGCGCATCCACTCGATTGCTTTGCATTTAAGGGACGTGGTTTAAAATTCTCGAGGACAGAACTACAAATCTGCACAATTTTTTCGTGGACAGCATTTTCCCTCATCGCTTCCATCTTCTTATCATGTATCGCCCTAGCAAAATGTCAATTAATCAAAAGAGGTAGGTTCGTTTGTTGAGCAAAACAACTTGATCGTAATCTCAGATGAAAATTAGATCAAGATTAAATTAAGTGAAGTGAAAACTGCAAATTTCAAAACTGCTTAAAAAAACTATCAAAGCTTGTTACGAGTCTTGGGATCGTTCACACGGGTTGTTCTCCGCTTTCACATGTAGAAATAACCGAGAAATTGTGAAGTAGGATTTAAATAAGGTTTATGTTCAATTAGAATATGAGTTTGACGTTTATTGCATACTACTTTGTACTTGGTAACGAGGTGTTTGGATTGACGAGTAGAAAAAAAGTGAGTGATTAGTCCAGAAAGCAAAGTGCAGAATCAAGGTTCTGCGAATGAGAGAAGATAGTAAAGTGTGTACAAGATTTTCAAAAGATTGCTTTGTCTGATAAAATAAGGGTGCTTTGAGAAAGAAGAGATAGAAGTGAAAGCTTGAATGTTGAGAAGTGTGAAATGGGAACGAGCACGTAACACTGATGAACACAGATTTTTTCAGGTCTAATCAATATTGTAGAGAGACCTGTACTGTGTACGTCAGTAACGGGATCCTTGTCGATGGACCATGGTTTCAAAAAAGGTGTGCAATGGAAGTTTGACAAACAACTTATAAACGTTACCGGAAGTACATATTTCACTGCCACTGTAAGCAACCAATCGGAGTTTCGAACCCCGATTAGCATTTTTCTTCCTGGTCTCGTGATAATTTAAACGCCGTTTAAATACTAATTGCAGATTATAATTAGTAATGGTTATTTACTTGTCATACTTGGACAAAGTTTAGAAAAATGCTGATTTTTTCCCCTAAGTATAAAAAATTGAAATTGAACCTTTCAAATTGATTATGAAGATCATTTTTCTCTTTCTGAGCCATTTCAAGTTCTATCTTCAGATGACTTAACTTTTCCTCAAGATTCCGGATCATTTCATCGTATTTTTTCTTTAACGGAGTCACATCTTTCGTAGTTTCCATACAACAATGTTCCATATGGTCCCGCCGATTCATCATGTTCATCTGTACACGTTCAAACCGATTAGGTATTGTTTGACTTTTCTTTTTTGATAATTATACTATTGTAACACGTATCATTTGAGGAATCATTTGATGCAAATGTCCCACAGTAAACTATAGTAGACTATCCTGATCAAGCGTTTATCAGAACTGAATCAAAAGATAAACTACCTGATCAGACTTTGGGAAACGATCTATCGGTTGAGTAATTTTTTGAATTACGTAACGAATTATCTTGTTTTACATAGATGCAAAACGAAAACTACCGCAAGTGAGTAGCTGATATTTGTAGGCAAATATCCATAAAAACAATGTACGGCTAAATAGTAGTTTATACGATTTTAGCGGTAAATCGATAGCCACAGGTTATCAGAAGTCATCCGACACTTTACAGTTTTTCAGACTTGCACCAGTTTAGACCTTAAATCAGGTGTACCTGATGTTCGCCTGATCAGGACCGAGTGAAACATCAACATCATGCTTGTGTTCCGGGCAACTTGTCACTTCGGATGTCAGTCGTGAACTGATCTCTTGCGCACCGGTTTTCAGCTCGATCTTTCGAACGCTGGTGGCGCCCTCTGCGCGAGAAATAAATTTATCGCGCGTTTATCACATCTGGATAATGTGTGTACGCGAGTTTAATCTTCCGGCATATCCATGAAGGCAACCCGAGCTTTGAACGCGAATACTTGAGTGACATGGACTTCTTTGCGTTCTGTCTCTTACGATTAGAACCGCCAGTTGAACTTTGCGTTCACCCCTTGCGAGGACCACATACTTTCCACTTTTCGAGTTATCTCGATCGATAATTAACTCACTTTCATGACCGCTCTCGTACAATAATGTTAACAACAGTCGCAGTATCGACTGTATGGTTTGTGGCAACGCCAAGTCGCAGTTGATGAGATTGAAAAAATGAATAGTCTCACAATACAATAGACGAAACTTGCCTAATAAAACTTCTACTCGGGAAATGAAAAACTGACGTTAGTGATCCAGGTTTCAAGAGTCGTCACTGTTCAGGATACAAAAAGCCCAGCTTCCGGTTGAAAAATGTGTTTTTACGGCATGGGCATTGAAAAGTCCACTTTTTGTGGCAGTTTTCGTTCCGTAAAGTGACGCTTTATACGGCAGCGAACAAAGTTGCGGAATAAAGTCTTTATTCCGCAGTTTTGATGCGCAGTTCGAAGTGCGCATCCCAAACTGCCGAATAAAGTAGCTTCGTCGAACAGATCGCGACATAACCTCACTCTTCGTTTTGCTTTTCAATGCCCATACCGTAAAAAATATTGTACGTGGCATGCCCGTAAACCGTTTTTTGACTCGGATAATTTCAGTACTCGCTTCCGGCTCGCTTTCGGCTCGCCTTCAGCTCGTCCTGAAATCTTTATCCTTGCCAAAAAAAAAAGGCGGTTTACGGGAATGCCACATAAATAGCTATTTTTCGCAGTTCGTCACAGGGAAGCCGAATAATAATGATAATAATCACATTTAAGCCTGTCATACACTCGCGGATATGTTCCTATAAACAGTGAACTTGTACAGGGTAAAGGAGGGATGTGTTAGTAACTATCATCTCACGTAGTCAGCCGTCTTAAGATGTTCAATAGAAACACCCGCGTTCATAATACTTCACAGAAATGAAGCATAGAAGTGTTTCAAAATTGAAATAGTTTGGCAACATATGCTAGTCGATATTAATCAAATTATCTCTCAGCTAAGCTTACCTCGCATCCGCGGTTGAAGACCTCTTCTTCAAACCATTGCGATGTCTGTTTTTCATTGGTGCTCCAATGCTTGGAGAATTTTCTACCCTCGAATTTCCCCACGAAGATATTGGTGTCTGATAAACATCCCGACTGCTGGTACTTGTTGATTTTGAGTGGAGCGGTGTTTGTGATTACGTGATTTTTCGATAGGGCAGCGTGGTGATCTGAAGAATTACCGAGCTTCGTGATAGGGGTGGTAAAACGATTTTGATTTTCACACGTGATATGATATCGTTCGTGAATCTGTACATATCACGATTGGTAGTAAAAATACCAACAATAATGAGAGACACTACATTCAATATCCTGTGATCTTACAGATAATGAAGCTGCATAAAAATGATGGTACGAGTAACTTCTGACCCTATATTTCAAGTACAAAAAACATTAAAGAATTGTAATGGTCTGCATAGAATTAAAAAAGACTGTATTGACAGATATTTCCCTGGTTGAAGTATCTCAATATATATATATATATATATATATATATATGTACACAGGTATCTCATTTTCCATGAACGTTGAACATTTTGAAACCATAAGTTTTGAATTCGAAAATAGAAGAATTGAATGAGGTTTATTATTACAACTCTTTCCATTTCAACTACATTTCTAATAACTATAGACATTAGGAACAGTGAAATACTTGATTAGAAAATGTTTCTGCCATAGCAGAAAGTTAGCATTGGTTTAAGTTGAATTATTTTATCAACATAGCAGATTATTCAATAAAGAAAAACTGGTATGATATAAGATAAAAAGCAAATTTCATATGATCAGAATTGGGTTTCGCAGACTACAGTATCCTTGCATATCGACACTTACTCGGTAGATATTTCTGGTTGTTACCTTCTGTGAGCTGCTGCCACATAGCGGCTGTGCCTTCAATCGGTAGTGCTACTGTACCTCAGCATACGAAATCCCGAAATTAGTACATTCTTTTCAATGGCATCAGAGCCATGGGGTAGAAAAAGAAGAGAGAATTTGGAGGGTTGAAATATATATTTCATTTTCTATGCGAAAGTACAAATAAACTTGAACTGTACGATTATCAAACTCATCCACAATTTTATATACCTGAAGGCGAAGTTCAGTGTCATGGTCAAAACCGTCTTCTTAAATCTGACAACTTTGGTATTCAACATTTTCCATGAGAACTTGATTCTTTGAAGTTATTTAAAGCTACGATTACCGAACACCTAACGCGTCGCTGTTAAATTTTTGCTGCAACACTTGCAAGATTGTCGATTTCTTTATTGTATACGTTATTCAACGAATTATCAAACCTATATTAGCATATCATCAGAACTGCAGAGAAGCATTTATTCTTTCTAAAACCTTCTGATGGACGCCAAGAAATAAAATCTCGAAAGCAGGCAGAAAAGAGTGAAATCTTCTAATCAAGAAGCCTTGTTAGTCAAATCTAGAATAAACTACCCAAGCAAGCTCCTATCGAAAACGACATGAAAACGAATATTGAAGAAAATAATTTTGACTCGGAGTTACCACGACGTTTACCGTCAATAGAAAATGCAAGTAGAAGCGAACAATTTCAAAATGCGAGTAGCAACGAAGAATTTTGAAGTACGAGTTATTCTATCAGGCTTGAGATTAAAATTAATTTGCCATCAGTAGACCAAACATATGTCCATAAGGTCATTCGCTTTTCGAAGAAAGTGGTGTTGGAGGAAATAGAAATCACTTCAAAATTCGTTTCGATACCTTCTCGCCATCAAACACGCAGAGCGACCCACGGAGCCCGGAATCATCCAAATCGACTGAAGGTAAATGGGTAATCAAAAATAAGAAGCGCAGTTTTATTCTGAAATGATTTCCAAGCTTATCAGAGAGGGAGATTTTCATCGATGATGAATCTAACGTAATTAATGTTCATTCATGTTGCAAGTTGTTCAATTCTTAAGTGAATATTATTTGAATCCAATTCGTGATACACTATAGGATATTATTATACGACCATATGGAATTTTGGTTCGAAAATGGGTCCCGTGCAGGAAATTGCTAACGACTTAAACGTTGAGGCGTTACCAGGTCCGGGTCCTATGATCCCAGTGATTGATGGACCTCGCTCTTGGACGCCACTCTGTAATTTGGAGCGTTATAAGCGGACCACTAACACGGACATGGGCAGTGTACTTTGGTACTATAACCTTTGGCATAAGCCAGCCTGTTTGTCCACAAGTGGATCCAGCTCGATCACCTCAAGCCTTGGTGCGCATTTTGAATATTGTTCAGACCATCTGCTGATAACCAATCTTATTGGTTAAAAGTCCGTATCCAAATCTCAGAGACACCTAACTTGACCGCGAAAAGTTACATGTCATATGACCTTTTGTTGTTTACTCTTACAATTGGAAGAGTTACTTGTCATTTTATTAAAAGTATACTACTTCTCGTCTGTTTGGTATCGACACTTTCACGTCACGTTTATTGTTGTTTGATAAAAATACTGAAAACAATTTCCATGCCGAAAAAACTACGAAATTTAATTCTTAAGCGTAAAAACCTTCATTTAATGGCGTGACCTTATTTCTTAACAATGACGTAATTTTTTCCGGAAAATTCGGAATTTTTCTATGATTATTAGTCCTTTTTCCGTAAATAATAAGGTAGGGAAAATCTGCAAGAACAGTCATGATCAATACAAATGAGGTTTTCTCATACACGGTGTAACTTATAAAATCGAATCTAATCAATGATATTACTGTCCAGTGTTATTCTGGTAAAAGTAAATCAAAGTGTTCGGCATATTTCTTAATGAAATATTTCGTCGCTCCGATACTGCTATCAGAAATGAATATATGGAAATAAACGATGATTAAGTAGTTAGATAGACGCTTTTGTTATTTACGACTCTAGTTTCAACAATGCACACGTGTTATTCTCAACAATTGAAAGTTATGTAGCTTACCGCATGAATGCGACCTTTATCTTCTGAAATTTTATTACATTAATTAACAATTTCGTGAACTTGAGTAAGATTGGACCAATAATTGCTGTTGATGTTGGACAAATTTTTAACGATTCAGATAAATGTTGCTCAACTTCACGTCGCTCCTGATGTCATATTGTTGGTACGCTAAGCAGTGAAGTAAGCGAGAATCAATACTCGGTTGGACACGAACCAACATCTTGTCAGCAGCAGGGATTGGTGTAAAATGGTATTCGTCACGTTTGTTTTGACGCGCTGATTCAAAGATTAAACTTGAATTAACTCGAGAAGACGTGGCTTCAATTTATCGCAAGATATTGTAATATGATTGAAGTGCACCGTTACAATCCCGCATCCATTGGTACTTTTTGCGATTGTCTATAAAGACTAGCAAGAAACTTGCTTACGTTTTGAATAGGTTGAAATAGGTTTTTTTCTTTGAATTTTCAAGAAAATGACGTGCTAAGTGACAGTGACAGTTAAGATCAAAAACAATTTACTTCCGGAAAAATCTTGAGGAAAATATGAGGCAGCGTACAATCATTCCTTGGCGTGGAAGGAACAAAAATATCTCTGGTTATGTACTAAAATAAATAATGTATAGAAATTAAGTAAAATTGAAAAAAAGTTCTGTATAACTTGCAGCTAAAAACGATTCGATACAAAGAAAAAAAAAAAACAAATAAATAAAATATCGAAAGTAAAAATGAATTATACAAGTACAGAGAGTGAAGAAGAATATAAAAGACAAATCTGTTATTCTTCTATACCTACAAGAGTTAGAATCCATGTAAAATTTAATTTTGAAATGATACTCAAGTTTGTTTCTTTTTGAATCTATTTGAATTTTTGTTTTCGTCGGGGGACTCCACCCCTTCACCCCTTGACTCCCCTTTTTCTATCACCACGAACTGGTCGTGCATCTTGTCATTTTTTACCATAAGCGTTAATTAATTAAGAAACGCGGTCATTCGCCTAATTTTGCATTTTTATGTAGAAAAATATAATGTGTAATTCGTGGGCAATAACGATTCCGAGCTCTTGTGATATCCGCACTCACTCAGAATCGTCACTTTTTCCAACTCGTTGCACAATATACTATTTTCGTAATAATATTGACAAATTAACAAACGAACTACAAGTTTTACACAAGTGTAATAAAATTGAAATAAGCTTTCCGGGCAAGCGGACAATGAAAAATAGTGTAACGATAATTGTTGGAGCAACTGACGTTTAGTGATATGAAAACTTATCGCCTTACGATATGTTTCTCTCACTCTTATAATGATTCATCGTTGATCAATAATCCGTTTCTGGGACAATGACGGTGAAAGTGCACATGATACACTTGTCTCCCGAAAAATGCAATATACAATAAAGAATATAGAGAAGAAAAGGAAGAAAAAAAGGAAAATCTAACCGAATCCTTCGTGACGTAAAATTATTGTAGATAATACACGATAGTTAACCAACGATTAGCCTAGCCGTCTGTTCGTTGGATTATAGTAACTCTCCCCCGAGGCGCCGCAGGACGCCCTGATGATAAATGACCGAATCTTTTAGAGTTTTTAACCGCGAACCGTTTACCTGCTCTTCACGGGCCCTTCTTGGTCGAAGGTCGCTGCCAGGATCTTACCGTAAATCAATGTTAACGCTGATGCAAACGGTACAGAAACTAGATACACTTACCAGAATAAGAAGTTGGACCTAGTTTTGATTCTTCACCCTGGAAAACCACCCCGATTCCATTGCCGTTCCAATTCTGGACAGAAAAAAGCAAAGATTGTGGTCAGAATTTACTGTTTTTATTTTTGTCCTTCCTTCCACTCTTTCATCTTATTTCCTTTTTGCTTTTTGCTGGTACATCGTTAACCATTTGCCACCCTTCTCACCTCCTAGTTCGGGGAATGAGACCCCCAAGCCTAACCCAGCGTCTAGGGCAAGGGGATTTTTATGTAGATTGGGACGGCCTGCGCGTAATTTTGAGACTCACCGTTGTTTATTGCCAAATCCTTTTAGCCTTGAATGGGGTGTGCCTGGCTACGGATTTTTTCGTCGCCGTTTTCGCCGACTCGCATGGACTCTTTCTTGTTAGTGAGCCACTGTGATATTAAAAAAGCTAATTCTTACGAAGCGGGTATTAACCTAACGACATTCGCACTTAGTAATTTACAACCCTATTGTAGCAGCTATGATGCTACAATGGTACGGCCTTAATCAAAACTAAGAGCCTCTCCTGTGAACTACGTCTTTGCAGCCTCGGGATGTATACTCAATGGCAGCAGATGAGGCCAAGATTATTCCTGAAAATATAGCTAATATATCGTCTTACATTCATTAGTTCATCTTGAATGGAATACAGTGATGGGGGAAGCGTCACAATATTCAAACGATTTGAATTCACGCAGAATACAGTATACTGTTGTGAATGCGGTGTAGAGTATCGAAGCGGGGAAACGGCCCTATTGAGAGCGTGCACTGTATTTTCTATCCAGATATAAAAAATTACCACCAAAAACACAGTGTGATAAAAAAAAAATATTGATCCAAATCACTTACGTCACATTTTATGTTCGCTCTGGTTTGAATTCACTTTTCAAAAGTAAAACTCGAAGTGCAAATATGTTCGGACATACTTCATATTCCTGATTTTACATCAGCTCTGCACAGATCGAGACAGCAACAATCGATAAACAAAATTCTACAAAATAATGGTTAGTCATTGTCGCCTAGGAACACTGTGCTATACTTTTCAAATTCTTAACATCACAACTAATTGTAAATGTTAGTATTTTAAAATAAATTCTTCCAATCAGTCATTATTATTACAACAAGTCAAGTACTAGCTTGAATCTTTTACATTACTTGCTAATACATTATATGCTCATAACACAATGCTCCTTAGGTGTACGAGAAAATATAGAAATCCTGTTTGTCTGAGAAAAATTTCAAAAAATTCCAGAGAATTTTTTTTTGGTAGAATCACCTATAGCTTGGGGCTACGCTGTAGTTTGAACAACAAGTCATGTCACAACGGTGGCAGACGTAGCAGCGCTGCAGCCAATCAGACATCGTAGTAATCTTCACATCACTTTGAACTCCACCCGCACGAGACTCATAATCGAAAATGGAAAGGCAGTTGGCGTTGAATATAACGCACCCAAGTGCGCGTGCGTAGCGGTGCGCGGTGCTTTATATGGTATGGAATCGAGTTTACAACGCACGTGTCGTGAGAAGATCATTGATATACGCAGGGGTAACAGTGCATGATATACATGTTTTTACAGGTGACCACCGCGATTACTGTATCACCTTGTATCATGATTGGAGAGTGTGCCACCGATTTCATCATAAAAGATTGGAAAACTGAAAACTATTCTTATTAGGAAACTTGCCCGTAGCGGTACCAAGTGTGAAAAAAAAAACGAACGAAGCCACTCCGAAAATACATCGTTGTAAGAGTAATTTCACTTTGGGTGCAAAAGCCAATCAAATTTTCAGTTCTTTTAGCAAAGTATCCCCTATCACCGGGCATTTTATATGTAAGTGGTAAATATTTATCGTGACAACTTTTTTCATCTTCTTATAAACACGCGGGATAATAATTCATTGAAAATACAGTTCACCCAGTAAAAAGTTGAACCTGATGTGAAACATGACCTTCTCGGACCGAACTTTGCAGACACAAACTTGGCAGTCTCCGCGTACTACTAAGTTTCAATGTTGCTCCTTGACACCTTCGTATAAAGAAGTTAAAAGTACCTCAAACATGGAAGTGAGTTAAGTCCATCGATCGTAAGACGCTAGATCGCAAGTACAACTACATTGTAGTCGGTGGTGAGCTACCCTGAGAGATAAAGGCACTATCAGTGCAAACAAAAAAATAAAAAAACGTTCTTTATTCTGCTGTGAAGCAAAGATGTAGCAGTGAATCAGTTTCAAATGAAAACGCTCCTCTCAAAGTCTGATAAATCACGGCAAATTAGCCTCTTTTGATCACAGCAGTGCCGCTGGATCTATCGTTACAGCAAGACTGAGTGAGAATTCAGAGTAGAAAGTCTTTCTCGTAAAGCTGTTTCTGACGAGTTCACTCTGCGGTGATTCTAAGCTTCACAAAACAGACTAAACACCGCGGAAATCTGCAAATTTCTCCCGATGCCACATGTACCAGCATTGTAATCGAGGGTAGCGAAGTAGCGGGCATGGAGTATTACCACGTGGTCTTCAAAATTGCGATCAACATTCATATTCACGAGTATACAAGCTCCACCTGTAACTGTTATTCATTACCTGGAAACCAATTTGCTGTGGAATGGTAAGCGTCAAAGACTTCTTGCACCGTGTGAAGTTGTCATCTCTGTAAGAGCTTTACGATCACCCCAAATCGTGCTCCTGGCCTGGAAAGCACCTCGAGTCAAAATGATTGAGTATCTGCTTGGAGTGAAAGAAAACTTTCACGACTATGTTATGTACTCCGTTGACTTCACAGTCAACGAGTCGGATCGCTACGATAACAACTGAGTTATGTAGCGAGTTGCACGCCAGGTGATTTGTCTGCATATATTTTTCGGTGATAGCAATTACTGTAAGCTCCAGTCGTACCATGTGAACACAATTACTCTTCTGGTCAATATTAAACACCGTTCAATTAGCGTCGAGTTGGAATGAACGCCGATGATATATCAGCCGATGCACTGATTCCACCCTCGACTAATTCCCATGGCTTTACCTGATTTCGGCACGGCCCAGTCTGTACCAATACTAAATTCGTGGAAGCATCAATGAGGCTTTTCACATATTATAGGTATACCATTCCACCGTTGTCACGGATTCACAAACGTAGTCGAGAGGTATTTCAGCACTTCAAACAAAACAATCCGTATAATAGCTATTTATGTGGCTTGCCCGTAAACCGCCTGTTTCTTTGGCAAAGATAAAGATTTCAGGACGAGCTGAAGGCGAGCCGGAAGCGAGCCGGAAGCGAGTACTGAAATTATCCGAGCCAAAAAACGGTTTACGGGCATGCCACGTGCAATATTTTTTATGGTATGGGCATTGAAAAGCAACACGAAGAGTGAGGTTATGTCGCGATTTGTTCGACGAAGCTACTTTATTCGGTAGTTTGGGATGCGCACTTCGAACTTGCGCATCAAAACTGCGGAATAAAGTCTTTATTCCGCAAGTTTGTTCGCTGCCGTATAAAGCTTCACTCTACAGAATGAAAACTGCCACAAAAAGTGGACTTTTCAATGCCCATGCTGTAAAAAAAATATTTTTTCACAGCACTTTTGATCGATACAAAAATTAATTCAATTATTGGAAGTACTATTAAGCAAAGACTATACTGTCGATAGAGAAATCCAATCGAGAGCAGGCAATTATAAAACGCCTAGTATACGGCAACCAGCGTGCCATGTGAGAAATGTGCGCCGATCTCCAGAGGCAACCAACCCACGAGACCATATAGACCAAGAAATTCCATTACAATCAATTTGCATGATTGTTGGAAAGTTTTTTTTTTTTTCAATTATGCTTTATTTTTATATCGTACTATTTGCAGGTGAATCGATTTATTATGATTAACGCATAATTGACACATCTGAATTACTAAATACACATATTTTTCTTGCTTAGGATTTCATACTTCATTACAGTAAAATGTTCACGATATAAAGTGAATGGGTGTTTCACTATCAATATAAACCTTTGCTTGATCACATAATATTTCCGCATGTATCGTTCTTTTATCTGAGCAAACGTCGAGTCTTAGGAGAAGATTGCTACAGTCTTTCTACTTCAATTATGTGAACCAACATCATTAATTAACGTGACAAAACCACGTCGTGTGAAGCTTGAACAAAATTTAGAAAATCCATTCACTAGTTAAGGAAGAACCTAACATAACACAATTTTGATTCATTGGCTTCATTAGCTCTGAAAAAGTCATCACTCAATAGTTGAAGATAAATTTAAAATTCAAATAATTAAAAGAGCAAATGAATTGAAGTCACGGAATTGAGATGAAAACGAATACAATAAAATTAAGTAAATACGTGTCCGTTAAATATAAAAATAATAAAATTTAATGGATTTGCATCGATACTGGTTTGAGTTTCTGGCTCTTTCCAAATGGTTGGCAGCGTCGACTCGGGATTTTCAAAGAGCGACCAACGTCATTGTGCCACAAGCAGTCTTTTATCAACGACGGCACCAAGAGACCAACTGGCTGGCCGTTAAGATGAGCAACGAGCAGACACTGCGAATTTCAAGATGTTTCGGTAGAATTGATTCGGTTACATCTTCGTACCACGGCAAAGTTACGAACTGATCATTAAACTTGAGAAGTACTTTTGTGTGAGGACTTGTTATTCACCTCGCTTCTGATCGCATACCTTCTCTTGAGTGTTTGCCGATGGAGGGGTTAGAGATGAATCCTATATTCACTTCCATTTATCTGTTTTTCATGTACCTGGAGTTTCGGTACATCAAGCTTGATCAATAAATGTTCCAATGATCAAAAACGTATCAACGCCCCAGTCATAATAACACAATTTCGTATCCTAAAATAGTCACCCAAGTTTCATTCACTGTTCAAAAATTTATCATCAATCTCAATATTGAGAGCAAATTGAGTTTTTAATCGGCTCCAATAGATTGGACTTCTGGTATATAGATTATTTGTCATCAACATCAAAGAACGACGAATGAACGGCTAAAATTAAATCCGGGGAATCACTGACCAATTAATTTACGTTGGATCCGGCTTAGGAGAAATCTGCCGTTACAGGCATACGAAGTAACGAAGCGTCATAAACGACTTTTGGACTGAAACATTTGATATTATTCCTTTATACCAAACAAATGAAATTCATAAGTATTTCCGGCAATATTCTTACCGAGGGAGGATTCTGAAGGCGACTTCCGGTTGTAAGGTGAGCTAGTGTCCCTAATTACCGTGTCGGTTCATGAATACGATTGCCGTTCTCCACTGCACGGAAGCTAGCATGGCGTCACTGGTTGTTGCTTGCTCATGAATTTATGTATCTCCATTTTGCAAGGTGCACGAAGAAAAGTTTATAGGATTTCTTCGTCAAATATTGAGGTGAATAATGCTATTTAATATTTCGTAATCGCTGGACATACATGTAAATTACTAATTTCTAAAATACTGCGCACATGCAATATTATTACCAGACCATTTGGGTGCTCGCTCTCGAACGCTGACCTTTATTCTTCATTATCAAAATATCGCTGTTTAGAAGTTTTTACTCAAAATATCTTCTTCTATCTCAAAATAATGTGATAGGTAATGGTTTTTTTCAGACCTCATATTCCAGAAAATGACCTCGAAATTTTTATGCACCAATTTTTTAAATAATCATTTCGAAGACACATTATAGACCAAGAAATGAATCTCCTTATATCTGAAGTCTCAATCGTTGAAAAGAGTACTCAATCAATACCTAATCATGATTAAAAAATTTATACCACATTCGAAAAGCTCAAGACAAAAGTAGTTCTATCACCAATATTCCTGCGATTATTAATAATCATGGCAGGAGTTGCCGCTCTTGTTCACTTACATTCTATATTAGAATAAGAGGTCCGGATACCTTGAGCGAGCGTTAGTGAGGTGATGGAAGAAGGAAACCATCCGCGATTTAACATATTAGCGTTAATTAAGGCAATTATGTCCCCGACGTGAGCATGAGAGTGTGTCCGATGCTCGACTCATCCATATTCAGTAGTCATTTCCGTCCACGTTACTACAAGACCTGAGCCTCGTCGTCGTCTGTGCGTTGACAGTCATCGTGGGATCTTTTGTACCGCGTGACTTTTCGAGAGATTGAGGACAATGCAACGGTCGTACAACACTGATTAAGAACGCGATTAGCCAAGCCATAAAACTCATCTATCAAGCGACATAGTCTCTCGTTTTATAAACATCCATCCATCCATACTACCATCAGCAAAAGTTCTTGACAGTTCCCGAAGTCAGCTCTCGTGCGTTGATTGGGGCGTCTGATCTCGACAACAGCGAGATCTTAAGATCTCTGAAAGTCTCTAAGTTCACTTTCGACACAAGGTGCAAGGTGTGCACGTATAGAGCAAGCAACTTCCAGGTGAACAGAAGCATAAATAGGAACCGGGCAGGTCTAGCTTTGTGGAATGACCAATGGCAGAAGAGAACACAGCGCGCGCCGTTCGTATCGATCCTGGGAACAGAGGAGCTCCCGGGTCACCCGCGGGTCCCTCTCTTAGTTTTCTCGCTGTCTTCTAAATCCTGTCTGCAAGATTTATTCAAGCTATGAAAAGGCTGCATTTTGTATTCTCTTAGCGGTGTCTGCTTCCTGATGGAAATGCAGTTCAGCAGTCTTAAGCCTTCTTCTCAACATCTGCAAGTGCAAACTGACCCTCGGACGTCGTCTCCTCAGTTTCTCTCCGCAGGACGCATGCGTCAGACGACAGGGCAAGTCCACCCTACCGTTCGAGAGGAGGGCGAGAGTGTCACCAGAGTGCGTGTCGCGCTATGCTGATGACATTTCTCCGCACATGCGTAGATCTTCGGCCTATCGGTGGTCACGTTATTAAAATTTCTAAACCAATGACGTTCTGGGAATCGAGTTACGTGGGCTGGACCTCTGAGTACTGGGAGTGATTATCATTTGCGAGATCGCGATCACCTAAAGATAATGAATGGCTAGGCCACTCTGACGACAAGTGTCGTCGATAATTCTTTCCTCTCAATTATCAGATTAAAAGTTGTTCAGAACTCGTTTGTAATATTTTAATATCGTCTTTGGCGATTCTGTATCTATTCATCTTGAAGGACGAAGTATAAAATATTTTAAATTTACACGAGTTATAGGCAGCAAAAAAATTTTATTAATAAAGTTTTGCTCAAGCTTAAGAAAACATCCTGATATCGAAATTTTTCATATTGTGTCAAAAGTCTAGACAGTTTTTTTTTTTTGGAAAGATAAAGTGCTCACTGATTCGACGTGAAACTTATCGGCCTTTGTAAAACCTGTCTTTTCCTGGTCAGACCTGAAGGCGGAAGATAGAAGGTTTATATAGCACTTTGAGAAAATGGATAATAGATGATCCGGATCGCGTGCATTTTTTATTTTTATATTTTACAGGCTATTGCAGCTCTGAGATTCATCTAGTTCGTAGCATCAAATGGTGCCCAGATAAATGGTTTTTGGTATACCTTAGACCAGTTCTCGTGCTGTCAACATCATTCGAGCGATGAAGAGTACGCGGGCAGACTGGCTCTTCTACGACTAGTAAACGAAATCACGGTTATTCTATAAAAAAAAATGCGGCCATTCTTTTTGAATACAGTTCAAGATCTGTCAGAGAATTTATTAATTCAAACTGATCCTCGGAGCAAGTTACGAAAAATTGATGACTTACAAATTATGAAATAAAATTTTAGCAAAATCAAAAATTTTTCACTAAATTTTAAAGTATTTAGAAAAAAACTTACAATTTGAAGAGTAAGGTGAAAAATTAAAATAGGAGGTCAATTTATTCGGTTGAAAAACATTTCCACTCTCTAAATTACGATCCGACAGAATTAGAATTTGTATACCTAGTGAGTATAAAATATAAAGTATAAAGTCCTCACGTTAGTTTTTTTCTGGTAATAAGAATCTTAATGTATATAAACGTGCGTAGCACACAAATGAAAAGAAATATTGGGCGCTGAATCATGCCTAAAGTCCTTTTTATCTTACCATAAAAAATATGTATACAAAATCTTTGCGCTATTTTCGCGGGAGCAAAAAAGGACAAAAATTTCTGAAGCTCAAGAAAAGAAAGCTTTTTCTTGCGCTTGTAACGGAAGAATTGAAAAGATTCGTAAAGTATGTTTTGATGAGATCAATTTTCGAGTAATAAAAGTTCAAAAGTTTTATTCTGGAGAATATGAAGTAAATGAAATGGAAAAGTTTCAAAGCGATCTTGGACGATATTGATACTTTTTAACCAAAGAATTAAACGAATTGGTATTCAGTCCGTTCATCGTTGGTACTAAATCCTGTTTATTTTTATTAAAGTTATGATAACTTTTAGAAGATGAAAATTTCAAACACATCAAAACTTCGAAATCGATTAATATAAAGTTGGAAAAATTATTTAATCACATTTGACCGCTGAATTTTGACATAAATAATTACAAGTGAGCATCTGGAAATCATTTTAATCCGGATTATTGTGCTGGATTTAAAAACAAATGACTTATGAAGAGTAAAAGTAAAGCCAAGTGTTTGTTGATTTGACTTTTCCACGTATCTATCCATTCATGACTGCAGTCTGCATGTGCAATGAGAAATTGACTTCTTGATAGGATCTAATAGTTTCACTTCCCAGTCGATTTGTCCTTCTTGACTAGCGTTGCTGCAGAAGCACTATCTTCATGCATTATACGTACACATGTGACAGTGACAAGCATTAACTATCGTGCCTGGCAAGGCTCACGGGGTTCTGATTACCCTCGATTTTGCCTCAGTTATATCTGCCAGCCATCGCATGGCGGAAAACCTGATACAGTTGTAACTAGATAGCTGTTTAAGTCCTCACAAAAGCAGAGGTTGACGTCTCAATTTTTTTTACCTGAGATAGCATTGTTACCAGAGAAGACTGGGACCACGTACGTCGCAAGGCGTTGTTAGAGCTGTTTGGAAATAAATTTTAGTTATCAAGACCGGAGAGTGCAGGTCGTCCTTGCTTAACCATATCGATTCTTGACCGATAAAATGTTCATACCTCAACCGTGCAACACGTTGCCAGTATACCTGAGCCTAGGATAATAAATTAATCAACAAGACATGCCAAACTATGATTTACAAATTTTTATCAAGTGAGTCGTACACCTGATAGACACCTAGAAAGTTAATCTATGAAGGTCTCACTTCCGCGTTTGCAATATTTGTGTATCGCTATTTTTCAAGAAGATATTTGCACTATTTATGCTTCCCTTGTTACTTTTAGAGTTATAATTAACAGATATTCAGAGCATTTCATGGAGGAACAGTTTACAGTACAGCTACGGAAGGCAGACTACGCAAATTCGTCTTTTTAATTAAAGTACTTTAATTTCGAGCTGAAAGCGAGCTACATTCCTCCCGTATGGTGGGATCGGATAGTGAAATGAGAAAAACAAAGTGATTCGGGAAACACTGAAGTCAGTACCTACCTACGAGTATATTACTCCGTGAATATTACATTTGTGACTTTGCCTTGGCGGAGGTCGCTGGAAACGGGAGGCACCGGGTTTCCTAATTTCCTCCGGGAAACGAAACGCGAAACATCATCCGCCGCTGCACCGTCAGTCCTGCCCGTGAATTATTCACCAAATACACAATTGTCTTCGAAAATTGGTGAGGTAAAAATCTCGTCGACATTTCGTTTACTTCATCTTTGTTCGTCATTTGACCTCTTCGGTAATTATAAAAAAGTAATAAATGAAATTGAAATTTTCGATACGTTGCTATTCAAAGAAATTCAACATCGCAGTAACCCAACCACAATTATCAAGCTAATTATTTGTTTATTGCAAGTGTTTCTCATTGTCTTCAAGAACTTTTGTTAATGTAATATTTTGCATGACTTTATTTTACTTTGGTATCATCTCGTCTCAGGAGATACAGAGAGATGAAGGCCTGCTTCGTAGATTTGAAATGAGTGATGAGTTACGTAAAAGCTGTTGTTTTTCGTCGCAGGATTGTTCGTTTACCCCCCGATTGTTCGTTGACTTTGATCCCTCATTCCCTATCACCCTTTGGCGGACAGGAAAGCCTGAGAAGAAATGCTGACGCACGCACTTTAAATCTGAAAACCTCCTGGCACCGTGCCTTTAAAAATTCACGTCGTGAGACGAGAGAGTGATAATTTGTTGCCGAGACGTGCTTTTCACCGCCGAAATTGATTAGTTTCCCGAGACGTGGTTGACGGAGTGCCGACGGAGTTTGGGGGTTCACTTTCGTCTTGTAATGGAACAAAACATTTCCAGGGCGTTGCGATTATAAATTGTACGCCTTCAGAAGCAGTAAAGAACTGCCGGAGAAGCTCGAGGTTTGTCAGCGAGATGCAAATGAAATTGTATTAAAGTTTCACCTCCTATGTTCGAGCTCCATCAGAAGCGCCTCGACGCGCCCTAGGGAACGCTATGGAAATATTAAACTTGTCTTTTCACCGTAAAATAGAGCGAAAACACGAACTTTGCTGTCTCCGCGTGCTTTTTCTAGAGCTTTAATTCTTATAGTAAAAGAATAACCAAAAACGCATGGATTATATTGATGACGCCACCACGTCATTATTGTCTTCCATTCAAAACATTGGTCTTACAAACAAGCGGTTATAATAATATGGTTGTATATGGATTAGGTCGAGAAAAAGTTTTCAACTTTCGATGAAAATCGATGTTATAAACCTGGAAAATTTCCGCGCATTTTCTTTATGCATTTGGGACCAGACTAGATATGGTGACGACGGTAAAAAATCGACAATAATACCCAGAATCTATCTAGATATTGTGAAGTAAACACTGATTGGAGGGAGCAATGAGCCACCCTGATAAGAGTGTGTGACGTTATTAATTCACTCGAATGTACATATACTCAGGGGCATGAAAATGTGAAATAAATAATGAAGACGAATTTTATGAGGAAATATGGAAATCCGAGTAAAGATGTTTATTATAAAACAAAAAAAAAAAAAAAAAAAACCAAGAAGGAACCGTGTCGTGTGGTTGTACAATGTATAAAAATACTAATAAATCTCATTTATCCAAACCCATTCGCTCCTCAAAACTAAAAAAAACAGATTTCATGATTCTAGGTTAATAAGTGATTCTGCTTTTAGGTAATGACTCGAAGTTCAGCGAACCTAAAAATTAATACCTTGCAACAATTACATAGAATAAACAACCACCTCAATATATTTAATGATAAATGAATGAATATGGTACAGGAACCTACGATTCATTCCTTTCTATAACTTAGCTCGGATCTTCCAGGAAAGGATGCGGCTCGACGGCTCTGCAGACGATGAGATTCTTGGTGCTTATGAGAAGAATCAATAATTGATCGTCACCAATTATTGATTATTAGGCCAGTGTAGATCCAATCTGATGTGTGAAATTTCCGAAGCAAAGAGGTGTGCAATTAAATTTTTAATTACGTTTCACGAAATTACAGTACGTAGCTGAACTGATTGTGGTCTTATAAAAAAAAGGCTTGCGTTATACGAGGAGCTTTAACGACGTGTCGCCTTGGCGTCTTCCCATAGAGAGCGAGATAATATTCATCTGGTAAGCAGGTGGTTCGATATCGCTCCCTAGGATCGAGCGTTTATGATGATTCTGAAACGCTTCGAAGCGTTTCAGAATTACTCAAGGCGCGCAAATTCAAGTTACTTTTGCTTTACTTATTATATCGTTACAAGTGAGATTTTAGCCGAGAAAATTTGGAGTGCTTTCTACATTTGGACGACGCTTGTTTTGAATTTCCACGACATTTCACTTGAGAAAATTCAAAGAGCTCTCCAATTTTTTAAGCATTTTTTTTTTTAGAATTTCCGTAGTGAAATCTCACTCCTATCGGAGCAACTCGGTTTTCACTCGAAAGATTTAAAAGATCTGAAAACCATGCTGGCGAATCATGCAGCAATAATTATGAACTGAGGTTATACCTACATGAAAAAAAATCTGAGATTGTATGTAAAGCATACTGCATTTTTAAATATGTCTAGAATTTTGTTTTTGAAAATGTTTATCGTATTTAACTAAAATTCTACATCCATATTACTTACTAGATTTCGCACGTACAGCTGATGTGAGTAGGATATTTTTTTTTAAGGTCAGACGTTTTTCTATACCGTAGAGAAGAAAGAACAACTTTTTCTATGAAAAATTAAATTTGTTTGCACTTTTCGCTATTTTCGATTTTCCGTATATGCCTGAATAATTATTAAGTTATTCACGATAAAAACGTTATTTACTACTTCAGATGAGCTTCTGTCAGCATGATCATTTGGTTGTATTAAACAAGTGATTGATTTTGGCTGCTCTTGATGAAGCCAGCCTACGAAGTATCCGCTGAGATACGTTTAATTCGTCCATAAAACATTAATAATTATATATTAAATTTTTGATTTGATTTTAATCACTTTATTCGAATAACTCAAAAACCACATGACCGATGAAATCCATACTCTAGTCAGTTTGTAGATCGATACTAAAATCATCAAAATCCGTTTATTTGCTTTCCAGAAATTATTGAATAAAAAATTTATCCCAGTTTATGTAAAAATCGTCAGAGGTGATTCCTTAGACCTAAAAACTTAGTTTTACATTTTTAGGATAATTATAATGATTTCCCTTTATTTTTCTTCTTCCCGAAAAAAAGTAGCGGGAAGTTAAAAACGGAAATCCGCGAGGCCATGAGAAATACCGCAATTTTATAACTGTTTTGCCTGAATGTGTAACTCAGAAATCAAAGAGTTTGAAATACCACTGATTATCGTAAATTACTGATATAAAGAAGAAAAAAAAATGTATGAAATTGAAATGTTAAAAATATCGCTAATTAAAAGTAACGAAAATATTTTTCAATATCGACTAGTTTTCCGGTACGTTCAAATTTAAGCCTTGTATTCAAAAATGTCTTTAATCTCCAGGATTTTTTTCACACTGCCGAATGCCTGGCCATTTTAGGTACCGCCATCACAAAGCATTTTCTTAGTTCTATGATAGTTTATTTTGTCTAACATATTCAAACCACTCAGTAAACAATAATACCTTGAAAATTCTATTCCTTCCATCGATCTATCGCACTTTTGGGCGAGTTACAAGGGTTCATGAAAGCATAACGAAGATCACCACAAGGAATGCGGGGCTAGCATTAGACGAGTCCGTTGTCTAGCCAATCACCGGAAGAACCATATAGCTACCGCGGCAAGATTTATCCACGTATAATCACAGACTCTGGCCTTAAGCATTGTTATTGGTGCATTTTAATGCGAGAGATGACCCATGGTGTTATTATCGCCGTGGTCTCGTCATCGTCTGGTGAAATTAGCGGTTGTTTCAGGGGCTCGAACATAACTCACCCATCTGTCAAGTCCAGGATGCCCGAATTCGTTAGTTCTCGAGTTATCCTCAACTTACGAAGCGGCAAATTTCCATTTATCTAGACGTTTACACGATCAGGGCCGTACCCGTCGTGTTCGAGGCGCCAAAAAGATAATTTCGGGCGAACTTCCGAGTTGTCAAAATCGCTAGTCACATTGTTTCCGTCTTACGCCCTCGGCGAGTTCACCTCGAAAGTGGCGCATCCATTTCTCAAGCACACAAAGCTCGTAATGGATGACGACTGAGTGCTATTCCAAGTTTTTGAAAAAGTGTCCGTTAGCTCGGGCCAGGTTGACTTGAAACTCGTCACTGTCTTACCGGACTGTCGACCACAGGTAGTGTGGATGTTGGCCTTGGTAAAATTTTGGTTTCTCATCATAATGTTGATTATCCTGCGGTCTTTCATAATTATACCCGAAGATTCCGTTAATATGCACCCTTGAAACACCATATCAAACGTTGAGTTCGTCCTGGTGGTATACCTATACGCTCTCTCGCACCGCAGATTGATTTATGTCCGAAAAATGCCTTCCAGGCAAAAGGCTTGAAGAACCCCGGTGACCCAAGACTGAAATGGGCAAACTCAATTTTCGAACTTCCCAATATCACGTTAAAGTTTAAAAAATTTCAACCCTTGAAGTCCCGATCTAACGGATCCTGAGTTTATCACTGTTGGAGAGCATGTGTGGCGTTCTTCGGTTAAAATGCGGTACTTCCGCACTGTTTGAACCTCTTGACTACGGTAATCAGACACAGTTTTCAGAATCAACTTCCGAAAGTGTGCGGACATTTCTTAATTTTTGTCCTAGTCCCCCTGACGTGATATATGGAAGACTTTTTTCTTCTGGATATTTAGACCGAATACAAAACTTTTCACAAGATTCATAGCAATTCAAATAACAATAACTGCAAACAAACAAATAGAAAGTAGTACGAATCGTGAAGTTCAGAAAATATAGACGAACGTAAGAAAAAGAATTATACTTGAGCTGTTAATGACGGTAGTTCAGAAGTGATCTTGTTTTTTATTATTCGAACTTACAAATCTCATGGTCTGCGGAAACACACAAGATCATTAAATTGAGAATCAAGCGATCGGAGGAATGAGACAAATTTTGTTGTGAAACGAACTAATTCTAGTCAAATTACACTGTTCTGCAACGAAATCCTCCTTCAAACAAAAATACAACAAAAATGAAGGTATAGAATTGCCGAATCTAGCAGAGATTTCAATTTTATGTCATCACGTATATATAAGGTAATATGATTTTTTTTTATTGTACAAGACTTATAATGTGTCATTTTTAGGAGATTTTTTTTTCAAGAAAATGAAAACGCTTAAAGCAATTCTAGTTCAAGGGCTTTATTATTTATAGTTTGAGGAACATTTTCAAAAATTTTCATTGAAATTAATGACAAAATGGCAGAATGGCGCATATCGTTTGCTATTTGTATCCGTCATGCCGCCATTTTGTCGTTAATTTTAAAATGAGATTTTTTGAAAATCTTCCTGAAACTATAAATAATAAAGCCCTTGAACTCAAATTGATTCAATCGTTTTCAAAGTCTTCAAAAAAATCTCCTAAATGTGGGAAATCCTAAATTTTGAACAAAAAAAAAAAAAAATCATATCACGTAATATATACGTAATTGCATAAAATGAAAAGCTGATCTAGATTCGGCACTTCTATACTTTCATTTCGATCATATTTTTGTTTGAAGGAGGATTTCGTTGCAGAACAGTGTTATCGCTGAGTAAATGACCTGGTGGACAGTTGATTCGCAGTGTATTAATCGTACAAGAAGGTGTAGATCCTAGAGTTCTAGAGACAAGGCGTGATTGAGGACAGATTAGACCGTATCATACTGGGTCCTCGATATTAATTCAGCTCCAATTAGTACCGTTTCCTTCCCGGCATTAGTGTCACGGTGAACGCACAATCTCGGAATCTCTCGCATTGTATGCCGCCCGGTGGATGCGCACCGTCTGCCGTCGTTGTCATGAATATTACATGCTTCTTAGCAACTGGAAAGATAATTGTCAAGATGTCTAAATGGAGCTGCGAGGAGGTGGACAGAAAATACATAATACATAACTCGAAGCGAGTCCATACTGAACCCAAGCAAAATAGCATGTAGCAGGTGCTACTGTACTGGTAATTATTGTTCTATCATAAATTCCTCGCCGTCAAAACGCTCCGGCTTGCACAGACTTTTTATCACACTATAATCAGTTTGCAAAACAATTCATTGGAATCTACCAATTTTAAGGGGACACTTTGGGAAAATATCATTTTCGAGACAGCCCCGTAAAGGTTTGAAGAATCATCAATTGATTGGAGTATTACACGCACCCTGATCACAATATATTAAGTAGACTGACTCCTATTTCGACAAGTTGATTTCAAATCCTTCTGTATTGCCAGCGTAATAATTGGACTGTCGGTTCAATAATGGGGGTCAAAAGAAGATTAAGAATAGTATATGGCTTGCAAGCAGTGCGAGGCTGGTAGACACAACGCGCGTATCTGGTTTATAAGAACCCTCTGCAGGAAAGTCGCGATGACTTATGTGGCTCTGACGTTATCGGTGAACGTCTCTGGAGCTCGGCCCAACACTGGCTGGTGGTGGGTCTCGTAAATCACACCGATTTACCCACCCACTTACGATCCCTACAGTCCTGAAGATGCGATATGACAATCAACGGAGCAGGAGGTAACCTCCATTCTAGTCTCACAGTTTTACAACTTATTAAGTCTCTCATTGTTAGTGTTTTCGTTCACTTATTAATGTACCCAGAATTTTCTTCACATCCTCTGCCATACCCACCACAAGCGCATACCGCATACCTGAGCTCCCCCCCCCCCCCATGCCAAACCGAGCACACCATGTAGTGTCCGAACTCACAGGAAACTCTCGGTTTGTACGTGAAGCATTTAGACACAGCGCAGGAACACACTTTGACAAATTTCTCAAACTGCATGTACTGTTAGATCAAAGTTGACTCCTTGGTTATTCGATAATCCCGGTAGTTTACTTGACTAATTTGATTATTTTTTTTTCTAAATATATTTTGCATTATTTTGGTAATTTGTAAGATACATTGGTTCATCTAAAAGCACGATTTTTTTGAAGTAGTTCTAGCAAGGTGTGTAAAAACAATATTTATATAATGGATAGCTGAGTCAATTCTCAAATAACCGGAATACTACGAGTGTTGAAAGCCTCTTCGTGATCAGGGTATCAAATAAATGATTTCAAAGGTACTTCAGTGAAAGATGATGTAACGAGCCGACCATCGTTTAGGAGCTTTCCAATTTTATTAATACTGCGGTTAAAAGTGACAAAGTGACAAAGATGCTGCTACACACGTGTCAGTTTATCTACCACACCGATGAAGATTCCCCAAAGCTCCCATAGAAGTGACGAAACATTTTTATTAGGCCAATTTCGACGACCCACAAGTGGTTGACCCGGTTCTTAGCGAGACCCGCGTTTCAACTATATCCCGCTGTTTTGCACCAACACAAAGTCAGGGGAATCATCCACTTGCCATCCATACACGTGAACAAGCGGCTGTTTTAGCTGTTGGGTTTTGTATGCTTTGCTACCGCCACGCTCTCCAGAGGCGGGATGTCCTCAGGATAAACACCGGGCTTTGTTCCACGCTTATGAATAAAACATTCGATAATGCATCTAAAACCGCACTGTACACACTACACACTGCACACTGGCTCATCTTCTCTCCGCTTGCCCCATCTTATTCTCTTGATCTCTCATCTGTCTTTCTCTTTTACCCGCTCTAACAGCAGTTCACTCCGTATCAAGTCTGAAGGACATTTTTCGAACGCGATACATTGCGTGAGGTACACCATATTCTTGATTAACCGTCTGGTCTGATAACGTACGCTTTGTTTTTTCGCACCATCGCCGTCGCAGGGTTACTTTTAATTTTATTTGCACTACATGATCTAGTCCACGAACCGTTTTTATATATACCGACGAAATAGAGTATATAAGTCAACTAATCGAAGATCGATGAACAGGGCGTATTTGAAGTAAGCAACTAGTCGACTACATGTCGAACATATGTTCGAGAATGTCCACAATAGTATGAAAATGGACTGTAAATTGATGTGTCGTCACCAAAATAAGTCAGCGAAACTTAAAAATTTTGAGAATATGCCCAATTTTTTTCATTTTTTTTTTAATTTTATTTTACTGCGTTCGCAATGGCTGGTTTTACATGTCAAGGGCTGTTTCACTGAAGCAAAAATTGACACCATGATTACATACTTCATGACTACTTACATTTTATAGAATGGTTACTTGGCAAACAATTTCACTATGACTTGGTCATTTTTGACGATTTCTAAGATTTCCTATGATTTTTTAAGATTAAGAAAAGACTTGTGTGATCCTAAATGATTTCTCGTGATTAATAATGATTAATCATGCTGAATTTTATTTTGATATTATTGATTTCAGTGTGATTTAGGAGATTACGAAATGATTTCGAATGATATTGACACCATGATCACTTGAGTGAAACATCCCTTGCTATAATATATCTTATTTTTTTGTTTTGGTGTTGTCTTCATCTTCACGTTTTTGAAAACATCCTTTGACACATGGTTAGCACAGCTTCGACTTTTGGCTTATTGACAGTCATCATTTTCTGCCAATTCTAAGTCAAATTTTTCATCTGTTTACAAGTCTGTTATACTGTTATACTGTTATACTGTTATACAATACTACCAAGTCTGTTAAGTGAATCCTGTTTAAGCTAATAAATAAATAGATAAATAAATGAATAAATAAACAGTCGTTTCTACATAAATTTTGTTGCTAAGATTAGCATATCAGTGGCCATTGCATGTAGTCAGTCGCATTTGAACCAAATTTTCCATTAACATGTATCACATATGCAAGCACGGACATAACGCGGACGCCATCAATGATCAAATAGGTAATTATTATTGTGCAACAAAGTGTTTACAGAATGATAAACAGAATTGCTATACCAGTTTAGTTTTCTCCACTTGGTATGCACGAATCAATACTCACGCAGCGAAACGCAAGACTTAAGACGGCTGAAGAGATCAGAGGGTCAAAGAAAATGTGGGGCTGGTACGATAGGCGGGGGTGAGTCGAGGCGTCTTCATCGTGTCTCAATGTCTCCCCGAAGGCGCTCCGGCAATTTGAGCTTTCATTCGCACAAAGCAGCACCGCGGAAAATGCCGACATAAAAGAGAAGTTAAAACTATGCCGCCGTCTTATTACTGCCAGGGGCCACTCTCCCCTCCTCCTCCCTCTCTCTCTCTCTCGATAGCAGCTATTACCCTCTGTACTACGCCATCACGCCTCCTGCTACGGCGGGGAAAATATTTTCTTTTTGCCTACTTCTGCGGAAGCCGCCGCCGCCGCCGCCACCGCCTTGATTAAATAATTTATAATCCTTACAGAGACGGGGAATGTCATTGGGGTGAATCCGAACGTGGGTAAATACTCTTTCCATCAAATCATGGAGGTGTTTTATAATACGTTGTACATCGTGTGACAGCGGTGGGATAGTTTTTATAAATTCTGAGTAGTTACCACCTATACGCTAGTCGAGAAACATAATTATTGATTTTTATACACCAAACGGATCATTATGCATGTACAGATGAATAATTACCAAAAAAATAAAAATGTAAACAGTTTTCAATGACAGATTTAGCCTAAGATAATCGCCTACATGGATAATTACCAATAAAATTATCAAATTAAGCAAGTTTGGAAATTTATATTCTTTTGAAATTAATCGAATGAATATTTCAAAGAATGGATTTCACTTTCAGATCTGATCGTCTTTGATCGAAAAATTTTCGTGAATTTTTTTGAAAACTTAAAAAATGTCATTCCGTTTCATCTTTATAAATTTATGAAAAACAGAAAGTCGTAAAGAATGATTAAAAAATGGTGTGGGAAAGTCATTCTCCTCGAGTTGGCGTGGAATACCTCGTACGTACACCTCATAAAAAAAATGCCTCAGCATTTCCAAAAAAATCACAGTTCGTCTTCACATTAAACGAGTAAATTTTTTTCATTACATGTACATACAATATCGTAGCACTACCTTGGGCTGTATAAGTTCGCTCTTGAAAGCAGCTATCATAGGAAATCACGCGAAAGTTCCTCGCCCTCGGCAATACATTATTTTCTGTACCACGCACGGAGAGACGAGCTCTTCTTATTACGGGACCAGCGAGAAAAAGGATCGATTAGTTCGGTGTGACTGTTGCCTACGACACGTCCGAGTGACAAAGAGCGATCACGTTTCACTCGTGTGAGAGTCATGTGTTCTCCAGACCTTTTTTTTCTAGGGTTCTTCAAGCGGCATGTGGCACATATTATAGTACCTGTGGAGCTTGACTCGTTGATCTTTGGTCCCTCGACCCGTCAGATGCGCATAGTTTCCAACTGCATGACATATTTCGCTTTGACACCGCGTTTTTCTTTTCTTATGTTCTACTTTGTGCAAAACCGCACTTGAACCAAATAAGGAAACTATTTGACACAATGTTTGTGCTCTCACTGCGGTTTTAACCGAAATTTTCCCCGCAGATATTTTAGTTTTTGCGGCTGCTTTGACCAAACGCCATACAGCTTGGCCAAGGCTCTGACGAAACCCACCTGTTCACAGAAATTTCAACTATTCCATGCGGTAAATAATAGATAGACGAAAATCAGCCTTGCATTTTCCTTCGCGACTGTGGGGTGAAACGGACTTGTATATCTACGCGTAACCGACTCTTTGATTTTTACCTAACAGAAGTCTTATTCTATCGGCAAACGAGAGAAATTAATTGGAATTTATAACAATCAAGATGAAATAAAGTTACGCTGCGTATGATGTATTGCTGTGAGTTTTTTTTCTAGCCGGGGTTGATGCGGTTGTAGATATGTGTTAGGTACGATCGAAACTAGGTATTCAGTCTCTTTGTTCAAGACATCAGACATCGGCAGACGGCAATTGCTTTGCACAAATGCGTCCTTTCATGTTGCATCCAAAAGCGAAACGACCACCAGGATCATTCGCATCTGACCGCGTGCACGTTTGCATTTAATGCAACTCGTTGAACTGTGCGCTGGTATATTGTACGGAACAAGCACGAGCTTAAGCCGCGGATTCTGAGTTCAGAATTTTCAATCGAAACCACTACGCATCCTTTACGAATAGAATAGTCCTTGGAGTGAATGAGAAATTGGCGGCGTCCTAAACAGGCGAGAACTTCCTGATAAGTATCAAGGAGTATGAGACTATACTTAATGCTTCGAAAGAATCCTGTCAGAGTGAGATCAAGAGTATAAAACGATATGTATACGCATATGTAGATTGTAGTTGGTAGAGTAAACGTGTCTCCGAGAGCTAGAATACGAAGGTTCACGGAAACGGTTCTCGACTGCATAGATATGTATCCGTGAACACTTTATGCGCACTTTGCCGCAAATATAGGTTCGATTCCGGCTATAACGTTGTTATATTCAAATTTAGATACTTGGCTAGTCCATGACTGCGATGTCAGTATTCCCTGTACTGAAAGCCTGATGATAATCGCAACGATGATGAAAATAACAACGATATAAGTAATAATTTTGTAATGTGCTGTATGTATTTCACATCTAGGAAAAAATAAGTAAATTAATCGATACTGTAGTTGACATTTTTCAAAGCCATGAAAATTATTGGTTAATAATTTCTTTCAAAAAAAATAAAAAATTAATTATCGGGATTAGAGTCGTTATTTTCAAGATTGTCTCAAATTTTGCATTTTTAAGCACGAAATATTTTTACTATTTTTCAGCAAAAAAAAAATATCGAAGGTATTTTATTGAATGTAAGATGTAATTCTTGAGTTTTTTTTTTTTCTTCAAGCTTATTCTTTCAAATGCATCCACACCCAGTGCCTTTCAGATTCCTGCTCGCTTCGCTTTGTTTTATAAAGGAATTTGTCATCATTTTTTATTCGCCAGAAAGGTAATCACTGATGTTTATAAAAATCGTTGAGAAATCTTCTTTTTTTATTGACGCGTTTCAATAATCGCGTGACAGCTTTACCGTTCAATTACTCATAACAACGGAGCACTTTAGTGATATAACAATGTGACATCTGTGACACATGACGATAATATTAATTCTGCGAAAAGCGCAAGATTAGCACTCAATGACGTTCGTTACATTTACCAATTGTGCTTTTCTCGCCGTATAATAATGTTACTTTACAGCAACATCGAGCTTGTGAAATGCTATATAAAGAGCACAACGTGACGTCAGTTTTATGCATTGATATACATTATTCACGATGTCACATTGTTACAGAAAAAGAACATTTTTTTCACATTCCAAGACCAGCAATGTACCGTAAATATTGTTGCACAAAAATTCACGCCACAGTACAAAGGTGCCAGTGATTTCGCAATGTCATGTCACAGTGATACAAAAGAATCAAATTTGTTATCTGAAATGGAGATGGGATGGGATATCGAACCAACTCTGAACGGAATGGTTATATCAATAAACGAACGTTATTACAAAGTTATCAACAAGAGATCAAAAGTTATCACGCGATGATTCGTATTTCTTATTTTTTTCTACCGGATATAAGTTACACTTGAACTTGCGTCACGTGCTGTGCTTGATGACACACGGTCAGTACCTATGAGCAGGCAGTGTTACCTTTCCCGTATGCCCGTTTTCAAACCATGAACCAGCACCTGGAGTTGATAAGAGATATTCCATTAAGAACACCAGCGAAGGCCGCAAAGAAATGATATTGGAGGTGGGTAATTAGAATTGTATTCCTCCCGGTTCTTTGAGACGGCCATTTTCATTGCAGTACAAAGAAGCGACCTGGGGCTAATCTCTGATCTGTTACCCCCCCCCCCCCCCCCCCAACCACCGACTAGGTCCTCGTCTCCGTCCCTTCATCAGGCCACGCGCTTCAGCTGGGCTCGATAGGGGCTGGTGGATGAAAATTCTTTGAATCGTTTCATAATCTTGTTTAAACCTGTCGCTCTTATCCTTGCGGCTGTTTGCTCACTTTGTTTACATGGATTATGAACAGTCTTGATTCAAGGGAAGGTGATTCAACGATCCACGTTTGCGGTTCTTTGATAGAATCAAGTTTTCTTCTTTTGCGAAATTAAACGTTTGCCTTCGCTCTTGGATGGTACTTTTCAACCATGCAGATCGAAATTTCAATGCGGATGAATGGTGAGGGAAAGATCGAAGCATATGTGCGGCTATTGAATTATTAATTCAGAAAATCCGGTACACAATTTGTGTGATATAATTGCTGTGCATGTGCAGTCTATGTATGTAAGACCAAAATTTCTGTACAGCATCTCAAATAAAATATCTCAGCCAAGCATGAGTTCTTAATATTGATATTTATAGGTGCCTATTTTATAGTTGCCATTTTTCATCTAAATAAGAGGTAAAAAAAAAAAAAATCGGAAAATTTTTTAAGTTTGAGCGTGAAATTTTACGCTCTATAAAACAGTACTGAAATAGAATTTTGTTAACTCTAACGGATTAAGAGATATTCAAGATGACTTAATGTTTATAGGCGAATATCTGTTATTTGGTTGGAGTTAGAAAAATTCTATCTTACTAATTTTTGATATAGCGTAAGATTTCCTATAAGAATCAGTATTTGGATGGTTTATAAGTGAAACCGTTTATGAGGAAAATAAATTAGAAAAATTTTCCGATTTCTTCTATTTAAGATGTTCTACGAAAATTTTTTGTGTATATATGAAACTTCTGTGATACCTCGAGGGAAAAAAATGACACAAAGTGGCTAAGACGACAGTATCTACGCGGTTTTTTCCACCGGCTTAACTTGACCTTTTCATCCAACGCTGAATAGCAGCGTACCACCACGTTACGGGGTGAATATATTAATCACAAGAGCAGACGAACACGCGGATGTGAGTTGAGTCGCGCTCTGGCAGGTATATTTGCCAACGTTGAGCTTCGTCCCTTTATGAATACCCAGTAGTTAAAACGGAAGGAGCATGTAAAAGAAAAGAAGGCAAAAAGAAGAAAAAAAAAAAAAAAGAAAGAAAAGAAAAGAAAAAATTAAATTCCAACAAGATTTTAAAAAAGGAATAACGAAAACATTTATAAAACTTCGGAAAAGGCAGTGAATTCGCGTCTGCCCAAAGCTCCCAGAGTACCCAAAGCTTGCTAATTTAAAAGGCGAGACGCGTTGGCCGGTCGACGGGAGGTGGTCGTTGGGAGGAAGAGGGTTTGAACAGGATGGAAAAGGGAAGGTTGGTGAAGGGAGGCGAAGGGGAGAGGATTTTTCATATGCTTACGTGCACAGAAATAATGAGCTTGTCCATAAATAAAGAATAGAAGCTGGCAGAAGCCAAACGGGTATAAATGAATTCTCTCGTGGTTACCTGATTATTATTATTATTATTATCATTATCATTACTGTGAAACAAAAAGAAGGACGTTCCACAGTAAACGGCGCAAAAGTAAACTCAATAACTCGCATGAACGAGGTCGTGTGTGCATCGAAACGGATATACGTCTTTTTGTACAAACATTGATAAGATAAGTGACTGATTGACAGTGAAATTGAGTGAAATTGTATGGGTGGCTTGAGAAAAATTCCCACAATTTGAAACGTCACGTTCGCCGATTTTTTGGTGGAAATATGCATACCTTGTGTAATATTTTCGTACTTTTAAACTGATTTATTTTATTGCGGTGCTTTCAGGGATTTCGATAAATTTTTGGACAAAGCTGAGAAAAATAATTTTATTCGCCATAGTGATGTCGTGGAGAATAATCTAACAATTAATAATCTATTCTTATGTATGAATTACTATCAACTGTCCAATAAGCATAACAATAATGAAATAAATTCGTTTAAGTGAGACGGTACAGCTTATGATTAGTAATTTTGATTAATCACAATTTGAAAATAATGATCATACCTGTAACAAATCGTTTCTCTTTTTCTGTCGCCATCTCACAGCCGATGGTGTAAGGATGTTGACTTCATGTGCGAGGAAACACGAAACTTCGTTCCACAAAAATGTTACATTTTACTTGGATCATAAAAAGGGGAAACCATGAAAACTGCCGAATAATGAAAAATCACAATTCACTGCACAGGCTTGAACTTCGTCTGAATTATCATTTCGCAACACTTGCGAGACTGTAATCCTCGGTATGTACACAGAAAAGGAGACGCAAGGTAAAAACAAACAGGTGTATCCGAGCACGATCGAAAGTTCGAAGATCGAATGAGTAAGTACGCCGCAATGCGGTATTTACGACTGAGAATCACCGAAGAGGGAGACAATATAAAATTTTGGATTGGGAACTCTAGCGCTATCTGGTGGCGAATATCAGCGAAGCAGTATCATTTTATATGTATTTGAAACTAGCTAGCCTGACGAACTTCGTATCGCCTAACAGTCAATGAATGTCGTGTTAACTTTTAGCTAAAATTAATTGATGAAACAAAAAAAATTTACACTTTCGCGACTTACAGGCAGCGGCACTTGAATTTTTCTGTATAATTTTTTATCCGTCAATTTTTCAGATATTTTAATATTTATTCTGCTATTCGGGGCGGCGACAAATCCTACAAATCAAAGACCCCAAAAATCGGTTTAGCCGTTCTTGAGTTATAAGTGGCGTAACTAACTCAACTTTGTTTTATATATATATATATATATATATATGTAGATACATAAATAAAATGTATTTTTACAAAAATGAATCCGAAACTCTTGTCCACGCTTGTTCACATACAGCGTAACCTATTTACTCTAGTGCATATTTTTTATTTAGTTTTTTTAGTTTTTTAAGCCACGCATGGGCCAGAAATGCCAATAATACACAAAATGTGAATTCCATTGTGCAATTTCACGTGGTACACGTTGGGTGAAGATAATGCCGGAGGTAATATTGCAATCGTGGTTTCTCGTTAAGATTACATATATGGCTAAAAAAAAATGTCGTTAAACCAATTGGAAAATAGGATTCTGAAGGGAACACTTTTGTCTTTAAGATTTTACGATGGCCCACTCAGATCGCGATTATTACGCAAGCTGTGTTCTGTGAAATTTCAAATTTGACTCGATGATTTTCGAAAGTACTTTTTGCAGCAGACCCATTGAATGGTCAATAAATTAGAAAAAAATTGTACAGCAAGTTTGAAAAAAGCGTTTTGAACGGGACGCGTCTCACTTTAAAACAGCTGGCTCAAGAAATTGATAAAAAAAAGTTACCGTGATCCGTGCAAAACTCTGAACTCGAAGGTAAATTTATAAATTTGACGCTTACTACTTCAAAATAACGTTGCTTAAAGAAAAACTGATGTACATACACGAGACTTCTGAAACGCTTTTCCGACTTGACATTTCAAGCCACAAAATGTTTATTTAAAAGTTTCTGATTAGAATTTTTCGCAGAGTCATGCAAATTTAAAATTGCTAGGTTTTCTTAAAATAATAATGACCGGCCCCTTAATTTTCGTGATCACTGTACATTTAAGATTCATTTACTAAATTTCTCATTCGTCGATTAAAAATTTCGTATTCCAGTGTCACAGGTATATCCTTTTTCGATTTTAATTTGCAATTGTTCCATTTTATTTCAAAATTAATCGTAATTATCCGATTAAATCAACGAATTGCAAATTTTGAATATTGTAGCACACGACGTCACATGTAGTAATCCAAGGAGTTAAAAATTCTCACCCCTCCAAATTGAACAAATATTGGAAAATTCATCGATAAACACAATTAGTAAAACATATGGTATATGTCACGCAAATCGATCGATGGTCACTGACTCACCCCTTTCTCACCCCGTACAAGCTATCAAATTATGGAAAAACACCCGAAAAGTAATTATTATTGTTGTTACTATTATTACAATTATTATTATTATTGCTACAAGTGATCTCTCGTCTTAGTCCACAAATAAATCAGTATTGAAAAAGTATAAGCCTGAACTAGAACACGTATAGATATTCAAAAAACTATTTCCATTTACCACAACGATCAAAGGGGGCCACAATCGCACTATCCAAGGCACCTTTCTCAGTCAAAGAAGCTCTCAAACCGTCAAGCATATCGAATCGCAACAATTAACTCACATGCTCGCTAATCGCAGTTCACGAGGCGTTATTTATACTTGGCTTCACCGGTATGAATGCAGAAATAATGTGTGCACGCACACCAACACCCTTTAGACACGTAGGGTAACCCACGGTAGCATCGCTAATCCTGAGTTTCTTTTCTGACCCATACCTACCTCTCGTTGACGTCGACGTCGACGTTGAACCCGCCTCGTATTTGGGTCCTGAACCAGGTCTGGGATACTCGGCGTACGGAGCTTTTTAATTAAACATACTAAGGGTCGGGGGATACTCGTCGGTCTGCTGCGCCTAGAGTTCAAAGCGCTGCCTTGAGAAGTCAATATCAAATACCTCCAAGTCAGATGGAGTGCGAGATGAAAGGCCGCTCAAGGCGTCCACTGGGACTTGAAAATACATCCTGGCCACTGACTATTATTATAATAAAAGTTATAAATTATCATCCGTAACATACGGAGGATATTCTATAGGGTTTGATTCACCGAAAATTAAACAGTCGTCACAAAATTCCTTCTACATGTTCTAAAGAATAATTTTTTTGCGAGTGTAACACATGTTTCTGCAAACAAGCAAAATAGCAGTGGTTCCAAAATTTACGAAACATTCGCCTTAGCGTGCGAGCCTTTATTTCTGTGCGAAACTCCCATAGTACCTACTAATGAACGAAAGACCAGTGTAAATATCCTTCGAGATACCAGCGGTAACGTGGCGGTATCGAAAAGTGGATAGTATCGTACGCGGTTAGGTCTGCGTATACCCATAATCCTTGTAATTGGCTTGGCTAACACGTGAACTGATGATTGTCGCCAAGGTTCGATATATATCACCCCAAGACGCGAGGACTCGCGGTAAAAGGCCTGCGTGTGCGGAATTCATTGCAAGCAGAAGTCTGGGTGACGTCGTCGGCCCGAGATAACACTGAAAAGCGGCCACCAGGAGTTCGTTCTCGCGTGCAGGACTCCTCTAAGAGCCCTTCAACTGGAATTATCTGCTAGCCTCGCAGGCCTGCTGCCATCCGGATTGCCGAACTCCACGATTGCGAAGGCAGAAGTGTGAAAGCCTGCATTGGGACTCCTCTACATGGAAGGAAATTTGTTGAAGATAGTCTGGAGATGTTGCAATTGTTCTGGGACTAGTTATGACACTTTCACAATCTCTGTCTTGAGTTTCTCCGAAGTGGATATTGAAGTTTCGATACAAGCAGCAAAATTTTGGCAAATTTACTAATTTTTCTGTTGCACAAAATTACATTTGTCTCAACCAAAAAACGTTTTTTTTCGTCACATTTGACGTCATCTCAAGTCTGATGTTTTGATTAGATTTGTAGTTAACTTGAGTAGGCCTTGACACCTGTTGTCCAACAATTTGATTCAAGTTTCTGACAGTTGACACAAGGTACCGATCACATAAAATTTTTTTGGAAGACCTCTTGATCCAGAGGAGAATCGCTTGGGGTTCCAGTAAAGTAGCACGCACTCCAGTACTTAGAAAATCTTTTAGCATTCAACCATCTCTCAATGTCCTTGGCGCGAACGAGAACTGGACCCGGTTTAACAGCTACGAGCTTTTTGCGATACAAGCCAGCGCATTAGCTGTTCTGGTCACGACTGGCGATCACTCGGATGACCGCGAACAGCCACGTATCTCAGAGCACTTCTTTCTCCCAACACCTTGTTCGACGATGACAACATACCGGCAGCAAGAAGAGTCGGCAAAAACTTACAAGTTTATAATTGAATTTATACGTACATGTTTCTAGCACCTCTGATGCTCAAGTTGCAGAGGCGTCGGCATCAAAGGTCGAGGGAAGCCTCTGAATTTTATATATTTTGAACCGCACTTGAAAAGGTCAATTATATTGGACATTGGAGTCATTTTTTACGAACAAGAAGAGTATCAGAGCTCCGGATCATAGATTCTGTTTAAAATTTTAAGGCTGTTTTTTGAACCTGAAGTATTGGACTTCTGACGCGTAGTTCCATCTAATGGGCCTTTCATCGCGTAATTTTTTGATTTCCTATTTGCAGCGCTATTTTTGCTTTCGTAAATCATATTAGTTTTTTTCTAGATTTAATGACTTTGTACTTTTGTATCTGTATTCTTTTTCCCTAATCAATAATGCAATATTTAGTTTGTTCGTATATTGACTTTGATGTTTGTTTGACGATTGTAGAGTCGCTTTCCTGACAACAATTTTTTTAGCTGCCCACATAATAAGGAATGTCTGTCTTCTCTATTTTTCGGTTATAAAAAATACTGAAATGAAGTATATGAATGTTTACATGCTTGTAATACATTAAATAAATATAAGCATAAGCCTCGCATTTATTCCAAAGGCTGCACATGTGCCAAAATAGATGTTGCTTTCACATACGTTGGAACATGTACAGGCACAACGAAATCAGTATAAAATACAAGATTTTTTATCTCATGACCTGACAAGGAATGAACCTTATGTAATATGTAATACAATTAGCAGCTTCACTTTCACTTAGGTATATCGGCGATTGACGATTACGGTAATCCGAAGGGGTGTCCACTTGTTGAAATCACAAACCACTTTGAAAATCAGTAACTTCAAAGTCACTCGCAATCGCTAGTCACCCAATCTATGAGTGAATACGATCTCGCGGTAATCGGATGATTCGTGAATCACACGTGAACCGGATGTCGGAATACGACACCATGAGAAAATTGAAGGGTGATTATCTCGGCTGGCGGTAGGATAACCAGTGGGAATTTAACCCGTAGAGTTCGTATCCAACGATTAAATGGGAAAGCGAGTCTGATGCGTAGACCACCGTGGTAACTCGGCTTGGCATGGCCTCGGCATAGCTGACCTTTGTCAAGACCATCTTCAGCATCCATGATATTGAACTGCGATGCAACTCCAGCCGACCTTTCCCCATCCTATAGTCTAATGCACTTCGGCATTGCAACTCTGGAGCTGGAACTGCAAGTGAATGCAGGAAGCGTTGGAATATACTTCTCAGCTTTGGCATTACTGCGCCAGTTGTGGAATCTCCAACAGTATCCTGATGGAACTCTGGCGCATCTAATGGCCAATCCGTGTCCTGACGCGCAACCCTCAGACTCCTGTGCCAGTCGCTCGTCGTGTTGTTCCAAGGTGTAGATAGATACTCGGTGATGTAACCGCTGATGCAACTTATATCAACTGAATCCTTGATCAGCTCCATGAGACTCGACAGTCGTGCTGCATGCAATTCCAGTTTTTCGCTCCCAGCACGAGAACATCAATTGACAAAATGGACACTTCTGGTACAGGAATGCTGTCACCACAGTTAGTAGAGTACGTGTGGGAGAATCCACCAGAACTCGAACATCTTCCAGACCACAACGGCTTTCATTTTTTTATTCTTTTATTTGAACTCTGATTGTACCACGTGAGATTATTTTTTCTGATGTATATCACAGCCTATATAGCTATGTAGGATAGCCTAGGATAGATTGAACACAAATTCAATCATTTTCAAGGGCAGAAGATTGAAGTAAAAATATGTCACCTTGCAGCTGATTTTTCTTTGGAGAACCACTTATTTCTATAGTTTGGATCTGTTTTTCGCATTTTGTCTGATAATCGTTTACCTAACTAATCACGTGTTTGGTAAATAATTTCTATAAATAGGAGATAAAGAATAGCGAGAACTTTGATGCAATTCCACCATCGAAACTTCATTCGATAAATCTACGAGGCATGCGTTGCATAAATGTATCTCCATGAAAATCACGGTGTCGCCATGGTTTCTCGTTGATCGCATAGATACAAGGAGCAGCAAGTTCAATGATGGTTTTTTCTCCGAATGACCATCGGCCAGGGTATTTCGCACGATAGGTTTGCTCGGAGTTGACAATAAATTCTGCCATCGGCAATACATAAGTGCAGCGTAGGCGAGAACAGGTTGAGCTTGCTCGTGTTTACTACCGTCTGGGAATCTACCGCTAGCTGCTCTTTGGGTGCCACGAATCATCGAATAGATACGCTATCGGTTTGAGAACATGAGCTACAGTCCATGGTCTATGTCCTCCATGCTTTTGTGATATTAGTCATAAGCGCTGGTGAAGTATAATTGCATATATGAGTGTGTATAGATATGGAGAATAAAAGGTCGGTACTTACGGATGATTCTAAAAAGTTACTGTCGACTGCGGAAAGACTTTTTGATGTGGAATCGATCCTGAAACAAAATAATTATATTCATAAGATCATATGTTCAAAAATGTGTAGCAAATTAAGAAGTAGTAAAAAAAAAATCTTTCAAATAAACTTGTTACTTGATTTTGAAAGTCAAAATTCAAAGCTCCACCGATCTAAACAAGAATCACTGGTTATGCAGCAGGTATATTGATGTTTTTTGCATGTGACTCAAGTTTTACAGATCATACCTGTTGTCAGAGAATTTTTCAAAGAGATATGAGGCTATTAAACAACGTTTTTAGTTATCAAGATTGAATTGAAAAGAACTTGAAACTTGATAAAATAATACAGCCAACAGTAAACTAATCATACAACATCGATCATACCTTTCTATTGTTTTGTGACTGACTTGATATTATTTTTTATAATTATTTTTACTTGTCTCGCGACTAATTAGTTGATTAGTAATCGTAGTAGCAAGCTGCAAATCAGCACTGAATTTGACAGTGAAACTTAAAATTAATAGGCTGGAAAAATATGCGAGAAATAAGTGTTTGTGACAATGCAACGCGCCTACTTTCGAGTTACCCGAGAATCTTGGGACTTATAAGTGGAGTGAAACCAGCGGCTGGATGGCTGGGTGCAGTTGGATCGATTGCACTTTCGCAAGTTGAGCTTTCTTTTTTACGACGGGATACCGGTAACAAGGAACTCAGTAATAAAGTTGTGTCTTGTTAGTCAGGTTTAAGGACGACGCGCCATTCACTGTGCGCTAGCACCTGCGGCATCAGTGTAACAATCTGCCCCTTATACTGAAATTACTTATACCTGACTTGCATAATTATCTTTATAATGTACGAAGAGAAAAGTTACATCCATCACGATGCTTTGGTACACATATTTGATGACAGATGTATAGAAACAGCAGAATAAATATAAATTACATCCTATTGTTGTATGGGTCATTATTTTTGTGGCATTGACTGCATATATTTTTAATATATCTTAAATGTGAATGTGCAAAATATAGATATCTCACACATAGTCGAGGTAACACTAATTTAATTATATTTATTTTACTGCACATACATTTAATGTATTTGAAAATGTTTTTTTCCTTTGGAATGCCATTTCAATTCCACTTCAAAGAAACGTCAAGGAAGACGGACGAGAAATTGTGGTTTTTTATACCAGTCAAGTCCACTTGTCTAGAATCACGGATGATATCAAATTTCTCGAATTTGACATGTACTGCAAACCTTAGACTGGAAGCTTGAAGTTGAATATTTTTTCAGCACCTGTCGAGTGGCGTTCAATTCAAACAAATGAAGTTTTTTTTATGCGTGAATTAAAAAAATTTTCAACAGCTTAGGAGTATTTTAACTTTCAACTAAAAGTGAAAATTTTCCTTGTTAAATGAACGGTAAATAAAAATTTAAAGAGCTAAGACTAGCCAAGTAAGCCTCGCACTAGAAAGCTTATATTTTCGAGGACTTTTTTTCCTATGAAACACCAACATTTGAGAGGGTAAGGTTTTTTCAATCACCCTTATTACAAACATTCTGAATCCTGAAAATAGAGATCTCAGTACGAATTAGGAAACTGAACAAAAAATAAATAAAATCTGAGGTGAAAATATGCAACAAATGGATCGAAATACTTCATTTTACCTTTATGTTCAAAACGTGGAATAACCTGTGACGTGAGATACAAGTTTAAGTCGTTATTTTAAACGCCCTATGAAGTGATTTTCAATTACTGGGCAAGTCAAGGTATAACGTCCGGGAAATAAATGGCAGCATTAAATTACGCATTAATAACAAGGCGGCGAAAGCGTGACGTGATTGAGACAATGTACAGGATGGATAATCGAAAGGCTATAAGGGAGAGAAAAAACGATTACGGATTTTTTGTGCCCAAAATAAACTTTCTTGTTGCCTGTAGGCCGTCGACAGGATGTATAAATACGACAAAATGTTGCATGCAAAATGAGATTCGATTAAGTTTCATTTTTCTTTAATTCTTTTTTTTTTTTGTAACCGCTTGTTACCGTGCAATTTCTGCGGCAGGCGTGCGAAGGATCTTTGTTAATTAGACACTTTACATTAATTTACAATTAAGGCCAAGGCAATGAATTCATTTTGGCGGTTATACTGAATTGATAACATCTAGAAATTATCTATGTGCGACTTTCTTCGCATTTTGTCACGACTTAATCCCATTACGAACAAAATCTCATATCGATCTATATTATTTATCAAAATATGCATAATTATGTATATCCTATACATTTCTAAGATGCAGCAAATACATTTTAGCCATAATAGTATCAGTTGATGTAGACTATGATACCTAATTATATCTAACGTTACTAGCATATGATCATCCGCGGTGAATTTGTTGCCACAAATTAGAAGGTAAACTGATGTTCTTGTCTTCACGTCTATTGTGCATGCAAACCAGACCACTGACCGTGCGAAAACTTTGCGAGTTTGATCAACTGAAATTATGCAGCCACCATTTAAGGCAAGATTTCCTTACCTTCAGTGGTACAGTTTGACGTAGAGATTCCCAAATTCAATTGACTAATTCAGACGAGGTTTTGCAGGAAAGATTATTTCATTTTAATTACTATTTTTCTAACCAAGGATGCACGTCTTCTCAAGTATTCACAAGCCGTAAAAGTAGTATTTTCCACTCTGCTTTTTATCAATTTATAAACGAATTTAATTAATGGAAATTTCATCGATTATGATGAAGTTATTTTAAACTGTTTTTTATTACAGTATTTCATTCCTTTTATAGCAATTTGTAAACAATTTTCTACGAACCGTGTCGGAATTCTTTGAGTCTTGTGATTTTTTTTCTCGATAGAAACATACGGTCGAAGAAATTCTTTTATGTCCTCATGATGCCATGATTTGATCGTGAAATCGTATTAATTTCAGATTGGTTTTTGGAATCTAGAAGTCCGGAAATACGAAACTTCGTTGAAATTGAGGAAAAGTCATTTTCAACCGAAATCAATACTTTTTCTGTATCACCATAGGCAATGAAAAGTAAAAAATACAAACTTAAATTCACTAAAAGCTCCTCCAAAACTGATGGACCAGCCTCAGAACTTGTCACTCGGATACGCATCGAATTCATAAAATATTAAGAAACAAAATCGCGTGATTTTTGTTTAGCTGCTTTAATTATTTAAACATTTTGAAAACTATCCAAGGGATTAAATTCATGCCCTATATATGATTGAAATATTAACCTACTAGACCCGGTTTCCGGTGGTAAATTGTACGCCTCATTACTCTAAAAGTTCGTACCAACGTGCGTCTCCTACGTCTAATTTATTTCGCTAAGAACCGTAAAATGATTGAACGTAAGATGTAAAAAACGGCCGCCCTTTTCATGCCTCCTTCTCCTTATTTCGCCCCATTGTAACAACTACCGTTTAATTGTCGCCTTCCTATTGAACATGTAACAGGAGTTGCAGGAGCGCCCCTGCACGATATCCTTCAATTAACAACGATACCTCAAATTTCCACCACAAAGTGAGGAGATCGAGTGCTATACTTAGGCGCGACTATCAGAACACAGATCAGGAATTACAGGCGCGAGGCGAGACACGCAACCGCAACTTAATTTTGTCTCTGACGACCGTATACGAGCAATTTAGTAGCCATATGCTGTATAACGATGCTGTATGCAAATTTAGAAAATTACCTCTTCCTGAGAACAGAGAGACCATGCAAAGTCCCGTGAAACGAATGCTTATGCGCATGCCTACAAAAACCGACGAACTATCAGGAAGACTCTAACGTTTATATGTGGAGAATTTACAGCACTGTTAATTTCAACTAACGGAAAATCAATATCTTACGCGATATAATCGTTCTTGGTATCATTCGTCATTTTTCGTTCTTTATTTTGTCAGAAGCTTCGAAAGATGACGATGGATGATTCTTCTTTAGCAACCGTGAGTATCAAGAGTGAGTATCATCGTTGCGGTATAATAAATGGCTTGCGTCATCCCGGAAATTCAAGTATAATATATAAATTACGAGGCATAATTCAGCGATTGGACATCAGCAAGTGCGCGGTAACCGCAGTCTAGCAGCTAAAGTAACGGAGCACCGTGAAGCCTAATGCTGTCTTATGACGCCCTAATGAGATGTCTTCGACTCTCAACTGCTACCGTTCTTTATTATTTGCTCCTCCAATAATCCATTTGATATCTTGGTCCAGTTCCCTGATCGTTTCCGCGGTCTGGACCACCAACAGACTTCCATTTCCCAGATCATACGAGATCGACTCAACCAACCGATACTCCTAGAAAATAGAGAGAATTGTTCTATCGGCTATAACTTTTCGCGAATGAAAATTAGTTCCAACTTTATCAAAAACTCTAATTCAAATAAGAATATGACCAAGAAAATTAGTCACTTTTACAGCAAATGAAGAGTTCCCGAGAATATAATTCTATACTTATTTGTTCAATGAAATCTCCGAACATCTAAGATCGCTCCGTTTCTTTATCAATGGTGTCCAGTTATTATTCATCGACGTATCGAATCTCCTATTATTATAATTAATATGGGACTTCCTGTAATGAAACCAAACCTTTTCCTTCACCAAAAAAAAAAAAAAAAAAACACACACACACACACACACACTTTACTTACACAAAGTAAGGAACTGGATTCGACAAGTAATTGGGGGTTCAGGCGTGGTTTGCCGATCGCACTTGGTCCGTCCTCCTCGTTCGCCGATTTGGATGAAAGTGTCGGTCCCTTCACTCCTCACCGCTCGCCTCAAACAGGTCTCTCTAATCTACCGAGCAAGAAATCGCACGCAAAAACCATGTTTTGATTGAGAGGTATCGCGGGTTATGTAAACATTTTGAAAATTCTCAATAAGTCGAGCTCAAATGTTCAGGGAGAGGGAGTCCATATTTCCAAAACATGATTTTTTGTTCAACGACTATTTCGGATTGAAAGCATCCACTTAAAACAATCTTTCCCCTCTTTGATGGTCAAGCTTTTCAACTTGATACCACATCCACCCCTCTAGCTGTGGCTAGAAATTTTCCACCCTTCAAGCGGTCCATTTTTAGTCCCACAAATTTTCTCTCAATTTCATTTTCATCTCTCCCAGGAATATCGTTACTTTTGGTGCACTGTGTATATTGGAAAGTAAGAAGACGACGTCATGGCAAATCAATTAGCAAGCGTGCCTGTTGATATATAAGCATAGATTTTATTCGTATATCAATATGTTTTCGTTAGAACAAAACTGCTGATTTATTTTCGATTTGGTATTTAATTAAAAGGTGGTCGTGCGATTTCGCGACTTGGCATGCCGCTGAGGTCAGCCAGGTGTCTCGCATTCCCGGTCTGAAGAGTTTATCAAGTTATTAACAGCAAATTGCAGTCGGGTTGTTATTACGTAGAACGTGGTTTCCCAGCAGAGTGTCGCCCCGTACATGGCTTTACTCGGTTGAGACCTCAGGGTCGTGAGACTTTCAATACCCCGCCATGTCCCCTAGTGTTCTAGAACTCAGGTCCCTTACGATTTCAATTTTTCAACCTTTCCAAGAGTTCAGTGCGCACTTTTGTTTCACCGGATCGAAAGCCCCAAATTTCTCTGTCGTGTTCGCATGTTTGGTTGGTCCTTAACATGGTCGTTCTGGAATTATGTTGCTCACATGGTTTAGAATGTGACAAAATAAAACTTCAGCAAATGCAGCTGAAACCGCAGGTGTCTGTCTCAATACTAAAACCTACCCGAAAGCTTTTAGAATTTCACTGTTTGATAACGTAGGATTTTTTACGGTGTGCGGTGGATCGTTTTTCCTTATGTCTTTAAAATTTTTGTTGAGAATCTGAGTGAATAAATTTATTCCAATTATTCAATTTGAACTTTTACTTAAGAAAGCACAATAATTCAATCATGACTTTAAATGAAAAGTGACATGAAAATATGGTCAAATATGAGATTAAATCAGAGTTTAATCAAGAGCAAACGGTGGTATTTACTGGTAGATATAATCTTCTGCTGCTGATTTAACCACAAAAACTTTTGTCGAATAATTCCATAAGGTCATGCCTCCGAAAAATATATTTTTTTTTACTCAAGTATAAATTCATCACCTAAACATAAAAGGTCGTATGTGCCGGCAGATATGACCGTTTGGTTCTGGCGGAATTTGATCCGTCCTTTTCAGTAATTCCATAAGATCGTAACTGCCAACAATTATTATTGTTATTCTGATTATTCCAATAATTAACGATTTGGATAATAAACGCTCAGAAAATCGGCGTTTTCACTGTGTAATAACTTTGTTAGTTTGAATATTCTACGCGCTTCACTAAACTTCAAAGCTTTTGCAAAGAAGAAGAAAATTTAGCAAGGAAAAAAAAAACGTTAGCAAGGTAAAAAAAAAAATTCTGTTACGATCTTTCGTTTTGATATTTTTTTTTCATGTATACTTATTAATGGAAAAAGGTTGTACCTACGCTTGATTTCAATTAAATTATACGTTTTTATCATTTTCAGTGATGAAATGATGAAAATAAAAAATTAGCCACGCGATGTAGCTTAAAGAAGCAATCTTACATGTCAGATGCGCTTTGATGCAATGACTGCGCTGGGATAACTTTTATGATTTGATTTTCTATTGTGTATCGAAATTCACGTGCATGTGAGCGTTGATGAATACTTTTATGCGGCTGCTTCGAATAGAACAATTCTTGCACGTTCCTTAAGCCGTCTTTCTTTACATGATTGCTTTATTTGTTGCGATTCTTGGATAGACAATGCAGTAAAGACGTCCGCAATATAAATCAGGCTTGTCATGATCGCTGGCTTACCTTACAGCAAAACAATTCTTACTTAGCATAAACAAATATGACACTTCCTCTTTCCCAGAATAAACAATCTTATAAGCGAACATTGCGTTCACCCATATTTGTCTTCCGCTTTTTGCAGCGGAATCTTCCGAGAGATCTTGAACTTCTCATTCAACTCCTTCTTTCACTTATTATTACTCTTCATTGTAAAATAATTCGGTCTTAGATACTTAGAAACCGTGTCGCTTCGCAGCTATTTACATAGATTATTCGCTTCTGTTCACTCTTCCGTTAGGAGAAATATTCGAACCGGCAGTCGCACTGAAACTTTCAGAAATTCAGAACATGTATATGCTGAAGTAAGAATTTGTACGGTTCTCAAAAATTTATCGCATAACCCGAAGTGATACTTAAAATTAAAAAAATAACACGTGTCATAACCAAGCTCTTAATCTTGGATATCTATCGCAATTCCGATTACTTTCAGTATTTCAGCTCTTCCCATCAAAAGCCCACAATCAGTGCAATTTGGCAACCTTATCCGCACGAAATTGATTAATATATACTCATTTGCTTCTGTGAATTTTTACTGAATTTAGGAATGAATTCATCAATTTTGTATGCTGAAGCTCCATGTATTCTGCTGATAGAAATTCAATGGATTCGTTCGGGATTTGAACAAGATTACCACATTATAGTATATAAATGTAAAGACAATATAATTACATACAAAACATAAAATCTGAGAAGTGAGCCTTTTCACACTCGTATAAACGTCTCACTTGATTTTCTGTCACCAATTTACCTTCTTCACTCGTGATATAATAACTACTGATTTCATGTTCAAGTCTCAGATTAGTTTACTTATGGCGAGGGTTGAAAAATATTCGTTTTTCAGTACCTCCTCGTCTATTTCCTCATCAAAGATATGAAATTATCGAATTGAGAATGATTCAAATAATTGGGTGTGAAATTTTGGAAGTACTAACAAGTCCACGAGAAAATGAACTTTGAATTCTATTTCAAAGTCTGCAGATTTCAAGATCTTTTGTTTCGTATAGTCGAACGTATTAAAAACTTTTCAATGATTCACTCGTTGATTGTACAATTGTTGTTTCAATCTGGAAAAATGGCGTCCAGCAGTCTCGGTGATAGCCAGTGTGGGAGTGGCATGCTTCTGTCGGTTGCTTCCAAACAGCACTTTCACTCTTCTGCAATCCTGAGGACACTGGCCGACCCAGATCAACTCGCGCTCTCATCTCAGCTGTTTTGACCGTATTCGTGACTATCGCTAAGGCACCGAGAAAGGACTTGCACACCAATCTGGACACCTTCGTAGGGTAACGGCACCAATGGCAGGCCACTTAACAGCTACGTCAAATTCTACCAGAATTTCCCTTAATTTACGTGTAACGAATGCTTTCCAAAATCGTTGTAAAACAATCCATGATTATCTAACGTCAAGATCAATGCATATACTTGTTAACAGATGAATCACAGATTAATTAAATTGATAGATCTTCTATGATTATTCAACGAAATCACCATTAGTCGACCAACATTCACCAGAGCTCGGCAGCCAGTAGAAAGCGCCTATAGTCGACCACGAATACCAGTGCAAGAATATAGAATGAAAACTTCACGCATGACCTGAGAACGCCTGAATACTTACGTTCTGCTGGTAAGCTTTTATAGGCTAATTCTGAGACAGATTTCCCCTTAAGGGAACACGTCAGTGAAATTCTAAACTTTTTCGATTTACTTGAAACCTGAACTCATAATATGGCTCCATAAAACAAGTAGTTTTCACTCGGTTCCAATTAGTTACGTGCCGCATGTATCCAGTTATTATTTGAAATAACGTAAAAACGTGGTGTTTTTCGAAAAGCTCCTTGCGTCACAATTCCAAAAATTGTCAATGATTAATTATTGGGACAATTAGGTTGTTTTATTTCACGATATTTACCGCAATATGGCGGATCGTTAACAATCGATAATCATCCGTTCTCGAAATTCTGAACAAATGAAACTAGAAAAGCAAACGGATAGTTATCTAAATCACAAACCAGAGCCATCAATTTTCAAACTGCGTGCGTACTACATTTTGAATATGGATACGCGCATTGGATTGCCCACGTGCCAGACTCTCGACCTACGACCTTCGATGTCTTGTATCACCCGAACAGGATGCATGTAACCATAGATTGCCTATCTCAAATGACTTATCTAAACACACTTAATCACCTCTTCAAATTTGCCTCGTTTCCTCGTTAACACCCTGTATAATATCATTGTCCGAGTAGTGTAATGATGCAAAATTAACCATCGCTAATGCTTCAATAATAATTTGTTCACATAATTATAAAAAGAATCTGGAAGAAAAAAAGAAAAACTTCTGAGCCTAAAAATTGCGTACACAGCTGGCGTCTGACAGAGTCAGGAGAGGAACGAGAGTGGAATGTATTAAGTATACACCTATAGAGAGTGAGGCACTCCTCATACCCTGAAATCAGTTCTATCGTTGATATCACAGTTGATATCAGAGCCTTGTGACTCGTGAGCGAGCTGCAGCAGGTACGGCAATTACGTAGAGTTTACACACACACACACACATACATATGTAATATTAATAGGCACATGAATATGTTACATATATACGTATTATATACGGTGAACCATGCATGTAGACAGGAAAAAAAATCCAGCCTGCGGCGTCACCGCATCACAATCGTCGAGCGTCGGTCGAGTTCTACTGATATCGCTTCGTGCGTGGGCGAGCAGCCGAGGAACTGGACGATGGGGCGACGGGCAGGTGGATCTTGGGTACCCGCCGGCGTTAAAACCACTCCGTGGTCCCACCTGAATCTGTGTGATGCCCCAGCCTACGCAGATACCGTCGTCGTCGATCCGCAATAATAAACGGCGAAAGGCACGACGCGCCTAGATCGTATAAGCGCGTTTTATCTCCAGGGTAACGTGGATGGGGGTCGCCGATCCGATGCAGCAGTCCGCAACGGCGACTCGCTTCGACCCCTTGGCAGCATTTAATGAAAGTAATTCACCAACACAAGTTGATCATTTGATCAGATTAGCTACAGGTTATCCATGCATTTGGGAGTAAGCTGGAAGCATAATTTGTTTTCACGTAAGAATACTTTTAGCTATGAGTTACTAGATCTTGATCACCTCTGAAACGCGAAATTGTTGGTTTGGACTGTCAGAATTTAGATTCTCGAGTATCCAGGGTGAGTCACCTGATATGTTATGGTCATGTCGGAGTGATATTGATTTTGAGGAATCCTATAGATTTTCTGATCGGCTTTAACAGAGCTCCTTCCATTCATGGGACATGAGGTGTGACTCGACGAGCGTGTGTATCACCGACTGACTTTCAAGTTTTTGGGACTTATTATTGGGTTTCGCTTGCAATCAGTCCCAAGACTCAACTTAAATATTCATTAAGGTGAAATATTGAGTGTGTTGCCTCGCAAAACCCTCGCTAGGTTCTAAGATACAATTTACAATCACACATACGGTTCCAAACTGCTTTCTCCCGACTTTCATTATTAGGTCCTTCAGTTTCCAATCCTTACTTCTATTTTCAAAGTTTCAAGTACGTAGCTAAATTTTTTCTCACCACCTCCGCATCCTGCAAATTTACGACCCTTGTTCTGTCTTTTCTCTACTCTCTCCCAGAACTTTACCTCTCCCAAGGTTTCGGTCAATTTCAAATAATTTAGCTGCCCACGCAGCCTTAAACGAAGCGGACGTGTTCCGATCCACGAGTTATTCTCAACAATTTTCAATTCCCTCGTCTAACGATATATCAATCCAAACTTCATGTCGATAATGTATCACTTCAATCTACGACAATGTTAACTCGTCAAATATATTCATTATTATTTACAATCACTATTAATATTGTTTAAACCCAAATCCGTTAATTAGTATTGTTGTAAGAAGTTCATGTGACATTCGATGCTGACGTAACAAAGGAGTAAACGTTCTGTTTAGGAAATCGATGTGACATAAAATAATTGTCTCCGAAATATCAATTGAATGGAACTCTTAGAAATGTCCGTAGCGAGTCAGGCAAAAGTTGTCGTCAAAATGTCATCTTGGATAGCTAAAAGACGTGAAAAAATATTGCATTTACCAATTTTTCAACATCTTTTAGACGTCTTTTAGGCAAAACTGAGACGTCTTCCGAGATTATAGGACGTTTTTCAACATCTTTTAGACGGTATGTGTCTTGTATGAGTTAGTTCGTGATACCCCAAGAAAAACAAATATGAAAAGCAAATATCCTTGATACAAACGAGATGTAATAAATAGTACGGAAAATATAGACGATGTAGCTAAGACAGACGAAATAAGCGGTGAAGGCAAGAATTGAAGAACCAAGCATGTTGAAGAAATCACAGTATTCAACGAAATCAAACTCGAAATTTCTGGATTTCCTCCTGGATTCACAAATAAAGTTTAGTCCATACCATAATCAACTACACTTCAAGACTCGACTGGAAAAACTCACATTTCCACGATATCTAACACAAGATAAGCATATCGACGCATTTTCCCCAGACGGTAACTAAGAGATATTCTACGTCCGTAATAATATTGAAAAGATAAATGCTGATCCTGTCAAACAATAATCAAAAGAATACAAACGGATTCCCATGGTGTCCGTGGTGATCCAGCATCGCTGTAGAGCCCTGACCACAAGTACGATGACGTCAGAGGCTCATCATTGATCCTAGGTATCAGGCATCTGCTCATAGAATTGTCACCGTCGAGTCATCCAGTCTCGGTAATATTTGTCAAATTTGCGCACCAGCTGTTAGTCCACACTTGGGACGTACTTGTCTGGAGGATTTGGCTGGATTTTCGTGACCAAAACCAAAATTTCATCTTTGTTGAGTCGTTGAGAATCGTCAAAGTTCTTGCTTTGGATGTAACCGAGAAGGAGCTGCATCGTCGCAGCTGATTGTAAGATATGGACGAGTATAACCGAGACCAGTGGCATCGTTGACTGTTGGGTCTGACTCAAGTAGTCGGCTAGCTAGGATCATGTGTGGCAATTCTGCGACGCCCGTTTCTAGTGTGGACGCTTACTGGACTGCAGCTGTGCTGTCCGGCTATCTCCTGAATAACTTGCGATACCTACACCGAATGCACTTCGCTTAGCCAGATTGCATTTACTTACGTTACACTGCTCCACCTTCTTGGGATGGTTTCACTTCAAGTCACTGCCAGTGGTTCTCTTCCAGTATTCATGAATTTGTGCAATCTCTTGTAAACTAGTAATATGCGGATAATGAATGGATTCCTAACGACTAGCGACTCCACGTTTCATCGTCTGCTCTAATTTAATGCGCACTTGCTAAAATACGAAAGTGACTGTTCGCCTGGGCGACCAGTCGTCACTGACGAACGAATCGTCGCGATGCATGTAGAAAATGATTCCAAGAAAATCAAAAGAGTTTTCTACTTTACTACATGTGACGATTTGATCTTACCGATATTGTTTTTGAGGCTCTTTTTGCCAGAGCATAAATCCCCTTTCTCTTTCTCTCTGCCTCTCTCGCTCTCGCTCTCACTCCCTCTCTCTGTTGCATGGTGAACAGCGGTAAACAGGTGTTTCGCATCGAAGGGTTATTATTTTGGCCTAGAAATCGAAGCTGCGTGTAGCAATTAGAGGATTGGATCGGATAGCGGTGAGGCTTGGCGTTCGACGTTGGAAGATGATCAATGATAATGATTCCACCGAACGTGATCGACATGCGTGATCCCGTGCAGCCACATGTGGCTTACGAGTTCAACTGACCCCAGTGCTCCATAACATGAATCTCAAGTTTGAACTCGCAGCCCTCTTCGACGCCGATTTGCATGCTGATGAAGCGCTGACGACGTTCGAATAACTGTGCGGATAACTCCTGGTGGTGGTGGTGGTGGTGCTCTACAGGCATCCGCGTCCCGACGTACAGAACAACGGTTCTCGTATATAATGCACGTCGGATATTCAGGTTTTACGCGAGGGTCTCGAATCCCACCTTCGGGTCGTTTACCTGTGTGTATAGTGATCTTGAATAAACGAGAGCTTCATTGCACTTAATACTCCCGGTCAGCAAGTGTTGGAACAGTTTTGTTCTGGCGAGAAGATGTCAGGTAAGAATTTTGGTCTCACGGAAATGGAGTCCCAAACTTGAACCGAGAGACCCTTGCTTTTTCAGAGACATTGAAAGTACTATAAAATTATCTGAACTAAGCTGAAGATTTGTCCAATTTGGATAAAAATCAACACCCACCTGTTTTCTTGTTATTAGAGTTCAGTGTATTTAGGATTAGCAGCCCATGGTTGGTGTGACCCCATTTGGGCCATAAAGGACATCGAAGGGGTTGCGAAAGAACGAATAATTGTTATAGGCAACTTACATGACATTAGGATACGTGTTATTTAGTTGTAACCTCCCTAATATGGCGAATTACACTTTTGCGAAACTTGTTGATATTCATTTGATATACGGGAAAGTGCAATACAATTCAAGGGTAGTTGGCCGTCTTTACAATGAAAATTTCTCAAATAGACTTCACCTCTGTTCCCATGTTTTCAATGCAGTCAATCGGCCATTGCGGAAGACAAGATATCTGAAGTCATACAACGCACATTACAATTTGAAGAAAATGTAGTCGAATGTGTGACTGCGAAGTCACAGTTCATACCACAGTTCTGAAACACCCTGTAGTAGCAAAGACGTTGCTAACGAGTAAGGAGTTTTATCTATGTGTAAATATTTTTAACGGATCAACTAGTCCCTACTTTTCATGTTGCGGCAAGTCTCTTTAATCAGACAAGTACAGTATCAGCATCTGTTTCAAACTAACTGAAATCTATATCGAATGTTGGACTATCCGGTCATTTCGGCTTTCCTACGTTCCTATATAGCGTATCAGTTTGTGTCTCCTTATCTGGCGTAGGTGACATTTGACATTAGTAGTTCAACGATCAATTCATCGAACCGTCTTCCGTGGAGGTTGAAGATAGAGCCAACGCACGTGATCAGTTGGCCATTTCTTAGACGCGCCGCGAGGCATGCCAAGAAGATGAGGCACTTGGTATTCCCTGCGCGGGATCTTTTAGCTAAGTGATGCAGTTACTTACCACGGGGTCTGTAATCTTTCAAATCAAAATCAGAAACAATTCATGGAGCTTATCGCGGCGCAGATGGTCGCCCAAATCGCTCGCTGACCGCAAACGTGGCAACAGAGCTCGTGATCGTTAGATATAACCAGCCGATACTGCATCACTGAATCTTCCACCATGCCCCTTGGGCCTTTCGACGACCTCACGCTCGCAAGTAAGTTGATTTCGGAGAGCCGCGGAAGAAGAGAGGTTGAGAAAGGGCGCAGGAAGAAGCAGCCTAATAGATTATTAATTTACACGTCCACTGATCGAGCCAAGGCACTGTGAGAAGAGCGGTGGATAGACGAAGACAGCACGCAGACTCGCATCTGTCCCAAACCTGTCTCTCACTCGATTATCTGGCATTATGCAAAATACGTTTTCATCAGGGTACCGGGTAATAAGTGGTTGTCGGTAACGGTTGACATAATGCGCGTACCATTACTCAGAATCGAGCCTTTTTGCGGCGAAACTGCACACTGCTAGTGCATGTCGCCTTCATACGATCAACGCTCACCTCTACGTGGACAAATCGGCAAGCAAGGATAAAAGCTCACTGAACACGTTAGCTATTGAACTCAATGGATTCATCACCGGGCCCGTGATGATGCGACGTTAATCGTGACGTGGTGGATAATTGAGTGGTGAAGCTGCAACTTTAAAAAAGGTTTTTTCATAATTTTATGACGTTATACCAAACTTCAACGGATGTAACATGCAACTGCAATTCCCAGACTGTTACACTATATACTGTCAGTATATATAATATCCTTACTCACTGATTAGTAGGGTGGCTTGAAAAAACAATGCTCAATTTTCAAATTGTCTATCACCCATCATTCTATGTAGCAGCTTTCCAAAGAGACGCTCAATCAGTAGTCACTCATTTTTTGTGAGCTTCCGCATGCTGATAGCTGTAACACGATACATGTGATCATAATTTTTCCAAACATCCTCGCAAACAAAACTATCCGACATAAATCTGGATCAAATGAACTAATTTCTCAATTTTATTCTAGTGCTTGATTGTAAAAAAAAGTGCTGTCGATGGAGTAGAAAATAAAAAAAAATAAAAAAATCGATACTCAAATGGTCTCTAAAGCAATGCATACTTACATAGACAGAAGGATGACCGGTGAGGTTCAAAGCACTGTACCATTCAAATCAATCATATCTCATATACATTACCATCTGCAAAGTCGTACTATTTCTCAAAATCTAACATATCACCGAGTTGCTGACTTTTGCAGAAAGCTGTCTTAGGCTTAGGCACTGCCACTAAACCTGGAAGGGACCGAGAACCTCGTTGCAGAAGACAGAATTAATGGCAGGCATTTTCGAGAGTCACGCGGCGCCAATTAGCAGACGTTGCCAACCCATCGTCGAAGCGGCAACGGCAATCGCAAACTCTCTCGGCTCGGATATTCAAGCATGCACTGAAATCGTGTGCACCTGTGTCATCGACCCCCCAGGTTACATACGCAGGTATCCCGCGCCTCGCGCGGCATTTAAGTCATTGAAGTAAACGACACTGCATATGTCACATCGTTCACACGGCTCGACCAGCGAGCCAGCACTCACCACGCCTTGGTACCGGGTACAGTGCGATGGTGAAGAGAAAGAGGGTACAGGGTCCCCACCCTGGCCGCGTGACTGGACCTGGTGCAGGTAGCAGCTGACTCGAAAGTGACCTCGCGCTGCGGCAAGTGCATATCCGCCTTCTTCGACGGCGTTTCGAAAGCTGCGATGCACCCTCGCGTGGTCCCGTCTTAGAAAAACCTTTTCTTCAGCGTGACTTTGATGATTTTTTAGATATTATTTCAAGGGTGATGTCGCTCTATGATGAGTACGTGAGATAACGTATTCCAACCTTAAAGATGTCTAATTTACAATGATTTGTAAATTTTAAACACTGCTGTAACTCGTTGTTAGACTTTTCGAGTGTGATGTATAAAATAGGGGACAGTTAGATGATCACTTTGGGAGTCATCCATGTTTTTATTTCATCTGATGTCTGGGTGATTTTTAACCCAATCCAACCAAATGTTATGAAAAGTAGAAAGTATTGATATCTGAAATCGTTTTTATAGTTTCACGAGTTCTCATTTTTGCATTTCAAAAGAGATCGTTATGGCTTCCATGGGTGATAATGTGATGAATACTAAATGTATGATTATCTCGTATCAAAATCGATACAGACCATTGATTTCCAGCCAGCCAATCGTTTTAGGAGCCCACTTTGCCCCGGTCATCTCTAAAATGCGTAAAAAATAAGCAGAGCACGAAAGTGTATGTATAACATATGATGATACTGATAACTTTTGTTAAACACTTTATTACACATGAAGCCGAGGCATCCATAACTCCACGCTGAAAATTTGTAATTTATTTTGTATTCCATTCATTTTTCATCTCGGAAAAATATGCAAGAGTCAAAGCTGATTCACCAAGTGATTCAACGGGACAATTTTTTTTGTCAAAGCAACGTAACCGTATAGTTTTATAAAACATGTGAATTTCTCATCTCTAAGGGTTTAAGTTCTGTATTATATATTGACCACTTGAATCCCGGATTTTAGCTCCCCAACATCAATACTTTAATATAATAAACCCAAGGAAATCGGATACAAAAATGCTTTCATATGAAAAATTGTAATAATGTTTAAAAAAAAGTGATATTCATTTACCTTGTAAACTCATAAGCGTACAACCTTTAATTTGTCATTTTTCCACATTGCTCGTTGTTTTTTCCCGCGTTCAAATTTTTCAAGTGAATTTAAGTTCCTACGAACCTGATTTCAATTCGCAAATTTTACACGTTCCGAATAGAATGCCAGAATCTTACAATATTCCTACTTGTCAGATTATCGCCCTGAAAGTACTACTCCTTAAAAATGTCGTTAGTATAGCTCCTTCAATAGATGATACATCTACTGGATAAACGAAGCAAATATTTTCAGGAAAAGACTAATTCCTTACCCCGAGTGTTTGAAATCGCATCTAAACTACATCCAACCAATATTGTATAGTTTTTGTAAATTCTCTGGCATATGACGAGAGAAAAATATTCAAATTTTCTGCAGCTCCAGAGTCCTTCGTTCCACATGCAGATATGGCGGCGACGATGGTACTGAGTTCTCCGATGTTTCTTCCTCTGCAGGTATATTTCTTGGGATGCAAAGTCGGATCGAGAGAACTATCGCCAGGTTAATTACAGCCGCTACCGCTAACTCCATTTTAACTATCTATTTTCTCCGATGTTAGTGCCTACGGCAAAAGCAAGGTAGCGGCTAAGCAGACTAGCCGCGAGTCTTACCGATGGTAAATGTGTCCCACGATGTCTCGGGACGTAAACTAATGTCTTCAAGCCTCGGCCTATCGGCTACCGGTCCAAGGAACTTAGAGCCGGAATTCCCGAGGCACAGACTTCAAGGCTTAATGAATCTACTTAGGTACTCCGTGCCGCTAATTCTTTCAAGTGCGTGGTGGTAATTAAACGTCACAGGTGCAGCCTCACCGACTCTCGATAGCTGGAGTGAATACCGTTGCTCTGTGCTATTAAACCTGTGAAACATACCGCTTATGACCTGTAAAAGAAAATAGTTTTCTTTCGACATAAGCTGTATCGCGTTACTAATATCGTACTGCAATCGCACTCACAAGCTCTTTGTTACTCACGTTCATTCCAAGTTGTATGGAAAGGGCTGTCTATAAAGTAATTTATGTTGGAATGAGGTACTAGGGAAAAAAATTGATTTTATAATTTTATGTACACCAAGAAAGTGTTTGACTGATTTCAAACGGTTGTAATTCACAAACGACAAATTTTCTATAAAAACTAAAAAACGTTTCAGTTACAGATTTGCACGAGGAATATATTGGTAACGATAGTCTCTGTTCACCCTGCATATATGTATATACACTTGCCCAATGTCGTTGAAGAGTGCTAAAGTGTGGGAGACTCAAACTTAATGCCTAGTTGTCTGCTGTTTAACGGCAGTAGTGAATAATCCAAAACCAGATACCTTCAATTCGAAGAAGTTTCAGGCGGTCCCCTCTCCATTAACACTCAATTCTTCATTTGAAGCTTTTTTCACGTAGCTAAGTGCAAAAGTGGGCGTGATGCACAAGTCATTAGTACATCATCTAATACTTCCACCGTGATCAAACCTTCGTCCACATTCTATTCAGCATTGCATTGCAGAGAATTAACTCAATCATTACTATCCGTAACACGAATTGCCTTTCGCCACTTACGAATAAAATTTTTGATAATCACACTAAGAAGACAACTACTATAGTGACTAGCCTCAATCTGTTTAACAATTGCGAAATAACCGCAAGTACTCACGCATAATTCCGATACTTCTTACACTTTTGGAAATAGGTGGATCAGATACACTCTTTACATAAGTTTCGAAGAACATTGAGGGGTGATAAACTGCTCCTAACACTCACTATCGACTACTCTTTATCCCTCTACTTTTAATTGATGATTTCAGCTCTTGCTGCACAAGTATACATGCACCTCACGAGCATAAAACCGCTTACAGGCAGATAAACCGACAACCCCCACCCGTGTTGATGAGAGAACGAGTTCTTTCAGATGAACAATTTCAACGTACCTCTTCTTCGTCCGGTATTTCCCTTGGGCGATCCACCCACAAGGAAGCGGCGTGGTAAGGCGCAGGTGAGATGTCACGACGTGCGCGTGTAATATATCGCTTTTTTTAGATAAGCAGGTACGTTCAGGGTGCGGGTGGGTGGGTGGATGCACTTGTGGAATACCACGAGTCGTTTTGTATACCGTACTTCCCTGTGAATAGCTGTATTGTGCATTTGTATCCCTCCAGTTTGCCCCTGGCGTCGCACGTCAGTCCGACAAAGGAGGCAGGCAAAGATAAAGGAGGTAATGTTTTCGGATTACCAATAGCAAATGCCAACGACTGATGATCACCTGCCTTTTGCCAGCAACCTGGCACCTGGAGAATGAACTTGAAAAATGAATGAAATTTTTAAAGCTAGCGAAAATGGAATACATAGATCTATGAAAAATAAAAGAATAAGTCGTCTACAACCTTACTTGTTATATACTTGTTACTTGTTATATACAATAATCATTGTTTCGTCCAGATATTACATTCGAGTCTATTTGAAATAAATAGACCTTTCAAACTGCACATTTACTGGTTTGAATATCTCATTTTTTACCGATTAATTTTCGGCTTCTCAGAAATTGTGTCCGAGAATAAGTTTTCAGAACTACGATTGTGGGTGGTCAAAAAGATACTCGCGCAATCAAGTTTTATCCAATCGTTCTGCACTTTAGTACACATATTCTGAGGCCTATTATCTTGAAATTCGTGAAAGAAATTTGAGCTCCGATGAGCATAACTCATTTCCCTGTATACAAAATGCCAAAAATAATTTTTGATCTATGAAACTAAGTGTATTGACAAAAAATTTCAGCTTCCTACGATGAAACCTAATGCGCAAAGGATGTTTCGAAGCAACCTTAGAAAAATACTCCCAACTTAAAATTCCACCAGATTCTGATATCTGTAAGTACATTGACTAATTTACTCGAATCGACGTTTAAGTACGGGACAGAAAATATCGTGGCTGTCAAATTGAACCGTGATGGTCAATAATCAGGAATATTCATAGCGATTAAATGTCACGACGACGGCATACTCGAGATACTCGTAGTGGCTGATATTGCGCGAGGTCTGTAACGGAACTACGATGCTGGCACGCGCGCTGTGGATACTAAGTATCCTTTTCCCCCCATTTTTTGTACATACTGCATATGCAGATGCACGCGTTATCGAGATACATTCCCAACTCAACAGGTAAAATACGTGTATTTATACGAACGCACGACTTCGCTTACGTAGGTCAGGAAGTGCAGCTTATAATTACCAAGATTCTAGGATCTGTAATAGGTCTGGCATACCTAAGCATCCATGGTAGGTGCATATATTATTAGTTGCCATATTTCTGCCTGTAACGGTTTTCGTTACTTATTAGAAAGATTTTGTATAAATAACAGAAAGAATAAACTTATTTTTAAGGATATTACCTTTTAACTGTAACGAAAATTATTTCAATACATTTATAGATGTATAATCAGTTAATTTTCATTTTTATTCTTGATTTTGAATGAAATTTGCTTTTTTATTTTTAAAGCATCTGCGGCGCCAATTGTATTAATTTGTAAAAAATCAATGTAAACTGTAAACATTAATTATTGATTAATCAGTCATTTGTTCGTTCATAAGATAAAGTACGCCGTGTCTTATCAATATAATTGCTCACTTTCAAATTTAAATTTAAAATTGGTTTCGTGTCTAATTTCTTTCTTTAAAAGATAAAAGTTTTTTTTCTTATGTACTCAACTTTTGCTATTGTTTATGGTTGCCCAGTAGGTTCAGTTGCTTTCTTCTAGTATCGACTAATTTCGTCAAGTCGTGTTGTGTCATATTCACATACTAACATCGATTTCGGAGCTGGCTTGTCACTTAAATTATTATAAATTTAATTATACTGTTTTCTTTTATTTTTATTTGTAATTTGAAAACAGAATATGATCGGAATTTGTCAAAAGAATAGAGATTGTAAAAGTAAATACATTGACACGAACTAATAGAATGAAAAATGTGAAATACAAGGTATGAATTATACGTTACTTCTACGGTGTCTTCTCGTACAGTGCGAGCGAGATTTGGTCGAGACGGAAATCGTTACCGTGACGACACGGGTTAAGCCTTTACCTTCATGCTTACTGACTAAATCAAACTATACTACTTGAGCTAGGCGGGCTTATTCAAACTGTTACATGCCAAGATCCCGTTGCTGTGTAAGCTTTTAGTCGATGAAGCACTGTTTTTATGACCTTAGAATACTTACTTCCTACGTAAAAAACGTTCAATAAAACTTCGGTAGATAGCTAAAATTGGAAGTATTCAACTGCCAATTTGAAAACTTGAACGGTACCTCCGGTACAATTCACCTCAAGTAAAATTTGGATGCAGTTCGGAAATGCCTTCACAATTTTCCAAATTAGCTAATTACACTTAGCTTAATTGTCAAGGATATGGTTCACTCGATTCGTTATACATGTTAGCGTGACGCGACCGAATAAAACTGTTAATCAGGTTGGATGGCCAGATGCAGAGAATGCTGGACCTCGCAATAGACCAGATATACTTTAATGTGGATGATAGAAGTTGGTACACTTGTCGTATCTACGGGGTGCCGTGTACATGTTGCCCAGAACGATAACCGCAGAAATTGTAAACCCATCGCAAGCATTTCACCATTACTTTGCCACGGATGATAAATCGACCACGAGGGGAGTCGTCGACTGCAGACTGCGGTAGCAAAAAATGAAAATGCACTCACGTATTCCGTGAGTTTGAAATTGCGTCCTCGTCTCTGCAGCAGCGTTATAATCTTGTGATATGAACAGAATTTCGCTGGAGAAATGAAGATTTTTTATAATTGTCTCTGTTTGGAGAGATTGATTTTGTCGACAAAATATTATTTATATGCACTTAGTGTTCCTCGATGCAAGAAAGATTTTAAATCATTTTAAAGAAACAATTTTTTGACAAATTTATTACGATAACAAAAACTTCGTTGCGATTGCGTTCGAATTATACACGTTGTTGTTAAATTTTAGGGAACATTAGACTTTCTCTTCATTACCATTGTTATCGATGTAAAAAATAATGTCAAAAATAAGGGACAAACAATATCGAATATTGACAATTCAACCACGAACGAATTAAGCAAGCAAGAGAAGACGAAAACCGGTATTTCCGAAACAAAAACAATCGTTCTTTTTGCAAAACTATATATTTTGAATTCGGTGGACACGATTTTTCAGAAACCAAAGAGACCTTATTCAAATTTTTTCCCACTTCTTCTAGATAAGGTTAACTAATACTTGGAGGAAGGTTTCTTTTTTCTTCGATCACAATTTATTCTACAAGGCAATACATGGTGTAGATTTTACCGAAAATTGTACTTGTTTGCATGCAATTCTGCCAAAAACTCAAATTTGGATTAAAAAAAAATCCTTTCTTCACTCACCTACTCACCTACTAAGAGAAAATATTTGTTTTCTTTTTTCAGATGAAGCTAACACGAGTAATGGTGACCACCGTAAAAATACTAGCTCTTCGAAAAGCAGCTCTAAGCAGCTGAATTTTCAAAATTTTAGCATGAAAATTTCATGAAATATCGTTTAAATATTATTCTTTCATGTACTTCAGGTTTGAATAAAATGATTCTTTGATTATATAAATAAAAATGAGACAAAATATGCTTTTATAACCTTCGAAACCCATTTAACCCCTTAAACTGCCTGATCCAAGTGCTGCAGAGGCATCGAGCATCCTTTCCGGATCACACAGGAGATCCTTACGTGACAACTGTCGCAAATGACATAATGGAATGGCATCTGGTAGTCACAAGATATATCGAGGGATCTTTAGATAACATTTGCAGCAAGTGAATCGGGTATCTATCCAATTAGGATCACTCAGGAAATCCTAGGATCAATACCCGTCGAATGGCTGTGACGCCATCGGATCTAGCATCCGGACCACTCGAGGGAGTCCTCCAATAGTTCGTCGACCAGGACCGACAAGATCGGTTCACACCGCGAGGATTTACTTGCTGAAGAAGCAGGCTACTGCCATGCTAGCTCCGATGTTATGCGACTCTTGAGATCAGGTGGGCAAAACTCCAAGGGTTACATCCACGTCTGCCTCTTCAGAAATCGAGAGAAACGCACGTCGCCATTAGCCTCTCCGGGAAACTCACGTTAGTCCACTTCAGCATCCAGACCAGAGCATTTCACACAAAAGTATGGAAAAAGTTAGGAATAAATCTTGAAGTGGAACGTCGGGCCCAACTTATCATTACGGTCCCCACTGTACTACCCTGTTCACCCCATCGCCCCTGAACCCTTGGGTCTTCCGTCTATCTCCTGCGTTGTTCTCCCTCCTCAAAAGGTCCTGAAATATAGTTCAACCCCCGTCACTGACATTTCCAGAGTCAATCCCAGACTCCAGCAGACTTCCGTCTAGAGCCTAGTTGTAACAGACGGTTACCAAAAAATGCGAGAAATCTGCTACGCGACAAAGAAAATCAACAATACGATTAATGAAGAGCTTGAAAAAAAGCAAATGACGATGTAGCACAAAACTATTTCCCACGCACAAGTATAGCATGGCTGCTTATCGTGGGAATAGAAAAATCAAACATCAAGTAACGACAGTGAAAATGAATACATATCGAATAAAAATATCTTTCGAAGCGTCATTAATATTCTGTTTTGTTCTACTCGTCAGCTCGCACATCTCGGAAAATTTATAAAAAAATATCCGTTTGGTGCTCCTTTCCGATTTCGTTGCAACTCGTGTATGTTGTAGAACATTGAAAACGAAAGCACGCGTATTTTTTTTTCATCGGTTAAAAACGGTTTAAACTGGTAAAAACGACTCCCAAAGATGAGCAGCGACTTCCACGGTTTTTTAAGTTTCGGTTCAAAGCGCTTGATGCATTTGAATGCAACCAACGCTGAAATGTTTCATCCGTTTATCCATTCACAAAAAAAAAAAAAAAATGTGGCGAGTTTTTGCTCTTCCACAATATACACGAGTTGCAACGAATTCGCAGGAGGACACTAAGCTGGTGTTCCTTGTTAAAATAGGAATTTAATAATTGAAAAATTATTCTTCACAGTTCATAAGATACATTCTCGTACGAGTCGAATAACTTTCCATCGTACCTGAAAGCCGGTTACTTGACCTTATACTACTATCTTCGTAAATTTACCGTATAAATATGATGAAAACGTTCAATCTTCTCACACCCAGTAAGTCCTTAGTGTAAGTAAGAAGCGGCGAAGGATCAGAAGTTGGGGTGAACGTGGAGAAAAAAAGTGCAAGCTGTTAACAGGTAATTCTGTAAAGGTCGCGCAGTCTTTCACTCGTTTTTCTACGTCTCCAGGAGTCGTTCGCGCTACCATTTGTGGGCGAGGCGATCGGATCGCTGTTTGTCGACGGCGGTGCTCTTTCTCCCTCGGAGGTTCACGTATTATCCCACTGTTCTGTCACACCAAGGTTCACCCGGTGGATTTCGAGCCGTGACTCACTCCCTCGTCCATAAATTCGACCTACGCCGTTTGTTCTACTGCATGTGTTGGCCAATACCAACAACCAGATTTGCAGTTCGATTCAGTGACGTGCCAAAATGGAAAAGTAGGGACTAAGAGAGGAGGACGACGACGACGATGACTTCTGCGTATTGTACAGACAGGTACTACAAGCTCCCATCCCTACCGCGGTATCTCTATGTAACTCTGGGACTCCAGGGATCGAACGGTTGGTGTATATCCATCGGGAGAGGAGGACCTGCTCTAATGAGGCGGCGTGGGTGAATGCTCGTGGAACGGCGAGGATGTACTAAACAGGAATACGGTGACAGAGGTAACTTACCTGCTTCGACGGCCGACGGCGACTGAAATACTGTACACCATTTCCCATAAGCAATATTGGATTTGAAGTAGAGGTAAAAACGTCAGTGACTGGTTAGTCCCTGTCAACAATTTGGTTCATGGCTCGAAGTTTGGTTTAAGCTTTATCGAATCCGTATCAAAACCTTGGAGGTGTTTTTTTCAAAACCAGGTTTTTTAAATTTACGTCCATGACAATGAAATGAGCATGAAAAATTACAGATTAATAATGATGTAAATAAATTAGAAGCTACATATATGCAGATTCTTTGGCAGATAAATCTGTCATCATAAGCTTATACGTACTACGTATTGTTGTTTTAATGAACATGTGAAATCACGGAACATTTTACGTGTCTTAGAAAGTATTGGCCAAAGATCGACGATATGAGTTCACTGTCAAAGATTGTTCTGATATGAGGCAGAAAATAAATTCCAATATAGTCATATTCAAATGACCTAAAAGCAAAATTGACAGCAATAAAGAGAGAACAGTTGTGATTGAATGATGGAATTACGAGAGGTAGATGAACAGGTTAATTTTTATGCGAGACTAATAACACCACGTCTTGATGCAGATAAATGATATAACAGCGTAAATAAAGCGGATTAGTAGATACCTATATTGTTGAGAGTGTTAGGCCAAGGCAAACTATTGTGAGTCGCACATGTGCATTCGAATATGTATTATTACTGATGAGTAACGAGTTAATATAATTAATCGAGATGATAAGATTCTCGACGTTCACAGTGAATGCACCATTCACTGTATATGTATTTATAATTTAACTTCACGTCACTTGGCACGACTATATAAAGAACTATGCGAAACAAGAAACTGTCTTGGCTCAGGGCAGTTGACCTGATTATCATAAGAAATCTAGTCATTGCAGGTCTGAGTATGAATATGAAAACCGAAGACTATCGATACAAAAATGATCCTTCAAACCAGACTCGATCAGCAGTAAACATAAGCAACGTTAAAAGACAGAATATCAACTGTAAACTCTGTCCTCCTAAGTGATCACCTAATAGACTTGAGAGTCGATTTGATAGTTAAGTGCAACGTTAAAACGAGTCTTGGAATGAAATTTTTCATGGTTTTTTAACCAATAAACAATTGCGTATAAATCGGCAGAACCGATTAAAATCAAGTTTAAATTTGTAGACGTGTTTCTGGACAAACGTGATTTACTTTTTTATGGTGCGGCATAAAATATCAAACTTATCTCTGATTAACTAAACGAAAATCGAAAATTTTTAGTCTATATTTATTTGAAATCGATAATATTCTGAAAATGCTTCACTTGAACGTCATCAATGGATGGAGAATCTTTTTGTTGTGTTAAGTTATGCTAAGTTGCACGACTGATGACTAGCCCGATTCAAACGATAAAGATACGAAGATCCCACGGATGTCACATCTGCGTTATTAATTACCACGTAATCCCACAATTACAGAGGTCAACACTTAGTTTTCACACCGTATCCCCGTTTTATGGACGTCGACATAAGGACGTTTGTCAGACGACGAGAAATCCGCGTGTGACGTGGCTTGAACTTATCAGTATATAACTGGATGGCACGCCGAGCGAGTGCATATCGCACACGTTCACTTCCATGATTCTACATGAAACGTATTCTAGCTATTGATGCATTACGATAATGTGTATGAACCGAGGAATTATACTTCAAACGCAAATTTGTTCGACGGATAAATCCAGCTTTTTGTTCATAGTAGCGATGAATATTTCATTTTCATTATTATAACGCGAAAGAATTTATCATGGTGATCATAAAAGGTGATAGTCTCTGAGATTAGGTTGGTGATGATTATTCACAAATTTTTTGATTGCATGATTATTTGCTGAAAAACAATTCCATCGGCAGTCCACCTGCAAGTGAATAATAATTACTTGGTAGTTTTTTTCTTGCGTCAAGTGACTGATATAAGGGATTCCAGGGCAAGGTGGGACGCTCAGATAAATATCATGATTATGACTATTCAAATGAAATTCTCTTTGCCAAGGTCCCTCCTATTCAATCCAACTTCGTATCAACTTGTTATTCGATAGGTGCTCGCTTCTTTCTGCAGAACAATTTTTTCTTTCATGTACTATCCAAAATGAAAGATTATTCAAAGTTTTGATACATTCAAGACATTGATGGAAAGTAAGTTTCTTATCACCACCATTTTACGCGATGGTTGGCATGTTACATACGAAAATATGAGACTACGATACTGCAGTAAGCATAAAACAGCTAAAACATTTAAACAGACATACACAACGTTCTGAACCACTTTGGTGAGTAGGACGAAATATGCTATAAGAGCTCGTGACTGAGTCTCGTTGTTTCTATTAATTATCTATTTCCTTAGTAAATGCTTAAAAGAATGGTTGCGTTGTCCGTCAACCTGAATTTTAAACCAGTCTGTTAGTTTTCGCTGCGGCAATCGTGTGAAGGTGCCGTCCAGGCGTGACCTGATCGGATGGAAACAACTTCCTAGTGCCTGATAGTGGGGCAGTATTGGAAAGCTGTGAGTGGATGTACAGCTGCGATTCCCGCCACATATGTAATGATTTTTCGTATGCTTTCTTGTGTCAATTAGTTACGAATATATAGATGTTGAATAAACTACGCAAATGATCGAAGTTATTTACATCTGACTCAAAGAAAAATTGAATACAATAATAATCAGTAGAAGATTATTGAAAACAGGGTGAGTTAACAGCATCATACATATCGATTGCGAGTAAGGAATCGTCACATGCTAAACAGATTAATCGCTTGTGGAAACGACATCAGACAATCATCGCGAGACTGTCATTGCCTAGTCACGTTCATTATCACGGTACCTACACATATGAAATATGCTCTTCAGAAAAAGGTATCTTAAAACAATTGGCACGTCGGTCAGATTCATGCGATAAACATGCAGAGGAAAGATAGAGGATGGAAATATTTTTCGAATTCAGCTCCGAATCTTGGTATTTCTGACAGTTGCCAAGTCTTGTTGTGAGATCAAGGGTTTAAAGCACGTGTTTCAGAGTGATATAGAAACAAATTCCATCGCACTACGGTAAAGCGTATATCATACCTACAGATGCAGATACTGTGGAGGGTAGTCAGACATTCCATTCCAAAATCCTAATTGTGAGTATTTCCTTTTCTGAAGTCATCAGAACAGATATGATGAATAAAATTATATTGACATCTAGCTATAAAATACAAGCAACAAGCAATGGTATCATTTAGCACTAACCTGTTGTTTCAGAAGTGAATACACCACGTGGTAACCTTACCGAAAATTTCAATCAATAAAAACTCTTTCCTATCACTTTCTTCCTTGACTGAAAGGGCATGACGAGTGAATTTCTTGGAGAGAATTCATTACTTTTCTCACATGGAAGAAATCTAGTTTATCGTTTTCTTTCTCCACCGCGTGTTACACAGGCACATACCTCGGTTAAACTCGTATCTCGTATTGCACGTAGAACATTCAGCCCGGTCACGTAAGTACACTGGGTTCTTCTGTTGTTAGATTTCCGCTGTGTGAGGCTACACGTTTTATCAAATCTCATTCGTCAGTGGAATGTCTCCAAGTGGGTGTTCGCGACATGCAAACTCCAAAAATGGTTTTATTATACGAGGCAGATCCCGTTGTTGCCGGCGCTCCCTGCAACTCGCTCTGTGCCTGCACCGCGTCCTTACCTTAACTCAGGCGCTAGTTGAGGCATATATCTTGTACACGCACATGTGCAGAAACGGACGCGAATGTAGAAATACAGGTATACAGCGCAGTATCTCGGTTACCGTAGAAGCGGTCCTAGGAAGAGGATCAGGTCGAGGGCACTATACGGTTATGCGATTCGGTGTCACCGGCTTGCCGTCCAATAAAGAAACTCGAGACGTTAGCAGAAGAGCGCACGCGATCGCCTAGAGACATCTTTTGCGGTCGGTGCGGCGAAGCAGCCTCCGGGTGCTTGTTGGCTCGTGGCAGGAAGCCGCGATGTAATTAGTAGAGTTACTCTGATTGCCGCCAACAATCATACAGACATTAGTTGAATGGACGATGATTTGATAAAGGAGCTCATTATTGCTGGCAGTAAAAATATAAACTTGAAACCTGCCAGATAGGCAGTTGAGTTTAATATGTGATAAGGATATTGTCACAGTAAATCGAGTAATTTTAATAACAAAAAAGCATCAGTATCCAGTGCAAGGATTACAAGTAAAATGGAATTTTTTCTCGTCCACCTCAGACCTTAAAATCTAATGTCGAATCTAACTGCTAAAATTCCTATAATAGCAACCAATAGATACTTGAGATAAGAGCCAATCGTGAATCGAAGCCTTTGGTTTGTTAAAAAAAAATTATACGTTTGATCAAATGTCTTTTCAACCGTATCTTGAGCACACATTCGGACTATGAAATAGTAACGATTTGGAAGATTGTCCCGAAAAACGGATATTGCAAGAATATCCCTCTTATTTTCTTCGAATAAAAATTGTGGCGTAAGTTCTTAGGATGTGCTTGAGTACCAGAAAAGACGTTGGGTGACTCGGGATCGTTGCTAGTCCCGAGATCTGCTGGTCAAGCAGCGCCGCTCCCAAAGTAATGGCGCTATCAAGTGCGGATCTCTCGCTATCCACAGTCTGGTCAACAACCTTACTTACCCAGCCGTATATACTTTATAATAATATCCACGGCTAACGATATCGTTCTCCTGTTGGTGGGTTTTGAATTACCATACCTACCGGATTATCTTTCGGCGAAAACATCTTCATCGCCAAGACCCTTGGTAACCCGATAAGCGAATTAAGATTAGTGGCTTCTGATGCGGCGCAGAGTAAAGACCTGAATTTGCATATTCACCAAAGGTCGGTGACAGCGACGAGAAACATCAATCCCCAGACGATATCCTTTTCGGGCTAGAAGACAGACCGACGTCGATCGGCAAGGGATCAGTAAAAGGCTGGAGTTGGAGCCAGAAAAATAGCGCCATATATGCACGATAGACAATTTTCAATACGGCTTACTATCCCATCGATGCACATGTAAAAGTGTGCGAATATTGATCGTCGACGATTAATCGGAAGCTCAGGACAGAAAAAATTCCGGTAAGAAAGCTTGATAGAGTTTGAGTTAAGTGAACGTGAAACTGATCATCTCGCGACTTGAAAGACCCACTCAGCCGTGATGTCACTGATCTTATAAATATCACGCGCAGTGAGTCCTGACTTGTAATCCAGTGAAACCGAGTGTATGAAAGTGTCACGTTCCCACGACTACGTACCCACTTGAATTTATGAACGTACTTACTCCGCACCTGACAGTTCAACTTTCCGCAGTAGACTATATTGAATGACCATTTTCGTTCCACTTACCTCTCCATATAATGAAATAATTTTCAAATCTATTAGTTTTATCCAACACTAAATGGAACGTTTCTAACAATGAATCTAACAATAGAAAAATCCAACAATACCTAGTACAATGCGAAGTTATGTCACAAAACAATTAAATCGTGTGCCCTCCTCTCAATAATAATTTTGACTGCCTAAAAATGAACGGAATCATCTAATGTATCACTCTAATGTCTAATCAAGACACAAGAGAGACTCGGGAAGATAAGATCAGAAATTGTGATACACGTTATACATTATTGGCACAAATTTGATAGACTATCGTGCTAACCCGAACGATATAACAAGTTAGGTTTCCTGTGATCTATGGTACTCCAATGGCTCAAAAAAGTTAGACCATAACGTTTAAAAAAGAGTGAGACTAGTGATCTCAAATAAATGTTTAATACTTGTTATAATTCGAAATAACACATTCATTTTTGTGAACATTATATCAGCGCTGAGATGATTGCTTGTTCAATTTTTTAATTTACATCAGAATCTTAGTCAGGAAGGATTGTGTTTATAATGAAAGAAGTTCTTTTGGATTCCGCAAGAAGCTAAACAAAAACAGCTTTTTCCGTTTGAAAAAATGTCTTTTGAGAGAATTCATTTAATCAAAAGAAAAAAAAGAATTGATAGTTAAGAAAATAGGTTGCCCTCCGAAACAAATACTTTATGGGAATGCATTCATAGTTACGGAGTCGTGTTGCTGAAACAAGAAACCAATTTATTTCTATCAAATGGAAAATGCTGAACACGATAATATCCTAAATAAATTAATAAATTGCCCAACTGTAAAGTTATGGAATTGAAAAAATGTTACTCAAATCAAAGAAACTGTAAAAAAATTTACTCAGCTTGTAAAGTAAAAATCATGTTACGAACATTTGCATGCCCAAAAATCCCGAATAGTCGTATGTATATCACGTGACTTCTCGTAGTGAGTGATAATACAGAGAGAAACTTGCGGAATAATATCGTATTATAAGTCAGCATGCAAACGGTCGCGTTTAGTAAAGAGCGAGGATTTCCTTGCGAGGAACACCCGCTGCGAGGTCTCACTCGCGGACGTGCAGCACCGTCAGTCCGTAGAATGTCGAAGGAAGAAGAGTTAGGTACCGAAGTGAAATATAAAAGGAACCGGTGAAAAAATGCCCTCGTGACGGAGTGACACTTCCTGAAGCCTCGTCGGGCCACCAGTCGAGACAGTGCAATCATTAATGGCCATCGCACGAGCGAGTGCTCCCATTGTCCCAAAGGCAATTCGAACAGGAAGCGTCCAACCGCGGCATTACGGTTCTGTCATTATTGTGAATTGCCACGGTACGGTGCAAGGAATCCCCTGCAGACGTCTGTCTCGAGCGATTCAAACGTCAAGATAGCCGCCATCCACGCTTCAGGAATGGATCGGCGCTGAATTGTTCGTCGTGTCTATCCGAGTTCTCCTGAGATATCACGCGAATTGTTCGCGAATATAACGTGACGAAGTCCCTTCTTCCCAACTGGACCAAGCCTTGGCGCTATTCCCAGACTCTCTGAAATTCCGCAAGTTGAGAGAATAAAATAGTAACAAGATACCGGACACTCTAGAACTCAACGACTAATTGTTCGCCAGTTGTGAACCAAATTTGATCACACCGCCACCCGTTCGGTAGACACTCTTTGATTCTTGTCGTCGTCGTCGTCGAATGCTTCGGGCGCTAGCCCCATGAGCGCATCGCACGCCCTGCGGGTCAAGGCGATCTGGAGGATTGCTGTGTCGGTAGAATCTCTCCGTACATATGGATCCTGTGGAATACCCACACGTGTTGCTGCCTCGGTGAAGGTGTACACGTTGCGCAGGTACGCAAGAGGTTGCCCATATGCACTCTATGTCGTTTGGCTCGGTTTTCTCCGCCCACTCAGAGCTTGCGTCGCATGTGACTGACCCCCCTCCCCCCCTCACTGTGTCTATCTCTCTCTTCAGTTGACAGCTGTCACCTTCCTTGCGGCCCGATGAATCTGGCGCTGTAGGGGGTGAGAGAATCCGGCAACCTCCTGTCAAGGCTTCTTGACGGCTCTGGAGAGGCGACATCGCAGGCTCCGATACTATCGGGGAATAAACACGGCCCCGATTAAATCTCAAACGTGAGGTAAAAACTGGAGAACCAAAAAGAACGTTTAGAAAGAGATCGGATGGAGGACCGTTGCGGCCCTTGACCGCTTGTCACGGTGGACATCGGCGACGGGTCTTTGTCAAGCCAGCTATTCGCCTCCGTAAACCGAGGACTCGAGGATGACAGAGAATCTTGGAGTATCATTCATGTCGAGATTAATTTAGTTCGCGATGCGGTACCTCCGACTACAATCACTTTGCAGTGTGACGTGAGAATATTTTGTGACGTGCATATCGACTGTCGGTAACTTTGCGTTGGCACGCATGCGCTGTGTAAATATTTAAGTGGAACTGATGATTCATTCGATAGTAACTTCTATTATGACTAACAGTGACTTCGTTAATCGAGTGACCACGAAAAAATTGATTTTTTTTTAAATTCTCAAATCAGGCATATCGTGTTGTTTTGTTGAGATAGTAACAAAATGAAAGATGGTGAGGGTCATGACCAAATCCTGATGGCCTGGAATGCCTCATAAGTATATTTTTACGAATATTCGTGTATCTCACAGTAAAGATTTGACTCCATACAAGTTCATCTAGACTCTACTTATGAGATCAATATAATTTGAATAATTTCTCTACAAGTTCGTAAAAGTTCATATAAATTAATATACGTCAATAGGTATGCATGCACTTGAAGTTGTAACACATAATTTCGGATTTTGCACCAAGTATTGCAAGATTTTCAACACGAAATCGAAATAATTTTTCTAATAAGTAAAAATTGCCGATTGTAAAATCCTTACTTCTGATTACACTAGATTTTAAAAGTACGGAACATCTCATTCTCGCGAACGCGTTCGAGTGAAATTCAATGCATTATACATATTCGAATGTCTGAAACAATTGATCAAGTCTCAAAATGCACGTATGCGTGTAAAAGTAATTTTGAGAAAATAAATAGAGTTTTCATTAAGAATTCGAAGATGTGGATTTTTGAAAATGAAATAAAATGAAAAAAATTCATTTGATAATGCTTCATAAGTTCGAAACGCATCTCATTGTCAGTGACAAGTACTTAGACTGGACCCTGCAAGGTCAGCCAAATTAACCACCCGATAACAATCGAACATTATGCGCATGTATCGCGTCGATTTCAACCAATCGATGTAATGTTGTATATGCATAAGCGATAAGGTTTAATTCTAGACCAGCGTTGATCTGGCTTACAAGCCAGTTCACGTTGTTTCTAGATTCGCTTCGAGTTCGTGCTTCATTAGCTAATGGAATTACTTCAGCGCAATGACACAGCGGTTACATAATTGCAAGTCTCGAGCACGATTGAGAGTTGGGCAACGATTTTCCATCGCCTTTCACCCACACGTCTAGAACGTCGTCTCTCCCCGCCTGACCAGTATGCTGCTGCTACCTCCTAGACCATCACTTATCTTCAGAGACAAATGACGAATGCCATCCGAGATTAACAGTCTCCCGCAAAATTGGGTTGCTCTGTTGTGTTATGCTGTGAATGGTAACACACACACTTCCACGTACGTGAAAGGTATAAGATACGTGTGCACGCAACGATTGTTAACTCGGAGAACATCGAATACGACAATCGACATGCCGTACGCGGTGCGCAAGCAGTGACAATCCTGTATACGAATCTCACCGGAATAAAGACTCGTGGCATTATTCACGTCATCATTAGCCTCAAAGCTAGAAGTACGACACTGATTTATTTCATTGGATGATGTCACATGTCAGCGGAGCAGCTCCACCGATCCCATAGATTCGGGACAGAGCGAAGAGCGAAAAGGTCAGATGATTATCGGTGTGGGAATCAACGGCAATTTGACTTGACAAGGTTAAGTTTTCCGAGAACCATAATGCGCGTACGAGATCCATGGTCAAATTAAATCGGCGAATACCTTCCAACAGGGTTAAACGCCTCGCCTGATCTCTTGAAGCTGCTAGCAGGCGACTACATGCCGTGAAGAAGAGGATGCTGGGAGTTTAACGGGGTTCTTTACAGGTTTAACTCTTCCCCTCCCTCTCGGCGAAGGATCCTGAGGTAGAGCAGAAGTTGTATACGTATCGATTCTCCGAGTATCACCCCTCTGGCTGTTACTCATACCAGACTGTGTTACAGCATCGTTGGCTCGCAGATCATCTCACCCCAGCCATCTCGTTGATATTAATGACACCCACTGGATCGTAAGTTTGTCACTCCTGCGTAGGATGGGGTTGCTGAAGCTATTGCGGCATCATTCAAACTACCCCGTAAGAAGCATCAGCTCACGGTTGAGCCGGAGAGCGCTAATTGCATGCATTTTTAACAACAAGAACTCTTAATCAAGCTTGTATCATGAAAATGTATGTATAAAGCTTCATCCCCGTATAGCACCCGGGAGGCGGAGAAAAGTTTTTAAAAGCCAGGCCACAGAAGGGTTGCACTCTTCCAGGCATAAGCACTGGAGCCCTCTACTTCGACTCTTTACGACTGAGTGCGATGCTCTGAACGACTTATCGCCGTCGACCCGCCGACTCAACTCCCGGAAGTGGTCTTCGCCGTGGCATGAATGCCACTACAAGTTCATCCACGTCAGAGCTTTATAAGAGTCATTCTAATTACCCCGAACAACAATCATAGATGTTTGCTACGCCAAATCCTGATACTTCAGCCGATGATAGAACCTTAATATCGTCCCACGATACTTTTCTGAGTCAGAGCTTGTCAATATCCAGAAATGTTCTACTTTCTAGGCTAGGTATCATACGCTTGATTTGCATTGGACTTCAGCTAGGCTAAAACATCCAGACTAAAGTATTAAGTTCAATCCAAAGTTCAATCCACCAAGTACTACTTGGATACCCTTCACTTCACCCTGCTTATTACGTATTCGAAACAATACGTTAGCCAGGATATCTGGCAGGGCAGCATTATTCTGCTTTAGTAAAAAAATCTTCGAAGTCTTACCGCAATCCTGTCAAATGCACTTACCGAAGTCATTAATTTACAGCCTTAAGATCTAAGGCACTGGGGACCGGCTTACTTGCGAAACTGAAATGGTATCAGCATGAGAAGTCACAAGCTGAGATACCAGACTCTGATCTCTCAGTGCGGCTGACCCCAGGTGCCGTTACAAAATGTGACCCAAGCACGACGGACACGGGCTCTACCTCCAGGCCGCCAACCCTTGCACAGAGACTCGGACCCATTCTAGCTATAGCATGATACTATACTTTCTATAGCGGTTGGAAACGAAAACCGTTGCTGAAGTGTTACGTAAGGATGGATTGATTAACTCGAGATCAATCGTTGTACGAGCAGTTTGCTTACGCTTGTCGAATGTCCTTATTATTTCTGACAGCAGGTTCAAATAGCTTCGATTCATTGTCTGGATCGTGACCGGCTGATTTTTTGTGTCATTGAGTTATTGCAGGAACTTGAAGAAAAATGTACTCTTGTAATAAAAAATAAAGAAAAAAAGAAAAAGAAAAAGAAAAGCAAAATGGGTAAAATAGTTCTTATGTCAATTATATGTACAGTTATGATGAATGACGGGACTTTCATAGGAAAACCTATGTCATCGGGATGCGATGGATATTTACAGACATCGTAAGTACCGTTTAATAAGTTTTTGTTCTTTTGTTCAGCAAAGTAAGCTAAGATCATGCTTTTTCCTTTTACGAACAGAGGCAGTGCATAGAACTGCAGAAGTAATCAAATAATAATGGATGCAACTACTTTAATAAAGGGCACATGCATCGTAGAACGTTGAGGACGGTACCTAACGCGAAATTGAATCGAGATGACGGTAATCACTTCTTATATCATGACAGCGCCACTTTCATCGACAAATATTGAACAGCGTAATAGCTGAGTTCTTGTATCGAAATTACATCTCAAGTACGGAAATGACTGAGGCACAAAAAGCAGTTATCTGTCATCCAAAGTAGAGTGCTTCACGTAATACATTTGAAATAAAAAACACATCTATAGAAAAACATTTCATTTTAACTTGACGGTGTACAATCACACAATCCTTCTTTAGAATCGTCAAAAACATGTGTTTATGTACTTCTTATTGATACCACTCATCAGCGATAAGAGAAGATTATTATTTCACGTTTTGGCCCTCAAATAAGGGATTTTCTAAGAGGCTATCGGACAAATGCGTGAAATAAATATGCGCTTTTTGAAAGTACGAATAAATGTTCCAAAGTCACTCACTTATTTTAATCGAGGCTGCACTGATTGAATCTCATCGAATTAGAAGTTATAAGGAGATGAAATTTGTCACCATATTTTCAACACCCTCCAATGCTTTGAATAAAGTTGCGAAACTGATCATTTGTGAAGGGTACTCAAAAGAATATAGGTACCTAAATACGTTGGCCGTGAAACCGTTTTTTACTTCCAACGTATGCCTGAAAGCCGATACATCGGCATTGACAGTTTTTGCCGCGTGTCATCAAGATAGAGGAGGGCACAAAAGACCGCCGTTGTCGACGCAGTCATCCGAAACAGCCGCCGTGGTCGCACTGCCCAGAAATAGTCGCCAGTACCAGGGCACTTATCAGAACTGGCAATCGGCCCACTGAGACAATTTTATGTTGATTTTTTACCCTGCCTGGGCTGCAGCTAAAAATCAACCTCCGCAACAGAAGATGGCTGAATACTCGATATCCTTGAAAACACATTATGCTTCATTGAGAGAAACCTGCTTATATAGAACCATGATCACCACACTATAAAAGTATGAAAATTTAAAAAAATATTTTATGTTAAATAAATTTCTTTGGAAATGGTTCGCGGCAGACTCCTTAGCGAAGTATCCGAATTTCGAGGACTCCAAATCCTTTTGGAAGCGGTAATTCAAGTATCCCGCATTGCCGTCATCCGGACACTGCCATTTACCCACGGGATACATCGAGTAATAGAGCGTCGCGAGGCCTCGAGGCAATCAATTTGCGCCAACACGTATAGGTTACGTTCTGCTTGGGAGGGATTGCGTTGTGTTCGACAGCGCGTGACGATGGGATGACCACAACACAGAAGGCCGCTCCTGGGTGCTCCCGGGCCCTATTGGGCCTGCTCCACTTCTTGGCGAGGAGTCCACATGCCGTTGCGCCGTCGCCAGCCACGCAAACTCGTGACATCGTTATCGGCATCATGGCTCTCATGCAGAACCATCCAACGATCTTGTCGTGCCGAGACTCGATTCTTTAGCGATGTAAGTTGCGGGAAACCAATTTTCTCACTATACTCCTAGTTGCAATCGTATCTGCACACCATCCTGGAGTGAAATTGTTGGGCCTAATGTGGGTTCAGGGCTCATATCGTTTCATACTTAATTTCGGACTTGACGAGTACAAGAACAAGCCACCATCGGATTCCAGAAAGTGTTTGATGGCTTGTTTCCATTTGTAAGGTGTTTTTCCGATTTGCGATCATACAAAATTGGAGTTTGTTTGCTGCGAGAGAATATTGAGCTTTTTTTATAAACTGTATGATATTATCTTACTATTTGGTCGTTTTTGTTAGTTGCCCGTACTGGCAGAGTAGCATATAATATGGAATTTCACCTATAATAATACGAAATAATGTACCTACAAAACACATGTTAAATAAAAATGTAATAAAACCAACGACTTTGCTCGTAAATGCGTTAAAATAATGACGAGATAGTCATCTAATCCATTTTTTTTCGTACCTTGTCATACTGCAAGGAGTCACCATCGGACATAGCGGACAAATCTGCAGTATTTTCGACAAATTGGACGAAATAATTCTACAGTAATGTATTCTGTCATGTCGAACACACCTGGCTATCTTCATAAGATGTGTTCTTAGTTTTCTTTTTCTTGAGATTCGAGATTGGATCTAAATTCATTCTATACCCATTGCTTGGTATTGAACATTCCCTAAAGTGATTTTTTCAGTGACTGTAGAGATCGAGATTTCAGAAACAAATTATGAAGTTCCATGTATTCATTAGCCTACCTACATGTAAACTAACTGACATGAAAATCGAAATGGCTTGAATACAGCGTAGAACGGTAGACTCTCTTTGGCGTATCATACTCGTCGATTAGACCACCGATAAATAATAGCGAAAAGCGAAGAAAACAACCCGCCATTATCCGACTTTGGCCAAACTTTATCAAACGATAATGACTTATTGTAGTCAACTAGCCATCAAACTGCCGACAGTTTCCAACTTTTGCTTAACGACCGTCGTCAGTAGCGGGTGGATTTCAGGCTTTCAAGGTTTCGCAGGATTCACTGTTTCAAGGCTTGAAGGTGCAACACTGCCTGCAGGTAACGTTACCTTCGTTTTGTTACATAGGCAGACCGACACCCGCGTGCAGCGTACTTTCACCGAGAGATCACACGTTGTTGCAACGAGCTCACACCTTCTGCATCGCGTGATACGAGTAATTACTCAAAAATACCTAGCTTGGCGGCGTTTCCCTCGCCTTGACTTAGCTAACAAAACGCTTGGCAATTGGTCGTTAAGATATCGTGCACCTAAATGCTTTGCGTTCCAGCTTTTCAACTCCTTACTCTTCGTCCTTCGCGGGCTTCTCATCAACGGAACGACGTTTACGCGTATCTTCTAACAGACTGTAAATTGACAAAATTTGAAGACAGTGTTCGCAGTTCTCGTACGGCAGTCCAATCGCTTTATCGTTATATTTCATGCAATATGCCATATAAACGTGTGTGTCAACAAACAGGCGTGCACCATAGAGATTCAAGATCACTTTTCGCGTCGATGATCACGAGACAGCCGCATTGCCGGAGACACATTCTGTAAATTATCTATTTGAACGAGCGTGAAACAATCTGGGAGTGACATGAGGTCGAATCGGGAAGCGGAGAACGTAGAAGGTCCTTTGACCCAAATGAGGAAATCAAGCTCTGGTAGAAACTTAATACTTTTATATGGCACTGGTGACTAGCTGTCCTTTCTCAAATTTAGATTACCAATTTTCAGAAGTACGCCCGGATGCTACATAGTTCGATCCTACACGAAATTAAACTACACAAAATTATCTCAGATGAAAAAATCTTGTACAAAATTATTCACACCCAATATTATATTACTCGAAGTAGAAGTAGAATAGTAAGATTTTGGTTTCAGACAGGTGCTACGTGCCAATGAAATAAATTCAATGGACAATACGAAATGTCAGTAAATAAATTAAAATTCGGTATAGAAAGTCATTCTGACCAAAAGACATGCTGGGCCGTCAGTAATTGCTTGAGGGGCACGAGGAGGCGGAGAGTAAAAGAAAGACATACAAACAAAAAGAGTTAGTAGATAAAACAGGGATTCACTTGTAGTAAGTAAGGCATTGCTGTACTACACGGTATGTTCGAGATTTTAGATATTGATAGGAACACAATAGGAGAGAAGAAAATTTATATCGTACGATACGCTAAATTTAACAGTGAACCAATCAAAATTCGCAAAGAAAAAAGGGTTCAAATTTGGTAACGAAATTTAAATGATATTCTTGTATTACTTAATATTTTCACAGAATTTATTATTTTAAATAAATTTCCAACGTGATTGAGAGTAAACAATGATTGTACGGAATACACGGGAATACACGAAGCAAAGGATGCAACGCAAAACACAAAACAGGGGGGGGGAGGGGAGGGGGGGGGCTGTCACCTCTTCGCGAAGACATCCCAAAAATGGCAAAAATTCTGATTAGGGGATCCGTCGTCCCCCACGTTCCTCTATATACTCGTGATGAATAACATTGAACGATTCAATACACTCGCATTGACTGATGCATTTATGCATAGTATAGCCATTTCCGCAAGGAGAACTCGAAAGATGTTTCAAAAGTAATCGGCATACAATCCAAATTGACACTTCTTCACAAAATATTACCAAAATATTATCATGTAATACAGAAAAACATTAAAGCCAAATCATTTCTAGTAATCAGTTGGCTGTTGTGGGATTTTTCTTACTATCTTAAAAATAAGTACGCATTTTGTACCGACACTGATTGTTAGTCTCGCCCGTGAATCATCTGTTAGAATAATATGATCAGTTTTTGTAATCTGATATCCGAGAATGTGTGGACAAGTGAATTTGTTTGAACTTTTCATTCAATAAACGTATAGATAAATGTATAAAAATCCTTATAACACAAATATCCAAATCTGTCATTACTGTGAATTCTGTTTAAAAAATAATCAAATTTTAACGTGAAACAAGTAAAGCGGTGAATTGAAAAAAGGAATGATTTTTTCTGCAGAGTTAAAAATACGTACCGGGAAAATTTTTTTATCTTCAGAATATTTTTGTCATCCACGAATTATATTAGTTATTTCATAAACAGCGCATTTTTCGACTCAAGCATATTGATGAAGTGATCTTCAGATGCATTTAATTGAATTAAGCTTACGTGTATTTTGACTACACAGACATGTAACCACACCAACCACAAAATATTACAATTCAAAACAGCATACTCCATACCTTTCATCAACGTTGACAAATTTTAAGACATCTGAAAATTTTCTCGAAAATAGTAGCCTCAGAGGTAAAATGTTGACCTAACCTTTTGAACTTCCAGATTGTTACGGGTTATCATATCCGTTGAATTTCATAAAGTTCACAGAAATAATCGTCACTTACGCAAAACTGTTTTCATATTTATCATCCGTATAAGAGAAGAGTGAGATAGATGGATGACAGCAAAGAAGAGAAATATGGTAGAGAGGAAAGAACAAGATGAAATCGCAAGATTGAAAATGCACGACACACAAGACGGGTGCCGTAAAGTATGAGGAATGAAACAAAACCCTGAAGTCAGGACTCACGAGGACGTGACTGCTTTGTTCCCATTGTACCAGGTGTCACTTCAAGGTAGCGTTCGGTACACGCAGTCAAGCGTGGTGTCGGGTCACCAATGCATCCGAGTATCCAAACCGCCTCAACCACTCGAAGAGACCAGATGATTGGTGATAAAGGAATAAGGACAAATCGTTGCCACCTTGATGAAGTTGACTGGCCTTCTCCCTTGCCAAGGAGTTACGGGTGTACGTTTGAGAGATCATTTTTCTTCATCTCAATTGACTTTACTAATTAGCGTCAAGTAAAGTGAGAAATAAGAAAGTTAAATAAGAACACTTGGAAGTGCTTAGGGCTGCGATTTGACAAGTAGGTTCATCATTTTAACGTGTGTCCTCTATAGGCAACGCTTTGATTCGATAAAATAATAAGGATCCAGGTACTACCATAACTTCTACAAGCTGATCACGTTATAGAAAATCATGGTATGTTCAAGCTGATGGCGTTGCGTGTTACCTGACAGCAGCCAAGGACTGGGCGTACTCAGTGATTGACTGGGCTGACATTAACAGTTATTAAATCAAGATAACTGCTAGCGATGGACGTGATGCAGCCCTTGTGTATCGTATAAAATAATAATACCTGAGTTTCGACAAATAATTCGTGACAAAGATAACTACTCAGACCTAACGTTCGACACCTGACCATCCCGATGTGCGGTGCTGGCAAAATGAGCCAACTTTAACGATGGGTCAATCAAGAGGTACACGTTTCTCTCAAGAGGGGCACAAGTTGCTTGCGTCATTGGCGTACGCTTCAATTTTCTGAACCGTCGTAACGTCTACAGGGTAAGACGCACTTTAAAATAAATTCAACTAAGGTACGATATGGGTATGTGTTAATTATTGCATAGCATTGTCGGTTTTTGTTTGGTGGGCTTATAAGCAGAGCTCAATGAATTTGCTTAAGGATGTAACCAAGCCTGAGTCCTTGCAAGTTTCGGGAGAATCGAGTGTTCGGAATTTTCATTTGTCGTCGAGGTTCAATTCGTATGGAGTTATCGAGTTGAGACTTTTGTCCACACTTGTTGTATGCAAACGAGGTGTTTTTCAAAATTAGATTTCTTATTGGTTGATATGAAACGAAACTCCACATCGATAAAGGACCCCCTTTACAAGTACCGTTACCCTTGCATTCTGCAATATCACGTGATTAACGGGAAACATTTCGCGATACGAGTGATTGAATCCATTGGAAAATTCTAATATTCGAATTTGGCAACCAGATGTCTTATGGCTAAAACTTTCCAAAAGTTCGATGGTTTTTTTCTAATGAGAAAAAATCTGTCACACATCTTACTTGATGTTTTTTCGATCAAATGTTATTGCGATGAAACCTTTCTGTGTAATGCAAGGTTTTTCATTAAAAATCTCAAATGGAGTTACGGAGAGTAAATCGGATTGTCCTTTCACCATAACCGAGGCAAATGTACTGATACCAGATTCAGCGAGGAGAATGACGCACCAAATCGTACCGCTCATTCATCTCTGTCAGACACGATGCAGTGAGGCAGTATTTGTTTACCGACTTAGAAAATTGGTCGAGTGACAGACATCACTGATCCTGCAAGGACCGAGTGTCACTCTGTTTTGACCCTCCCATAGAAAAACGTCCCTCACGGTTTTCAAGCTCATCGAATGCTTCCGGGAGCAGAGATAAAAGGTAATGCGAATTCCAATGTTCTACAATAAACTGACTATAAGTATCTGAAAGAAACAAAGATGAAAAAAAAAATACCGCTTTTATCTGCAGATGCATCTGAAAAAGAAGTTGGCCATGATACAAGGACATGCGAATCCTATAAAAGTTCTTTTATTTCATTGTAAGTTGTGGTCTAAATATCGATAACTCTTGATTGATGAGGAATCTTGTTCCTGAATGATTACTGTAACTTATTCTAATGATTTCAAGTACCTGAATTATCTGGGAATAAAGTTTGATACCATAAATCCACCGAGAACCACCATACCGCTTATACGTAATGGTTCTGTCGTATCTATATCACACTTGAAAACGTTAAGGAGAGCTCAAAGTGTATGCCGAGACCGGTTCTAAGGTTACCTTTTTCAAAGTCAAGTAATACGTAACATTTGTTACGTTTTATGTACAAACAAACTCTGAAGGATTTTTATGTGCCAATATCCTTATAGTCTGCTCTACAACAAAATTACGATTAATTGCCTGACTTCATTGCCCTGAATACAGTATATGGTCATGGCATACTTATGACTATAGCCATTACGTGGATGTAATGAGCTCGGGTGCCGGTGACAATGCATAGACAACAACTGTCTAGGATATTTCGATATCGATTTGCGACGCTCGAACTAGGCTCAAAAAAACGCAACAATATATCAGATTTTACTCTCTGGCGAGGTTTTTTAATTTTCTGATGCGATAAAAAAATTCCTGATTACTGTATGCCAAGTTTGCTATGTCGCTGTAAGTGTGGAGGATAGCAATTGATCTATCGCCTATTATTAAATCTCACGTATCTATACGCGTGTGACATTAATCAGGGTTTATCGGAAGAGAATTCATTTTAGATTTCAATGAACCTCAAAGCGGACGATCAGTCATGTTTTGAGCTCATCAAACCCAAGAACCATTTACCGCTCGTGATTTCTCAAAAAAGGTCAACGCTTACTGACTTGGGTAGTTCATACCTCTAATATCATACTGACGGAGAACTCTGTCCATTTCTCTTCGATTGGTTGAGTAAGCCTGATTTAAACACATTCTGCGCCAATGGTACGAGCTATGGTAGTTGCAAAAGTAGTCGTGGACAGACATGGTACCAGCGCCATGGACGGAGAGGTAGGGGACGAGGCTCACGACGTGACATGGCATTAATAAAACCTCGGAAGAAACAGGAGAGAAGAGTGGAGAGGTGAAGAGTCGACAGGTGACCCGAGGCGACCCGGTCCATGCGAGACATGACGTTCTGACAAAACTAAAATTAGTTCACTGGCCACGGTGTAGTGAACAAATCGAACGATTACTTGCCCAATGGTTCAGGGTCTGAAGGAGCCGATGCAGCCTCCGTAGCTGTTACAAAGATACAAGCGGCAACGTACAACGAATCCGTTAACGAAGTACAGAACAGTAATATTGTTAAGCTGGGATAAGCTGCAGCACCATTTAGCTTTCAAAGAGTGATAACAAAGCGCAACTTTTCAAGTATAGAATCAAGTTCACGTGCTTTCTTCAAGTCTTATTTTATGATTGTTCACAAAGTACGAGTTGTATTTTCGGAAAAATTTTCTCTGGGATATAAGTCGGTTATAGTTTTCTATTCCGTAAAGGTGACCGAAAAATGCATCCACCGTACAAGGGTGAAGCCCTGGAATATGCAAAAGAAATTGTATACTTGAGACGAGTGTGGTCTCCGAGGCATGTGGAAGAGGTAGAAGAATTAAAAACATGTTTTATAGGAAATTATTGTTGTTACCTCGGAACACTCCTGGATATGCGATCAGAAGTGATCGAAATCTGGATAGTAGGTACGGAGTTGGGATGCTTCAAGCAAATTATAAACTGTACCCGCAGAATTTTGGAGATAGAAAACAATAGATTCCCTAAAATTTGTTAGAACAGATTAAAATGCTTGTATAAATAAGACAGAACATCTAAAAAATATAACTGGTTTGTCGTCTGCAAAATACTCGAACGTAGCGGTTAGAGTGCCTGATTTATGATTCAAACTGGGATCAAGTCTCAGTAAACACGCGTCAGTAAAGTGCAAAAAAAAAAAAAAAAAAATCTATGTAAAACAGAGTATTGGCTAAAGTAAGACAAATTATTTCTTCAATTTTTGGAAGCTCTTTTCTACGAGATGAACGAAAATTTTATTTCAAGCGAATCAACCAGCGTAAACAAAAAGTTTCTATCAAACTAACCAACAATCGTTCAACCGTACAGCAATACAAAAATTTCTTTGAACTGATTAAACTTTTTCCAAAATGTAGGTATTTTCTGCTGTAAAGTGAAAAAATAAAATCAAATGGAAAGACACCTTCTCGCCCCTTTGTAACTATATTGTATTATGAAGACTGAGGTTATTCCGTTGATGATGCTAGAAAATATCGTTTTCACAACATAATTATTTGAAAAGTTGAACTCACAATAATATTTCTTCATTCTGTCTAATCAATCATTGCTGATTATTTTACCAAATCACAAAAAGCACATTTCTCATCGTAAATGGGCAGTAGGAGACGGTTATGTACACCGATATTGGAGACGGCATATCAGAGTCTGAAATTGAAAAGAGTAAGAAGTCTGCTCGCTATACACATGGTAAATAACCGTGTCATATGAATATCGCCGAACCCTAACCTCGATTTGTCAGGTGGCACACCTGCCACGGTTGGACTGGAACGTGCAGCAGCCATTATCTCGAATCTCTGGAAAGAGGTCCTCTTACAGCAGCCACTCCATAGCGAGATATCGTTCGAGGTAATCGCTTTTGTTTCGCTGGCGTATTATTATACCTGGCAAAGCTATTGTCCTTGCATACTCGGCTTCGTATACGTTTATCTCGTCTGGAGTCAGGCTGGCATAAACTTATATTAGATTAGAACCACGGCACAGCGAAGGGGCGGACCAATGTGATGAACTAAACGCGTCAGGTCCTGGGATTAGTTCCCTGGCCGGTTGTCATCTCCACGGGAAGCCACTGTACCAAGTCTCCAGGCTCGAGTTGCCTCGCACACGTTCATTGGCGTGTTTGCCACTTATTGTTAGTCGTTTTATACCTTCGCGTATTCCAATCGTTATAGCTTATTGTTAAACGCAGCGATTGTCCAGTTCCATTTTCCGCACACGTAGCCTCGCAATTGTCGCAAGGTAAGGTGAGCCTTAATGGTTCTCACGTATTGTGCGACGTCAAAAGGTCTTTAGCTTTGGATTCTCATCCGGGTTGCAGATGCGAAGAATGATATTGAATTTGGAGTGTATGGTTTCAATAACTGCGCTGATGTTATAGCCATCAAGCCTCTATCAGGCTATGGTACAACGTAGCCTCCGTCGTTACTTCTAGCCGGGGCACTTGTGTCTTGAAAGGAATAGTGCAACAAATTCAGTGTATAGTCAAATTGAAAGTGTTAAGATCTATTGAATGCGATTGCCTTCTAACCGTGTAATTTTACGTTTTTCGACTGCAGGACTCTCGTTGTATCAATTTCTTAGAACAAATTATGTCGCGTGTGTGATTTTTTACTGGGGACTACTTGAGAGTGACGAAAGTTTTATTGCCATAGCGGAGAGAGAGAGAGAGAGAGAGAGAGAGATCTGATGCACGTCGTATATTCACAAGATCGTTACATGCAGAATGTAGCAACCGACCGTTTGTCGTCCGATTCAGGACATTCCATTCAGAGATGTCTTCACTTACTACCTGGTAATCGCTTGTTTAGAATTCAAACAACGAGTCATTGATGTGTCGTTTACTCAATGGATAGACCTTTACTTCCCGCATATTTTGATATTCACGAACGGTGACAAAAACGTCGTTTTTTTTTTTTTTTTAATTATTCCACCTCACAAACTCTCTCATTTTCCATTAATATAACGATAAGGATACGAAGCAAAAATTTTGCAATGATATGCAAGAAATTGTGCGTTGGCAAGTTAAAAAAAAATTATTAACTCAACGTGCTTTCCCGGTATCCGAAAACCTTTCGAAAAAATACAGTATTCTTTTCTGCTTATTTTAATGCTTCATATTACTGTATAGGGAAAGAATTACCAATATTAAAATAGTACCTTTTGCAGAATTTGAGAGATTGCGTTTAGAAATCTAGCACTAGCAGTTTCATTACGCTTTCTTTGCATAATTCATTCCATCTAGTTTTTTTTTTCTCACCTCATTCGTTTAAAGTAAGTCATTTTGACAATTTTACTTTGCTCCCTCCTCCCCCCCCGTCCCTCCGTTTTCCTAAGAATGATGTAACATTGCAGATTCGATCTTGGGCACTTTGATTATTTATTTTAACTAGAGCATACCTAAAATTGATGTTGGGCCAGTTGTTTTTTTTTTTTTTTTTTTTGTTCATTTATGTATTCATTTCTCCACAAAAGTCTGACGCTTTTTATTATCGCGGTGACCGAAGTTTGAAATTTCCTACTTTACTAACGGGTGTCAACCGCCGATCGTCGATCGAAGATTGCCGAATCCCTGCCGAATTGAGGAGAGGGAAGAAGGAGAGGAAGCGACGAAAATGCGCAGGAAGAGACTGCGTGCACGCATCAGGGGCGAGTATGCAAATCCACAGCGGACAGGCACCGTGTAGAGGCGATAAAAGCTTCAACGTGTGACACAAAGTCGACGCGGTATTCTTATGAGAGGATACAGGCAACAGGATTGCGGGTAATCTGGCGCGATAGCAATTGTGTGTATTTGCTACCTTTGCAGCTACCTGCGGTGTTATTAAGGACGAAACGATCCCGAGAGATCAAAGGAACCAAGGCGAAGCTTTTAATTAACGGCTGTCACCGCAACGCGATGCGACGCATCGGGTCCCCGACGATAATGTCCGACGTTCTCGTTCGTCGATCGGTGCGAATGGCCTCAAGTGACGAGTTGCGGACCTGATGAATCAGCCCTCACCTTCGGATTCTTGGCTTGGCGAGAAATCACAGCAGTGTTGTTTGGTTGGTTTGGTTGGTAATGCCCGTCACCCGCAGCGATCCGATTCCTTCTTATAATTGCGATTATCCGGGTGTCGCGCCGGCACGGTGGCAGTCAGCGCTCTTCGAATCGCCATCAACTCGCCGGCGAAGAGCTGCCAGTCACTCCTGATGTTGGCCGTGCCGGATGCGCTTTGCCGCACTTTACGTCCCCGTTAAGTTTGTCATTCTGTCCACTTTCCTTCCTTCTCGAAACCTCTCATCGCGGCTGACTCGCGCCCCGGCTAATTGGACGCGATAAATTCACGACGCCACACCATAAACTGCGACGTTACTAACGCGACATTCACCTCCAGCATCCCTAAGCTCGATGAAACTCTTTTAGACCCTCCGCCGAAAGTTGAACACTACGACCTTCGTCTCGTCACCTTATTTTCAAGACTGCCTCTCTTCAGGTTAGTCTCTTTCAGTATCGATCGCTTCGATTTTCAACGATCGTCTCGTTAATATCTAATGTTCTGATTTTAGAAAGAAGTCTGGTCACAACAAAGAGTCAAAGACAAAGAAACACTAATTGCGAGAGAGATTTCATTTTGCTTAAGTTACGTACTATAGACATCTAACCTGTTTAGGTTAGATACGCAAATGTGTCTTACGTATTTGAGTCGAAATTACTACACAACGAAAAAAGTAAGTGTAGTACAAAAAAACGAGGAATTGGTTTTACATCATTGTTCCATCTTTATCGTGTCATAGCCACAATCGCGAAAAAATCTAGTGGGTAACTATATTTAAAAGGAGTAGCAACACATACAAGATTTTCCGGTTGCAGATACAAAACAGATTTTCATCGGGTACTCAGAATCGTATGAGAATAGTTCAAGACTGTGTAGCAGCAACATCTAGAAATTATTCTCCAAGGATGTGGTAGAATTGATTTTTCCGCGACACAAAAACTCCAGGCGAATACTTTGTCGTAATTGAAATTGGCATCTGATAGATCCTGACCTCTCGATAGATCGAGATCGTAAGGAGTACCAAACTAAGGCTTCTTCCGAGACAGCAGACCAAAAAGATATTCATACAGAAATACCATTCTTTAAAAAATATTCTCTATCGGGCTGTACGTAATCCTTTAACGCCAAGGTAACATTGCATTACGAGATAAACTTCTGCAGCATTCGAAAAGTTATCACCAGGAATGTGAGGAGACAGTCGATGCTCAACAAGCTCGTGAATAGACCTTACAGACGACCGGGAGAACCGCAGATAGGATCTCGGTGGAAGAACAACGGTAGGATCGAACAGGGAGCTAGCCTCTGACCTTTGTTCCCGTCAAAGACCCGCGCGAAGACCCGGCCTTCTTCAGCACGCAAGTCCGTACCTTGCCGCGTGGTAAATGCTGATCATTGCCTGCCTGATCGGCGGCAGCCTGCCCGAACGATACGACGAGCCTAGAGAATCGCCGCTAATGGAATCAATTAGGCTTGGATTAATATTGACAGATTTATTGACGCGGCTTTTGTAGGCGTCATAGTGCAGCACCGATTTCACGCTGCGAAATCAAAATTGAAGCCGCTTACCAGTTCCTAAACGAGTCAGACTTCGGATTCATGGAACGGGTACCAGAGCTGGAGTAGTTTCGAATGTGCACGGTACGTAACAGCCTAGGCTTTGTTGCAGGATTGATGGAAACCACGCTGGGTAATGGTAGCCGTTCGAGATGGAGCAATTTCGTAAGAAAATTTCGACAACGAGAGATAGCTGAGATGGATTATACGAGAGAAGCAGCTTCCCCCGCTGTACTCCGGCTACTGATCATGCAATACGTTCACATCTGTCGGAAGGTTGACTTCGGATCGATTACGAATTCGCCCTGAAGAAAGCAGGCTTGCGGTACCAGCGATAACTGAAAATATGCAAAGGCCTCCCTCCTTGTTGGAAGTACTGACACCACTCTATAATCAATTTCACACGTTGATTAATACGAAGTAAATGAATAGTTGGGTATCGTAGCTCTGCTCTCCGCGAGGCCATATACGGTGTGAAAGATGATTTATCCGGTTGGGGTCGCGAGGTCCTTCGCTCGCGTAATTATCATACGACGGCCGATTAAAATCGCAGCCCCTCCGCGGCCAACATCAATTTCAGCTAATTACATGCATTTTCATTTCAAGTCAAGAGACCGTATTGCCGTTCATAGCGAGACTCGCGATCCGTCTATCGGCGTGACTGTACTTACTATCTATGGTCTGCGGTGTTACAGTATAACCTACGCGTCAAGAAAAATTGTTCGAACGTGCCGAGGGACGAGGGCATCTCACGCGGGCAATCATCCTCGCCTTCTAGAAGAGCTGCAAGACTTACCCAGAAGAAGCAAGGCTCGTAACTTCCGACTATTAAGTTGTCAGAGATTCTTTACATTCTAGAACGCTGACCGAATTTATAACGTTGACCCGGTCATTTGAAGAGCAGGCTTCTACCCGATTGTCGTCCTTCTTTAAACCATGCCATTAAATTAGTCTTATCCTCTGTGGTTGCACCCATTGCCGAAGGTATATTGCGAGATAAAAACCCATTATTATACACGTATCCACGTGGGAAACTTCATCGACTTCAATTCACAATTTTTGTAACTCAGTGGCTCATGGCTTAGGATTCCATTTTCTTTACAAACAATTACTTACACAAAATATTTATGTAGTGTCTCAGGTTAGAAACTAATCGTTGAAATTTGTGAATACGTTTCTCAAATAACTCTTATCGAGATTTGAATAAGCAACTATTATAGCAGCTGGATCAATTTCAATTCACAAGACTGACATGTATTTTTTATCAGTCAATCAAGGTGAAAGTTGATAGTTATGAACTATCAATAGATAGTTGATAGTTTATCCTCAAATCATGATTTCAAGACCGTGACTAAGAACAATATTTGGGTTTGGGATCAGGATATTCCGTTAATCTAAATGCTAGAACCATTTATCGACCGTTTAATATGCCACGAGTTGGTCTCCAGATTTGATGGACGATTTTTTCACATTAAGGAAGTTTCACAATTTTTGTCCGTTTCATACTTTGCTAAGTCGAAAATAATCAGGTCCTTCTTATTACTTTTCCTACTTGAAATAAACTTGGATCGAACTAAACAGGTTGAAAAAGGCTACGGTGTGACGTCACTCATGCTAGAGTTCATATATTATGTGGAATATTTCACGTGTAATCGACCTGACGAAAACTCTTACCCTCTCAGAATTGGTTTAAATTTTCTGAAATATTTTTATTGGTTGATGAGAGTATGCGTGATAGTTCGTAGATTTTGATGTGAAGACTTTTAGACATTAGCAGCCAACAAAGTGTTCTGTTTTCGACAAATCTGAAAAACTGAGGCATCCTTGATTTGTTATCAACTTTCAAGAATTGTGACGTTGTTCATAATATCATGACTTTGGAATACTGAATACTGAACTGATCCTAAAATGTTTTTGATTATTCAATATATTTTATTGTTAAATATTTAATTTTACTAAAAAATCGCGCATACTCTTATCAACTATCAAAAACATTTCACCAAGTTAGAACTGGCGTTGAGAGGGTCAGGGTTTTGGTCACGATGATTACACACGGAATGCCCCATTTACAAAAGAAATAGTAAAATTCAACTACAAATCACTCTTGGAATCACCATTTGCAATCAAGATAAAAAATCACAACCTTATTATTTCAAATTGCTCTGCTTTATACACGTATGGAGAGTAAATTTTTTTTCGTAAATATCTGATTGTAAGATGCCTGATAGTAGTTGGTACAAAATTTGTACCCATTTTGACCGAGAGCACCTTTACTCGATTACAGAGAAATTAGAATTTTTATAATTGAACACAGATTCAAAACTTTTCTCGAGCTCACGATTAAGCTTTGTATTCCGGCGAAATTCTCGTTACCGACTGACCGATCGCTTCTCCTCGTCGTGACTATTTTTGAATCTAATAAACCCAAAACCATTACCAAAATAATAATCAAAGATATTTGCTCACCCAATTTTCTGACGTCTGGTATCCGCTGCTCGAAACATGACGTCCGTCTTCGTACAGAATCCGAGTTCGTGGCCACGAGACTTTCTACGCAATCGCCGTTTCATCCTGACCCAAGGGACTGACGGTGACAGCTTTGTGGCGCAGGATGACTTGGACTTGACGAAGCCAGCAGTTGACCCGTCCATCTCACGCCGTGGTTGTTCCTTCACGGTGTTGTCAAGTTTGACGTCATTCTCACATTGTTGCAAGAAAACAGTTCCCTTTGGCTGTGAAAGAGCAGCAGCAGCTATCAACAATGTCTGCAGTGAACAGTTGATGTTCTCCGGAACATGTCCAGATATTTCAGGAAAAACTTTCTTGTCCAAGTTTATATTGCAGGTCTGTGGAAACGCGTTTTCAGGGTGCATGGCCCCTGTTGATGTCGCATGACGAACATCGTCCGCGATTTTACTTTTCGACAGGGTGCCGGCCAAAGTGTAGTTTGAAGAGGCAGTAACGGACTTTGAAGGTTCGTTACCAAGATAGTACAGCGTGTGTTCGGAGACGGTACAACCGACCAGATTCTGGGAACCCTTATCGTTATCGTTATCCCGAGGTTTCGACAAGACAGGCGTAGAGAAGACCTCGTTCTCAGAGTCAGATGGGGGTAGAATGGAAAGTTTCAACGATGGCACAAGGACTGGATGTCGTTCACCGGTCTTCGTTTCTTCCAATTCAAGTTTGTCACGAATCAACTGGTTCAGATTTTCTTCCGAATTTCTTCCACGAACAAAATTATCTGAGTTTTCTTGAGAATCTAAGCTCGTCGAAGAGCCTTGCGCGATGCTAAGGTATGAGGCATTGTCCGATGTCTGTGGACTGCTCATCTGAACCTGAGAAGTGATCGCGTGCATATCAGCAGCAGCATTTTCCAACTGCGCTACTCGCTTTTCGAGCAGCAGGATTTGCTGGTCTCTAGCCTTCAAAAGCAGAAGTGCCTTCTTGGCCCTGCGCTCTTCTTCTCTGGCACCTCTGAAAAAAGAAGTAGAAGATACACACTGAGGAATAGATCATTCATTCACTCATTCTTTTCAGGTCAATGTAAGCATTTAAACAAAAAATTCGACAATAAAACCGTGACAATAAATGAAAAGCACCTTTTTCGTTCACGCGTTTGGGTCTACCCCAAAGATTGCGGAAATTATCGTTGTTTTTAATTTTTATATCCTTTCAGCTGATTTTTTATTCTCCACCCCTTAAAATTTCAAATGAAAAAATTGTTACCAGTCGCTGAAGAAGGTCCTTTGCCAGGGTACAACTGTTCGACAAAAATTTATTGTGTTTTCCGTGATCTTTGATATCGATTGTAAAATCAATACTCGTCAATAGTATCAACAAAGAAGTTAGATCATGGCTAAGAACAAGAAGGGCGTGCCCGACGGTCTTTTTACTTTTGGGATCTCAAAGCATAAGCGCATCTTAAATTATGAAAGAATAAGTATTTGAATGACATCCAAGCCTTCCTTGCAGTTTTTCTATACCTCTAGGTTTCATTATGCGATGAAACTATCTCCATCTCATCTTCCAAGTCGTAGAAGCTGCAGAATTCTCGAGTTATTCGAACTTTCGAGTGCGGAAGCAGTTGATTTATCGGGCTCATTACGCTCCGGGGGTGGAGACGAAAGTAGGGGTTAAGGCGGAGGGCTGCTACCCCAGCGGCATGTTTTACAAGACGGCATTAATTGCTCAAATTAAATATGCACCTCTCTGGTACGCGGTAATTTATTTCAGCTTCCTTGAGCTCCTTGCACGATGAGCCTAGCCGATGGACCCCCGACTCGACCTACACCCACCAGGATCATCTTTACGCGCAGTGCAAAATTTGGAAAATGAATTGAATGCCCACGTGACATGTTAACATGTCAGCAAGATGGACGATTCTTAATCTTTCGATCAATGTAAGATCCGAAGAAGTATCTCGTCTTCCTTCTTGTTTAAAGATCCATCAACGGCCCAATATTAACACGAGACAAAAGTCTTGTTCGCAAACTTTAACAAATTTCTTTAACAACCTATTAGATGTTTGGCTTAGGTAAGTCAGGAGTATAATCCCTCAGATTTATGGCAGTTAGTTAGCTGTGAAAGGCTCGTCGTTGTGAAAAAAATTTTGCAGATTACTGTCTTAATCTGCGGGCGAGGGCGTCGTTGGGGGCGACTGCTCCGTGACGCCTTCTGACGCCTCGCGACGTCCTGCGAGGAATTCATTAAATAGGTTCCCGCATTTGTTCACGACACCCTCAAGATTCTAATTAAATAAAATAATAAATGTACAAGGTGGCAATTAAATGCTGCGTCCCCTCTCCACAAATTGGAACCTGAGTGGTGTCCCATGGAAGCCAAACCGAGACTTTCACGGCCCCCCTATTCAGATTTTCTTAAACTTAGCTACACCAATTTGTCCTCGTTAAAAATCACTTGCACCCAAGCTTATAATTATACCGTTGCAGAAATTAGTATGAATATAATTTTAAGGATATTATTGAGTATCGATAACGCATGTAAATTAGAAACATAGTTCAAAAATACTCGTGCGTTTCAAATTAGTGGTCTTTCCGTTTTTTCAGGAAAGTTTTCATGCTTCATGCTGACCATATTTGGTTTCACATTGAAAGAAGTTTTATATTAGAACTCGTACTGTTCCTACGCTACGGTCCAGTATTATAGGTATTTTATAGTAATGCACAAACATTTGATGACGTGGAAAATATTTCTGTAAGGATTTTCGCTAATATTTAGACTTTTCATCATTCATTGTCTCATTGCCAAATTCCTCTCGGAACAAAAATCAAAAATAGTTGACATTGGCATTGAGGATGATGCTCCTGTTTGCCAAGTTCAGACATATAATGTCCAAAAATTCATTCCGTAGCTGACTAACTCGAACGAAACCACTTTAACGATTGCTATAAACTTTTTATAGGCCAGTGTGTGTGCACATGGCTTGTGCTTGCAGCCGCCTTGTTCCTCCGCGTGTCCCAACCATCGGTCATAAAATTGTCAAGTCATCATTCTCTGTCACGATGCGAACAGGGGTTAAAAAAAAAGTGGAAAGAAATTTTACGTGTGACGAACTCGTCATCTCAAGACTACTAATTAAACTACACCCTCAAATCTTCAATCATAAAACTTGCGGAATCCTGACAGAGCACGTTTACTTCAAGAAAATCGTCTCGTACGCACACACGGAAATCGGGACTTGGTCGAGTTGAGTAATTCGTTACCGCGAAGGGCAGTTTTGGCGTGACTGTAGAGGAGAAATTGAAGCCAGGCGTACATCTTCATAATACGGCTTATTAAAATTACAAATGGGCTGCCCGAAGGGTCTGAGCGTCAACCGCAACCCCGTCTAGGGACAAGCCGCAACGTATTTGGGACAGTGGGAATGGGGTGGATTTCCTTGGTGACTCGACTTCTGTTACGCGCTTTATGCTAACATTTTGACCGTTGACCGCCGGAGATTACTCTGGGAGACCTTTGGCTGACCGCGAGATAGCTGCAAGGCCCTTCCGTACCTTCCGGTACTCGCCAACACTGAACTGGATTAATGTTATTGTTTTGCTAGTTCCCTAGCCATTTCGTCGCTGTAAAAGCCTCGGAAGCCTACGCATCTCAGAATACGTAAGCTAAGTAATTTAGTCTCAGGCGACGGATTGAAAACTCAGACGCATGCGAAGTCGAACCTTTTCAGAAGCACATTGACACATTGAAAAAATTACTCCAACGCAAGATTGGACCGTTGAATTGAATCGTAAACTCTTGATTGTAAAGAGTTTCTACACCCTTAAGGTGACTCATCAGTGGATCTCTGTAATTTTTTGGTTTACTTGAAATTGAAACTCATGTTAAAGCATAAAATAAGTACGTTTCACCCAGTTTTAATCAATTATGTTCCATAAGTGTCCAGAGTTCATTTAAAATAACGTCAAAGAATGGTATTTTTCAAAAAACTCCTTGCAATACAATTTTCGTCGTCAAAAATTTTGAAAATTAGCAACCGTAGTAGCCTCACACATAGTTTGAAAGACTTTAGAATCTATAGAATGCCTCAGCAAATCTCCAGTGCAACGATGAGAACTTGAATCGGTGAGCTGAGTTTTCTTGCATTGTACAAACCTAACGATATCAACCGGTGATGCGAATTAATCTTATAACTATAATCAAAAAATGTAAAGTAGAAGATAGAGATGAGAAATTTATTATTTCGAGAACCCGGTTCTTTGAACAAACAATCACATAAGATAATCTCGTATGCAGAGGAATATCCAGTGAGAACTTGATTCAAAAATATTTTTACGAATATGAAAATGAATTGCAAATGATATTTTAAGACGACTCATACTAAAACTGTTGAAAGAGTGACATTTCAATGATTAAGACGTATTGCTTGTTTTTTATTTTCGCGCAAACAGAACTCGAAATATATTGATATGAAGATTGTGAAAAAAATATTCCCCGCGATATTTGAAATTCCAATACACAGGAGGTAATCCTGGAATAATAATTGCTTAACATCAAGCTATATAACTGCGAATTAGTTATTCAACGATTACTGAGAACCAAATTCAAGATAGGCGTCGAATTCTGTGACTATGCGTTAAAAAAGTGAGCTGCCAGAAATGAAATACCCCAATAACCTCACCAATTACATGATTCTTCCCCCACACTTCATTTATACCACGAATACAAATAATGCATAGTGGAAAGGATTATTACACACAATATATATCCATGTATATATGTAAGTGCAGATCGAATTGGCTCATTACTAGAGAAGTGTCAGTCAGTTTAATATCACGACGGACCTAGGTAGGTACTGTTGGCTAAAGTGAATAATAAGAATAGAAATACTCAAGGCTTGGTACCGAGTCAAGAGAGCAGATAAAATCGCTTGCCACCAATATTAATAACAATAATTGCGTCTCAGATGATGAATGATCCAGCGTGTCGTCCGAGCAAGGAGCGCCGTGCTCTCCACCATTAAATTCTATTCTATTCCATTCGCGACAACGATCTTCGTCTCCTAGTAATTAGAGTCGACTAATGACGCTCTATAAGGACAAGCCGCCTTGCTCAACAGGGGACCGTATCTTCCATCGGACGTCTACGCTGGTTTATTAATAAGATTTGATTGCCTCGACTGATTCCAACGACCTTTAATGCGCTTTTCACTCTGGCTGATCTACTTCGCAGCTTCTTCGGTAATGTCACGTTCAACCTGCGCTTGCTTATAAGTTTACGAGTTGGTACGAAGAGCGCTGATTGCATCCTTGTCCCTGCGGTGCCAACAGCCAGGTAACGCAGCTAGGCCCGTAAATATATAACCAACGAACACTCGTCCTCCGAGCTTATTAAACACGTGAAGGGAAGGTTGAGGAAGGAGGTGAGAAGGTGAGTACAATACACCCACCAGATTTCTAGTAGCGAGAAGGGAAAGGGTTAGGAGAAGGTGGCTAGGATCAGAGCGGCACACGGAGTGAGCTCGGTGCCGTCAACGTCAGAAGTCGAAGCCGCCGTCAAAGGAAATGGTGAAGAGTCATCCATCGAGTATCCATCAGCAGTGATTCCCACCGGCCGGGCGTTGAAAAATAAACAGTCGAATTACAACTCCGGAGAAGGCGCCTGATCGCGACAAGGGCCATAATTACACTAAACGATCTCTAACCACATTCAAGTAGCTAACGATTCTAAATGTGGCAATGGAACCCTAAGCCTGGTGCTACGAAGGTGCAGTCCTCAAACATTTACTCCTGCTGGCAAATCCTTCATGGTTGAGCCGCTCCAGTTTAGTCTCAAAATTGTCGTTTTAGTTGGTTCCGTGAACCATATAAAGTTCTCATTGTTCAAGGCGTCAAGCACTTCCCTCTGCGGTGATTGTTTTTGTTCTCACCATGGCAGTGTAATGTCAGTATAAATACGAATGTCATGACCGTTGAAGTTCCATAGTTTCACACAACTAACTATGAATCGTACAACTGCCCTAAGCAGCTCCGGTTTGGAAGTCCGATGCCTTGATGATTATACGCACTCACGTGGCGTTAGATAAACTTCCAAATGTGTGCCCGTATTAGTGCACACGCAAGCACGCGTGTGTGACGGATCCCCTAAGCAGGAATTAAGGTGCAAGTCACGCCGATGGGGAGATCCAGGCTTCTGAGGTTAGGGACGGGTTCCAGACGTTGGAGATGCACCGTTGACTCCAGGGACTTGGAGGGCGGGGAAGCCATCTTTGCTCTTTTGCGCCCAGGCCTCCACGATCGAACCCCATTGACAGGTTCACAGCTTCTGAAGATTCCCTACTGATTCTTCGCTCAACAGGCTCTTCGGAGGGGCTTCTTAAAATCGCGTTACGTACGTGGTCCCAAGACTCACACCCACCCATGACAGGTTACGAAACTACGAAACTTTTCCGTGTGTGTAATTTCAATCAGAGAAGTCATTTTCACATGTCTTTACTCGTATTCATAGTCTTGACAATGAATAGCCACATTTGCACTAAAACTAGGAGAGCTGAGATAATTTTTTCTCGAATGAACTGCGGATTCTGTACCATTATTCAATATTTATTTTCAAATCTGTTATAATTTGCTGTTTTTATCCAATCGGTCTAATTCTTGGTTATTAGCTGATGCGAAGCACGTTGTGCTAATTTAAAGAATTATTCTTACAAGGAGACAACAATCTGATCGGACGAAACAGAACAGTGTTGGAACGATAAGTAACTGATTTCACAAGATAAGATTTTTCATAGAAAAATACCGTTTCCTAATACAAATAACTATTTGATTCTGACGTGTAAAATATTCTTCAAATCTTAGAATAAACCATAAAACTGTCTTTTATATTTTTTACCGTATTCTTTCAGTGAACTTTCCGAGGGGGGATGTATTCCTTCAAATAAAAGGAAGGCGAGGACGAAGCAACCGCTGTTAACACCTTCTAGACAAATCACTCGATTTTCGCGGACGATTTTCTCGACACACGTCCGAGAAATGAGGCAATCCAATGTATCACCCGGGGAGTGGACAAGACACGAGAGAAGGGAGGTGGTTTACTGCTCACCGGTAATGACGAAACAGATGGCCTTCCACGAGGTCCTAGTCTTGGTTCTTACGTCACGTCCGTGTATCCCACAGGAAGAGCGAGACGAAAGACGTTGATGAAGTGTGCCCATTATCGGCGGAGGACAAAACCCACTTCGCGGGTCCAGCTGGCTTTATTACCGGAAAACACACCACCTTAAATCGACCCTAAAGATGTACCACTTCGCTCGACCTTCCAGTCCAACCTTTTTCTTTCTTTAAGTAGGTACGTCTTGATGCTATTCCAGGTTTAGCTTCTCTTCTGTAATTTACTTTTCACACTGGGAATGAACTTTGCCAATTACGCACTCGCAGATTAATTGAGCTTCTGTGACATGGGACAAAAACGATGAAAGTAGTCTCACAGTTCAACAGACTCAGGAACTATTTCTGTAAAGAGCAATCAAATAGTGCAGCTAATCACGTTGTACGCTTGTACATAAAAATTGAATTGATTGTATAACATACAGTTATCTGGAGCTCGTCGATTGGAAGTGAATAACTGATTAGAGTATTATGACTTCTATTAAACGTCAAATTCAGCTTCATATTAGAACCGATCTAGCCAAGACTCTAACACTTTTCTGGGCAGTGCAAATCAGGATGTAGGTTCACTTCATTGAATTGAAACGTCTTCATGAAGTTAGTTTTACGATTTCTCCCATATGGACAACTGACATGGCTAAAGGTCGACTGATATACGCGATAACGTGCATCAGGACGAGTGGAGAGTAGCGAATATAAGAGACAGTCACTGTAACTTATCAATGCATCGTTAGTCCAACGCATAGCACTGGATCAGTTCAACCGTAACGAACTATTCAAGTTGCTGTAATAAACCGCAAGTTCCTCGTTAGTCACAGACTCCAAGTAGGCGTCTATGCTCTCAGAGGTGACAGGACGAAGACATCATTCGATATTAGTTCAGAGAATCAATGTAGGTGTCGGAGAAAACAAGGTAAGCAGGAGCTGATAACTAGACGAGAAAGTTAGGTAACGAAGCACGTGAACTAAATATGTATAGGGTATGAAACAATGATTATTTAGTTTATGGTCAGTAGAAATTCTAATTTTTTTTTAAACTTGCGGTTTTTATTTGAGGTCAATTTAGAAATTTTTAGATGAGGCAAAAACTCTACTCCTCGAAACGAATCTAACTTTTGAGATAGCCATGTGAAAATTTAATATTGAAAAAGACCCTTTAAGTCGAAAATATAATCATTCAAATTATGCAAGTTCAGAAGATCGGTTACAAATGCAACTTACAGTAATTTCATTAACTTTGACAATATCACTGGTTAAAATTTTAATACTTATTTCTCAGTCACTATGTATTCACCACCGAAATCTCCATGTAATTCTGTAAACTAATAAACAATCGATTTCTAATCGTAATCAATCTCAGATGAATGCAGAAAAACTAGATTAATTAAGTAGAGTTAATTGTAATTCAGACATGTATGCAAGTAAAACCAGGTCATAGAATGTATTTTCAAGGCGTTAAAATATATACAAAACACCGATGAACTTTTTTATACAAAAGTTTACCTTTCGAAGCCGTTTCCAAATGGCCAGTATCAACACTACCTTCTGGTCAACATTGTCGCTACAACGTATACTTTGAGATTGAACTACGATTACAGTTAGATGATTCTGTTTTCTTCCATCGAAACCGAGTACTTTTACCGCCTAGTGGATGTTCATTAAAAACAGCATTGACATCGACAATCCATGACAATCTACGCTTTAGGATTTGGCCATCCGTATCATCATAGATGAAGGGGTCCTGCAGGTATCTCAATTTTTTTCCATTTAATGCAACCGAGACCCAACGCCAAATCGATGTTGTACGAGTGGAGCAGCGACTAAGTCGCGTCCGTTGATCAATCGACGTTGTTATTTGGTAAACCAAGAGGCGAAAGAGGATCGTGTGGTCGGCATAGACGGCGTTTTTTTCTGCTTCTGTCGTTTCAAAAGAAATTCCTCCGATCGCCGCGTGGCACAAAAGATTAGTTAGCGGAGTATCACTCGACCGGGGACAATGTAAAAGTAATTTGAAGCGAGCGCCCGCGCGTATGTGTGTGCGTCTTTGACATAGGCGTCGACGAGGAGGACCCGGTCGTGACTGACGTCCCCAAGAGTCGTGCATCGTCATCGTCCGAAGAAAAGGACACCGGTTTCTGAGGACACCGAATACCCCTCCTGGAATGAGCGTATCTTGGACATAATGCCGCAGTCTTTTCTGGCTACATCCTCCGTTGCCTAAAAATCTCACATTCGCGGTACCAGAGCTCGTGGTCCTCAGGATGACGCAGCCGGATCTGTTTCTCTTCTTTGTTATACTAAAAACTTGAGAGAGTTTTTTCTATCCTTTAATTTTACAGCTTCCTATTAGTATGAATAAGTCTTTGCCAATTGACCAGATAATTCATTTATTGATGGTGTGCCAAGTGGTAGGACTGCAAACGCTGCACTTCCAAACTCATGTATGTATCCTATTGTAAAGTGTAGCTGTAAGAATAATAATTAAAGAAGTATTTCAATTTAATATTTCTTCCGGCACGTGTCAGAAGAGGGTCAATTTTGAAAAGTGTGAATCTCAGTTTATTTTCGCTCGATACAGTGTTCAACATGAAACGCGTGCCACCAAGCTCGAGTGATACAGTGAGTAGTGCCAAAATAAACAAGGCTTCGAACACCGAACCACCTTTCCAACCAGCTTAACGCATTGCTCGATGAATCTAATCAAACTGCGAATGTATTTTATTCGAGACCAAGCCTGTCGGATGAGTCTATACAGGGTCAATTCACTTTGCTTAGCACTTGAATTGTCCAGTTTTGAAAAAAGGTTGAGCAGTTGAGACCAACAGTCAGAAAAAAATTTAGAAATCAAAGAAATTGAGAAATTCTCTAAGTAATACCGTAATAAAGTTCGTGACCTGTTTATTGGAGCAATAACCCAGACATGAGTAACACAATACAGGCTAATTATATGTAGTAAATGGCGTTGGCTACCGGGTGGGCAAAAAGAATCCGACCTACGCTCGAACGAATGGATTCATGTATGTGCATACATACATATAGGTATATGTGTCAGCCAGCAAAAAGGACCAGTTAAGTTTGGTTAGAAGGTTCAACTTCATTCTCCATGGATTCATCTGAGCCGGTAGTCGGCTTGGGTGGCTTTCCTATTTCTGTCAGTTTTTTTCTGTTTTTATTTTTATTTTCTCTTATTTTCTGATGTCGTCTCTCTTGCTCACTCTGTTCACTCCTCTCACTTTGATCCTCGCGAGTCGTCGCTAATGCGTCTCTGTTATTTCAGTCCTTATCCCCGGCAGTTAGCAGTTAGCCAGTTAGCAAGTTAGTAGAGATTCTCGATTAGTGTAAACTAATGCCACTCTATCCCACCTTCACCCATTGCAGGAAGAACACCATGACTCTTCGGCCGGTTCTCAACCCACGCCAGTTAAAACCCATGTGAAAAGCACCGAAAAGTCTATCCATTGCAAAGTATCGCTATATGTGTATGCAACGTTATAGTATTTAATAGAACGATTTACCGAGTGATCAATGCTTAGAATTCATGGATCAATAGGCCTTCGCAAGTTGATTTTTACGTACGTTTATGTCCGCAACAAGTTGACTGATTTTTGTAGAGTTGATGATGTCCTATAGAAAGTCAATGGCAGTGTTCTCGGTCTACTTTTATGAGTTAGAAATATTTCATCGCGTCAAATCATCGACTAAATTATCCACATAAGTTCGCGCAAAATTGATCGCATTACAATTTTTTTGTAACGACACAAAAGCCAACTGCAAGCTTCAACGGTAGAGCGTATGTGAAAAAATTCAGTAATAGTAAGAATTATTTTTCAACAATGGCAATTGGGTTTCAAAATGTTTCCCACCGATGTATATTGTTGTATAAATTCATTGATTATATTCATTACTTGCTAGTTATGTCATGTTGAGCGACGGTGTACAGTCATAGAGAATATCCCTAAATTGAATTATATAAGACAGATGAAATCTTTTTGTTCATTTCATTCATCCGAAAGATAATTTGGCGCGAAACTCGGATGTCATGACACTTCATCCTCTGATCCAGTTTCATGTTGAAAAAATTTAAAACGATGCTGCGCTTGATTAGAATTTTTATCGTCACCCCTATGTTAGAAGCTAATTTTCTAATCGCGTTCATTCGTAAGTCGTGTTTTATAGGTGACTGACGCGAATAATATCCTAAAATTAATTAGCTACAAAAGGAGTTTTTTCGTTCATTGAATTATTCTGTAAGTTTGTAAGTGAAAGGCTCGGATGTGACAGTTCGAGTTTCACAGCTAACGTTTGACGTGTCTGAATCTCATTCATGAATCTCACGAGTTTTTTAAAGACACTACTTAAGGACGTAATTATTGATTTGAAAACGTTCATAACTACCGAACGATGGAGAAATAATTTTTGGAACAAATCAGCAAACAATAAGAGTGTTTCAGAGGAAGTTCTTATACCTACGATACAAAAAATTGCCGACTGAAACAGAGATAGGAATGATTTTTGACTTGTTGATTTAACGTGGAATACCCTATACATATTTTTTGACTTTGACAGCTCGTTAGTTCTGAGAAAAATAGCAAAAAAAACTATACATGATTTCTAGAAACACGCTATTTTTTTAACTCTCAATATTTTTGGACTCATTTTGCTATAAGCTGAAGCCAAACTCATACAAATTCAGAATATTTCTGTTTTTGTTTCGAATTAGCAAAACAGCGGGAAACGTGCGAAGCATGTATTAACTTTTTCCATTACCGTCTTAAATATTGTCTACAGTACGTATTTATAGTTATTGAGCAGCAAAAAAATTTCGAACATCCTTTGAATATGCATTAATAAGTATTTCTGCAACCAAAAAGTAGTATTTACGTTTACAGATTTCATTTTTCTAAACGAAACTAGAATATCTTGATCTTGAAGTAGAAAAATGGTGAATGTATTCATCTACTGGCGAACAATGAGATTTGCAAGTTCAACGAATGTCAAGAAAACTTTCCTGATTTGACTAGTCATTTGTAATAATATATACTTGAATATTAAGTAGTTACTGCTCGACTAAGGACTGACTTACAAGCAATCGTAAAATTTCAGTAGAGTGCTTCTGAAGAATATTCACTTGTAAAAGATTCCCATATCATTAAGCTAGCTTCTTGGATTATTGACCCCCCATAAATTGAATCGCATTTTACACTGAATTTGTTTAAAAGCTATACAAACTTTATTTTTACCACATATAGCGATAAATCTATATCAGGTTTTGAGAGTGATAATGGCAGCTGATTTGTTCTCGAAAGGCATTGATTCGCTGTTTACCGAACAATAAACAGCCCTTGTCATGAGTCGTTGGTGACGAGGCATTTCAGCAACCCTCATTCTGAAACCAGGCGCGAAGAACGTTCGGGCCCGTTCATGCCTAAAAAGCAGATGATTAATGATTTTAGGACTTGAGAAACGTCTCGATAGACCAAGCACGCTCTCCCTTCGTCTTTTTTAGCACACTGACGTGTCTATAATTGAATCTGAATTACTTGACATCAAGGGAAAAACATCGCCTCGCTACCTTAGAACTCTAATCGTATCCGACGAGTGCAAATCAAGATATGCAAGAATTATCAGTGAGAAATTTGAATAATTTATTATCTATGCGAACTGGTTTCAAAGTAAGTGTTGTTACGTTAATCCAAGAAACTATGTGTCGCGACAACTAAGTAAAAAATAGTTCTCTTAAATAAGTGACTTAAATAAAATGGTGTCCAGTTAACGAGAGTTTTCCGTCGAACGACCAGCATTATTTATTGGACCGAAAAATTATTTAGTTCACCTAAATAATCTACTTTTTAAGATCATATTTTGTTGATGGAATTTCATCTACTATCTTGGATCAAAGAAACAAGTAGTAGATACAAAGCTTTTCTCTCTCGCTTTTCAATATAATATATAGGCTAATTGAACAAATTTGTTTTTCCAGCCATTGAAACGTTTTAACCGAAGCATACTGTATGCTGGGAATTTTATAAGAATTATAAATGTAAAGTATGAAACGAAATTGTGAAACACTCTGCTCATTGAGTAAAAAAGAACAAAGAATCTGAGCGAAGCTAAATTTAGGATGCGATAGAACAAATTAGATTCGGCTTTTCACTTTGTGCGAGTTAATGATAACGATTAAACGTGAATAAGGTGAATACCGTGTATTATATTGCGTCGTAGACAAGTTAGGCAGCCGTTTGTCTCGCGCTCTTGGAACTGAAGTAAATCGAGTAGCTACGAAACGGTTAAAACAGTCACTTGAGGCGTAATATTTCAAAGCCCCAAAAGGGAGCGTGGAATGCCTAGAGTAATTTGAACAAACGGACGACAACGTTGTCATTTGTCACGGAGGTGACGTGAGCAACGAGTGACATCGAAAGCTTTGGCGTCGATATTGCTCGGACAAAAATAAAGTCAAGCATTTTTTGGGCAACGGTATCCAAGCCGTAATAAGCATTTTATGTCAAAGAGCCTATTTTCACGTGCCTGACACACGAAGCTTCGTTTGAATTATCCGAAAATACCTCGCACGCGCTTTCGTGGATTCCAATTTCGAAAATAAAAAATATCTCTCTAAATTGGATGACATTTACCAAACCGTTAGACTCATTCTTACTCTTCTCTTAAAGTGATATTACTTGTTTCGTTCACGGCTGTTAGTAACATACGGATCAAGAGGAGCTCTGAACGTGCCAATCAATTAATCGATCCTGCTTTTTTTCACCGAAATCATAATATAATAAATAGTTCAACATTCAGTCCTTCGACTTTCAAGCGTCAATATCACGTTCTGACGTACTTTTGAACGCTGAACGTCTAACTATCAGAACGGTACCTCATCCCAATTAAGTCAGTGAATCGACACTTTGTTCTAATTCTGTTAAAGTTCAGAAAAAAGTGAAACGAAACATGACACACGTGTCGTCAAACCGACGGGATACCACGTGATGCATATCCATAGCTTCGAACGATAACCTCTTTACGATGATTGCATGAAAAAACGGGAGATGAAAAAGATGAAAAAGATCAAATATACTGAAAAATTGTATTCGTGTACCCAGTAAAATTATATAGAATCTCACGGGGCTTTCATGTGCAGATTAAGGGCTGTTTACATCGAACAAACTTTGATAATTAAAATCCTTTCGCTCTCTTTGGCCAGCAATCAGCCGGACAAGCAGATTCAGTCTTTGAAAATGGTCAACCAAAGGCTGCACGAAACCAGATTGCGTTGGGTCAAAACCCATGCCTTCCTTCCCAATACAGCAAACATTCACGAAGCGATCCTCGACCTGTTTCAACAACGTTTGCCAGGATGATATGTGTAACCTGGTCGGACTCTCGGCTGAGACGATAATCCCAGCAAATTAACCGTTCAATTATCTTACAATTCCACACGCATATCATCGTTGGTAAACCGGTGCTCATGATTTGCACACGCATTGCTCCCCGCTGTTCATTAGGTGTGTAGCAACCTGTATCGCACCACAGTATCCTGATCCCATATTTATTGAACGAACCAGCTAGAGAAAAACGCTTTACAGGCACCGTTATATCGCGGATGTGATGCGATATAGATCGCTATAGAAGTTCATGTATGTATAGGTATCGAATTCCACCCACCTAGTGACGTAAGTCTCGATTCTTTTCGTTATTGTCCGTGGAGATTCCACCGCCAGATGACAACGGGATTTGCCGTGAGCCATCACCTGAAATCACAACAAGTTGTAGAAGAAATATAAATTCGTTTGGAATGTTTCACCTATTCTTCACGAGTTTCAACGTTTTACTATATCTATTATATGGAGGAGAGTGTCGTACCACAGACCACCTATAATGCTACAGCCATCATGTATCGTAATTGGCCTGAAGTATGACGTTCGCTACTTTTAATAAAAGCTCAAGTAGTGTTTCATCCTGAAACTTAAATTTGACTTACATAATACTGGCACAGTATACATGCCCAAGAATTATTCATTGTATTATGGGTTAATAAGACCACTGCGGCATATTGTAACCTTGGTTCATTTGTTATCTTATTATGAATTATGTGTGTTTTGTATTTTGCTGATAGATTGAAATGACGTTTTTCCTCAGTTTCAGAAGATGCCACTCACTTTTTCAGTTTAAATCGAACAATTGTGTTTGTCAAATGATATGAATGTAAAATGTTGTTTCAATCCTATACCAAATGAATAAATTATGCAATATTGTTCAAGTTTAGTTTTCAAATTGTGTTTTAAGCTTAAAAAAATTAGATAAATATTACGAAAGAACAATTTAAACTAGCATGGGTCCAAGATACAGGACCATATTCCACCTCAGACCATTTGCCGTTTGGTCAAATCATGAAAGATAATGTAAAATCGTAGAGCTTTATTATTTAGAGTCCGTACGGACATAACTATGATTATTTAAACAGTATTATTCTACGCCTTCTTATTTATAATGATTAACAAGAACGTTCCACTTTCTGAACTGAAGTAAAAAAAAATTTTCTTCCTCATCCCATTTTGCGCCAGTTTTCCCAATTCATTATTCTACACATTGTAATCGTCTAATTCGAGATCAATCAACGTCACATTAATGCTTACGTATGTCTGAAATCGAGGTTACAATTTGCCTCAAGTGTCTGTTATTTTTTACTCCGAATATATTTTGTTGCATTTGTTGAAATGGTGAATCAGCATGGTGTAAAGTAGATTATAGCCGAAGATGAGGAAAAAACAAAACAAATAAATAAATAAAAAATAACACTCAATAAATCTAAATATACTTTTAAGGTCTTCGAAATGCAACGCGCTCGCGACCACTCACTTCATCAATGTAGCAACGTTCATCGGTAAGACGGAAATGCAAAGATATTTATCGGTTATTCTTGCGTTGGAATCATCCACTTTACTTTTTCTGACATACGCGTAGGTGTTATTAAAAAATTCCATTTTATCCCTGTAAAAATAGTATGAACGTTGGTTCAACTTCAATTTAAATAAGACAACGCCATTCTGCTCAAAACTTGTCGCTTTAATAACTGTCTCCGGAAGAGCTCAAGTATTACACGAATTGTCTGAGCGTTCTTGGGTTATTACAATTAGTTGTATTCAACTTGGCATGACGTATTTACACAGCTCAGAATCATTTACTTCGTTGAAGTGTAAGCTGTATAATCATCAGTTGATCCTTGTCGTTGGATCCGAGGTGGTGGCACCTTTACAAACGCGTGGTTTTCACACTGGGCTATAAATAAAGTAGCCTGAAAGCAGGGCGATGATACGGACATGTCATTGGCGGTAAGGCCTGGCCTAGGAGACGTTTGTTTGCCCCGAAACGCACGCTTGAGTGACAAACACGAGCACACACGAAGATCGTCCTCGGTGTTTTGACAAGCAGCAAAGCTGCGGAGAAACGGTGTGATGCAGCGGTGTAAACGCGACATGTAGACCGGGAGTCAGCATCTTGAAATAGTATGTCGAAGATTTATCAGCGTTTAATGGTCCCAAAATCGTAAAGTTGCAAGCTGCACGCGCTCCGCGTCTCCGAGACTTTGTCAACGCCTTTGTCAAAGTTATGTCAACAAAATCCAAGGCTCGGTGCCAACAGCTGGGCAAAGCTGGCGTTTATTCTCGAGTTAACGATGCCTTGTTTGCTGCAGGCGACATGCCATCTTCTCGAAAGTCACCTCCTTCAAAATTTCCTCGAGACAAATTTCCCACTGACCAAAAAAGCTTGGCGGTTATCTGCAGGGATTTTTTTTTATGCGGTTGTTACAAGAAACTAAAATCCAGATCTGATCGTACGAATAACATTGTTGTATTAACGATAATAATTATCGATCATCTGTTTATTGACTCGAACATCAAAGTACGAATCAACGATACGTCGAGATTTTTGCGGCAACTTATCCTAATAATCCTTCACTCAAAAAAACTCAGCTGTACCAACGACACTTATAAATTTCTCTTAAAATTTCAGTTGATTTTATGACAGTTTCTATAGACACTTTCGACACACTTTATAAAATTAGTGATTTTTTATCTAAATACATTAACTCCACGAGGTTCGTGTAACTTTTTGAGAGCCGTTCGAAATTGTTTATTCTAAAAGTACGACGAGAAGATGAGATTGGTAAATAAATTTAGGGGAATAAAAAATCTCACGCCTAGAATTGCTTCCAGGCTAAACAACATGACTCTTTCGTGCTGAATACACATTGGCTGCGTATTTACTACGAAGACTGAATCGTTTCTGACAAAATGTTTTTTCCTTTTTGCAGAGAATGAAATTCTTCGTCAAGCTTGTCATGCGGTTGAACAGACGTGCCCTAAACAAGTAGAGCCATGCCGCATTGTTTAATGAGACTTAATTACGCTTCTCGGACACACCTTGAGCACCGGAGGAATGAACAATGCTGTGAGACGTAATCGGCTTATACCACTTCGCTAAAGCGTCAAGTAACAATAATGTGTTGAAGCATCTGCCAAATTACGCCACTACGTGTTAACTATGAGTAAATTTAGAATAATCGTTTCATGAAGATTTTGTAATTAGCCATCGAGGGTGCGGAAATTTGTAGGAACATATTACGCAGTTCATCCAACAAAAGGTAATTAAAATTATATCGCGTCAAATAAACCTCGTAAAGTGAATGTTGATCATGATAGCGTTTTTTGACAGAACTGCAGTTGGAAATGATGCGAGTCTCAAAACACGTTCGCATTTTTTGTAATTGGATAAATAATTCTTCAATAGTTTGTCATTTAAATCAGTCAATCATGAATGAGTCAAGATTTCCATTGAAATATACCTAACAAGTATTCTCAACAGAAAATTATTCATGAAGCCGATCATCCCAGTCTCAGACTTTTTATTGATTATTATTCATACGCTTAGGCTATCAAATTTCTTAAAAAGCAGCACCTCATTCGATTCGAACTAAAATGTGAACTGCCTCTAGCGTGGCAGTAGAATCATCGAAAGATCGCAGTTCGATATTTATTTGTAGATTCAACCACAGCTGCAATAGGCATAGAAAAAGTGAACCAGTCTTTCTTCGTATACAACATTTTTTAACACAAGCGTATCAAAAAAAAAAAATATAGTCCATTCAGATGCATAAAGTATAAATCGAGTTCGCTTACTGAGCAAAAAATTCACTTCCATAAATGGTCCTCTTTTATCTCCACTTATATTCTACAATCTACAATTTTTCCAACAACACGATCATTCGTCAATGATTCGAGATTTCTATAATGCGTATTAGTAGTACCAAACCGGTTCTATCCAATTATAAAATACAAACGAAGAAGGGCGTAGGCGGTACTGTAGAACCTTAGAACGGCCAATGTAAACATGAATGAGAATTTTGAAACGGTCCAAATTATTTCTGGCATACGAAATGCAGACGGTTTGACGATTCACGGTGGAACAGCGCAAACGCGTGAAAGTCCCAATCTGTCATCGGTGGAGGTCTTGACTCCCGGAGGCTTCCGGGTGGCGTGGCAAATGGGTTGAAAGCAAACACAGATACGAAGCCGACCGACGACAAGCGGAGGGCATCGCTCAACAGGCGTGACATTATTAAAATCTGAAACGCGAGCCGTGGAGACCCGTTCATCTCATCGGGGACTTTATCACTTCATCATTTTCCCCCGGTATCTTTGTTGACAATTCGATTTTTATCCGAGATTTAATAACTTTTCAGCAAACAGGCCGACCGATCATTTTGATTATAGAAGGTCAACCGAGCAAGGAGGAAAAGTCGGAGCATTCATTACCAAAAAAAATACACCATTCTTTTTTTTTTTTAATGTCTTTACCTTGAGTTGAAACCAATTGAACGAGATTATGTTTCTTGTGTAGGGGAGAGTGTTTTACTTTTGACCGGAATTTTTCTGTCTCGTTGTATAGAAACTTATGAAAAAGGTATCAGAACGTAGATTATACTCCTTAATATCGAGTGAATGTGACGTGATAAATTTCGACTCGTAGTAGGTGATAAGAGACACGATACCCATTTTGAAACAGACATATTCCTTGAGTTATACAAATTCAAAAACGTGCCTCTAAACGTCCTTTATCACATACATTTCAAACGTCCGATCAATCTCGAAATGAATATATGATCACATGATAACAAAAGATGTCTGATTCGGTAGAAGCCATGCGAGTTATAATTAGTTTAAATGGAACACAACTCCCCCTCGTTGCAGAAAATAAAAAAAAATAAAAACTATACAGATGAAATTTGGATTCTCGAAAATTAGTTACGACTCATACTCCCCAAAAATCTCCAAGTTCTCATTGCTTTCATTAATCATTATCACCTTCCAAATATAGATATATAAATACGCATCACATCAACGAACTCATCAAAAAATGATGTCTTCAAAACTGAAGGATAGCGTTGCAGTTAACTGTGCACGCCGCAAGTTTCTACTTTATGTTATTATTTTTGGCTTCACCTTCTCGCTCGTAGATGCATTCTTGTAAAAAATTAACGATCGCAATTACTTAGTATCAGGTGTAAAGTGTTACGATGTTCAAAGCAGTATTGAAATAGTTTTTTTCTTCAGCGAACCTCATCTGGATCGTCCAAGTGATTATTTCTGATATACTTTTTATGCAAAGAGGTTTGAAGGGTGTCCGCAGTGGTAATAAATGGATGTATAAACAGTGGTTAAAAGTGATTCCAAGTTGAAAAAAAGAACATTGGCTTAAAGGAGAATATCAAATCGATTACATATTTATAAAGCACTTTGCGACGATGCTTGATCCATTTACTTCCTGACTTCGGATCCAGGTCGAAAAAAATTATTGCCGATAATGTTCGTGACAAGGAAGTGTAAGAAGATGGTTTACTCGCGTATAGTGATTCAGTTCCCGATCTCGAGTCTTAGGAAAAGTGGAGTTACGACCCTTTCAAACGTTGCCGACCAAAAATAGATGGTTTACTGCTTCCCTTAAACACGTCAACGTTTATGCGAAAATTCCTGAAAGTAAATTGACTGGGAATATTTTGGTACGACAGCGGGCTGTCACGAGCCGAAGCCAACTCAAACGATGAAGCTGCTTCGAGGTTCCCCTTCAAAATGGCCGGTATTAATATCACAGCGTCGAAACAGTGTTTGGTTTGGAGTTCGCCTGTCGCCGGTCAGGCGTGTCGCCCGTGTAAAACCGATACTGGATACACGTGTATGTTCTGGCACGGATACGTGATCCACACGTGTGACGTGGCTCACACGAAGCCGTGCAAGTCATCCGACGGTCGTTGAAACCAACTGCTACTGTTCGCGATATCGCAAAAATCCTGACGTTTTTCTACATCGATATCTTTCAATTACCGCTAATATGATAGCTCGCGGTTGTTGCAAGTCACCGTCACGTCGTTCACCGCAACCTGCGTCACGCAATTAATTGCCGTCAGCCACAGACCGCCTACGGCGTCACCGCGGATGTGCATTTCGGAAGATAGGATTCGAACGAATCACTGCAGCATCCATTTCACCACGAAATTCAATACCGATTCCGTGTCCTTAGAGTGGAATATATATGCTGTTCACTTTCACAGGTATATATTGTAACAACTCAAAAACGAGACTTTGTCACGTGACGGTACATTGAGGGGGTGCTCAAGATAGGCAGTTTGGTTTAAGGGGGTGTCCTGGTCGATTTCGACGTTGATGTATATGCTTCGAATATCGAGATCCACGTTTCTCCAACGTGAAAAAGGGCTTAACAATCCCATTATATGCATGGTTCTGAAGAAAAACATTTCAGCGAATTTCTCTTGACGTAGAAATGAAGAAATGGCACGGGTTCTACGAAATCGTAATAGCAAATTCGTAGAGTTCATATCATTTCTTTATTTGTGCGTCAGATGAAAATGTATTGCGGTGTTTTTGTTAGGAATTACGTATACAATGGGGCTGCTAGGCCCTTTTTTACGTATGCGATATGTAGATTTAAATATCTAGAGCCAAAGTTGAAACCGACCACAGCACCCCCTTAAGTGCTATACTTTTGTGTTATGGAATACTAAAGTACTTGATTCGAAATGGCCGTTAAATTAGCAATTTTAAAGACTTTGGAAATCATACGATACCAGTTTCTACTGTGATAATCACCTGTTACCAAAAAATCATGTATACAAGTGATATTCATAACTATGTTTATTACCGAAACAATAGGCTTATCAAAATATTCTTTCAAAGTTTTTTTTTTTTTGTAAAATGCAAGCCCACCGTATGAGAATAATTCAAGGATATTCAGAGCTTGGAATCTTAAGTATCAACGATTATGAATAAGGTTTCGATGGAAAAGCTCATGATATGTTATTATTTTTTTAATTGTTTAGTGATTTTAAAATCGATCAGAAATATAACTTTTTTGATAATTCTGTTAACTCTGTACGTGTAATGAGGAAAATAACTTTTAAAAGGTAATTATTACCTTGCAAGTTGTTGGATGCGAACTATTCACGTAGGTTTAGTAAGATGAACTGTTTTCGCTTGGCTAATTCTACTATCACCATAGTATAAGCAACTATAAATGTGGTTTCAGTAACCATCTATTCATAGTTTCCCGTCACGTTGTAATAACTCGTACTCATAACAACATTACTGACTTGATTAAGAGCCTTGTATAAGAGGCTTAAAATAGCCATATTCTCAAAAAGTTAGGTTGGCGTAACAGTCAGAGCGGGTGGCTAGTCATACAAGCGTTCAGGGTTCAAATTCCTCCAATTGTGACGATTTTCACAACAACAAACCTCTTGTTTCAATAATGCGTCTAGTTATTAGTTTATAGAAGCTTGCAACAACAATATTATGGCAATCAGTACCATAATACTATACTTGTTTTGAACAAGAAAACATAACAATCAACTTTAGAATATGGAAAATTCAATTGTATATTTTTAAAGGGGTAGTTTGATTGAAGTAACGATAAAATAATTATGCATCCATAAGTTCCAAGGGTTTTTAAAAAAAGTATAAGGTTGTATTTTTCGCAGAATTCTTTTTCAGCGATACCAATGACAAAAACTGACGAGGGTCACAAATTTCCGAATGTTGGAGTGCGACAACGAGCATTGATCGACGGGGGTCGATTAGACCAAGTAATTGGTGTGTGGGAACCTCTCCACGTGGTGAGCTTCCTGCTCATTGTAATTAATTCGAGTTCATTTTACCACGTGTCGTACGAACACCGATTATTCGCTGTCTCCCGTCCTTTCGGGAACGCTACACGCATACCTTTGCGAATATATTTGCGCTTTGCTTTCTTTCTTTCTTCATCCCTAGAATCATTCTGATTCAAATTTTAATGATTCATTCTTGGTAATATCACGAATCTTCGACAATATCCCATGTCACGCAGAAAGATCTGGATTTTTTTTTTTAAACACAGTTGCGTAAAGATTTCGGCTTCACAACTGTTTATTTGGAGAATGAAATTTTATTTTTTCCAACCACTATTGATGGCGTTAAGAAATTTATAAAACACAATGTGAAAAATTTTAGAAAACTTTTGTAATCGACGTAAATATCATCTCACGAACGAAAATAACCACTTTGCTGACATACCAGTAGAAAAACATGTATATATCAGATATGGGTGATAAAAATTTTATGTAATCGTATGTCATACATCTGTGATAAAATAAATATACACGAAACACGTGTGAGAATCAAGTTAGAAATCTTATTTTTACGATGCATTTTTAAGAAAAATCGATATTTCACAACTTTATTATAATCTGAAATTCAATAAGCCATAATACAGCATTGCCAATACTAACATACTCATATTATGCAAACTTTGAATTTAAATTGATATTTTGAATTTCCAGTGATTTTCTTTTATCCTTTTTTTACTTTATCGTTACTAACTTCAGCCTCATAAATATTTGTGTGATAAATATACAACACAAGGTAGTCACATACACATACACGTATAATTATTTTGTGCTTAACAGATCTGTGTTGGTATCGAATCAAAAAATGTATGATAAATATGATTTGTTCGTGAATTTTATTTTTTCTGAGCAAAATTGAATGTCTTCATAAATTTTTAAATAATTATATTTAAATAAAAATAAAGTTTAAAAATTTTTAACTTCAAAATTAAAGTCAGATGACTTCTACGGAGAAGTTGTCGATTAGAATCTCACAGTAAAAGCAAAGGCGGCTACGGCGATCGTCTGATCGTGGATAATTCGCTCGGCCACCGCAGCATTTCAACAGATAAAACCGAACACGATTCTCGATCCTTAAGACAAGAGTAACGCCCGGAGAACACGATGCGACGAGGCATTCTATTAGCAACGCGCCAGAACCGCAACACGACTACAGGCTAGATTTTTTAGCCCGCCTAAGCCCTTTCCTATTGTTTCTAGATGGCCGAAGTTCTTGTTGGTGGTATTATTGATGCGATAGTTTCACGTAGCTTCGAGGCTATGACCCCGCAGCGGTTGGATTACGAATGTCACGTTGGTATCTGAAGTAACAAGAGGAACGGACGACAGTCTTCTTGATTTCCGACGTGACGCTGAAGCGTTTCGATGGTGCAAGTAACCATTTACTGAAGCTTGAAAACGTTTTGTGTAAAGTAAAAAGAAAAAAAAAAAAAAAAAAAAAAAAACTATGAAAGTGCAGAACTAATCTTACATTGTTTCCAATTACAACCTTGTGATTTAACATTCAATTATAAATCATTCAAAACATCAAGTCGTTTGACTCCGAAAAATTTTTGGATCATCGCTCAATGAAGACATATTTCTACGGGTATAAAGTCTTGGGATTGATTTGGCCAAATAATCTGAACTTCGTTAAGTACTTGAAAATTGATCTATGAAGGAGAAATTCTGAGGAGTCTTCAAATTTTTTTGATTACGTATCAAGTGATCTTCTAACACTGCTTTAATGATTTAAAAAAGAAAACTATAGTCCAATATCATCTTGGACTGTGAGTATTGTGCCAAGCCTAAGATCGATTTGGCCGACAGCTCCGTTGTGAAGTAATATACTCTGAGACCAGGACTCCTCAAGGGTGCATTTGGCGGGCACATTTAATATATCTTGAAATCAGAACCCAGCGATAGTTAGAGAAGGGCGGAAATTTAACGACCGTCGGATCGTTAGGACTAACAATAACAAAATTTTCCCATTGGCCACGGGAGTTGATTGCATTATGACGAACGTTTGACCACGTCTTCAGTGTCCCAGTGGAGATGATTGAGCGTTGGAGCGTTAATTAGAGTCTCGCCTGATGCGATGATACAGAGACGCAACGCATCCGGGTGAGATTCCGTCTCGTTTCGATTAAGCGAAGTGGCGAAAAACCTATTATTATTATCTTACTTTTTCTACATACGTTTCTTTTTCACATTCAATATAAAACTCAATTTTCAATACTACATCACTGTGGAATGTTGTGGTTGTCAATAGTCTAACGACAAATAATACCCAAATTTAATAAGGACGTCGATTTTGATTGGCTTTTTATATTAATTAATTAATGATACTATTTATCGCCATTTTAAGACCGCAGTCAACACCGAATCTGTGTAACTAACAATGAATTCGGAAATCTGAACATTTTTCAACTTTCTATGGTCCACATCAAGTTCATATAGAGGTATGTCCAGATCTCGCAAAATTCTTAACAGAGCTCTTAGTTCGTAAAGATCAGTCAATACGTTCAACGATCGATAAATTCATGCACAGAATTCAGTTCACAGAAAAAATTCAGTTCACCTGTTTGGAAAGTTCTATTTTTGAAGCCTGTGGAGCGTGTGTAAAGTACCCTATTTCTGATTGTGAGTAGTGTAGAAAAACAGTACCATCGTATGCGCACCATTAAAATGCTACATTTTACACGCCAGTGTTTTCTTTGGCGCATGCGCACTTTCGAATGATTCAATATTACGCATTATGCCACCGAGTGTACGCTATCTAACCCAAATTTGACCTGTTGGCAGTAGAATCGTTCACCGTTGTTCCGTGGCATCGTTGCTTCTCAGATCAAACTTTCCTTCACAGGTGTTGGAAATTTCATATCGTATGTCACACCTGCGGATGAGCGATTTCAGACTCGTGCAACCACAATGATCGCACTGGTTCATGCGGCGTTTACACTAGTACTCGGAAACCGCCCACTTTCCGCACTCGTGACTCAATATACTTGCCCCAGACACTACCGGGACACGACAGCCGATGACGCCTCCCGTTTCAGAGTCCAGGTCACCAAGGACCTCTTACGTCACCAGCCCAACGGGTTCATAGTATAAAATGCTGTGGTTACATTCACAGATATCTTTCAATCTTCTCCAAATACTCATCTGGGCTGAAGTTCAGAATTCTTCAGAATCTGGCGAACAGTCGTGGCGCCTACTCGTAATCAATTTAAAATTAATCCCCCCCCCCTCCACCCTCCCCTCGCACCGCTTAGCTTATATTATAAACCGAAATCTACTTAACTGGCTGAGCACTTCTAGTCGTCACCATGTCTAGCGCACGATTGACAAAGCTGAAACCCAGAGCTTCGTTTCCGCCCGATTGTAGCGCCAGACTCCAGTGGCTAATCCAAGAAACTTTTGCCTGATAATACAGGGTCCGTTACGCTTACACACCTCTCACATAATTCAATGGAAATCTATATCTATAAGTACCGCAACAAAAGTATTTTTATTTACTGATTTTAACTGAGCATTTCTTCCTCTGTATTAACATGAACTTGAACATAAATTGATATATATTTTTGTTGTTTTTAATATGGTTGATTTGAATTAGTTGGTGACAATACTGATTGTCTTGTTGATGTTAAGTTTGATTTATTTGTAATTTTGACTGATTTTCATTGTGTTAATAACCTAAATTGAGTCGAATTACTCAACTACCTGTTATTTTGGACAATACATTAACTGGAATTTTCAAACCGATAGATCTATCACCAAACCCTCGTTTGCATATTCACCGACGCCCGTTCTGACATTCGTGAATTGCTTTTTTCATCCAACATTTTACCAGTGCCTCGTTAACCATTGGTGAATCTGTATAAGCTTGAATTTTTTATTAACAAACTTAATTCTTTCCTCTTAACTGCCCACCAGCGCCATTTTTGGCTGGGCTTGAAATTTTATTCGATTATATTTCTCTGATATAACCTATAAGTCAATCAGCGCCATATTTGGCATTGGCGTAGTTCAGAAATGTATAAAACATCCCTTCATAAAACCTTTCGTAGTAGTTGAGGTGTAAAATCTCCAATTATAATGTATTGAGAAAAGGATGAAGAGCAAGTGAGAGTTGAATTTTGTCAACAACAAGCCATTGGAAGAGAAGCACATTTTCAGGAAATCTTTGAAGAGATACGTGAACTGAGTGAAACTTCAACAAATCGCAATTTTAATTATTCGAGTTGAACGTATCAGATTTGAGTCGTCGACTGCCATTCTTTTAGCGAAGCCTTCAGCGGTGGGTCTGCATCAAGCTGCACTGATTGCAACACCATAATATATTGTATTAGACTTCTCTCGATTGAAAAACTTTTCTATATTAGACAACTGCCCTCTATCCCGAAACCTCTGTTCGCCTTCATTTAGCGCGATTCATTCAAACATTTTCGCTTGATCCCCGTATCCAATAGTTAACTTCTATTCATTATCAGGCATTCGGATACGTTATCCCTGTTTTGTCTCGCCTTTGAAAGCAGCTCTACGCTGCACTCCTCCAAAGAGAGTTTCGTCATGTTCTCTTTGTAATTCATTACTATCCAACACTTGTTGATTAGGTGTCCTTGCAGAGATGTGCTCCAGAGTCTGGAGCACAATAAACGACGAGTTCTTAGACCAGACCACTATCCTCAGTGAGAAAAAAGTTAGCTAGGTAGGAAAGTCAACACGTTTCACGTGACTTTGAAACCAAGCCGGCGTTATCGCCGCTGACTAAGCCGGTGACTTTTGCTACCATGGTTAAGCGTCTGTCCGGAATGGACCAGAGGCTGGCAGCGGCGTCGAGACAAGGAGTTATGATATCGGTGCCGATCGCCTCGCGGAGTGAAAATACACCAGCGTGAGTAATATACAGGCAGGCCCAAGCGAGCAGGCGTGGGTACATATATAGGTAGGTGCCTTTGCGGGTTGATCTTTTATAGTGTAACATCCAGTACGCGAAGGGAATGATCCGTGAGCACTGGAGGCGCGAGATGATATCGGCGCATCCCTGCGGTAGAGAGGGTCAAGGAGCCCTGAACCCGGAGGAGTCAGCGATTCTAGTCGTAAATACAGGCATGCCCTGCTACTATTGTCGATCCAGCGTTATTACGACCGATCCAACCGCCACCTGGGAGTTGGGACCAACGCACTTCTCAAGTGCGATAAACGTGGCCACTGTAAGCTACCAGGACGCCGTCCGTGTCTCAGGTGGTAGAAATCATTGAAGTCATGAGACAAACACAGCGGGGTGGATTCGGAAGTCAGACATTTTCGGACGTTTCCACTATGATCATCTCGTAATACATAAGACGTTAAAAAAAAAAAAAAAAACTATATGCCTTTAAACATCCGTGAATATATATATTTATTGAGGTTCAACGATAGTTCCTAACGGTGTTGGGCATATTTAAATTTATTTCTTATTCATTAAAGACAATTGAATACTTAACGGAGTAATTCTTGATAAACTAAACTTCACGTCAAAGAAGTTTGTTTAAATTGTCTCGGAGGAATAGAAAACCGTCCCCAGGATTTCTCTAGTATCGTAATTACACGACGATATTATAAATAGTTATTTGTAAAATGTTGTAAAATTTCAGTCTTGTAAATTTCAAAACTCTCTCCCCTTATCCGACCTTCCATGGTTATTTGTTTTGGAACAAACAGACTTCACATGAATCATCTGTATTCCTCAGGTGTTTCAATTAATACAGTCTTTCCATAATTAAATTGCCTTTTTCAACTACAGTAAATCATGAGAGGTTCCGATTCGAGCGCAATCTTCCCTCATTCCCTTGTACCGGTATACGTGTTTCCCCTGCTCGTATCCTGCCAGCTTTCGTGCTCACGCGGTCAGCAGAACTACAGTGAATCGAGAGATCAGAGGCAAGCCTAACTCCTCAGCCATCGAGCAAAGCGCGCTGCTCACTGATTCCGAACAAAATTGGCACGCAACCCACAGCTGCGGGCCCGATTGGCCGTAGGATGGCCAGGCGGCAAGGAGGCGACGAGGCGAAGAGGCATCTGTGTCCAATCTACTTGCTGGCCTTGCCGGCAATCAGAACCAGGGTCCGTCATTATCCATCAAATTGCCAGCAAACGGTAGGCCCTTGGTGCGCGAGGGAATCATATTAACGTGCTATCCCACCACCAGGATAAAAGGGTACCATGAAGATGGTCGGCACCACCACCAGAAATGATTAGGTGATCGATAATTCAGAAATCCGTGGAAATGATCGAATAATAGCCGTGAGCTTGTGGTTCTCGAAAGTCTAGCACAGACACCATATACAACTCGTTTCACAAGCTGTGGCATCCAATCAAAAATCGATCTTCCCTTGAAGCATCACAGATGGTTCGTCATTACTTCACCGCAGTCACCGACTTAATCGTTTGAGGTAGTTCAATTTGTTCGATTAGTTGTTTAACGAGTATTTTTATCATGGAATCGAAAATTTTGGAAAATAGTAATTATCCTTGGAGTATTCATAATTCTTGTGAATTTTAAAAAGCAATGGTACTATTGTGCTTAACTACTGACCTTCCGATATGATCATCAATCATTTGATAAGAAAATGAGTAAGTTTGATAAACGAATATGCGTTTTTGTGACTTGTTATTATTAAGTTCACGAACCTTCATCGGCGATGGAAATATTATGATCATTCACTTTTTTTACGTGCAAAAGGATCACTGAAAATTGAAAGATGAATGGCGTGATTTTGATTATTCTGACCAACAAACATAAAAAAAAATGTCACAACAATAGGAATTATACTTTACGATATTACGTACCATTTAAACAAATAATTACAATCAAATTTATGGGGATGAGAGAATTCAGAGAATAACACCCACACAAAGGGCTCTTTCGAAATGGTTTTTCATGACCGCGTTTGTAATATTCCACATATCCTACCCCAATATGTGTGACATGGAGTGACTGATCCGTTTAATGTTATATACGATACTAAAATACTATGACCTATAACATATTTACTCACAGATTTCTTCGTTGAGATTACAATAGTGGTGCGAAGTTGATTCTAGTTGCGATGTGCCTCATCAGTAACAACCACAAAATTCAATATCACAAATTTTCCACCAAATAACACTATCTTGTGGTTTAGTTATTATAGCGTGCCATTTATCCTGCGGTATGATTTCAATTCGAAGACTTAATCTCAACAGTTATCGTGTTTTCAATCAATCAACGCAATGCTTTTCCGCCCTTTTTACTAACACAACGAGTTTTGACAACACAGCTCTTTACACCTTGATCGTGGATATTCAGTATTCACGTTACTATTATCGCGTGACTTTGAACGAACCGATCTTATTCAACTGCCTAGCAGAACAAGGGGAAAGATAACGATTTAAAAGAGGCTTAATTGAACCACGGGCGATGAACGATAGATTGTGTTCACGCGTGAGTAGATTCAGTCACTACTTTTTGTGATATTACTCACGAAGCACGGTTTGGAAAACGAAGTGTTGGATCGTTGACGGAAACTTCGTCTCTTCCGTCCGCGGTTGATACGGTTATTCACACTACTGGCAGCGGATAACCCCGAATCATCTAGGTAAACACGTCAAGCACGAGACAAGAAAAACAAAATAACTGAGGATTTATACGTCAACTCAACCGATGCCCGACCTTCTTTTGAACTTTTCGATAATTTTCATTGATTTTACAGCACTAAAATGTATACTGGGTGATTTTTTTTACTCTTTCATGGTTCTTTTTTTTTATTTACAGAGCATCATCTGGACATTGATTCAACAAAATTCTGCAATCGGGATACCTTTCTCGAGATACTTAGAACGACAAAATTGCAATAACCTGCAATAATAAAAAGTGAATTCTTATTTTGAGGCCAGTAAAGAAGATTTGTCCAATACCTGAATCATGATTGTATAATTTTTTGCGCTACAGTTACAAATATATAATACGCGTCAGTCTTTATCCTCACTTTGAAAATTTGTAGAACCCTCAAATTACCAAATAATCGTTAATAAAAAAAACTTATCTTCATTTGGATTTCATTTTGAATACCAGCCACCATCGAGTTTCTTCAATTTCCTCGGGGCGTAGATAAGAATAGTTTTTCAGTTCATAAGTTTTCGTTTCCCGATCAGGATTGAGCTCTGAAATAGATGATGGTAGAAGAAATACGACATTCGAATTTACCGGAAACGCAGTTTGGTTAAAGTCACCTCACCAATCGGTACTCTGATGTTTGAATCCAGTGAGGTTACATTTCCGGTGCCAAGCTTTGGTGATACTACCGCCGAAGATTCCTGGATCAAGTGACTGGCCCCTGTGTAATTGGTAAAATAGAACAGCTTTGGCTTTTTTTCAAATTCGTGGCACAGATATACACCACTTATTAAAATTAGCTTCAGTGTAAAACGCAAACCCTTACTGACATAATATCTAAAAACATTATCCATAGTTTAATATCAACCAAGCAAACCTAATTATAAGGTTCATCAAGGCTGTTTCTCTCACAAGGCAGCTGCATGACATTCAAATCTCGAATTATGATATGCGTTCGGACCTTATCACGATCGACGATTGATCTGTAAATTACAGCATTCATAGTAACCTTTACGAGATTATTATACGTTGGTATTATTCTTGGATATTTGATCAACCCGGTTTCCTTTACCAATGATATTATTTTGTTCTAAATTGTTGCACGCTGTGTTTTAACAAGTTTTCCTATAACTATCGTTTAGAGTTCTTAAAAATAGTTCTCTGACGTATATTTTCGTCGGAAAAAGTTCGTATTTTAAACAAGAATATAATATATAAATACGTAACGATTGAAACGAGCATCGAAGTACAGGTGGTTCAAAGAAAGAGACTTTTCTTGACCAGCCTATGCCATCATCTTTTTCGGCATATCTCTTTCGGATTTCTGTCTTCACATGGAAAATCTCTGTTTATAGGAAGAGATCTGTGTCGGATCAAACTTTTAAATAATTAAATAAGATCCGAAGCGAGACGAATAGCACTTGCTGTTTTAGTATTATACAAACTTAGGTACTTAGATTCAAAACTGAAGCACGGACTATTACTATCTGAACCATTGCAAAATATTAACAGAGCTCCAGATCGGATTTAATTATTGATAGTCTGATCCCGCAGCGATCTCACTCTGAAAATAGGGTTTTTCTTCTGTGAAAATCTTAGGAATCCGAAAAAGAATCATGGAAGAAATGCACTTTTATCGAGGAAATTAGCTTTTCTATGGTGATTTGAATCAGCAATTTCTTAGAGCAATTTTATTATGAAAAGCTGAGGTTTTAACTCACGAAAAAATATTTTTAACTACTGGAGAGAATGGGAAGTGAAAAAAAATTGGTTTGTGTACGAGGCGCAAAAAAAATTTAGAAAATATAAAGTCATTGAAACAGAAAAACCAATCGTCATAGAAACTCCAAAAACAATACCAACATCTGTTATCTTAGGTATACTACGGATTTTTAAACTTGTAGATCGATGAGACCACGAAGTTCGAACGCATGTTTTCATTCGGCTCGTTAAAAGTTTTCACAGTATACCTTTTGAAGGTATACAATTTCGAGAAGACGCCAACTTCCCTATATTCTGGTTTGATTGCAAAGTGACATCAGGATGTATTGTTTGCACGTGAGTGAACATGGTTTGAGATTTAGTGATCTCACTGTCAGCGTGTCCTCTCGAATTTTGAGAAACTCGACAAACTGAATCACCTGTTAGTTTATTTATAAGTTGTATCAATGAGTAATTACTTAGATTGGACAGACATAAGGACATAATATTTATAGTGCCGACACCTGCACTGTTAAAATATATGACGCTGAATGAAAACAGTAAATGATCCACTAGCATGAAGTGTAACATATGATTCATCCGATGTCAAACCGGAAACTCTTGAAACATTGCCATTTTCGAATTGCCTGAAAATTTTTTGGTGTACTGTGCTGACGAAAAAATGAAACTGATGTTTAACGAAAAAAATTTAGTGTCTCTACTTTCGATTTTGAAACGTAATTCCAAATTTGGCATACTCAGTATCCTTCTACTGGCTTTATCATCCAGAGTGCTGAACATAATTGAACAAATAAAGAGGCATCAGAACGAGCATGAGATACTCCTCAAACTAAAGTGATAGAAATTTTTTTTTACAATCATTTGGTCGTGTATTTAATTGATTGAAACCTTAGACCTTAATTCTTGTCAATGACTGGCAATTTAAAGATTAAAAACTAAAAATATGGTCATATTTGATTCCTAAATATAGCAGCGAGAAGGAGAACGCATTTGTCGAATTTAATGTTTGACAAATCGTTCAAAATCGTAAATATAGACACTCAATTTTTTTTTCTTTTTTTGGTTAACAGAATGCCTAAAAAAATTTTAGCAAGTTAAAATAGTCGATCAATATTTTACCTGCAGAGGTTTCGGTTTGATATCAGATGACTCTCATATAGGGTACAGAACGATACGCGAGAATTTGTATTCGACTGCAAGAGTCAGCCTTTTTAGCGCATTTTTATCCCAGGTCAGTATGACCGACGTTATCATTTCAATTCCTCACTACTTTGTGCCCGTGCAAAATTTTTACAAATTCTTTATACCGCAGCTTTACATAATCACAATGTATGTGGATGGAAATTTATGAAATATCTATCTCAAATAAAATTTTCATCAATGTTCTAACTCAAAGCAATTGTAGCTACTGGAAGATGAAAAAATAGATATGAAAACTCTACGGAGTCAACATATTTTCTTGTATATTTCTCATATACTATACATAAATGTAACATGTAAAACGGCAAAATAAATGCAAGTATTTGAACATTTGACAATTATTGCTTAAAAGATTCGATTTTCAAAGTCTGTGAAGCGTGATTTCGAAAAGTACGGTCAAACGACGTTGGTGCATGCGTACAGCAGAAATGCTCGATTTTCCACACTAGGGCTTTCTTTGGCGCATGCGCACTTTTGACTAGCTAAATTTTACGCACCACATCACTGAGCTTAAGAAACCTAACCTAACCCTAATTTACGCGCAGTCGGCTGGACCTTCGGTACTTCTTAAATCATATTTCCTCCCTTCACGAGTGTGTGGAAAAATCGCATGTGTCACACGTACGGATAGGTGATACTTGCCTGGTGTGATTACAGCGCTTGCCTTCGGTACATTTCGCAAACTTCGCATTCTTTAGAAATCGCCCACTTTCCGCACTAGTAACACAATATACTAATGCTTTTACATTTACTGGGTACGATTTTATGTCTTCAATGTACACGGCATGCATTACAGTTCACATATGTTCAAGGCAGAACATATTTCACTTATATTAATTTTGCAGTAGTTTATACGTAACACATATATTCTTTGCTACGCTTGATATACCTATATATATTCGTGCCGTTATAACATTTTGGTACCGCCGCTGCGTAGAAGTTTAATTACTGAATTTCAAACAGAAGCACTCTGATATGGTGGTTATTTACTCTGAATACACTCAACGTTATGGGATCGCGCTTTTACGAGAACGAGGACCAGCACGTATCGTTAACATGATTTGTCCGGCTCGAGGGAAATACTCACACAAGTCTGCGGTAGGTTTTTGCACTACTGCCAGTATCCGGTACGATGCTTTGCTCGAGGCTCTTGGATGAGATTCGACGTTGCCCCAGAGATACGATTCTCTTCCAATTGATGTAAAATCGTGGTATCAGTTTATGGTTGTGTTCTGCTTCTTATCGACATTTCTTTCTCATTCGTCGCCATGGTTCGTTACACTTCGTTGGAGTCAAAAGATTGTTCCATTTTATTGTCGCAGTCCACTTCATGGTGATGGTGGTACCAATGGTGGACAGATTGCGATTGTAATAATCGGACCGTATAGTTGATTTTTTATCGATTACAATCATTCTTTACTAGGTTTCTTACTTTTAATAGAATTTTTATACACGATAGGGTTTTTCTTGTTCGATGTTTTTTTCAAACCACCCTTTGCAAACAGTAACTGATCAAGATTAGGGGTCAATTTTCTTAACGGAATATCGGGACTGCGTTTACGAGAAGCCTGACAAGCAGATTGAGGTGATAAACTACTGATGGTGTGCAATTTCTTATTCTTCGTTTCATCAATTTTAGAATTTTGTATTGCGGGCTGCTTGCGACCGAATAATCTCCGTTTACGTTCAATATTTGGACGAGTATCCAATGCAGGCAAATCGTTTGCAGCTATCTGAGCTTCTTTATGTTTAGAAGGTATTGTTTCGACATCTAATTTCGGTTCTGGTGGCTCCGGTTGTAAAAAAATACCAGGAAATTTACCTGCGGTTAACTGTAGAGCTTGAAGTTTTTCCATGTGACGTTTACTTTTCAAAGCTAGATCCTTCCAAGCAGCGATCTCATCGCCAGGCGTGACTGCGGCCAATGAATTATCGTTAATCTTGTCAACAGAACCTGCAGCTGACTGACTTAAAGGTACTTCGTAGCTGCTGGATTTTCTCTCATTAATATTAGACGAGTGACTGTTTGGTGTCTCAGTTCGATCAACTCTGGCTTGAGTCGTGGTCTCATTGAACTCAAATCTGCTACTTTTTTGCACCGGTTCTGAGACTGCTAATAACGATGATAATTGATTCTCATTTTGACTCGTGCCTTCCAACGATTTCACCTCTTGGTCTTGTGACAAAATTAAACTGGAGGAGCGATTTGCGGTAACCGAATCACTCGTTGGCCGTGATAAGAGATCGTAATTAGAACGTTTCGATGATGTATTGTCAGAATGTACTGTATTCCGAGTGAGCCCATTTTCCTCTGCAACCTCGTCCCTGGTCATGAATTGCTTCACTTTAACACCCCATAGCGATTTTACAATGTAGAACGGCTTCTCGACTGTCACCACGACGTCTGAATATGGATCAACTTTTCGCGCTTGATCCTTTATCCTGACTCCCCATTCGGTTCGGACAAACTTATCTTCAGTCACGGGATTTCCTTGTTCATCCATCATAGCTGACTGTATGCGCATCATTTTTTCACTGTCCTCTTCTGCAGTCTGCGATGTTGGCTTTCCGTCACTTTCCATGTTCTTCAGATCTTTTCCCGGCTTCTGGGTGGTATTTGATTCATGCTTCGGATTTCGAGGACTGAGCCCGACCGCAGTCTTCACGAAACTCAACAAGGATATTTTTCGAAACGGAACGTCTTCCTTTGTCTCAATAAACTTGGTGGATCGCTGAAGTGTACTGTATCGGACCAAAGGAACTTTTTGAGAACGACAATGACGTTTTTCCATTCTCTTATCAAACGTGTTACTCGTGCAGTGGAAAGGTATCGTCCTTTCGCAAACTCCATCCTTGCGTACGCGTTCTGTGCCCATAAACGAAACATTCAACCACATTGACAAATATTTGAGATGTTTTTTTTTTTCAAATTATTATCGCAACTTTGAATGAAAGTTTAGGCGATGGATTCACGATGAGGCAAAGACCACCACAAACATGCAGAGCTGAGTAACATTTGAAATGGTTTCATTTCAAATATGGATTTAAATCGCGGAATGGCATTTTCCATTTTCTATTTAAAATAGATTTAAACATGCTTTTTGTATTTTCCATTTTTAAATAGAAAAATTATGCATTTGGCTACCTGTCAAAAGTTGTTCTTGCTTTGTTCAAATCATTTAATACTTTTCTAAAACTTTCGTGGCCAATATTCGAAATCGAATCCCTTAAATTGAAATAAACAATTTTATATCAATAACGTATATCAATCATAAGAAAAAAAAGCATTTCATAAAAGCATTTTACCCAGCCCTACGAATACGTTACTCTCTCACGCAATTAGTCGAACGTAAATCAGTGGGTAATGATATTTTTCTCACCAGATGATTTTGTGAACCTTTTACTCAGCTTGGATACGAAACCCTCATCGTTCTTCTCACCTACCAACAGGCGTGACTTAGCTGTAAATAGTGACATCCGTCAAATTTATGTACATATAGAATCTAGATGAACAAATAACTCATTTCGAAATTGGCGAAGACAGTATATACGTATTACAAAAAATGAGAAAGAATTATATTTTATAAAAAACTGTGTGGAAAAAAGTTCCAAAGGAAAATGTCGAAGATTTTCTGGATCAACATTGCAGAGAATGAACCTGATTTTTATCAGACCTTCAATTGAGCTTCAAATCTTTTCTGAACTGTCAAACATCAAGTTTCGTTACGTTAGGTTATTTTGCGAAGTAAAAGTTGTGAAAAATGATGGAAGGATTTGATGACGTATATTAGCATTAGAGGAAATGCGAATTCTTTTCCTTCGACGAATCAAACGCCGTTTAAAGTCACATGTATTACACTTACATGTCGATATGTGTCTGGCAGAGCCGAGTAATCTTTCAATCAGTACGGAGGAAGTACCGCCATGCTGCAGTAACGAATTAATTCTTGCCGAGTATAAAGTTGCGTTCATTGTAAAAATAAAAACTTGATAAATTTTGTTAACGTAACCAAGAAAGTTAAATTTTACTTAAAATTCTTATTTTGTATCGTAAATCCAGAAAACTGTCTATTTTTCCGAGTGTCGATATTTCTTTATTTTTTAACGCTTCCTTGTCATGGATCGAAATTCACACTCGGGACTCGAACACAACGTAAGCAGACAACGTCAGGATTGTGAAAGACTAGTACACTCGATAGTTTCTGTTTTTCAGACACGGATTTGTATGGACAAAAAATCTGTATCCATAATTCGATAAGGAAATTATGCCATTTGCAAAAAAAAACCATGTTCCATAATATTAACGCTTTGTTATAACCATAGTTTGTTTATTGTCGAAAACATCATTAGTAATTTGAAACTTTTAATACCGTGCTGAAAATATTAGTCGATGCAGCAGTGGAAAGTCATTTTCTTGACGCGTGCAGTTTTTCCAGGTAGAAATTTTTACTCTACATTTAATTTTACGGAGTCAAATATGCACCTGATATTTACTAATAAATCTCCTTCATTTATATCCACAGTTTTTATTCAGCGTAAAACCAGATTTTAGCTTTGAAAATCTGGAGTTCTCGCATTCAAGTAAACGTTCTAAAGATTCAGCTTATTTATAACACGAGTCTCAAAAAAATTATCTATGGTAATTAAGGAGACGTATTGTCGTAGAATTCCTTTTCCCATTCCCATATTTCCTAATGAAATACGCCATTCGATTATAATAGATATACCAAATCTGTAGAATTAAAGATAGAATAGGGAAATGGGATTGAAGGTCCTGGACCTCGAAGAAAGTCCATTCAAAATCTACCCTTGATCGACTGTTGACTGAAGAAAATACAGTAGTAAAAATATTTCGTATTGCAGAAATACATATATATATATATATATGTATTCTATAATTTGAAGCACTGTTTTAGTTGCGAAATTGTAACTATATTTCGTGCATATGACTTCTCTTGAGAGTGTATTAAGCGTTAAAAAATATTTTGCAGATTTAAATTGTCGAGATATTGTTCCCAGCTTTACCCCATGCAGCGTCCATCCGTCAGAATCAATGATTTAGCTTCGGTTAATCATCTCGAACTTTTTTCCCTCGAGACGAGACCCCCACGCCACCGCGGTAATGGAATAATGGACCCGCTGGCCTCTCACGGACACGCGTGCTTCTGTATTGATCTACTATATTTAACGTCCAAGCATATAAACTTAATTTTCAGACTAGTAACGGACTTCGTTCCTGCGTTGTCGTCCCATTTTGGTTTCAAATCGAGCACTGCAACCTCACCCCATGCATTGCAGGGGTGTAAAAATGTTCGAAAATGCTTTTGCCGGAACGACATTGTCGTGAGTATTGGACTAGAATCGCTGGCAAGACCTTTCAATGGGCTATGGCAAGTCGATCCACGTTCCTTGATAGCCTTTGATGAAAGTTTAAAGGACATTATCGCGGGTATCGGTTGGACATTACAAACCACACGTGTCCCTAACTGTAGCAGGGTCGTCGATGCAGCTTTAAACAGCAATTCTGTCCCTCGCAGTTTAACGTCCATTTCGCCTGACACATGTGCTCTATGTCTTTTATTTCGCCTCGCGACTCGAATCGCAATCTGTTTTCACCTATACTTGGCCTAAAACGTACACTTCCGAGTTCACAAGTTCTCACAGTCAAAGCCCTAATTTAGTATTCCTTTCTGCCTGTTTTCAATGCACAGTTCAACTCTTATCAACAATTAAAGCATGCATGTATAAAATAATGCAATTTGAATGAATCGTATACACGTTGAAGCATACTTTTTGAAACTTGACAACGCAATTCTGGAATAATTATACTGAGAGTAAATAATTTTCCGAAGAACTTGGTAAAGGAAGAAACAGAAAATATTATACGTCAAGATAATCGAGATTCAATTTCGTTTCTACTAACTTTTCAATTCTCTTTTCAACGAAATCCTCAGAATGGCGATATGATGTTAGTTTTTGAAGTGTGAACATACCCGCAGACATAAAAATTTTCGGACTATGGATTACCCAAGATCACCGTATCATACTTTACTTAAGATTCTAATTCACTCAGACCACGCTGTAGCCGAGGTTGAATGTCGTCGAGAACAAACAACATCCAAAAGAGCTGTGAGGGAATTTCAGAAATTTCCCGTACCGAATGCCAAGAAGCCAAGACATTAACCGTAAATTTGTGGTCCCTCGTGCGAAATACCGTCGCAGCACAGCAATTGTATAAATTGGCTATGACAAACTTATCGTTCTCCCGACTTGTACCCTATTTACCGAAGCATATGTGTTGTCACAACCCTGGTTGAAGTGGGGCTCGACACTTTGGTCAATATTTTTTCTATGTCGACGGCGCATGCAGGTGCGTCTCTCGGTCCCTCGTCGTCGTTTGAAACATCGTTCCCCTGAGGCTTTGTCCTTCCTTTGCCGATCACGTACACCAACCAACTTCTCTACTGCGTTGTTTGATTTGTCGTAAAATTGATCAAATAAAATAAACGCCCGTGCCTTTTGCGGAAAAGCAGCCTGCTTTCCACCCCAAGGAAGTTTATCACACCCGAGTACAAGAACTCTTTGAATCAAACTGTACAATAACGCAACAAGTGCATGAGAACACATTTTTTAATTGAAATTATAGCAAATGTGCAACGTCTCATGTTTTTAAAAGCAAAACAAAACTAGTTAATTCGTTTTTCATTATATTGTTTTTAATTGCATTATTTTAACCGTTTTTATAACAATTCCTATTTCAAATTTGAGATCTGAAAACGTTAGCACAGATACTAATTTAAAAAAGTAATTCTCTTCCGAAACTCATGCGATGAAAAGTAGGAAGAAAGGAAGAGTGGTAAAAATAAATCGGTGCTTAGAAGCTGAACGAGTAATCAATCAACCAATTGACGATGAGTTAACAAGTGTGTGTCGCTTGATTCGAACGATGCTCACGTCGAAGTTCGTTCGGGACGCTCATAGAAATACCCATAGATAGAGGCAAGCATGATGGTAAGCGTGTATACGTGATGGCTGGGGTTTAAAGCGTGTCTACAGGGGGTGAGTTTACATTCACGGAGCAATGCGGAGTCCCGAGTCCCTGCGGCAGGGGTGAAACCGCTCGTTTATCAGGAACCGACTTCCAGTGAAAGCGACACCGGCGGCCCACACCGAACGAATAACAATTCCTTGGATTGAAAAAGTATTGGCAAGCACAGGACACGCCGAGAGATTTGGAACTGGGGACGAATGTTTTTCAGCCGAACGGTTTTTTCAATCCACTTAGATTCCATTGAAGAATTTCCTCCGTTTGAACGAGTCTTCTCCCGGGGGTTCAAGAGTCTCCGCAATGGAAACCGAAATCACACTGAGTTAGTGTCGATACTTTAAACATATGTACTGCAAGGCTATCAAACGTTAGAATGCATGATCCCTTGAATTTGAATTTGTTGAAATTGAATTTTTAAAAGCTCATAATCAGGCTAATGAATTATACGGAAGATGATTTGATGAATAAACTCGCGTGAAAAACAAGTTTTCAATTGATGAATCGTCTTTCAAACTTCGACCTCTACGAATAGTAAAAAAAAAAATCTCAATTTCAAAAGAAAAGAAAAGCATTCAAAATTAAATCGATTTATATTCCAGACGACTTAAAATCCCAGCACTGGACGTTCGCAAATCGCTATAAGATCGAGTTACAGGAAGAAGAATATCAAAACGGGGTTCGTGTAAAATTTGTTGTTAAAAGCATAACGTTAAGTGAACGTGGCTCGTTGTCAGTAGTAACATGACTTTAATTTCCAACCAAAAATACAACCTTGACGTCAAATTAGGCAGCAGCATCGTTCGGGGGATAAGACAGGATTCCGGCTGCTCCCCCTCTTCGTGAAAATTTACCGAGTCTGTTTTACTTTGTCATCTCCGGTTCATCCCGGCTGTCAACACGGGTATATTATAAATGCGAGCCAATTTAAAATTCATTACAAGGTGTAGAACCCGCCACACGCCCCTTGTCTGTCACTCCTCCGTCCACGGAGGGGGGTAATTGTTCGTCACTGGTACGTAAGCGGATCTCCGTGGACTGAGATGGAAACGAGACTTCGAGGACGAAGCGGGCGATGAAGAGAGAAGGAGAAAACTGTTGAGGGGTTCAGGGGTGCGGGGTTGACTCGGGCCGAGGAAAGGGAAAAGGAGAGGGATCGGAAAGGGGGTGGGAAAGAGGCAATCTCCCTCGTCTTGTTTATTTAAATAATGTAGGCGGAAGGGTGGGAGCAGAAGAGACGAGCGAGGCAAAGACAGAAAGAGAGAGAAATAGAGGGAGGGAGGGGGGAGGGGGGGAAGGCCAAGGGGGTTTGCCGGAAAATGGGCGACTACAAAGCCTTAAAATCCGCTAAGCTGTCGGGGGAAGCTGTCAGAAGCGTGTGACATCAGAGGAAACCCACCTGCCATACGAGCCACATTAGCTGCCACTTTTGGCTGGTTCCTCGTGTTACAGGCGAATGTTTTTTTTCCGTTCGCCAGAAATGTTTCAAAGCTATTCAATTTTGGCTTTTTTCCGTTCACGTACCATATAACCTACTAAGGTGAAAGTGACGAGGAAAAGGAATTCAGATAAAGCAATTGTCATCCACTGTAGCTTTTCCTTGACGAGCAAGTGAAACCCATTTTCAGTCTGGGTGGTTGTCTAAAAATTAATATTAGTCATCATCTAGTTGTAAGAAATTTATGTGCAGTACTGTATAATATATTCTGATATCGTAAAATAGTGAAACTATAAGATACACGTCACACATGAGGGTAAACGGTCAAAAAGTGAGCGAGTTTTGAGAATATGGATAATATTCGATTAGGATTTTTTATAGTTGAAATTGTGTGGATCGGGTTTGTTTAAAATTTTCTTCCCTTCCTTAAAATTAATAATCAATAAAAAGCATTCTTATTGACGATAACCATTTCACTCGATGACATCTTTTGCGGTTCTCACGATATTTCAACAACAGATTCAACCGATTGACTTCAGTTTTGAAGACAGTATTTCGGGATAGTTTTTTGCTCTTTACCACGGACCAAAATTTATGTCTTTTTTTCGACAATATGGTAACCATTTCAAGTTAAAACTCGCGTTTTCGCCATAATTTTGGAACGTTTTTACTTAAATTGTCAAGAAAATCATAATGATTGTGAAAAGTGGGTATTCGACGAAATTGAAATACATTGAATCGGTCGGTTTTGAAATGTTGTGGTCACCGCAAGACACGCCACCAAGCGGAATGATTGATATTTTTGTCGATATAACAGTACTCCTGATCAATTTCTTTTTTACTAGAAGAAAAAATCTGTGACCGAAGCTCAAATTATTATATATAATACCTATGAATAAAATGAACTCTAATCGAATGAAAAATTGATTCATGAATTTTCAAAATTTGAACTCGAATACTTCTTCAAACTTAATGAAATTTATTCATTTTACTGGACATCAAACTAACTGCAAAAGGAAAAAAATAATCATTTGATTGAACAAATTTAAATTATCTTATTGTCAGTAATCTTGAGTAATCAATTGATTGTATTGTACAGAATTTTTACGTGATTCGTATAAAAAAAGTATGTGGCTCAGGCAGAATTGTCCAAGTGTATACTAAGATTAGAATCCTTAAATAAACAGAATAACTTTTGGCGTGTTTATGCTTGATTGTAAAATTGTAGATGTGCAATGTTGTTTAAGCTCTGTTGCGTTTGTGGTTTAAAATCAACACTTGAAACACTATGTAAAGTGAATTACCAGCGCATATTGAACGATAAAGAAAGAGAAAATCATAAAACGTATTTTCAATTAAACAGTTTCAGCATCGATGCAACAAGAAAATGTTTACTGCATTTGTAACAAAAAAATCTCTTCGACACAAGTGCGAAATGATAATTCAATAATTTTAACACCATCAGGTGTTTGATAGGCATTAGATAGTGTTTAATTGGCACGAAACTGTGCTGCATTTTGGTAACAAATAGTAAAACGTTTCACGACTTTGATAATAATTTCCAGCTGACTCTATTTTCCATAATTGTAAAAATCAATCTAGAGGACTTCGCTGTGGGCAGCACAAATTTTCACGAGCTGTAAAAAAAGGTAGACTGTGTAATTTGCACAATATTTCTTAAGATGAAAAAACGTCTTACTACGAAACGGCAAAACTCGTGCCACCGAGAAAAGGTATGGCATGAAAAATTGTAAAACGGTAATTGGAGCAACGAACCCCCCTTCTTCCTATCCACCGGAGCGTAAAAAACCGGGAAACTCTGGTCCGAGAAAAAGTGGAAAGAGACAAGATATATAGATATAACGCTGGGAATAAAGAATTTACATGTTCGAGTTGCGCTATCAAGTCGGAGCTCCTCTCCTCCCCCAATTCTCAACCCCCGCGCCTATCGGCCCTGCCGCGAATCCAAGGCCAATCAATCGCTCCTGGAAGTCTCTTCTTTATAAATGAGGAGCGAGAAGGGAAGGTCGGGGTGGTAGCAGCTCAGGCAGTTCAGATATTCACGGGTTGATTACCGGGCGAAGGGGAGGAGATGTTGGCGGGGTACGGAGTGCTTGTAAATTCCCGGGAGGACGCCTAACTCGACAACTGACAAATTAGCCCCGCTTTTCGGCGACACTTGCGAAATGGGGTGACTACCGGTTGCCCCCATTCTTCCCTTTCTAGTCGGTCTTGTCTCCTCTCGGCAAACCAGGCGGCTCCGGTATAAATAGATATATATATACATACATGTATGTATGTATATGTGTGTGTATACCTATACATACACATTATGCTATTTCGTGCCGATCAAGGATGGCTGCCCCTCTCACTCCCCCTTTCTCGAAACGAGCTTCGAAACGTTGCGCCCTTCCTCAACTCAATTTTCTTGTTGACGGCCAGCAATACGTCTTCGAGTCGCGGTCAGCTGAGCCCGTTGCTATTCGTCACTTATGCAAAGAACACCGCGCTTTGCGCAATTTAATTGATATTAGCATGCATGGTTTAGTTTTGCGATTCCTGGATGCTTAGAGTTTGCAGTTTAATGATAACGTGGTCACACTTGCGCTAATTGGATGATATCACATCTCTCAAAGAATCGAATCAGAGTATTCATAACACTTCTATTTGACTCAATTAGGAAGAAGGTTTTTGATGAAAGAATTCGTTTTCAGTAGACGTGAGATTCATTGTCAGGTATAATTTGTACGAGTAATCGATACTCGGGATCCTTCTACCTAGGCAAAGTAATCATGCCTCGAAGAATAATGAATGGACAATGAGTTGTAGGACGTGGAATGCGAGTCCAAACAATTCAGCTGCTAAGCGTTGTAAACGAAATTGAACTGATTACTACCGACGGTACATAAAGTTAGCCTACAATACTTAAAACTGAATTCCTCGACTTGCAGACATGCCGTGAATGACATTCTGATTTTTAATGGGCTACTTGTAAAGATTTGTATTTAATTATTCTTAGGCAGATTCTCTTTTTTAGGTAGAACCTGAAATTTTTCATATATATTATTATATTTGAGTATGTATAGCCTACAGAACACACGATTTTTAAGAGTCGAAAGAAAAGGATGAACTTCCGCCTACTATTAAATGTTTTTGAATTTCTTCGAGACCGATTTGAGGAAGAAGTTCATTCAAAACTTATCTCAACTAGTTTAAAAAAATCACCCTAAAGACACGTCAGATATACATGCATGCAGGTCTAATTGACGTAGGGGTTCCTATGAAAATATACTCCTCGGTATGCGACATCACAAGTGACATAATAAGCTCTTGGTATGTAGCATGGAAGAAAAACATGGTCGTACACGTGTCGTAGATTCGTGCTATAAGTATATAATATATAACATACGTTAATATATTTGAGCATACATGCGTTATTTACCACTTTGAAAGTGACTTATACGAGGAATATAAGATAATATATACGTGAAATTAGAATCACATATGGCTTATGTGAAATTTATGACAGGATAACTAAATACAAATGAAAAGCAAAATTATTTTCACCTATAAACTGCAAATTTTCGTTATTCTCTTTGTTCTCAGCATAGGTATAAATTGGGATACACAAAGTCCGCGATACGTAGAGTTGAGAGTTGTACGTGAAATTCAGCTGCCGAATGGCGGGAGGAAGTGAAGAGAACTCGATGCTTGAGGTTCGGCAACTACCGTCTGGAGACCGGTGCTCCGGATCAACTCATCCTGCGGCATCTTTCCTGAAACTAGACCACAGCACGAGGCACCTAGATGCACCAAATTGCTTCCCAGTATGTACGAAGCCGATATAGAAATCCACGAATATGTCTGTTCAAAGTGTGCCTCACGCGGGTCTCAGGTATATAAGTCGAGTGCGTGGGTTAAAAATAACTGAGACGCCATCTGCCCATCGTCGCACATACGCGCTGATAAACACCACTCAAACATTAGGTCAAAAAACTCTGAGATCTTGGCCCGTGGACCCCTCCTGCTCTAGCTTTGATCTCAGAAGGTGATCCACCTCCACTCCAAGAGGCAATCACCCCCAAGGCGTTTCAGATTATGGGCACAAAAGACTTGGAGGTCTGCGGGCGCGGTGAAATTTTTATCGGAAGAGGAACTATCCTGCTTTTGCATGGCCGTGAATTGACGATCCGTGTGACGCATGAATAGGATCAAATTTTCGCATCGAAATATCACTACTTAATTCGGTATCGGAAATCAAAGTCATTTTCTTTTCATACGTTGAGTACAGTTTGCAATTCGATGCAACATAAGTAGAACTGATGTTTTATTCTGCGTCGTAATGTGCTCGTCGAGGATTATTATAAGCTGAACCAAAATCTTAAGTATTTAATATCTTCTTAATGAAAATAAAGACAAAAAATTAAATGTCCCGTGAAACAATCGTTCACTCACATCTTATGGACTGATTCCTAGTATTTGTCGTGAACAATTGTTGCCTGGCGTTATTTCACCTTAGGAGCAAAGTGCATGTGTCAGTGAACTTTAAAGTATTGTCCACTGGGCTAATCAAGAGTAACCAACAAATCAATACACTTCTCAAAATCAATGAGTAGAAATATTTATATTTCATAGATCTAGAATCAGTCAACTTAGAAAAATAATAACAATGTAGATCGGCAACACGGAAATTATTTTCAAACAACACAGATTTTTAAGACCGTGAATGATAAGAATCATTGGTATCGTGAACGTTCAAGCGTGTTGATATTTCAGCTCATCGAATATGATAAATTGTTAATAGTTGTCCGAAAATTATCATTCTATTTTTCTTCAATATCGAGTTGTATTAAGATTGAATTTCATCGTTGATCGGATTATAATATTTAAATCTTACAACTCTTAAAAAAAAAAATATTTTTCTCTCCAACAATTTTATCCCAAGTGTCTTTTTTCATAAAATAAAAACTGCTTCACGAGACTCGGAAACTCTAACGATCGGAATTATTGATTTAATTTGACATTACCAATGGTACTAACAATCGTTAAACTAAAATTGGATAATAAAACTTGATCCTTTAAACATATCATTAATCCCCGTTCGGTGTATTCTGAAGATAAAAACTTCAGAACAACGTGACTGAAACTATATACTTTGACATTTGATCGAAGATAGACTCGATTAATCCAGTATAAATAACTGGTGCACTGGTTACACATTTCTATTTTTATAAGTTCTGTACTTCAAAGCAAGTCTGAAAAGTCCTGTCACTCATTCTTATCATCACAAGTTCCGTACTTCATAGCTCGTCTAAAGTGTCTTGTCACTAACGGGCAATAAGTTGCTGCATTGCGTGCAGGGACATAAACAAACATTTGTAGGCAACTGACATGCCTGTACCTGTACACGTTGCTGCAACCGTTGCTGAGAAAGTTTTCCGGCAGTAGGTTGTAAGGAGTGGTAGACTCCGAGAGGCACCGCAGCCCGAAGCATCTTCTAGAGAGGATAATATAGAAGGTCTATCCTCGGAGTCTCTAACTTAGCCACGTACAATTACCATACATCTCAGTACTACTCGTATATAGCCAAGCCAGGTTATATACGCTTAGACCAGAGTTATGGATGGATACGCTAACTTCTACCAGCTTAGCGCTATTCAAGATATATCGCGTCCCATTTCCCTGGGCTTATTTCCCGGTTCCATACTTTGGTTTGCAGAAGCAAGAAAAACAACGGAACCAACTTTGCGAAGTAAGAGAAAATCTTGGCTGAAAAGGTATCACTCGCCTTTTCGTGAAAATATATGAACCATTCCATCGAGTAGCAACGTAGATTTCAACGTCCATTTTGGTACGAAGGAAAGGGTACTTGTACGACGTTCTACAATGTATGATCATGAAATCGAAGCGGGCTAACGACGAGGAACGAAAGTAGCGGATGTCAAGGAGACCTGGGAAAATTCACAAGGATCTGAAAAGAACTGATTTTCCTTGGCCATTGTCGGCACAGTAAAACGTTTCGTTCGCTGTCGTCCACCAGACTGTACCGCGCAGGACTCGTTGATCGATGGGCGCCCGTCAGTTGGCAACAGTTTTAATTAAACCACCCTCGAGATTAGCTCCCCCTTCCGCGACCAAACGCCTGTTTCCGACTCATTCTAATTGTTTTAAATCTCACCCCACAACAGGGCAGAGTTTCACCCGCGAGTCTTAGGGGAGAAAAGAAAATATATCTATTAAAAGAAAGAGAGGAAACCACGAGGCCCATCAAGGTGACAGATTCCGCGGTTTAAGTGACGTTTATAAGATCTTATAAGAGGAGCTTCGCTCCAGCAGCACCCCTTCTTACAATTTTCATCCCCAATTGTATCCCCATGAATTCGTTCTATTAATTTCTTTCGTCCCACGGTTATTCATCACTTTGCAGACTGCAGCACGCCTTGGCATTTCGGATATGTTCGACCGTAGGGCTCGTGTCAGATCAGGATTTCTCGGAATCTCTGCCACGTCTGGCATGTGACGGGAATGTCCGCACGGGTGACGCCTTGGCACACCGTCGCCCTTCGTCTTCTTCGTTTCGTCGCCCAGACATCTTGGACCCCACAAAGATTCGAGCAGCATCCAAGTGTTCATCGGACAACGACGACTTCTCGAAAGCCAGGAGACCGAACGTCTGTCAAGCTGAAGAACCGCGCCGCAGATTCTAGCGAACGGCGATGTTTCACACCGCAAATCACAACCCTCAAGGGACTCTGGTAATAGCTTGGTGAGATCGTGGTGTCTCGTCGAAACGTAACAGCCAGGGTCTTGCCATTCTGTGGTTGAATGAATGTCAGAATTTTTAACTATCATAAGAGATTTCCCCTGTGTTTGTCAATAATTCAATTAGAGATTACCTCAAATGACTTATGACTTCGTGAGACTCGTTGTGCAAAGGATGAGAAAATGTGACCTTAAAATCTGATCCAACTTAAAAAATGATGCCGAGGCATGGAACAAATAAATGTAAATATACTTAATTGGTGCTTATGTCAATTTGAAAATCTGTTCCCACTACACCCTTGGTTCCACTATATCTCCTGCCCAAGGCCAAGATATCAAGTTTCCATCCCGTCCCTTTAACATCATTTCTAGATCTATCCAGTCTTAGAAGATCCCTGTCCGATCAAAATCGAAATCTCAAAGTATCGTTGATATTTCATTCGCGTCCCGATTGAACGGGTGGGTTGATTGCTATTTTATTCTAGACTTGGCCGTCAATGCGTGACAGTTTGTACAAGGGAACGACGAAATTAATATCATTGACAATCAAGATAAGTACATTGCGATATGTAAAAGAAAAATACATTGAGATTAAGGAAACATGTTTGCGTATAAAAAAAGTTTAGAGAACGTCAACAAAATGAACTTGAATCGTAACGAACTGATTACAATCATAAAAAAATATTTGACGGAGTACAATTGTCTGAGAAATCGTGGAATACTACTGAAACTAGACGATTGTTGCTCAAACCCTGAGACGATCAGAATCCTCGCAGTGGCGAGATATCTCTGAGGTTCAACTGCAGGGTGAATTAAAACTGGCTCGTTCGTAGTAATTCAAACTTATCCGAGTCTGAATCGAGCTTCCACCCTTTCCACCCTCATCGGAGCTAAAGATTCCCTTCGTGTCACGCTACCTTCCTCGAAGAATTTCACAGGGTTTGCACCTTCCTCCGGCGAAACGACGAAGCGATGAACCCCGGAAAAACGGAAGTTGGAACACGCGACGCGTAGAAGACGTCCTTCTACGCCATGGCCGAAGAAATCGTCCCGAAAAGAGTGACCTCAGGAAGAAAAGCGGCAGAGGTTGGACGGCTATCGCCAGGCATTGCGTGTGGCGAGGTCATCCCTCGACTTCGTCGACGATTTATACTCTCGTCCCTCGGACCGAACCAACTAGGGCTGTAGCAGAGTCCACCCACTAAGTTGCACAACCCTACTAGGACGCTCGACGTCGAGGCGGATGCCGTTAATATATCGCCTCCTGTCCTGCTGCTCGAAGTCTTCCACTTTTATCGGCTTCCTCAGGCTTTCCGACTTACCTCAGATTCCGCGATGAAAACCGTTGAAAAAAGTCTTGAAAGGTAAAGATTTTCAAATTCTGATTCTGTCGGGATCTTGTGGAGGAAGTTAAAGAAATCTAGAGGATATGTAGAGCAGGAATTTACATACAGGGAACAGTTTTATCGCGTCTTGGGTACGAGCTATCCGAACAGATCTGCGGGCAGAGTTCCGAGCTGGACGCGATATATGGACAACCAGGGTCAGGAAGTAACGCTGGATGGATTTATGGTCATCCACGGTGTGCAGGAGATGCAAATCGGCAACTTGCGAGAACTAAGCCTCGCCGAATTAACTCAAGAATCGATCCGACGAGCCGGAACTTCGTCGCCTTGATCCCCGTTAGCTCAAATCTGCACTCGTGAATTCCTTTGAATTGTACTTATTAGATTACTGAATAAAGATTCTGCATCCATACGTGCGATATGAAGTTTCTCAAAGTTTTAAATTCGTAGAAAACCGAGCGGAATATTTTAGATAATTCGAAATTATCTCTCTATCATTCAAATTCTGCACGGAGAATAAACAACAGTGTATGTTCGTTACTACGAGATGACTTGGTATCTATTTACTGGCTAAAAAACTATTTTCATTACTAGGTTTTTCCAGATTCTCATCATCTCAAAGTTTTAATTAAACTAGAGAATTTTCAGAACTATTTTCATTACGTTACTTGCATGAAGCTAGAAAAGCCTTTTACCCCTTCATATTCGTATATCTTAATTACCATGATACACATTACACAACTTTACTTAAAAAATCGCTTCTTCTCAATTACAATAGTTTTTACTTTGTATATTCCATTAAAAAATGTGAGTTGTTCCGAGCTGTACTTGTTCTGACTTCAAACCGATTTCAAGTCTAGACTTCGATTATCCTTCGACGAAAAAGAAATCAATAACCGTTATACTTTTGACAAAGTTCAATAGGCAAACGGGGTTTTCTTACAAAATTGGTCTTGTGATTAGACCAGTGCTGAAAATTTGCCAGTATGCTGCGAGATCAGTAGTAAAAAGAAGATAAGTCAGGAAAATTTCATGTGTTAAGTTGACGCGAATAATGTAACTCGTTTAAAAACATCGCCAAAGGTGATTTCGGTGTACTTATTCAATGGGAGATAAACGAAGAGTAATTCGCGCTAGATACTAACAATAAAAGCAGCCCGAGCGACTCCGATTCATGCAGGTTTCAATTCGAACGACTGGACGCGGTGCTGCTTAACCGGAGCCGTCACGCACCCCTCGGGTCTAATGAACCGCAAATGCGTTTTCTTAACGACGCTGTTAATATTTAACCAAATGCGATCCCTGTCGGCATTTAGAAACCCACCCAGACCGTCGTACGTCACAGGGTATAAGGTAGCTCCAAAATTTCGGGTCATCGACTTTCTCGTTGACCCCTGGCAACTTGTTCGCTATTCTTCGGCCGAATCACGGTGTAATTGGGAAAAAAATAAATAAATTGGGTTACCTGACTGCCGCTCTTAAATGTCGGGCATTCCACGTGTAATTGGCTGAACCGAAACTGTCGATCTCTCGAAAGCGGTTAAAACTTGATAAAAATTTTTCGATAGTGGATAAGAGTATGTCTGATTTTTTGAAGATTTTAATCTGAAAAACTATCTGGTCTTCTCTGAAATCTAGTAAATAGTAGAAAAGACCCTGATTTTGAACATTCCTTGAAATCCGGAATTTTTTTTGGTAATAATTTCGAAAATATTTCTCTGTTAGTTTGAAAAAGCGCGCTTGCAGATATGAATTAATTGCTAAATTATTTTTTAATTTGAAAAGAAAAAAACAATAATTTATCAACGCATAATGAACACTCTCCAAATTTGACGGAAACAAAGTAACTAATCAAAATTCCTGTTCACTGTATTTTTTGGATAGATTACATCAACTCATTAAATCCTTAGGAACCACTGAATCAATAGAAGTTTTGGTTTTGTACTGTATTTCATTTGAATTTTCAAATACTTTCAAATACTTTTAATTTGAAAGAACTGTATTTGGCCCAACAATGAAATTCACACACGTTTTTCTATATCGACAGAGTAATATTCTCGAAAATTTTTCTCTTTCGTGGTTCCGTCAATCTTCCAAACGTTTCCTAGTCAACCCGCAATGACAATCGGAAGTCCCATCATTTTCCAAGTTTTGGAAAAATACAATTTTAAAAAAAGAATTGGTTCAGAGGCGATGGAATATAGCGTAGCAGTCACATGGCGACCGGTAGACCATCGGCCTCGTCTTGAGTTTGGGCTTAATTGCGTATGTTTATGCCCCTTTGCTTTTCTCCGACTAAAAGAAGTACGTGACATGTTTATGAACAGCCCGGTCCACTAATGCTCGATGCCCTCAATCAACCTATTGGGTGAACCGCCCCGACCCCCAACCATCCTCTTCGAGCCTCCGCTCTCCACTACTCGGGGGCGTATTGATCTTTGGGGGCGCTTTGATCTACGAAAGGGTCCCCCGCGTACACACACGAGCGTGATCACACACTAGCCCCAAGCAAGAGCTCTGCCGGTGCACGTCCTCCTCAGCTGGTAAGTTTATCAAGGAATTCTTTAGTCTGCGACAGAAGTGCCCGCTTAATTACAAAAATGAGTTATCCGTTCGGTGGCGAAGTGGCTTAGTTAGTGACGAATTCCAACGTCAGGAAAAAATCTTGAGTCGAGGGAGACCTTTTTCACCCTTAGTGTCGTAACACGGTGTGTATATACTTGCTGTGGAAGACGAATGAATCCGCAATTAATCATTCGTCAATTTTAGTCTCGGCGTACAAAAATCCTCAAACAAGTTGAGCCGGAGGCCCCTAGCGGTTCCCTAAGGGAAAAATAAACGTGATCGGCTTTTCCGTTGAAAAATAGCGATTAAAAGTAATTTAGCTTCACGCCCCTTCTCTCTCTCTTGCCCTTCTTTTACCTTCCTCTCTTTCCCCTCAGACTATAGATCAACGTGGCCGTTCGGAGCGAGAATATTTAGGGCGGTAATTGCTGGTATATTTTATTAGAATTGCACACCAACTTGGCTATCTCGTAAATTTTCTTCGGAATGTCCCAGAATTTTTACACTCAGAGTAAATGCATACACACCCACGTTTATCACCACGAGCTGATTCTTCTACTCCAAAATTCGATCTTCCAACTTCTTCCTTTCTTCTCTCTGTCCATTTCATAAACAGCGTCTTATTACTAGACCACGTCGACAATCCCTTCGGCGTATTTATGCCACGCAATAAATTGGTAACCCTCAATGTCAGCGTCTTCCCATTATTCGGGTAATTAAACTCTCCAAGATCCGGGGACACGTAGCCTGGGGGGTTTGCGTTGAGGCCTCGTTTGATGTAGCTAAATGCGTTTGACAACGGAATATCTTGTCGTTCTCTCTATCCCTCTCTCTCTCCATGTGTACCAGATTATCCGTCGTCTTTATAGCCCTGAGGATAATTTGTCTGGTGTATAACGGAGGTACGGCATAAAGACGAAGCGGACCAAAACGCGAAGGTACCTTTGCTTTCATGTTAAGTCATCGGTTATTTAATGCTACTAATTACGCGAAGAATATCAATTAGTGTACTTAAGCAATGAATGATCTCGATCTAAGGCTAAGAGCTTGGTTGAATCCCGAATTATGAATGTGGATACGAGAAGGGTTGAGAATCCATGCGTTCGGTTAGAACCTCATGGGAAATTCTTTCCGAGTAAAAGGAAAACTGGACATCGACTGGCCCCTACATCGAAACGAGCTAAGCTACACCCCTAATATTAATTTAATAACGTCAAACGTGAACAATTGACAGGCAATATAAGAGATCGAGTGATCGTGGAACAAGGCGAAGTCCACCGGAAAAGAGAAGCAAAGAGAAACCCTTCTGGTTGTCGGGGCAGTTGTCCCAACTTCCCAGCTAGTTAGGAGAAAACAACGACCAAGGGTAACCCTTCCATGGGCTGTCACTGGAGGCAAGTGCCTTTCCAATACAATAGAAGTTGTTCTAGTTGATTTCATCACGCCGTCGTTCAGTGCTCACCCTTTCGAAGAGGGAATAAACGCTAGGGTCAGTCAGGGGGTCAAACAACGTAAGGATTTCTAACAAAGGGTCAACTGCGCCACGGGACAAGACTGCCTTCTTAATTTCCTCTCCTGCGCTTTCTCTTTCCTCGTGACAGGAAACGTCTTTTGCTGTCTGTGGACCCCACTCTTTCCAGTAATGATCATGTGTACGAAGTACGCGTACAGACAACGACCAGGTCTTAGTGTCCCAAAGCAACAACACCATATGGGTGACCTGAAAATCGGTCTATTGCACGTAACAAGAAAATTTCTCTACTTTTCCCAGCTGAATTTTTATTTCGTTTTACCTAAGTATTGTTATTTGATTCTCTTTTATCTCAAGTAAATCATATTTGTTTTTAAATATGAGGTAAAATTTATCATCTTGTTACTAGAATAGTGGGACTAAAGTTGAAACATGTTTTGCATTCGGGATCTTGTTAAAAAAAATATATCGAAATTCGATAATCACAATAACGAAAATAATTCTTCAATCTTCAGTATGAACCACAAACTTAACGTCTCTCAATTGTTTTCTACACAAAAACAATAAGTTTGTGAATCATGAATGCAGCACCTTTAAAGTGAAAACTTATAGACTCGTTTCTAGTTTTGTTTGCTGAAGTTTGAATTTTGAAAACCAACGTCCGGATAAGCATATGCTACTAAAAGATTATTTGTTGACCCTGTATAAATAGGCTTCTTGATTGGTGGGTTATCGCGAAACGATGAATTCGAATACCTACTTGTCGAAATCACGGACGTGTAAGCAGATGAACGGCGGTCGCGGTGTGAAAAAATAGATCGGTTGCTCAAGAGCGCGGTTCACCGCACGAGCTGCCGCTTAGGGTACTGTTAAAGCCCTGTACACACAGTGCGTTTTCCGTGTTCAACTGCCTGCAGGCTACACTGTCCGCCAACTTCAGGACTATACGTCCTTTGCTACTTCCCTACGATTTTCCGTTGCCACCTACGACGAGAACCATGGGAAAATGGAGATCACGACGCTCGATCAGCAAGCTCCAAAGAAGTAAAAGCCGCAGCAACACTTGGCGCTCGCAAGCTCAGCCCAAGCGATCCAGCACGAAAAAACACTCCGTGTGCACCAGGCTTTAAAATACGGGACGAAAGCGTGTCGTGAGGTCACCCTGGCGGTATAAATATTTAAACTCCCGAATTAAGCTTAGATGATAAAGTGGCTCTAAGTGAGCAGCTCGCGCAGGCCTCTGGCTCCTATCAGCCGCAGGAGCCGAGCAGCTCACTCATACCGGAGACCAACGAGCGCTTATATACCGCCGGGAATAATCTTCTGAGTGTGTCTTGTCGAGAGCAAACCTGTCAATCCATGGACGAGCAGGCCTATATCGAGACGCCAGTCAAAAACGCGGTGTCGCATGACGTCACGGGACGACGACGTCCGACTTCGCGGCACCGTCGTCGTCAGAACGTGCGTGGCGAGACGCCGATAAACCGAAGCTTTGCAGGAACGTTTTATTCCACTCAAGTGCTTCTGGAAATACAATATTCAGCTCTGACCTTCGCTCGGTGGTACGGAGGTTAGGAAATTTCATTATCTCAAAGTATCTACGGTGGGTGCAGGTCAATGCAGTTACACGCAACGGTAGACTTCTGCAAGAGTTTTGACATTGGGTTTAGCATATGTATAAATGAATCGAATCATTTGAAACCATTTTCAAAATTTCGGAAATCCTTGAAATCAGGTCGAACCCAACAAGATATGAAAATTTTTACACGTGATGTTGCATACTCCGAGGTGGATGGATGACGTATTGATTGAAAATGTTGATCCCCTGCGGTAATAGACTTCTGTATCAGGGTTTCAATACCCTTTTATCCGATGGGTATAAAAATGCACCAAGAATAGATATGCTCTGCAGTTGCGATGCTGGGTCGTTCCAACTTTATTGCAAGGGCGTTAGAGGACGAGGGTGTGACGAGGGGACTAATGCACGGTCAAGTGCTAATTACCCTTGGAGTGGTGTTTCCTCGTAACAGCACCAATTTTATGAACCCCACGACGTGTAAGAACGTCTTTACCGAGGAAACGAACCTCGCTCGACGTCATCTCCGGGGTCGCGAGTGGCCAGCCGGTCTTTGCTTCGGAAAGAGAGATAGAAATGAGAAGAAAGAGGGTAGACTCCTAGCGGCGATCGATACCTCAAAAGCTCAAGGTGCACAAAACAGAGGTAAGAGGAAGTCCCTTGCGGATGGGAAGGACGGACCCTGCGCTTTGTTCGACGTTGTTGGATAGCGGTGGTTGTAAAAATGATAACGGATGGCCAGGGAGCTAGGTGGACCACGGGTCGGGACTGCTGGGTAATGAAGTACGGTCTGTATAGACGATGCCTCGTCCACATCTAGTTTGCCCATCCTAGGAATTCCTCCCGGGATAACGGTGATCCGAATTTACTTGCAACTTAATCGCTGCAGAGAATTTTCGACGCGGGATGAATACGTTGTTTTAGGGATACTCCATAATGCTATTGTACGTAGGTATGTTAATAGAAAAAAGTTTCGATTTTCAAACGCTTTTCGAACCACAGTTCGCTTCAGATATCAAGTACTTCTAGCAAAAAGTATTTCCTAAATTTATGTGTTGATTAGTAATGAATTTGAAGGCAAGATGCAAAGTAAAGTTTGTTTCTTCTTATGCATCTTTGTAATATATTTTTCATTACTATTGTTATCAATATTCTAAGTTACAAAAGAATATAGGCGTGTTGATTTTATTTATGTATCAGTATTTTAATTACTTGACTAATAACCTTTTCAATATTAAATTGTTAATTGAGAATCAAATTTATGAGCTGATGTGTCTATGACGTTGATATTATTTCTCAACTCTGAAAAACTGAGGAAGAAATTTTGAAAAATACCGCACATTTCTTAAATATTTTTTAAACGCAATAGTCAAGATGTGAAACAGTCCTTACATTTGGGGTATTGCATCCCATTTCGACCTGCGTCTGACCCTTGACCTCTCGAATTTGGCCCACGAATTTTTATATGATTGTTCTCGCATTAAAAAGCACTATTTTCTTTTTTTTTATATTTTTCCGACACCGTTTTAATTTTCTGCAATTTTTTAAAGTCATTTTATCGCCTGACACAATTTAAAAATCTGAAAAAATTCTTAAAAATCGGGCGTCAGATATAAAAATTTTTAAGCCTAGAGCCAAAGTGGGGAGATTTTTCCTTTTTACTGTTTTAAAGCTTTTTCCAGAAAAAAACGTTGCGAAATTAGAAGCAGAAGTCATTTTATTATAGATGGTTGCTGAAACATTTTCATATGTTAGTTTTATTATCTCAAATAAGGTTTTTTTTTATGAATTGATCGTAATTGGAAAAACCTTTATTAGCAAAATATCTCTATTTTTTTTTAAGCCGGAACCAATACGATCTGGTTTATTTAAAAGAACATATTTTCGAGTGTTAATCCCTAGAATTTTTTTTTTTAATGCTTCAGGTCCGGAATATGGATTTTTTCGTAAAGCTCGACTCGATTTTCTATTGTTTGTAAATTTTTCATTTTTCATTACATTTTCGGTTTGCGTGGAAGGTTTCGCACACTCCACAAGGTATATATCCATCGTCTCCGTGAGAAGGGTGACGTACAAGGATCATGGCATAAAATCATTTAGCAATAACTTTCGGATATATAAAGATGGGGCATAAAGGCAATGGGACGCGTTGGTGAGCCGACCTTCTTTTGCCCTTGAATACCGGGTGCGCGGCATTTGCCAATCGGTCGGTAATTCCGATTGGCTTCGCCTTTCAAGATTCACTTCGGTCAGAAGGAGTTGATGGCAGCATCGTGCAATGCAGGAGACGAGAAACTGTGGAGTCATTTCACTGCCGAAACTCATTACCATTCGTCAATTTGAAGTACGCTCCGGCAAAGTGACCAATGGCTCTCTATATTCGGGTAATGGCTACGGACCGGCATCCGTCACCCCGATCCCAGCAACTCCTCGTCCAGCTCAGTCGACTCCTGGACCAGGAGCGAGCAGTGAGTGCGCTGGGTTATGGGTGTAACACATAAGCGCCCATCACCCTCTGGGAATTCTCAAGCGACAGATTGGCCTTCCCTTGAACGGCTGAACTGCACGACGTGAGGGGTGGAGAGGGGGTAGAGACTCGGCCAGGTTCAAATGAGTTTCACTAACGAGTTGACAAATCGAGTCTCTCGGGGCTCGTGGCGAGTTGGACCTATAAAGCAAAGGTCGAGGGCTGACCGAGGCTGACCGGGGGCACAGATCACCCGTTATTGCCAGCGGTCGTTTATTGCTCTTGTTCCTACTCTTGTAATGAATTACTTCCAACCGCGCGAACCTGTGGACGATAGGAGGCTCCATTTATTTGCGAAGTAAATGCCGTCTAGGTGCCCGACGTTCCCGAGGTACAATAGCAGTCCCTATCCTTGCCACCTTCTTCGTGGGACTTTCCCTCCCAAGGACAGCTGCCAATCAACCCTGCCCGGGCGAAGAATTATCGAGCGAATATCCCTGTTTACTTACAGTCACGGGTAGATGCGCCCATCGACTCGAAGGTCCGCCAAATTCTGTGCTTCGAAGTTCTAACCAACAAGGATCTAATGTAGGATCCTCGAGGTATCCACTCGAATTTTTTTCTACATCTTCCAAGATGCACCTTCGTATGAGCAAGATCGTTGGATTCGGATTAACGCTTCTCACAATAAAAGATAAGCGTTATATTTATTTATTATTAGTCAAACGCCTGGTTGTGTCACTTTTGTAAATTTGATGTTTGAGAATATTACTGTGTTTCCAACTATTAAGTGTCACTTTTTGATAAATTTTATACGATTTAATGAGAGGATGAACTTAATTCATTCAGCCAATTCTGCGATGCCATTTTGCCAAATGAAATCAATTTAGCGGATCAGTTATTGATGATAACATTTGTGTAATTATTCTCGCTTTTGCCAAAATCCATGTAGTATAAAAAAATTCGTTACACGTTCTGGATAGAAACATTTTTTATCCTGTTTGTGCACACTCCTCACGATTGATTGAATTTGTAAGAATGTTTTTTTGGATAGCCAGGATACTCGTAGATATTTGATGCTCGGATCAATGGCCGCATGTGAAAGTAACAAAAAATTCAGGCCTGTAAAAAATTGCTTCTATAATGATCGAGTTTTCTCCATTAGAGGTCGTGTGAAACTACAGATAACTCTCGTACTATCCGGACCGATTCGCACACTATCCCAGGCGACACACGCAATCCCATTAGGGCGATCATCTCTAACAGTTTTTTAGCAACATCAAAAGCATAAGTAAATAATAAAATTTACGAAAAATTTAAGAATAAATTAATAAAAGACAAATTTTATTTATGATGTATTTACGATGTTAGAGAACCTAATTTCAAGTAGAAAAACGTTCCAAAACTATATACCTGTGAACGATCTTGGTGCGTGGTAGTGCGAGCATAAGGAACATATCGCGTGTCCGTTTGACTAGGATCACGCCAAGACACGATGTTCTTCCATAGTCCTAATAAGTTACCAAAAACTGATCACATGGGATTGCTGACGCGATTAGAAAAACGAATCATTGTTTTCAGATTGCCGCTTTCACATCGATGCAAACAAGAATTTTGAAATCATTGTCATTAAAAAGCTTACTTTTTAGAATGACGGTAGCCAGTTCAAATGCCATTTTAACCTCCTCTCCAACGTTCTTTAGAAAAAGCAGGCACCCTGATTCAACAGAAAATACTAAATGAAGCCCAGGGCTGTTTTATAAGTAAATATACAGGGTATGCGAGCAATGGAAATGGCGATCAATTATAGCAGGCTCCTGAGTTGGATCCACGCGATCTTGAAGCACAGAACAGAGAGGGCTTACTTGACTAGCTATCGTTCAAGGCTGATCCGACCTAGCCGAAGCCGTCATTTCAAGGAACGATGTATGGATGGGTGTACCTACAAGTATACGCTTCGGCGTCTACCCACACGTGAACGCGGATGCGATCGAGTCGGGCGGCTGCATCCACCAAGATACACCCTGTTATTTTCTGGAGGGCAAATTATCCTCCAGGCTGCAGTGCTCTCGATGTACTTGATGCTTGTGGAGACTTGCCGCAGCAGCGGCCAGGCTGCATTACCACCGTAGTTGCACAGAAGAAGTAGCCTCTTCGCGCACGTATCTCCAACAACCACGCCGCATCAAGGCACGTCCTACTGGATTGCGGGCGAATCATTCCCCGTGCTACCTGGCATAGCTCGATCATCTACCTTCCGGAGAGTCCAAGAGACTGACGTAAGTTTAAGTCGACATTGAGTTCGTCGCAGAATATCGTGACTCGTGGAGAAGTACTTATCGGTTTGGATATACTTAAGATATGAACGAAAGAATGATTAAGTCTCACTTTGAAACATCCCATGTGCCTGGAATAGAGAAGCGAAGTGCACAGAAGTCAAGGTGCAAAGTTTTAATGACAAAAACCCAATTACCAGGGTAATCGCGCCACACCATTCGATACAAACGAAATTCGGCAGGATGGATGATGAACTCACGGATGGCTCCCACTGATGGTCTCGCGGCTGTTGTTAATGGTGATTTGTGGCCACGGCTCCTTTCCAGTTCAATTATTGGATTAATTGGTTCGTAAAGAGGTGGAAGAGAAAAGGACAAAACAATGCCACCTCGCTTTAATTACCTGCCATTTCCATTATACCCTTTCAGCTCCCGACCGCCCAGCTTCGAGAGATCCACGCCGTAGCGGTTTCATTCTTAGCAACATGCCATCTCGATCGTCATACGAAATTTCTCAAAAACGTGATAACTGTGTCATGAAAACGCAAATAGTCTCATCATGAGTATATAGAAAGTAATCATCTTGAATCGATTACTTGAGTTTCGTTGCGTGTCGGTTTTCATGCCCTTCTCCCCCTCTTTTCTACAAGTATATGCTCCAAGAATTGGCTCACCCTCGTTTCGTTTGTTACATCGTTCAAGCCTGAAGTTACCACAGACCTTCTTCTTTTTTTTCTAACACCCAACTACCATTCAGTAAACGCACGAACTTTCCCCTGATGACTCTTTTTGTCACGACTGTTACGCGTCACCGCAAAGACGATTAGGAATGAAGTAAAAAGTGGCTGTCATAAAAGGAAATTGAATGAACGCTCGTTTTTCCTGGAAGAAAAGGAAACTTTCTCGATATTCGATGATTAAGACGAAACGATGTACCCAGTGGGGAAGAAGAATCAGTCAGTCTAAGGATCCTGGAGTAAGAATTAAGGCAGCTGGGATCGCTGATCTCCTCAACTTTTTTCGGAACGATTAACATCTTTGCGCACTTTTGCAATTCTAATTGGCAAGCTCGTGTAGTTGTTGAACTACCAAACATTGACGAGTCGATATGATTCTTGTGATTCTACATACTTTAGTGAAGCACTAACACATATACATATATGTTCCTAACAAACAACGTTTTTTTTTCACTAAAATCGGCATCAAGAGTTGAGAAATCCTTTTTCCGCGACAGTGTTTGAGACCTTTTATTTTAATCACTGACCTCTCATCTTTATCTTGGGAGCATCCGGTGAGAAGGACTGTAGATTGCGGGATCCCGACAGTGTATGGTGCTGGGAAGGTATTGTCGCTCCATGCCATGAGCAGCTCCATCGCTTAACACGCTCTAGGGTCGTACTAGTACCGAACCATGAACCTTTCCATGGTACTACAGACTTATAATATATCCAATAACTTATTTCTATTCCAATACGCGAAAGAAATAACATCGGAACAAGTTGAGCCGTTCCCATGAGACTCTGGACGGGTTCGTAACAGTCAAAAGTTCAGCTTGCATGTTGAGGATGCTGTGTGGATGGAAAGATGACGACGGCAAGACTCGGGAGCAGAAAAATCAACCCAGATCGAAATAGGTGCAATTGCTACTCACGTGGTAGAATCAGTGGAACAATTACCTACACCGTGAGCCATGGGGTAAGAGGTCTGCCAGAGTAAATCTGCAATTAGATTTTCCACCTAGCTACTGTTGCAATTATTATTGGAGGAATAACGAAAAATAATTGTATATTTTCGAAAAACAGGAATCAAACTTTTTCCTCACAAAATTTTCCCTTAAATTTAAATATATTTATGTAACGCCATCATGATTTACGCTTGCGTTTTTTACTGAAAGTAACCATTTCTATGACAGGTAAAAAAAAACAGGAAAACGTACCGGTACTTAAAGTGTTCAAATTTGTACTTTGCGAATTTGCGATTCGAATACGAGCCAAGAAAAAAATAAGAAATCGTAGTAAGCCAGTAAGAGGGAAAGTTTTTTTTTACACTTTGCAATATTTATCTTCTTTTTGTGTTTACGCTCATATTTACTTGATACCTGCAAACATTGCAAAAAACTAAACACCCCGAAGTACTCTTGTACCATGAATATTACGAGATATTTATTAAGATACAAATGAAAATATGTAAAGTAAGGTAAGATTGTGTTTAAAAAAAATCGTCAAACACCCACACTGAGACGATAATAACGTGAAGCATGAGCCATTATAGTCTTCTGAAGTTGCGAAGCATGTTCGCTTGTGAGCCCAAGATAATAGTGAAGTTGGGTAGTTTTCTGGTGGACGACTTTGGGGACCTTCTGCTCGTCCGAAGCAATTTGACGCAGTGTTCTCGGTTACGTGTCCGGAGTGCAGAGGTCCTGATTGCGGGGGGAGTTGATGAGCCGAACATCCCTCCCGAGTGGTGCGGAAGGCGCGAAAGACAGACGGGTATAAATCTCACCCTATATTATTTCTGCCACCCTAAAAATGGTGAATGCCTATTTCGCGATCCGAGGGGAAAGGTTCAGCGCAAACACGACCGCGCGACGTTACCTCTGACCAGTACCACCGATCAACCCTGAACATCAGAACATTCTGCTTTGATGCTTCCAAGGACCTTGTCAAAATATTTGCAAACCGTCCTTAGACCTGGTTCCCATTGCCGAGGGGATGTCATCATTCACTTTATACGTAGGGACCTCCGCGTAAGGAAATTTGAAATCATTAGCGGTTGGTTTAAAGTGCGTTCAACTGCAGAATATGCTTTGTCAGAATTAAATCTCGCCGATCGCAATGGATGAGTTAATACAGCTGGGAAAAAATTGGATGAGTTCCATGGCTGGAATGGATGGAACATCGCGTCGTGACCTTAAGGGAAAACAATGTCCTTTGTGGTCATATTTTTACGGCATAGGAAATCTGTGCCGCGGTAAGATGATTGATCTCAAACAGTAACGATTGTGTTACTTCAGTGGCAAGCTACAGAATGGATTGAATCTTAAATATCTGCCACATAATTTTCTGACACGTCCAAATGTCACTTAACAAATAAAAAACTCATTGTGAGTTTGGTATTACTTTTGCTTGATATCCAAATTATCAAAAACTTTTTATTTACTGGTACTTAAGAATTGTTCAGTGACTTTTCTCCTTTTTGTGTCTAAACAACAATGGGAAGATCATTGTAGCTTAGGAATGTGTTATTTCAATATTTACACAATATCCAACTATTTCGTAATCATATCTACAAAAAGCATCAACTTTTAATAGCCGTGACAGGAGATCGATAGCAAATTATATAATTTTAAGACTTTTACACATTCGACAATCATTCATCAGCTAATCAGTAAATCACTGAAAGCTCGTGATAACGGATCGCAAATCCAGAAAACCGACGATATCCTTTCAAATCAAGTAAAAGGAACTCGCGCTTTCTTTACAGGCACCCTAGGTTGCGAAGGTGCAAAAGTAACTTCCATCTAGGAGTCGAATAATCGGCAGGACTTCGCAGGCATCAGGGGTCCTGGCAGTGCAGCTTCCGTGAGAAACGCGTGGGACAAAGCTGCTCCATCGAATAGACGATGGCGCGGTACTGAGCGAGAAAGGAGACTCAGTAATGTATGCAGATTGCGAGAATGCCATTATGTCTCTTTGAGGCGGCAGAAGTGGCTTTGGTACCACTTTGCCGGGCAGCAATCCGTGCCTGTGGAAAACGTACGTAGCTAGTACGTACCTATACGTGTGTATTCGTACCTCAGCGGCGATCCGACGATAATAATTAACGTTGATTACGCAATAAGCAACGAATGCTGCGGCCATCTTTGTAGAATACTTATTAGTTATTACACGTGCATCTGCGCTAGAGAAAGGCTCGAATGGAGCTTGAAGGCTCACTTATTATGCCCGCACGGACACGGATCACCTCACTGTCAATTATCAGAGTGAAAATTTTGATCCACGTTACGTCCGATGGAGTCAAGGGTCATTACACGTATGCCACGCTTATAGAGCAGAACTTTGCTGGTGTCAGTATTCTGAACTTAAACAGGCGAAGCCAGAATAAATTGTACTATTAATATTATAACTCCATGAAAAGTAATTAGACTCGTACAAACATCGAATCCGTGTACGATATGGAAATAACCGTAGTTTGTATAAGCTTGATAGTAGCAATAGATGACAATAATTTTCCGAATGGCTACAGTCTTCTACAGTCCAAACTGCAATAAATCGAAAAATGGTATTGGTAGGTATACCTGATAAATTGCTTACGTGTAACGAATCTTATCGATTCCAGAGTACTAAAACGATCTTTCAGTTTACGACAAGTACTCCAGAGGTTTGAAAACGACGACAAGTCATCTTTCCCCAAGGGTACTCAACGATAGGCTTGTGCTTTGGCCTTGAAGGGGGAGCAGAAGGACGTGGATCTAGTCGGCAGACGGTGGAGATGTAAGGACAGTTTAGAGACGAAGTCTGGCCACCGCAGATTACTTAGGTAATTGGTAAATACGAGGGTTACCTCGAAGCTACGGTAGGCACCAAGGAGAGGAAGAGAAGAACAAGGAGGAGAACGGTAAGGATAGAAACGAAGGGTCGTGAACGCTGCAGGCGATGCTGGCGGAGAGCCGACCTCCGGAATATTCGCTTTAAGGGGGGAAATGAGCCTTAAAATTGTTTAAAGCGGCCCCTGCACGTAGTCGGAGGGTTCCAAATCCCCTTACGACGTCTCCGCGAGACCTTGGGGAAAGCTCAACACTTTCCCGGCGGCAGCTAAAGAGATTCACCCTCGAAAGTACCGAATTGAATCAAGTATCGGATGGCTATACCTAATAGTACGAACGAGGTAGGTCGTGGCACCCCAATCTCTTCGAAAATCTGAAAAATACGGTGAAAAATCAGTTTTTAAATAAACTTGGCATATCGTCCAACTTGAATATGTATACCTTGGTGATTGGTGGATAATAAGAGAGCAGGACGACAAAAAATATGTTCGCGTTTCCAATGTAATATATCAGGTTTGAATAAGCGATCAAATCCAGTACCCTTACATTAAGGGAACACGTCGTTGAAACTGAAAACCTTCTTTTTAATTGGGATGAAATTTTTATCATGAGAAAAGTTTCATTAAACAAGTATTTTTCGAACTGTGGATTGATTGTGTTCAATACATTCCTAAACATAAGTCCAGATGGCAACGAAAATTGATATTCTTTAAAAAGCTTCCTAGGAGACCCTTTTCCTTATGAAAATTTCAAACAATTTCAGTGGAACCAAGTTGATCAAAACGGGGCTGGAGCTGTGGAGCTCTTCCACGTCAAGTCGCGAGTTGAAGTTATGTTTGGCGATAAAAGTTGTGCAAACCTTCTCAGATCACTGCATTAGGTATAAATTTGATTTTAATTGTAAGAAAACTGATTCGATCTGAAAATGACGTGGCAAAATGTTTTAAAATCGCGTTATAAAATTGCTCAGAAAAGTTTCACCAGAGAAACTGTGTATTTTTAAAAGTAGGACCCATTTTGAAATTACGTATTTTTGAATTGCGACTGCTCGTGATCAAGTCAATTTTCAGGAATTAAAGCTGAACGAATATTCTACCGAGAGGGTATGAGACATTTTACTGTGAACCATCGATATTTCAAAGTTCCAACATATCGCAAGTGCATAAAAGTTCATTAAATTCTATATTAAAGGAAACGGTAGGATCAAGAATAACTTTAAAAATTATACATGTATAATAATAAAAAGAATAAGTGTATTCAGCAGACATGGCAAACGTGTAATCGGTACATTAAATGTGTAATATAGATATATAAGCAACGTATGCATTAATATACTGATCCCCAGTTACGTATTGATACATTGAATGGCTAATGAATGTCATTTCAAGTAAATAGTGATAAATAAATGCCCGTTACTCACGTTTTATACATATGACTATGCGCGACACATGTATCATGCAATAGTATATCCTATAAATTTTTTGTAGGTATATTTTACGCATAGTTTTCGTTGTTATTCGTTACGTTCTTATTAAGTAGAAGAAATATGAAATCTGTATGTCATGGTAGCTAATCTTGTATCAGCCAAGTTAATTTGACAGTACGATCCATGCATTTGAACACCCTATTCAATGAATTATTGTAATTAGACTGACAGGTTACTCGTCAATGCATTGGGCGGATTTAAAAGTGAGAGTATTGATTTGTATAGCAATCATTATCAAGATAATAAATATAAATGAAGGATGAGAGTCAGTGCAAGAGTACGTTTACTAATTATATTACTATTTTTGACAGTCTATTCTCCATAATATCTAAAGCTTAAGTTCACAGGACATAAACAATAATTCTTAAAACAATTTGAGACTGACCATGTAATTTCTATTTTCAGAAACTTTTGCACGCATTATACATAAAAATACATAAGAATTTCATTTCAAGTCACCACCCCAAAGCAATGCAACAGTTAAAAATAATTAAAAAACTAAAGATCCTGAAAACTTAAGTCACAGTTACACTTCGTTGTCAGTACATTGACGCAAGTATAAAATTCACCGCATACATCTAGTCATTTACTATTTGATGATCAGCAAATAATTCCACGTAAGTATAAAAGAGAAAAAAAATCATAAGCAGACATTGAGACGAAATCGAAGGACACCATTGCCAAAGATGAAAGAAACTAACATGCTTAACCCGTGAAAATCCGATTACCTATTCTTCATCGGACTGAGCTTCCGCATCGTCTCTAATGAACAGTGATTAATTATAGTTGAATATATCAGGTAGGCTGTGACCGACTAGCGAGCATCCATTAAACTCCCTTCCTCCGTGGGTAGTCAATTCCGTCGAAATAATTACTCACGCTCTTCCGTAGAGAGATATCATACCTGCGTCCACACACACACACACAGACACACACACACACATTGCTCTGGCTTGTGGAACATTCTTATTATTTTACCGTGGCATAGCTAATTTTTAATTGCGACCGCGCTTCAAGGTAATACTATATAATATTACGGTCGCATCGCACTTTATATATATGCATACTCGTTATACACGCACTGGCTGGGACTAGAATAAGGTGTTGCAACATGAACGAAGTTGTGTGAATGAGCAATTGTCTTAGCTGCGCCGACTTTTAACAATGTATTAACTATCTCGCCGACGATAACGGGTTATTATCATCACAGTATAGAACCACTTCTGCCGTGTACGGTACACTGTACTGTCTGACCTTGAAGCGTTCAAGCTTATAATACAGTTCTAGTACTAATATAGTGCATCGAAGATGCGAGGTAAGCGTAAACAATTACTCGACATATCCTATGCATTGTTATCTATTCACCTAACCACATTACTTCTCCAACAACTGTGTAATCGTTTTTCGACTTAAGAGGATGACGTAGTCCCTTTTTACCGACCGAGTGAAATATCACTCATTTTGACTATTACCTACGCTTACGCATTGCTAATGCAAGAAATCTTCTGACAACGCCATTCTACGTGCAATGTAGAAGAAAAACGCTCGGGAATTTTTTTAATTTTTTTTGTTTCATGCAAGAATAACGTCAAGAAGTGTGTATCTGCAATTAGTGCATGTTAACTGAATTACGGGAATACATTTGCATTGCATGTGAAATGGCGATATCAATAGCTGATTTGTACAGATAAAATAAATAGTATTTCACTCGACCTGTAATGACTGACCATAGCATTTTCTTCAGAAGACCATTGGTGCAATTGTACGATTAAGATTACCTATTCTTGAATCATTACTTTGACGAATAAGCTAAAATTGACGTCATACTATGCACTGTAATGGTTTTATATGCGATCTCGGCGAAAAATATTTTCGTTTCAGTTTCAAAATCGGTAAAGCTGACGTCAGGTCACATAGGAAAATGACCGAAATGACCGATTTTGATTGAAAAATGACCGACTTAAATGTCTTGTGGTAATTCAAATTGGAATGTTGGATGAACTACAGATTATGAAGCTCAGCCATCGACATCAATTACAAATTTTCACAATCCATTCAATATTGAAAATGAAGCTGTACTGGAACCTCTCCAAACTATACTGGGAGATGATAGTCAAACAAATTCTATCCTTTCTAATCCAGCAATCTTACGTTGAACTGATCAGTGCGAATCCTTGTGTTCTCCTCGGATTAATTACGATAATAACAACAGTATCCACAACAATAGTATTGTTAATCATATCATGGCTTAATTGTCCAAAGTTCACTGATTAATCCCTGATAGGAACCATTGCCGTACGTCTGACATTTCGAGTGACAAGGCTGTGTTTCTAGATGGCGTGCCGTCGCACCGCCATCCTTGTCCTGACATTCTATCTATTATTTAGCTTTCAATAGGTCACTGTGGGCTTCTCGGACGTATAGCCCTCGTCAACCTGGTACAAGCACGAGAGGAATTAATACTAAACAGAAGGTCTTGCAGCCGCTATCAAATTCGCGTCTCTTATTGACTGAATAAATTCATCGGAGAGATTACCGGTGGTGAAAATGATTTCTACGATTTTTAATGACTTTTCTAGGGAAATTGAGACATTTGACGTCAGTCCACATAAAAACCTGAGTGCGACACCTGAATGGTACTTACAGTAAATAACATAGAATTTTGTTTAAATAACAAGTACAACGAACCTCTTTCATCGCAAATTAATCCTCGTTTAAAACGACACTGACTAGATTTAGTGTAGTAACGCAATTCTGTCACCATTTAAAATTTGTTGGGTTCATTCAGAAGCATAAAATCGTTTTCAAGTATCAAATTGATTTCATGTATCCATATCAGTTTATGAAAAAAAGAAAAGAAAAAAGAGAAACGAGTAAATGACCAAAGTAAAGGACACCCCCTAATGTATAGTGATATTTTGGAAAACTTGAAGGAAACACGCGGGTGTTTTTCGCGGGAATAATCGTAGGGCACATCCACCCCTTGACAAACTGGAAAAGCAAGAGACTAGGGCTCGGTTATGGTGCTCGGTTGGAGTTGATACGACATAACCGTAGATTCGACCGCGCTGCATATTTAATATCGCATGTTCCATGATCGCCAGAATTTTCCCTGGTGGATCGTACGGTCATAAGAACCCCCAGTGATTGAGGGTTAGCGTACCCCTGATGCCACCGCGGCGTCCATGGCCGCATTAACTTTTCATTTTTATATAATTCCGTGGCCATATCGTCGGGCACTTGATGCTGGTTCTACGTTCCTCGAGACTTGCCCCATGCGACGGGTAAATAAACTAGCAAAATAATACCGGAGGAACGCCAGGGTTTCTATCTCCTTCAAATAAACAGTCATTATTCACTCAAATCTCCAGGTTATAGTCGCAACGATATATAAACACCGAAGCGTATATTTATTTGAAACAACATTTTCTAGCTGAAGTTTCTTCGGATCAATACGTACGTGAGAAATTCCGAACCGACATACGTCACACGTCTGCTTCGCTGCTCGATCTCCGACCTCATCTCACGTCTCTATTCCGTATAAATATAGGTAAGCTTCCTTAGGTCGGTTGAAATTATTTGGAAAAATTTGTTACCATCTTTCCGATTTTTTACACTTTTACGATATTAATACTTGTGAATGCAGTCGAATTGGAAACGTGCAAAAGCTTTGAAAAGATCTTCAATATTTTCGATTTACTATCCATGATCTAGCATTGATCACTTAATTTTTCTACATAAGATTTTTCTAAATGTATTATGGATTTGACTAATTTTTTTCATTCACGCGGGAAATTATTTATACTTCAAGCTGGTGAAAATCAAAATTATAAAAATATGTTCAATAAGAGATTGTAAGTATCAAGTTACCAGATATCACTGAATTATTCAATCGCCAATCTGTCTGATAATAGCCACAAAGCAGTTCTTTTAGTGAAATAATCTAATTCGTATTAAATATTTAGTTACCCTTATACTAATAAAAATTTTCTTAGGGAATAACAAGAACTCTAAATTCGGCGATAAACTTTGCCCTTAACATACACCTTATCAGAAATTTGAAATATTAATCCCTTGCCAAGATTACAAAACGCTTCGAAACGAAACGAAATATTGGAATGTTCAGTCCACGATATTATCATGCATTTCTTGACGAGTTATGTAGAAAAGTGCACTTCGTGTATTCAACAGCTGCTGAGAGATATAATAAAAAAAAAAAAAAAAAAAAAAATTGAAAAGTCGATAACTCTTCTTGATATTTTATTTGTGCAAAACCATTCCAGGGGGTAACTGCTATGCACACAGTGAGTTGAAATGAGATCAAAGAATACGATCAAAGAGTGACTGGAATTGCAAATGTGCTCTGGCTCGCGGCAATGAGTTAAAGGTAAAAATTGGTCTCAAGTGCTGAGATTTATCACGGACTGTATTGTCAGTAACTCAATCGATATGGAAGTATCGAAATAGACTGAAGTAACGCATTGTAGCAAACTTTTCTGACAACGAGAGAAAAGAAAACTGCTGCAGATATAATTTAATATAAAATAAAGTTACATAGAGTACAAGAATTTATCCATTTCCTGTGATTTGAGGTATTATTATTAAATTGAGAGGCGAACGAGTCGTGCGGAAATAAGTTGATCAATGTGAATTGAAGAAAGAGTTGAACCAGAATTGATTCAGATCTCAATTTTAAGTAATATGCACTGAAAAGAACAATACACCAAAACCTCGAAGCTCAGCTTTGTGATAAATATTAATTCGTGTATATTGACTGCAATAAAAACTTGAAAACATAATTGAAGAAATAACAGGGTTTCTGCGCTAGTCATAACAACACTCAAATCACTGAGCTTTTGGGAAATTCTGAAAACAACGTTTGCGTTAAACAACTTTTCTTCTGTATTTCAGAATCGAACAACCAATACCTAAGAAAGTCAGTCAGTCAGTATAAGTTCATCGTCCTCTAGATTCTCTTATACCTGCTATTTCAACACTTCAACTACCTAAATTTCCGTTCCATCCGTAAACACTTAATTCATGAATAAATTGTGGACGAATTGATATAAATTATAATTCAAGATCAAGAAAAAGTGCATTTATCTTCGATTACTCATTGTGAAGAATTCCATCTTGTTCACAATAAATCCTCAAATCATATTTATGGTTAGACTTTACAAGGAACAATATTGTGCCTTTGGTGATACTCTCTGTCAAAGTTACCGAAATTTAACTATCTTTTTCCTCTCCGGCCTATTTTCGGGCAAAAATGACGAACTTCTTCTACGTCAAAAAATCTTTCCCATAGCTACGTAATCAGCGAGCACATTACTTCTTTATCAAATAATTAAATACAAGAAATTATAATTACTTTTGCAATGGCACCATATAATGGTATTAACAGTAATAACGCATGAACATAATTAATTTCTTCGTAATAATTTGTAACAATGATTACTATCCAAGCGTTAACAGCTTTTACCAGCTTACCGAAGAACAACAATCAACGCCAACACTCTATTGCCTGAAAGTTTAATGTCCAAACCTAACAGTCAGGAACTAATATAAACTCGTTCATATAAAATAAATCAGTGATCGACTTTTCGGTTAGGAAGTACCAAGTGAAACAGATAAGTGCAAACTGTTTGCTTATGAAGTGCACTTTTCACTTGTAGGAAGAATACTCCGAGCTTTATTGATTGTATCTTAATTCTCTAAATATTCATCCGAAGTTACTGGTTTGATTCTGTGCTGATGCTGCCTATTTTCGAGATATAACGTAGAAAACAAGAAGCCTGATTACAGCAAAATACAGACGTTGAATGAACAATGTTTCGACATAACAACACGAAAGAACAAGGTCTTCCTAATTTCATGGGAAAGATAGGCGGTAAGTATTTCGTGTCTATTCATTTTGAGTTGATTTTGGTACTCGATGGCCATTCTTTACATTGAAAATGTATTTTATTCGTATTTTGTGCGTATCTGAATTTGGAAGACACAAGTATAATTCATGTGAAAGTACTCTTAAGCATTAAACATACCAAGTACACTAGAATTTCAAGCTCGCAACGAGTTCCTGACATCTTCTCTGCTTTATAAAAATACGGTGATTCCACAGTCTAAAGCCATTCGTAAAGTTGTCACGATCATCGCGTAGTATGGTCGAGGATGAGACAATGTCGACAAAATTCTACTCTTGGGCTGTAATAGCTGTGCAGCAGCAAACAGCGAGATATAAGTCTGAGTAAACGCGACCGGACAAAAAGCCACTCGTGGAAAATCTATTGCGTCTTTGGGTTGAGTGTGGGCGGAGTGTGCGCGCAAATGATACGGAATAAAAGTAATGTGCAGCACGATACAACGCCCCTAAGTTTCCCAGCCACATCCAAGCCACTGGAGCCGCAAACCCCGCTAAGATTGTATGTAGGTATCAGGGCTTCGTCCACCGCCTTGGTGCCTCTATAGTCGTCTGTTAGTCGACCCGAACCTCGAGGGTAACCCGCGTAATCGATATACGCGCGATAAGAACTTTCCTCCACAAAGACGTCCCACCAACTCATCGAGGGGACCAGCCGACGACGCTGGACAATCAATACGCAATTATCGAAATCGTCTAGTCTACTGCCGACTAGCGGCTGTGAAACAATACTTCGAGATACGTAGACGTAGATATGCGAGTCTCGAACTCTTGGGTTAACAGTTTATTACTATTGTTTATTAGGGTGATTCAAAATAATAAAAATAATTTTTTTTTTTTTTGCAGAAACAGGCTTAAAAGTTTTACTTAGGTATAAAAAAAAGCCTGTAAAAATTTGAGATCGTAATTTAATATTAAGATGCTCCTCGTTGCACTTTTCTATTTTCCATAAGAATAACACGCGGAAAAAATGGATTTTGCTCTTTCTGATTTTTATGACTAGCCAACGACGCGTCGTACAGAAAATTCATAGACATATTTTAGTAGAAAATTGAACGCTCTAGAAAAAAGATCTCTTGTCATTTTTTGATAAATCTACTCTTTCAAAAATTATAAGGGTCAATTTTTATTCATAAGAATAACACGGTAAAAATGGTTTTTGCTCCTTCCAATTTTGATAACTAGCTAACGATACGTTATGCAGAAAATTCATGAATACAGTTTTGTAGGGAATTGAACGCTCTACAAAGAAGGTCTACTGTCATTTTTTGATAAATCTAATCTTTCAAAAGTTATAGGGGATAAATTTTTGACCCTAGATAACTTCTGAAAGAGTAGATTTATCAAAAAATTACTAGAGATCTTTTTTCTAGAGCGTTCAATTTTCTACCAAACTACGTCTATGAATTTTCTGTACGATGCGTCGTTGGCTAGTCATAAAAATCAGAAAGAGCAAAATCCATTTTTTCCGCGTGTTATTCTTATGGAAAATAGAAAAGTGCGATAGAGAGCATATTAATATTAATATTAAGAGCTCGAATTTTTACAGGCTTACTTTTACACCTAAATAAAACTTTTAAGCCTGTTTCTGACTAAAAAAATAATTTTTTATTTTAATTTGAATCACCCTATTGTTTATAGTGGTCGTTCATTTTGTCACGCGAGAGAGAAGTTTCTGTCTGTGACACTCGAATTTGAAAGAATTTTACGTCTCAGGATGTTACTAATTGAGGCAAGTTTGTTTCTGCACAGTGATACTTGCTGTTACTCTGAAGCCCTTAAGTATCATGATTTCTTACTATAGGTACTAGAAAATTATAGTTCTTAGAACGAAATGAAATATGATCTGTAGTTGTAACCAGAGAATTTAATATTTGTTATTAGTCTTTATAAGTATTAGTTTTTTTTAAGTACTGCAACGATTTTATTACGGTTCAACGGGGTACATTGATGTTGAGGCTTTGTATTTAACTAAAAAATTTACTTCAACAACCTAACAGATTTAATGTCGTGATAGAAAAAAAATGCAGTATTGTCAACTAGAACTACGTTTAACAGTGATTCGCGCCACATCACCTTATAACTTCAGGATTATTTAAACCGTTGTTGTAACTACACTCATTCTACTCCAATTGTATCTGAGTTTTTATTACACAGCGTATTATTGCCACGGAAATTCAAAATATAGTTAAAAATTTCAATACTTCAACTCCATTGGTGCTATAAGTAGCATCACATCATGTGTACACACGAAATATTCATATTACATAAGCGAGTAGAGCTCTTTTTCGAACATTACATTTTTTTGGATCCCTGCCTCTTTTCTGAATAACAGCAATTAGCACGGTAATTATTTAACTGTGATTGTATTTTCTCACGAGTAAATCATGAATTGAGATTTTCTTAGGCCATTTTTTTCAACATATTGTATAACACAGCTAACAGAGATATCTTCCAATGAATGCTTTTCTATTAACATCCTTTCATTGCTTATATCCTTCGCGTAGTTCAACACCAAATAAAATACCTGCTATATGGCAATTGAAGGGTCTCAAGGCTTGAGTGCCTTCTCGTTGTCTTGTGAAATTAGAATTCGAGGAAACGTGTAATCAAACAAACTTATGCTGACTCTTGTGGGAATTGTTTTTACATTGAAGAAGATTTATTAGAAATCGATTACTTCGGAATGTAACTTCAACTTCAACTTCAACTTCAGCCCAGTCACACCACTTCTGAAAATTGGATGTATCTACGTGTACCATCGTGAATAATCATTAAGCTATCGGACCAGTATGGGACGTAGGCCCGTCGATCGATTTACGGTTCAACAATCTCAGTTCCAGCGTAGATTTTTTGCTGGTTAAAGTTTTGGTACACAGCCCTAATCGATTCTATACTGAAATAAATTGCGATCAGTCGATCCAGCGCGACGCGAGGTATCATATTCACAGCATTCGGTGTGTTACAGCGTGCCCAGCATACCTAGACTCTTGGTTAAGGATAAAACGTCACCGTTGTCCTTTTTTGTAGGAAGGCTTCTCGGTTCGTTTCATGCTTAGCTAATGGCTCTTGGACCGGGGACAATAATCTATAAGATGGGACCGACGAGCCAGGCAATAGCAGCATCGAGAGGAGCACAAAACAATCGATTCCAGGAACCCTTGAACCATTTGATTACAATGTCAAGCCTCAATTAAGTCGGTAAAAAATCACCGTGGGCTGTCAACCAAACACTCTGTGCTCCTGAGGCTGAGAAAACAAACAAGAAAAGGTAAAAACTACAAACAAATGAAAAAGAAAAAGACACCACTCGGTCTCTTTTGAATACGTGACGCCGAATGAGTAAATAGCCTCTGATGTAAAAAAGGTGACACGAAATACTGACGAGCAACGATTCGCGGAATACGCTCAGCGGGCAAACGCCGACGTGACGGGCTCATCTTGTCTTCATTACCTGTCCACCGCGATGTCCAACGGGAATAGCGGTGTGCTCGAGTTTTTTAATCTTCTTGGAAGACCTTACAGAAGCGATCGGACTGAGCAAAGGACGTTATGCACGGGATTTGAACCTCAACGCCCTCGAGGAGATGGGAATCAAAGTGTCGCTCGAATGACGATGCCGAGCAACGATTAGCCAAGGCTAACCTTGGAATCTGAGAATCAAATTCAAGCCCACCCTTTAATTACACAATGCCTGTGACTCTGTACATATTGACTCATGCTTAGCGACGCTTCTTTTTCCTTACATTTTTTTCATCCTCAAGGCAAACTGTTCAAACGTTCTTCTATTCGTTCATAGTGAACTGATGACGAGCGTGCCTTTCCATTTTGCGATTTCGACACAAATTCAATATATTAGACTGAGCTTGCACAAGTATAAAGTAATTGAAGGAGACAATATTGTCAATGGAACATCAATTTTTCCATCAGCCGGTTGTTGTCTACCTTCGATTGAACTCAATTTTTATTCTCTTATTTGTTCTCTTTCGTTTTCCTTCATCCAAAAATGAACGCAATCATCGATAACTTCAGTTATAACAAGTCCATAAAAAATTCTTATCTCAATCCTTGCTCAAGTTTCATTTTTACCTTCCCTAGATGGGATGAATAAAAAGATTCACCAAGATGTGCACTTCTTTGCTAGTGGAATCCGAACGTTATAAATGTCGTATGGAAACGAATCCAATGCAGAATTGGGAATTATAAATTGCATGAAAACATTACTACTAAACTAAAAAACTAAAATCATCGATACGAATGAGGCGACGGTTTACGTCGTCGAAGCTTCTCTGACAATACGGAAAAACGATTCAATATAGGCGACCGGCCTCCGGAGATGAATGAGATCCAACGATCGCAAGGATAAGATCTTATAAGTGGCAATAATACATCGGCAGAGTGACACGAAACGCATGAGTTGCGAAGGATCATCGCTGCGTCCTCGCAGCTTCTCTCTTGTACCGCATCGAATTGGACCACCTTGCAGACAAGGACTCTTCGCCGACCGAGTCGACTGCCGCGGTGCTTTGAAGGGATTTGTCTCACCGCGACACAGAGCTGAACAACGGCCATGATACCGAGAAGTCTGAAACAAGTGTCACGCCTCTGGACAGAAATTTTCTTTTTTTCCCTCAATTATGGTCACGATGGAAGAGCTTGATGCACCCGACGCTATATTCTCGGTAGCTGTGAGTGCGACCGAAAAAAAGTTCGATTCACAAACGAAATCATAAAGTGAGGAAAATAATGATGAGCAGTTCTTTGCTGCTCCTTAGATGAAAATTAATCTAAAGAGTGATCCCAGTAACTATAGACTCAATATTGAAATCAATTTACTCACAATCAGTGCTGAAGAGAATTTGAAATTATCGTTTTCATTATCGCAAATGCTATGAAAATTAACACTTATTTTTTTCACCAGAAATCAAAGTCTTATAAATGCAATAAAAGTCATACAAACTGGCTTGAAACGGATTCTAAGTAAATATTTTCTCGTCTTGAAAATAAACGGTATTTCTGATTTTTATAAAATTTTTCATTCCACTTATAAGATATGGAAGATGATGAAGTTGTCGTGGAATCTCGTTCTTCATTTTCATGCGTAGGTATGTATCTGACACAGTGACCTAGAAAAGGGATTGTATTGGGGTGTAACGCATGACGTCATCCCCCCATGGAAAATGAATAGGGGGTCATGATAATCATGTAGGGGTGCACCGAGGGCGGATCGATACAGGGTCCATGGACCAGAGAGCATGTTTAGCTTGATGCAGGGGTTGCGGCGTTACAAAATGATATTGAAAAGCCTTGCGGGAAGGTTATTACCGCTCTCGTGAGAATATCTAAAAGCAATCGAAAATGGTTTTGCATTACATACGTTACACCAAATTCGTCCAGAGTCCAGATTATACGTTAGTAAAAAAAGGACTTTTTTCCATGTGGAAGAATAATATTAAATTTCAATCCTAATTATGATGCGTCATCTACAAAAAGTGGTTGAATGTGAAATGATGTTCAGATCAAGTAAACGAACCAATCGCTTTATGAACTCTGAAATTTTGCAATCTGTAAACACGTAAAAGGCATAAAAAACTGATCTCGTCTTTCGTTAAGAATGAAGTGATAAATGGACGAAAGGAGATCTGGTTGAAAGCGTTTAATGAACAAAGCTATAACCACTGTGCTTCCAATGCAGATGTTTTGAAAGTATTTGGCAAACGAGCACAGTGTTCTCAATTTCTCATTGGACGAAGTTAAACAAACAAAATCTAAAGCCCAAGTTCATCACTTTCTTCTCCTGTGTTCTCCTATGCCTAACCAACCGTGATCGCAACGGGGGAGAAAAATTAAATCCAAAAAGTGTCCAAACAGCGGCGGCGGCTGCTAGGCAGGGATCTGGAGTCAATTTGTCAGAAGCGATCGTCTCAGTGTCTTACGGGTCATCAGTCTGGGGTATGCGGGTCGGTGGAAAAAAGTGGCAGACGATAGTCAGAGGGCGTCGGGCGATGTCGACGCCTGGGCAACCGCCGATTAAAACTTTTCCAAGACCGGTAGAACTGTGCGGACTAAAGTGACAAAGTTCGTTTATCCGGACGTTTTTCTTCTCCCTGAACAAAGCGTCTAAGCTTTGTCTTCTTTGACGCCGGTTGCATTCAGTTATTCGCTATAATAGCTTTGGGTAAATGGCCTCACTCTGTTTCCGGACTCAGTCAAGGATACAGTCGTTATGGTGTTGCAACTATTTTATTGAATATACTATTGGATCAATACTTGATCTCCACGTAAGGTAGATGAATTTAGAGTTTTATAAAAGTGCGTTGATAATTGTTTCCAGGGGAAAAAGGTAACATATAATTTTTTATTTTGGTCGATCATATGGACGCCAGATTATCATCACTTTCCATCACAGTTTGGTTTGATCATCATTTAACTTTTCAACTTCAGTAGCGTGATGCTTGTAAAAAGTTTGATCACATCTACGATCTCGTAAAAGTAGAATATTGAATGACGTATGTTAATAATAAGGTTTACGCGAACAAGTACTACAATTGAAAATTTGTTGGTAAATAACTTGACTCTTACGATTTTCAAACCACTCCAACTCTGCACAAAATGTTACCTATAAATTTATTTATTTTAGTTTTATGATTTCAACTCATTTTTATTTTCCACGTTTTAAATGCCTCTAATTACACGAGATCCGTATTTATTTGAAAAATTATTATAGAATAGCCGCTGACAGTTCTCTGGAGCAGAATCACATGACGCGTAAGTAATCCTCTCTCGGGTTATTCGCTCGTCCCTTCACTTCTGCACTGAATCCTACTGTAGGCATGATGATACGTACCGAAACTTGATCACACCAGATCCAGTAGACAAGTTATTCATTAGGAGAATTGGAACAGGTTAGCCTTTTCAGACTAGTACCGTAAACTTGCTCAATGATAGGGGGGGAGGGGGGGAGGGGGGGAAACTTTACTGAATTTTGCAGTCGTCGACCATCAACGGCATCAATGGTTAGCTGGAAACGTAGCGATGTGCACGGGTGGCTATCCGTTGGTTAAACGTGTGGCTTACAGGCTAGTTACCTTGCCTACCTCTAGTATCTCTGGAAAAGTCTAATTGACCGGACGGATCACGTATTCCCGTGCAGCCTGCCGTATATAGGACCGTTTGAAACATCGATGTGTGAACTACGAACGTATGTATGTACAACATATGAACCTTTAATGTGTAGGTATCCAACAAAAGCAACCGAAGAATCTTATTTAAAAATAATTGCGTGGTTATGATTATTTCCTGCTGTTGATTACAGTTAATTGTTTGAAATCTACAAGTATAATTAGACAGCTATTTAAGTCAGAGCCACCCAACACGTTACCGCTTCAACTATGACTGGATGGTCGCGTGAAAGGCGCAAAAATTTACACCGCCAATCGACGTCCCTGACGTTACAGATACCAACGCACGCGGAGCTTCTCGTGTAGAAGTTTACCTGCTGGAGAAAGCCTATAGAAAGCATGTTAAAGCCTTCGCATTTTATAGTCGCAGTTGCTGGTCGCCTGACCAGGGCTCGAGATTAACGGCGAGGGTCTATTTCAATTACTCTATGAAAGTTAGAACATTTTTTCTCGAGTAAATCACATTTTGACAATGATTTTATTTTATTATCAATTCCAGAAGTGATTGACTGCAAATATCTCCTCATTTGTAAAGATGAACATAACAAACATCAATTCGCAGTGCGAATGATGCATGAATTCATGAAACTCTACGCTGTCACTTTCAAAAACGAAAGAATAACGTGAATTTGAATTTTGACTATTATTTAATATTAGATTTAAACAAAGCATAATGCTTTTACTTCTAACTCTTCTCATCCAATATGTTAAAACCAGACGTGTACGTATTGGAAAAAAATCGATAAACTATTACATGATGAGATTGGAAAGACTGTGTTTGTATCACATGAATTTTTTTGAAATTTTTGCTTATTTTCATCAACACAACTAGTACAGCGAAAGAGTTGTCCCAGGCAACTCGTCCATTGCTTGATTCCAGGTAGTGTGATCGTCTATGCATGTAACGTGACACTTTGAAAGGACCTTTACTGAACTGCGTATTGTCAACGAAATTGAGATTTCGAATGGGAGGACGCAGCCGTGGTCCGATTCGAGCTATCAACGAAATGAGCATATCCACCGCCAATTTGTCGCTGGCTGCATTAGCCCAGCTTTCAAAAGTTCTCCGTTTGATGAAACGCCCGGGTACGCCGTGTTTTCTCTCTGTGCAGACTCGTGTAGGTACACTTTTAAAGTAAATTAGCTTTTTAGTTTCCTGTGCCTAAACATGGCCACCGGTTTTGTAAAAGGAGGGCCGGGCCTTCTAGCGCTGTTCGTTTCGTTCGACGTTCAGTCCATGCAGTGCCAAGGGTCGACGCTACTCAATGGATGAATGGGGATTACATACACCAGGCCACGCGGCAGGACTGAATACCCAAAAACACAAAGTGTATTGCATTCAATTCGGACTTGAACTGCGCTCGTTTCTGTGGCGGGCGCGTTGGCCAACGTTCGGTTCTATCAAAGATCCCAAATTATCCGGAAAAGCATCATAAAGCTCGAAATACACCCCATCTACACCCAACTGGATTCATTTCAATTATTCTGCTCAACCCTGAAATATTTTCCACTCTGAAATAGATATATTTTGAACAATATGGTTTTATAAAGAAGATACGTCACGAGATTGCAGTAACGTTTGACTCCAGCTTGACGTTACCCGATAACGGATGTTAGATGTACCGCAAAAATCGGTTTCAATATCAACCATACCTTTAGCCAGTAGGTACACATAGTTTGGTGCGATTAACCGTTATAATCACTTGTAATGTTTCCGGTAGGTAGAGGAGTGTGTTCGCAAGTGGAGTTTCCCGCAGGTACGACGGAACTTATTCTAGATTTAATAATCTCGTATAGAGTACCCAGTTTACAAATGGAGCAGCAAGAAGTTGAGGTTTAAAAAAAGGTTGAAAAGCAAATACCTGCCGCGACTCCCCGCGCGGCGACCCGGGATGAACTCTTGGCAGTCGTTGCGGGGGGCTTTCTAACGAGGCATGCAATTAACATTTTTATTAGGCGGTCTCGCTTCCATGGTCCTTCGCGCGAGCCCATTGACGTGGTCCTGCATCTCCACTCGACTTCACATCCATCGATACCACCGTGGCAATGCATAAGTTATTAGCACGCGTGTAGTTACGAACTCAGTCCTGAAAGTACTTACGATTGCGGCAGCATCCCCGTCTCAAGCGATGAAAATTTCAACCATTTTGCACCATTCAGCACGTGATCCTGGTGTGTGAACGCTGAGCACAAGATGGATGACAAACTTGGATTCCACGTGTCGTCGAGGAGTCAGGGGACTCTTTTCCGTTTCCACAACACTGTCAGACTCACAACACTATTCAACAGCAACACATTCGTATAACGCACTTTATTAATTAAGTAAAAGATGCAACGATTTTACAAAAGGATGCACATCTCGTGCCTGGCAAGTACGCGCACACACGAACGAGAATGGTGTAGCTAATTCGCCAAAATTGTGTAGCATTTCTATGTTATGTTGCGCCACCTGTCGTCTTACTTATAGAACTACGACATGAACCGTGTGTTATAGGAGGTTAAACGTCCCCAGAGTTTGGTATTCATGTGATAATATGCATCGGCACAAATAGAGTAGATTCAATTCATTCTAGTATTCAAAGCTTGTGACGGGTGAACAGTATACGCATTTAGTTACCATTATTCAATAGCTTTTAATACAACTTGCATTTGCTTTGAATTGCACATTTTTCATTCAAGCAAACAATATCCCTGAATAAAATGATCACCCGCATAAGTAACTTACGTATGTATAAGTTATTTCTAATCAAAATCATTCAGAGAAATCGGTTCGGGGCCGTTTAAACACCCGCAAATCTACATGGGACGTGTATATTTCTTAATTTAACAAATCTTTGCGCGTGTAATGTGATAAAAGAACAGACATCACGTGTCTGTGAAGATTCTAATAAATTCTCAGCAAAAAGACGTTAATTACTGCATGGAATCGTCACCGAATCGCGGGATTTAAGAATTCCAGTTTGAATGCGGTTTAAATGTGTTTTCGCCCGAAGCATCTAATGGGATCGAAAAAGTGTTGTCGGTGGCCAAAATCCTCGTCGAATACCTCATCGACGTTTCTCGAGCCCGAACCCTGGTTCGAAGCATCGGCCACATCAGAGGTTCGATCGGTCGTTATGCGTGTGCCCACGCATCTGCCTCATATCTGGTTCTTCCTGCTCGTCGATTCCTCGGCAGCGCCTTCCTGCCTTGTAGCTTCGGGACCAAAGGTCACCGGTTTCCTCTTACTCGGCGAGGAACCGCGCGACGCGTATGTAATTACGGACCCCCTTTCGGCCCGACGGCTGGGACGTGGAATTCGTCCTCCAATTATCAGCTGGAGGCGCAGGGCCGACGGCTCAGCTCGAAGTCGAGCCCCGAAGGCCGAACTTCTCTGCCGGCGTCCCGTCCCTCGACGACGCTGCAAGGCGCACTTCACGGATACGTGAAGCGACGGCGTCGATGCGGTGGACGCGTGTGTTGCCTACGAGGATGCTGCACGCCCCTCGCTCAGAGAGGCGACTCTCACAAATCAAATGGCTCACCCCGCAACACCCGCTCTATAAATTAAGACCCTCGATGTAAGTGCGCGGGCTGCTACCTCGCCTCCAGGTCTTTCGCTCTATCAGAGAGGCGAGAACCCGGGGAGACACCGCGAACACGCACGCGAGAGACTCCCGTCTTTGCTTCTTTCCGGTTATTCCTCGGGAACATATCACCCAGCTATGTGTATATCGGGGTGCTTTATAAGAGGTCAGTTTGTATATTATTACTCTTTATTTTTACATTTTTTGTAGTTAGATCGGCTCGTGAATATGCCCTCCCGGAAGTGATTTCTCGAATAGCGTATATACTTTGTACACAAAAATTGAACTTTGATGATAGTGTCTGTTAGACACTCTGAAAATATCTACATTCATAGAGAGAACTTTGTGTTAAACCATGTTATATATATTCACGGTAATAGCGAAGGGATAGTATTTGCTCGATATGTTCAGCGTTGAAAATTCTATTATCACAGTAAAATAGTCTTCGAATTTACTAACTTTAACTTTGCCACTCACTGCAACTATACACTATACGTGTATGAATGATAAAAACCACTATCGCAGTATTATCTTGTCACAAAACTCTCAAGACTATCAATCATCGTTTCATCAAGTCTGAAAATACCAACAAAATTCTTAAAAATTGTATCACCCAACCTAACTGTCTATTTGGCACAAACCTCTGTCGTCGTTGAGTCTTACGAACAAGTACCTAATTGCAGAATTTTTTTCAATATCAATATCATTTTGCTGTTGCCGATTATAACAGCAACGAAATATTGCGCAAGTAATCCTACACGGATTAAAAATCCATAGCTTATTCAGCACAAATCATCCAACAAGTTCTCAAAACTGCGAAGAACAACGCTCGTTGATAATAGAAAGAATACAAAAATTAGTCGCGACCCGTGGCGAGCATCAAATGGATATTATAGCCTTCTCCGAGTGTATACCTATCTCGATGATAATACCCGCACGACCTTTCGTCCAGGGTAACGAGCAGCGTGTTGCCTCAATGCCGATGCCTGCACTGACTCTCCATGTCACTACAAACCGCATTGGTTACCAGTCGTCCCTATAATTATCACCAATTGGCGTTCAAGATACACCAATGCTATTCCAAGTCCGACTACTTTTTCCAATCTTGTATAGGTATAGGTACTCCACAGACATGCGTAGCCAAGCCACCTTACATCTTACATCTCGATACCTACCTATAGTATAGACACCATAACCATATAGCCACGGGAATTGTACCGGGTCCAGTCGTCCTTCTGGTCCGAACGTCACGTAGCGAACCCGGGTACGGGGGCGGGAACGAAGATGTAATGGGGTCCCGTACAGTGGTCGGTGTTGATAGCTGACGGACGGTGAGAGCGAACCGTGGGTTCACCGAGAGGTCACTAATGACACACGCAGACGGGGGAGACGCGAGATAGCCGCCGAGTGCCGCGAATCATACACATCGCATGTACACCTCGTGTAGGTAGGCAGGTAGGTGTGTGTGTATGCATATATATATATATATGTATATATGGATATATATATATACACGAAAGGCGGATTGGTCTCATCAAAGCGAGCAAACAATGCTGGATACCGTCGAAGCTCGATGGCCGCGACTGGAACGTGTGGTTAACCAAATCACCGCCGGCTCACCCGCTGCTCATGGGGTACCGACTCTTTGCTGGGTGCCATACAGTCAGGTTCGTTCCGTTCGCTTGCCCCGCCGATCACGCGTCCCGAGTCCTGAAGTCCGCGCCATCGAGGCTGCAGGTAGTAATTTGTGTTTGTTTTATTCTGTGACGCCTGCGAGCGCTTTTTCGAGATGGGACCGTAACGCCGAGATACGTATGTAGGAATGATCATGGTATTAACGAACCCGGTTCTCCTTGTTACGTGGGACCTTATATATCCCGCCGCTCTGATATTCCACATGACCAGAGGAATCGAACGTCGCAGCCTAGCTCTTCGGTCTTGCGTGAGTATATTGTAACGTACGTCTATAAGTGTGATGAATCTGTCTATGCTTAAGACTCATAGATTCGAGCTGTGAACTACGGTCAGTTTAGCCTCGGGTGCTTATGTCTTCGCAAAAAAAGAAAACGTTGGCGTCGCACAGCATTATTTTCTTCAACGTTGGCTCACGTTTTGTCACAAGACAAAAATATTTCTTCTTATTTTTAGTCATTGTACGAGGAGTCGTATATGTGTATTAGAAAATACAGTTAGAAGAGAGAACCTCGGTTATTCTACCTCCGGTTAACCAAAGTTCTGCGTTTCCGGGGTGTTGAAATAAACCCGCAAACTAAGGGCTTATAATCGTTGTACGTGAATCTAGTCATGGACCGATAATTACTGTATCTACTCAACTATTTCACCAATAGCTCCGAATCATAGGAAAAAAAGGTTCGGTGTCCTTGAGATTGACAATTATCAGGATCAAAGCTACGTAAACATTTATGAATCGTATTGAAGACCAACCCCAAAGCCAGTGATTATTCCCCTTCATTCTGCCCCCTTTTTTCACCGTTGATACACTTCCAGCACGGAGAGTGCCTCGGACCGGATTTTGAGCGTTCAGTGGAGGGTTACGCGATTCATTTGCTCTACATTAGGTTTGAGGCATGTCGTGGTACAGAGACTATTTTGTTTGCCGGAAAAATGTGACGCACAACACTTCAATGCAGGGAAATTATGACCAAATATTTATCACATGTTGTTGCGATCTGCCTTCTTTAATTTGAACTATACAGCGTGATTATTTGTTTATTTTTATCAAGATTACGATAATTTTTTATAACAATATAAATTCGACGTAAATACAATAAATTCGTACTGCTGTTATATGTTTCCATATCTCAAAGATATAGTTCGAGCCATATCGAAAAGGTTTATCGAAAGTTATGTGATTTGATACTTCGATATTTCCTCAGTAGCAGAAAATTCGGAAGAATATTGAATCGAGTTGAAAATATTTTCGTACATTAGGTGAGTTTTTAATTACGAACGATAGAAAAAACCTTCAGATTTTTTTCTTTTCTGAAAAAATAAGTTGAAAAATTTATCAAATATTTTACTTTTAACTTTTATCCTAATCATATCGATCTTGTAAGTTTGGTGCTTTTACGGATTAAAATACCGAAGCAATTGACTACAAAGTGAATTTCATGTCTTACACGATATACTCAGACTCTAGATTTCAATGAATTACGATGTTTCAAGAGAATGCAACACTTGCTCAGCGTTTCACGTGCACTACCTGATCATCGATACTTCTCTATCTGTTACTTTATCCCTGAACACTCAGTGCCTTGGGTCGCTGTTCAACAACTAAATTTTCTTTAAATCAATACGTGTTCCATTGATTCAACTATAGCGCAGTAATTTGACAAGAAAAAAAAAATAACACTCCGCATTAATTGGTATATTTTATTTAATGAATCTTAATAGAATTGAAAGTTGTTACTGTAGATCGTGAGATAGAATGTTTACCGAATCGTATTCAGTCATTCGGTATACAGATATTATAACAATATCTGAACCCCCTACCGTGTTTGTACATCAGTACACAATGGCGCTATTTATCGCACGATTTTCTTCAACGCACGCATCCTAAAAGACCTCGTCTGGTTTTTCATCGCACGCCTACGAACAATAAGCACCGACGAAGAGAGGGGCGCGGGGCGTTCGGAACTGCATGATACTTGACTGTCAGGGCGCAACGATGTAATTATAAACCAGTCAGCGGGTGTGATATCGGTTGTAAGCAGAGTTACAGGTATACCCGGTGTCTCGTTTCCAACCACACTCGACCTCATAAACATCAGAAGCTACCTTACCCTTGCCTTGTGTAATTCTCGGATGGTTCAGCGCGATAGATCGGTTATACGTTCACGACGTTTGGAGCTAGCAAGTGTTTCACGTAGATTTCTACCTCTATACTTACATTACTGCATCATACTTGTTCCAGTTAAACGAAGAGCCAAAGGGGGTTGCCGTTAAACGTAGACACGAGACACGGACGAAGGCGGACCGGAAATTGCCCAATTTCCTGAGTGCACACGCCGATCCGTCAACGTAACGGAGACGAGTTGCACGGGAATCTCGTGACTTTTAATGTCAAGTGTCAAAACGGAGCTCGAAATAGTTTCAATAATAACGAAAGGCACAATTTTTCATCAAACTTATTTCACCATACAATTTCCTCCTCTCCAGGTAGCTCTGCAAAGATATTACAAGTAATCGAACTCGCCACGGATATACCCGGGTGTTCCACGTCCATTCGACCAGGGTCTGACCCTCGCCCTCTTGGATTTGGTCCACGCATTATGTATCGCATGTTAGACCCTACCTACACACGTGAAGATGCTCGAAGTCGACCGATTTTGCACGATGATATACTTCATATACTGGAAGCACTGCACGTTCTATAGAAATCAGTTTGTTACAGACTGAAGCAATCAATATTAATCAACCGACCAACCATTCGAAGTTAGAGGCTACGCATTAATTATTATTGTCAAGATTAGGAAGCGGACGTCAGAGATTTTTTAAAGCGTCTAATATTTAACTATAGGCTCATGTAGTAATATGCATATTTTGAAATCTATTGAATTTTTTATGACTTTTCTGAGTTATTCCGCGAGGATTTGATATTTTTATTGATTACCTTCTTTCACTAAAGAACAATTTTTCGTTACTGGTTAAAAGAGAAAAAATCATCAAATCCGTAAGATCGCGCCATAAGTCTCAAATGTGTGAGCTTAAAAAGTTGAAACGGAAAATACTCATCGTCAAAGTGTAATTAAGACATTACGCTGGCATATCTGATGGTAACAAGGAAATTGGTTATTGGGAAGCCAGAAATTTAAACGAAAGAACAATTACTAATTAAATCACAACCCGTAAAACATGATAAATGGTAGGTATTTAAAATTTTATGCCCCAGCATGAATTCGTAATTTTTACGATGTGATCGTATTCGCTCAACTCACCATGAACGAGAAAAGCCAAGATCCTATCTGATATATATATATATTCGGTTTATCCGAAATTCAATTATTGTAACAATATCCATTCATCGATCTTGCAGCAGCATTAGAGATTCCAGTGCAGTTGACCAGAATTGAAATACGATCTAAAACTTACAAACATTATTCCAGAACTACCTACACATAACACAATAATTAACGTAATTTCGTCACCTAATTCAATCGGCTTGGGTAGGTTAGCAGATATGACATCAGGGCTGGACCAGCTTTGGAATAGCTGTGCTTGAAGTTGTAGGATAAATACTAGAAGGCCGTGGCACGACATAAATCATTTTGAGATGTTTTCCCCAATTTTGCGTGGGGTGCGACTCGTTGACGTGTGTGACATCCATCACTCAGACCAAGTGGAACGTTGTTGGGAACCAGCCGTCCCGCCACACTGCACAGCCCTCACTTTATTACCAATTTTCAACTTACTCACCCGCCACGCTGTGCAAGTATACCTATACCCACTGTATATGTAATATACATACTTATACCCTATTTACCTACCTATAGCTGGTTGACGATATGAGGAACATGTGATGCAGCTAAGTTCCCTCAAGTCCTTCGACTCGAGTGAACCGCTGCTATACACGTCTGTGTGAAGAATTCTCGATGGTGTTAAAAGCAGGCTAATCGTTACTAGATTATCTGGCACGGTATGTATAATAACTGTGAATATAACACCGGGCAACAGTTAATAGCTTATTATCCTGTCTATGCACCGGCTGAAATAGAAGAACGCGTGGTGGTCGACCTTTAACATGATTTGTGATAGCAAAAATTTAAATCACTCGTTTATTTGTAGGATAATTATATAATATATGATTTGTTCACTTAGTACAGGCCAATAAGTGAAATTAACATAGAGCCTACAAAACAAAACTGGGAAATGTGCAAGTGTACAAGAGTAATATAAAGAAATCCCAGTAATAATTAACTCATTTTAAACTCGTTAACGATCAGCATTTTGTTTAACTACACGTAGATCTTTATTATTTTAAAACACATTTGTCCAGACTATAAAGTGACATTTCCCATAAGTATTTAAAAAAAAACTGCTCTAGAATCGAACAAACGATAATAAGTATTATTAAAAATCACTGTAATTAGTAGCTGAAATTCATTTTTGTTTCGTTTTTTATTTTTTCATGTATATTTTTAGTTCATCATATTCAGTTCTATTTTTCATGTAGAGGATATTCACTACCTAAAGCTGTTTTTAATATTTTTGGCGAACAATTTAAGACCCCTGTCTGCTATGTACCTTAATGTAATTGTGATCTATGAAAGAACATGACCCACATGAATGTACGGCCGCCGTTGTATTAGAGGATGTTTCGAAAAAGATTAAACACTCCTAGCGGAGGACTAGAGTGACGGGGACTAATCCGTAGGATCTTGGACTTGCGGAATCCCCTAGACTCGGTTGAAGGTGACAGTAGATAAGAGACGGCCCGTAATTAACAGACGTCAATCGTTCGGAAGAGCTAAGACCAAGGGGATCAATGCTACAGTAGGAGAATCCAGACTCCGTCTGCACGCAAGGGGATGCTCGATACATTAGTTCTAGGTATCTGTAAATTTTCTCACGCACACAGTGAACCTTAATATTGAACGTGTCCTAAAATAAAACCAAATACAAAATACTTTACGATAAACATCGTTTAGTTTTCAGGTTTCGAAAGTATATAAACAAGATTTATACATCATTATTAATTGTAATATAGTGTGTAACTATTCGAACCGAACAAAGTAGGTACGAAGTGAAAAAAAATCGGATTGTATTTCAAACATTGCCTGTGTAACGGTAATAATCTATTATCTTGAATACAAATATCTTGATATGTTTTTTTAATTGACATGTGATTTCAATTAAAAGTTTGAGGCAAAATGATAATAATTAGTATAAATTTATTACAAAATACAATCGAGCCAAAGTTGTGGAGAATCCAGAATCTAATAATAAAAACCGATCGTCGCGCTCTTTATGTTGATTATGTAGAGGACTGAGTTTCTGTTCGCGTATTACACCATTCACACCGCAACGAACGACGGCGAACCGAACAAGCGGTGAACGGCTTTGCAAAAACGACGGAATTCTCAGTTTCATTTATTTGAGTAGGTACTTATTTCTCGAGTTATCAAAAATTTGCAAAGTTTCTCATCACTTTTAACGAATAGATATCGATGTAACGTTTTACTTGTCTCTATTATTATATGTATCTATCCAATTATTAATTTCATTATGAAAATATACGCTACAGATAATAAGGGAATTCTTTTTGATAATCAATTACTTAAAAAGTAATTGTTAGAAATGATCGAAGCTATGTAATTAAGAAGTTTTGTACCATTCACGGTTACGTCCTTATTTAATGAACACAAATGGCTTAATGGATAATGGTCAAAAAACGATGCATCGCATCTACCCTGTCAAAGGTTATCGCCCTATTCCGAAATGCAATTCGAAAAGCTGCTGTTCCTGTTTGTCACTAAAAAATACTATACGGTTCAAGTTTCGATTAGAAAAGATTAATCATCCCTGGCTTAATCTGTAAACATATTGAAAAGTGTACCGACGAGGAATTTTGCGAATAAAAATTGCACTACATTGTAGATTAGTAGTACGTATGAGCTAGTCACTAATTATTAATAAAAAATTGCGACAAACAAAATTTTGCAGTATAATGATTCTTACATCAGCTTTTCGCAACAATAACGACTTCAACAAAGATAAGCATGTAAACCTAACCAGTTTTCGACGAGGTCAATTATAACGAAACTGCATATCCCAAGCGTACCTACACTTTTCTACAAACGTATACATATCCAAGTATTTTCCAAAAACAAACGACTCGTACAGTTGCCTGAGTGCTCAAGCTTCTAAAACACGTGGAACCTACGCTTGTGCCGTTTCAAAGTGCAGCGTCAGGCGGATGGAAGTACACTGCAAATGCAAACGGTATGAAAGCAAGAGCCGCGGACGCGATACGTCGAGATTCTCCACGGAAACAAACTAGGTGTTGTAAAACAAACTTTCACTTTGCGCGAGGTTGATTGTTGATGCCCCCGACAATACGACAATAATTAACAACCGCATCATAATATCAATATTCAGGTTCCCCATCAGCTGCACATCGCCCACTCTTCGCGAAATTTCGTTTTCGCGATCGCCAAAATTTCGTGCTTTTCCTCGTTTCAAACGGCCAAGAAACTCGCGCGGGCTATACAAACTTGCGGTCGCTCGTAATACGCTGCGAGCTCAGGCATTCCTCGGTATTTCGGTGCGAGCTCGGATCCTCGCCTGCTGCATAGGGCAGCGTAAAACGCGCAGGCAGGCAGGCAGGCATCCAGCTTGAGCGACCAAAGGGGCAGTTGACGCGAGCTCAGATCAGTCCTCCCCACCACCGCGCCAAATGGGCGTGTCGATACCCCCAACCGGGTCACCGACTTCCCCTGATTCCCCTACGACTCCCCCACTACAGGTCGTCGCAACCGCGACAGAGGAGCGGCTGTCGTCGGTGTCCCCAACCGTGTGCCTCGGGTGTCCACCGAGCCTGATCCACGCCTTCTTAACGCTGATTGGCCGAATCTGTCCCCGTATGGTGACACCGCCCATCGGAGTCGTGCGGATGATGCGCCCAGAGATCATTTGTCAAGGAATCTTAACTGGGGCACAGCTCGATCATCGTACGTTGCAAATTTGATATTGACGTTTTTGGTTTTGGGGAACGATTATTTTACTGCAGATTTCGTTCGCGATTAGAATTTGAGATTTTCATCGAGTACCTACTAGATGTAAATTTAACTGTACATGAGGAATGGATGTGTAATGGTGTTACGTTACCGCAAACAATGTGAGCTCGATCGCATGTATGCAGGTCAAAGTGAAGTAATTCGTTTATGTCTGGCGTGGTAGACAGCTGGGCAGCTTGACTGCGGGTAAACAGGGTTATATAATGCTAATAATGATCCGCCCCCTTATGGATGAGAAATAAAAATATTTACTTTGCTGGGAATAAAGTAGATGCCGCATGTTATACGCGGTGCTAGCCGCGAATGTGAAGTTCGAAAATACTGCACACGACTGTCTGAAGAATCGATAACGCGACTGCGATGACATTTCGATAATCGTTGTAAGAGATGTCTTTCAAAAAGCATTTTAGATATTTCAATTCTTTATATACAGTACTTGTTAGGAAGTTTGTTACACAGATCTCAGTACGGGAATCATTCGTTATTTATGATACTTATATACACAGGTACCATGATATCAATCTACTCTTCATTCTCATCATTCACACTTAACAGCATTCAGATTGATAAAGATATCATCATTAATATCGAACAAAAGCCGGTATACTGGATTGAATTACCAACCGAAAATATCATCTTAGCATTATTTGACTTGATCGATTGGCCGCCCTTGCGATCAATTGGCCAAATACGTTATTCCAAGATACTCAAACGTATCATACAATTAAATACACGATTACAGATACGCTGGTCATTACTTATTCAAAGACAGTCATCTGTCTTTCTATTCCGCGGCTCGGTTTCTTATTTTTCATTTTAAAATTCCCGCGCTCACCAATCAATCGCGCCCCAAACCGTCGCAATTATGACACGCAACCTTCCGCTTCTCCGTCGCGAATCGCCTCTCTTAAAAATAACCGAACGATTCAAAGCCCGATTTTCGGTCTCTCCTGGGTAAGGCGCTGTCAGGCTCGCAAGCTATTCACATAGAGCTAATGTTTTGTCAGAAACGGGGGCACAAGGCTCCCTTTCATTCTCTGTTTCATCTCCGATATCCTATCCCTTCGCATATATATACGGCATATACCAAACGCCGATCGTGTCCGTGTGGGATCCGATACGCGGCGCAGCGGTTCTCGCAGCGTTATACGTGCGTACATCTCAACACTAGAAGGTAGCGCATCGTAAAAGGTGAAGTGGACCGGCGTGAAGGCAGCGGCGCTCGCCGTTCGCTCCTTCCTTCAGCCGATCGGAAGGGTTCGGGCATCCTCGGGTCGGTTCGGTTATTGTGGCAGTGGCCGCGCACCTCGGCTCGGAGTTTCAAGCTGCGTGGATAAGCTCGTATACGCGAACCAGCTGAACGGGACTGGCTCCTTCACCGGTGGGTGCCCCACGTTCGCTGGATTATACACGCTGATTAACGATCTAATTAACCCCGTCGCAGTCATGACCGGTATCCGTCGTCCGTCTCGTGGTTCAAACGCCTTCTTATCCTCCGAGTTTGAATCAACGTGTAACCGCGTCGCGTCCTCCTCAATTCTGCCGCCGCAGTCTTATTTCGTTCGCGGAGTCACGAGTGCAGCATGAAACAACGTTAAACTGTTCAGCACGCGGATAAAATCCAATTCGCAACTTCCCCGAGTGTGTTAACGTATGATTCATACATGTAGATATATGTGATGTATACCAGTGTGATGATAATGTTTCAAAATTCTATAATATATATGTGTGTTTATTATGTGAAGTATTAACAATCCGCGAATCAAAAATTAAGTCGTAATAATTTTAACCTCCTCCTCCTCCCCCCCCCCCCCGCCCCCCCCCCCCCCTTTTTTTCATCAAGCGGACAAGAATTTCGGGGCACGTCGTCGCCGTCTACGATCACTGCGGCAAGTGATACGCGAGTGAGGATAGCGCGAAGGGAAAATCGGACTTGTAGGCGGAGCTTAAGGTCGGGGACACGTGACAGGGAAACTGTCACGCCGCCCTTTCTCCCTACCACCTACCGCTAGCTACCTGCCCCCTCCAACCTGCCCCCCCATTCGCCTCGTCTCGGAGACGAAAATTCACCGCGGATATCGCGATAATGTTAAATAAATAAATACGTAAATTTTTCCAATCACGATCGGGTGATAATTTATGCGTGATATGAGTGACACTTAATTGCTTGTGACGCATTTACTTCGGTTTCCGCGAGTTTTATATACCATGCGAGTTGGTGTAACATACGTGCGAAAATGTCGGTGATCGTCGTGTTGTTGGATGGTTGAATCGAGCCCAGTGCGTTGTATTTGAGTGTGCAATATGCAACAAGGCAGCGTTGGAAGCTACGAGAACCAGGGAGTTCCGATTAATCTGGAAAAGAAGAGTCGGAATGATTTCGTTCCGTTGGGTAACGACGATGGCGGGGACGTTCTTCGTAATAATATATCACGTGCAGTTAGCGACGTTAAAGTGAAAATGGAAGCCGAGGATGTTGAAAATCCCGTCGAAGTTGCCGTCAAGGCGGAAGCCAGAGAGGGATGCGAGGCGACGGCGGAATTCTCGATCCAGAAGACAGTCGTCGATGCCGAATCGGCGCCTCCGACGTCCTTCGCCAAAGTTATAAATAGCGTCGACTTTCTTAAGCCTCAATATCATCAAACTCATCCCGGCTACCAGCACGGTCCGTTTCCGGTTGTCGGACCCAATAAGATGCCGAATTTTAACTTCCAGAACTTTTACGCGGCCGCCGCTGCCGCCGCTGCAGTTTCACCCTTTCGTGGTCAACACTTGCAGCCTAACAAAAATATGAACAATTTTCACGGCGGAGCTACGCAGATTAATGTGCATCAGAATCCGACGCCTCAACAACAGCAGCATCCTAACTTTAGGGGCAGACCCTTGTCCAGTGAGAGTTATCACCATCGTTTCAATAGCAATTATCACCAAGTCAACAACCCTCCTGTTTCTTATCCTGGCTTTCAAAGCGCTTCGCTGATGTCGCCACCAACGGCGAACTCACTTTCCTACAACAATAGTCAGAATAACAACTACAGGACGCAGTATCCGAGGCATCGGAAATGGAACAATCCAACAGGACTCCGAGGACTTCATCCACCAATGCCGGTGAGTTCTAAGAATTCACGCATGATCGTCATAGATTATCGAGTACAAAATTTTGATTTGGAAAACGTGCAGAATATGCAATGTTTACGTGACAAGGTCAGGTGTGTTTTCGAGGTTATATGATTCGTGAGCTCTTCAGAATAACTTACGTACATTACGCGAGTACTTGAGGTTTTATTTACAATCTGCAGTCGTTTGTGGAAGATCTGATCAGCAGAACCGGATTAGTTTGTGTTTTAGTTATCAGAAATTCGTCTACGTGGGTTCAGGTTCATCGATGCATATATAGGTAGAAGGAGACGAATTATATATACATTCGGTGACTGTTCAGAACTCTTGTTACGTATAACCTTTACATTTTGTCATTTTAGGTTAGGGTTACATGCTGAAAATTAGAATTTCTAATTATTTTTTTCCTATTATATGTGTTTCGTTTGCATACTTTAAAGAGAAACGTTTTATGATTTTACATTTGTGAATATCTGCAAGCTTTAATATTTCATTCGTCGATCTGTACACAAACTATATTATATACTTACTACAAGCTTACATTCGAGCTTATTAGGTCATACAAACTTTACAATTCGTCAGCACGATTTGTGTTGTGAAAACATACGAGGGACGAATTGATCTTCTGTAATGGAAACCTTGGAAAACAAAAACAGTGAATTTTGGAATTCGAGTTTTCTAACCAATAGACTGTGGAACATATTTCACTCTATCATGCGAATGATAACGGATTACATCGGCGAAAAACAGTGTCAATCAGCACGATCTTGTTAGAGGTTTCAAAATACTCTGCTTAAATCTGTTTCTTATCTAGCATGCTCATTGCATTCAAATTGTATACATTGGAGACGTAATAACGTTGAAAAAAATTTTAAACTGCGAGGCCTTAGCGAGCTACTATCCGAAAAAATACAAATCGTCATACCAAGAAATCTCAACGAATTGCACACTGACGAAATCTAAATTTTTTTTTTTTTTTTTTTATTCAGAAGAAGTGCAATCCTCTTGATTGCTTGGTATGATGACGTGTATTTTTTTCAGATCGTAGCACCTTGACGATCACTAAAACCTCGAAGTTGCAAATTTTTTGGAAAATTATTACTCCCAAAATAAAATATATACTGAGAAAAAAAGTTATTTCCATAAGAAACTTAGATCACAAAGCGAAATATCTTAGAGTTGAGGTAAGAATCTACGAAAAGAAAATTAGGCATTTGTTTTTGAATTATTTGTAGTTGATTTGGGGTGTGCTACAGAATAAATTCGTCAATACCTTAAATAGGGCTTCTGAATCGGGTAAAAGTCTGACAGATCCGTCTGGATCTAACCTTACATGCTCGTTCGCCATTGAAAAGCAACGAAAAAATGAAGTAAAGAAAGGGAGAGGTAAAATAAAAACAGCTGGATCTTTTTATCCTACGGCGCTCGCTATCGCTTTCGTTCTCTCTCTTTCTCTCTCTCTCTCTCTCTCTCTCTCTCTCTCTCTCTGTCGGTCATCCGGTCACTCATCCTGCACTTCCACCGCGCTGCTGCTGCAGCGGCAGAGCGCTCCTCGCGTATATTAAATCTCGCTCCGCAAAAGAAGCAAGCCGACAATTAAACGGTCAATTATAAACCCATAGTTTATATTTTCACGAGCCTCGCCTGCGACGTTCATGGGTGAGGTTCACGGGGTACACGTGAGAAGTAAAGGTATAATGCCCACCTGACGTGGGCTCGTCTTCTCTATCAACGCGTAGCGTCCTACATCATTTATGGAACAGGTAGGATTTTCGCCATATATATATATTATTTTGGAATTCGAGTTTTCTAACCAATAGACTGTGGAACATATTTTCACTCTATCATGCGAATGATAACGGATTACATCGGCGAAAAACAGTGTCAATCAGCACGATCTTGTTAGAGGTTTCAAAATACTCTGCTTAAATCTGTTTCTTATCTAGCATGCTCATTGCATTCAAATTGTATACATTGGAGACGTAATAACGTTGAAAAAAATTTTAAACTGCGAGGCCTTAGCGAGCTACTATCCGAAAAATATATATATTAGACTGTATAAAAAAAATTGACTATTTTTTTTTTTTGAAAAATATACTGAAAATATTGTTCAGGATACCGAAAAAAGGCGCCTGTTAAAATGGGAGCTCTTAATTTTAATACTAAGAAGTGCCTCATCGCGATTTTCTACTTTCGTTAAGAATAACATGGCAAAAATGGTTCTTGCTCCTTGCGATTTTAATAACTAGATAACGACGCGTCTTACAGAAAATTCATAAACATGTTTTTGCAGGAAATTGAATGTTCTACAAAAAAGGTCTCTTGTCATTTTACGATAAATCTACTCCTTCAAAAGTTATTTGAGGTCTTGTGTTGATGTTTGACCTCAAATAACTTTTGAAAGTATGCGGAACGTGAAGCGAATGGATCGCCATTCCATCGGAAATTTTGAAAGCTTCTATTACCGATTCACAGAGTTCGAATTCACGGTGACAAAGGCGATATCGATCGCTTTTCACATAATTGTTGGTTGTGACTTAGAAAATGTGAAACCGCACACGACGCGATAGCTTTCGTCATCGAGAGATATGTGCAGTGGGTACATCAACCGCCAAAAAATCTGGGCTCTCTAGGGGTCGAAATTACAGTGATTACGAGCGCAGCCCCTCCGGGCGTCTCCGCACCTCGTGAGGAGGAAACTGTGTTGCGAGCATCGAGATACGCCTTATTGAGGGAGCCCAGGGGTTTGATTACACGTGAAACGTAAGTGGCGTTCGGTTTACTTAACGATCATAATCTATCGTGTAAAAAATTGACGTGCGGAGGAGTTCAGTTCTCGAAGGGTGCGTGATATAACACGTGTATAGCGTATATAACGTACACAGCTTAGCCGATGTCATAGGTATATATATATGTATATATACTATATGACTGTAGGTACGAACCTCATCTTTCTCATTTTTTACAATCGAACAAGTTTTTCCTGCATCCGTACTGGAAAAGAAAAAACTGTTTACTTAGGAAGGAACTATATACTGTAGTCAGTCAGTCAACTGTTTGCAAAAGGAATCCATTGAATTTCTGAAAATCGTTATGAATTGAAATTAAGGTTCCAAGGTTCATTGGAAATCAAACACTTATCTATGATTTCATTCCCAAAACCTCTCATGCTGCTTCTCAACATGCAAGCAATGCAGAGGTTAACTGTGTATACCAGTAATTAATGGGGAACTAGTGAATGACCGTCTAACACACATGCTACATTATGATTTCAACATGGAATTATCTTTGCCTCATTCACTATTTTACATTTTTGATTTTGTATCGACGTACTTGTATCAGTGCTGCGAAAAGTAAAAGGTCATACAGTGAACTGAAAATCGATTTAAAAGCAAAATAAAATCGAAAATCAATAACGTGAATAGAAACGAAAAAACGAACTAAGAAAATCGTCATACGACTCTTCTCTTCTGTGTTGCCAGCACTTCTTGTACACATGTATACATGTACACCGATCTTCCGACAGCCCTGCTGCTTTTATAACGTGCCCGGCAGACACAATCAATCACTTGTCAATAGAAACCATTGTGATTTTCTCTCTATCGTGTTACGAAGCCAGGTACATACATATATAGTATATACATATATACGTATAATATACTATACATACACAGTAAACAATTCACCGCGGAACGATATCTTCGTCTGGTATAGATATAGAATGTATATACGTGTGCAACTGTTATCAATACTGATATTTTCTAATGAGTCGTTCTGCACTTTGTTTGCATTTGTTACGTCGGTAAGAACTGCAATCGTAGTTTGGATTTACCGTCGGATGATTCCGAGAATGTAGATCACGTTCTATAATCTTCGTGAGTCTTGACTCTTACGCTAGACACCTCTTATGTATAAAAGTGGAGTCACACCGGGGTCACCGGAGACCCCAGATGAAAAATCATTGCGTAGAAACGAAGACATCTATTTAGATAACTTGACAAATTTCTAGGATAGTCTTTATCCGTGATATATCGAGGTATTATTAATTATTTTTAACAAAATGAAATAGAAATTCATAAAACAACAAAATACCTACCGGAAAATGGAAACGGTTGATTTGATATTCATATTCGAAGTATAAATTCTCTTAACACAATGCAATATCTATATTTAAATCCTTAGGCACTTCTGAATTTATAATATCACAGGCTACTTGATTTCAAACGATTTTACGACACCCCATACGTGTTGATCGTGCGGTTTATTAGGATATGGATATAGCTAACTTATGTGTGAGCCTCGAACAACTTTGTGTTTTATACGAGGTTTCTCTATTAACTCACGTTATACCTATAGTGCATATTAGATCTATAAGCGGGTCGTGTAATAGCTGAACTTGAGACTGACTGGCTGATTAACGAACTTGGTTAGCGACTTGGTAGCATAAATTATTATCACCGCAATATAACCATGATACGGTAAACTTTATTGTGAGAGTAAGTTCGAAGCGTTTGATACTGCAGTTATACACATAATCTGTAACAATTCTTACCTCATATTGGCATTAAACATAAAAATATTAATCAAAATTTCGATTACTTATAATGAAATTATTAAAAAAATTTTACCTTATAATTAACTCATCAGATTTCAAACAAATCCGATTTTCAATAATTAAGTGATGCAGACGACAAAGAGCCTAACAGATCAACTTTTCCCATCCAATTAGAGTACAAAACGTCAGAGGAAGTAAACAGCACTGTTTTCTATTAGACCAACAGACTTATAGGATATTCAGTTTACTGTTTACACAATTCGAGCGTGTCTATTGCTTATACACGCCGAGTTTGGGGCTCGCGCGGTGCCTCTTATGAAAGGCTTTGTATCCATCCATCCACCTCCTATGCAGTTCTTCCACGGTGCATCGGAGCCGAAGATTCTCGGCTCAAACGGCCTGCCTCGTAAGCACATGCCGAAAACGCCATGTGTTACGGCCAGGCGGTCGCAGGTAGGAATAACGCAGCGAGAGAATTGAGAACAACGGAGACAACAAGCTTGTTGCTGCAGTTGCAGCACACGGGCGTAGCGCCAGGTGCAGTGGCGGGTTATACGAGAGAGGGGACGTGGCGTTATGGCTTTTCGGTGTATTTTTAGTCATTTTATACGTTCCAGCATGCATCGGCACATGATTTTATGCAATTTCTTCACGCGGCATGCGGCCAAGAATCTTAGACGACTCGAGAAGGCGCAACAGTCATCGAGAGCAAAAATTCTGTCATGCTAAACTGATTTTGATTGTGTGTTCAATGATGCGTAGATCATGGCATGGGGACTTTACAGCTAAAAGAAAATTGAGAAAAATTTCATTTGTCATAGTTACTAAAAATTTTTGTGGTGTAACTGTAAATTTTGGTCGAATTACAAATAATGATTCAGTTTCATTACAATTATCTTTTTTCGTAAAGATAAATTTACTATTGCAATTTCATATAGAATCCGTGCCATTTCTTTATTTCTGCGTCAAAGGAAAATGCTTTGGAGTGTTCTTGTTCAAAATTGCGTATATATAGAATAAGGTTGTCGAGTCCTTTTTTGCGTTTGAGATACGTGAACTTCGATATTTAGAGATATACATAAACAGAGAAACTTTTCGTATCAAAAATTCCAATACCGACTTGTAATTTATGGACACCACCTACGTGTTGACTGTAATTAGTAAGTACAATTAGTAAGAACAGGAAAACTAATATTCTTATGGGGTGACGTGAGAAAAATTTGAACAAAAATAATAATGATTTACCTGCGTGGCTAGTCTTGTTATGTATTCTTTCGGTAGTCTGAGAATAACAAAAAAAAATTTCAAATAAAACTACTTATGTATCAATTTTTTAATGTATACTAAAAATTTTTTACGAACAGGGGCGGGGGGGGGGGGGGATTAAAAGTGTCCAAAATAGAACTAGATATAAGTTCACGGACAGCCCCTAAAGCCTAGAATGTAAAGTATCCCTATTCGGTCGTTTGATAATTGTTCTTATTGTAAGGATTGTTATTTACAATAATTGCTGCACGTTGGGGGATTTCCATAAATTACGTTACGCAAAAATTTAGAGATTTTGAAACCCCTCCCCTCCATTTGACATGACGATTCGCATTAAATGATCCCCTTTTTTCGACAAAATTTCAAATTAATTATTGATAAGAGCATTGTTTTAATATTCTTTGAGCTCTTTATTGAGGCAGTCAGTAGATTCTTAATTTTAGAAGTAATTAGTTTGATTATAGTTATTTTTGGAAGTTACCTTTGAGGGCTTCTGCCAGGATAGAGGTGGGATGAAATAATTATTGGTCAAATAGTTCATCGCGTTGCGTAGCGCCGCGGCTGGGCAGACAGTCAAGAGAGAAACGATGGCGCGTGCGCGCAAGCATCGAAACCACAAACCTAACCGCACAGAATTTATTCATATATATATATACATACTTGGCCCAGTTTTTCGTCCTTATTTTGACGTTTCACCAATATACAATCCGTCACGTTGAGTGACTAGTGCAATTTTCAAGTATTCAAAATCCGCGATTTCAACCCCAAAATTATTAAGGAGTAAGTACAAAAACGTACAATAAGGAATTGCGTTGCTTTTTGCAGTGATTATTAGGATACTTTAAAATTAATCCAATAAACAGTAACGAATTCAGTTATCATGTGTATCACCGAAAAATTTTTGGATTATGTGGTGGTGAGTCGTTTACTATTTTTCACGGATTTTTCGTACTCACTTAAGATTCATGAGAACTTAATGTGGTTCTGTTTTTGAATGGCAAGTCAAAGCATATCATCTATAAAAACAAAAACAAAAATCAATGCGACTTCTTTTACTGATAAACGATTAAAATCAACAGTTCCTTACGTAATTTTTTTGAGTTTAAAATAGAAAATTTTCAACAAGGCGGTCACTCAAGACATTGAATATGTGTCTCTATGTTCGTCCTACGTACACCTACGGAGGTGGATTCTGACCGATTCGACAGCCTGCATTCGTTTGTTAGTATCTGATGCGTCCATGATTCACATTGTACACCGAAACTTACTTCTGGATCTATCAGAGAAAGCCAAACATTCATCATGTATTCATATGTTGAAAGTTTGACGCTTGCACCACGATAAAGAGAAGAATTTTATCATCAATTTTTATACGTAGTAGAATTATTTTCAATTACGAGATTTATAAAAATGTTACGATTTTTCTGAATTTCAGAAGACTGAGTACACTGTAGTTGTGAAATATTGTACTTTGCAAAGTAAAATCTTCGAGTGTCTGTCTGAATGCACTTTTTTACGTGTACCTACGGCAGATCCCTTTAGTATGCACGCAGTCGATCTATTTAGTTTTAAAATGGATTTTCAGAAGTAAACGAAACAAAAAGAAAAAAAAAAAAAAAAAAAAACATTTTGCAGAAGCCTCGGTTAATTGAAATTACACTGTTCTTACATATTCAAGTAAAAACCTTACAAATACATGAAGAATCGCGTAGAATTTCGTGGAGAATCAGATGTACAGCCACTTGGTTCTGACTCGTAGTACCTACTGTAGTATGTAGCTATGTATATACCTACATATAGTATACAGTAAAACATAGTATCCCACGGTACAATAATGTTCTTTCGTATAATTACGATCAGAATACGGATCGAGGGTCATACAACTGACCGGCCAGGCACACATCGATGTAATAATTTTCAACCTAACCCAACTCTAATAGTTCACGAGCAAGTATCGCGGTATTCACTTTGAAAATTGAAATTAGTAGGTATATCACTCTATTTCATACTGATTTATCTAATCGGTGATCCCCGTTCCCGTTCTCGATCCCGATCCCGATCCTGATCCCGATCTCGCGCCAGCATACACCGTACCAAACTACCCTGCATGCGGCGGGCATCCTCCTCCCCCCCTTTCTCCCTCGCTGCCGCCACTCTACGGTTCTCTTTTTTCTCGATCAAGTATTGGTACGTAGGGCTATAACGGGCACGCACATTTATCCTCATTCAGGTATTGTCAATACACGTATACGGAATGAGTAGGTACAGGGTGATCTATAATGTAATATACTACAGGGTACTCACATTCAACAAACCGGTTGAATGCGTTATTATAAAAAATTATGCAGAGTTTAGGATGATGAAAAACGTTCGTAAATAATCAACTAAATGCATCCTCAGCAAGGATAGTTTTGGATATTTTTTGTAGCGTGATATTACTTTGCCAAAGACAAGAGGAAGGAAAAAATGTTTCTCCGTTGAAAAAAGTGAGGTTAATGAAAGATTTTTTTAACATACGCCATCTTGTGTTATACTATTATTGTTAGTCTCATAAAGCATGTTTCTTTGTACGCGTTTGCCAAAATGACCGTTCAAAATTCGCCACCTTGTATAGAGTAGGTATACAACAAATCGGTCAATACACAGGTGTGTATGCACCTACGTATGTGCAATCTACATAGAAGCTAGCTTCGATCACACCAGAGTGTTCTCAAACTAATCATATCTTGTATTTGGAATGGCTGTGCAACCTAGTCTAACGACCAGATGGTGGTTGGCTTGGCGGCAGGGCCACAGTACACGATCCGGTCATTGTTTATGGGCCCATTAAACAAGTAACTCATAGTCGCATAGTAAACATTATTATAATCCAGGCAGTCGGCCCAGAGCGCGTATAACATTATAAGAACGGAGGACTAGACTCAGCTCTCGCGAGTTCAGTCGAGCTATCTCCTATCTTATCCCATCCCATTCCATCCCATCCCATCCCATCCCATCTCGTCCTATCATAGGTATCCTATCCTATCATATCCATGTTTTCTCAAATGCGCTCTAGGCGTATATGATTACGTTATATACAAAGCAGAAAACAGTGTTGCCTCGGCGTGCGCAGCTTTACGAGCGCTGACACCTACCGACCCACGGAACACCGCCGATATTACGACCATGAATATTAAAGTAATTGATGCCTCCATAAAATTGTATGACGCGCGGTCCGTCTCTGATCTCAACCCGTGTTGTCCGGACTTGTCGCTACGGCCTCGTGACGTTGCGAATGTGATTAGCCGCGATTTACGCACCGCGCCAGTAGCGTACATTATTATATATGTATATATATATATATATATAGGTACATCAGAACTCGAAGACCTTGAATATGTGAAGGGATTTTCGTGAGAGTGTTCGACGAGACGTTGAATTGTTGTTGCACGTGAATCACACGTACATCTGATCGTTTAAGGACTTATATTGTTGGTGGAAAAAAGTTATAAAATCGAAAGGGAGAAATGAAACATTTAACACAGATACGGAAGGTGAAAAGTACTCCGATATACTTCGCAAGTGGAACTTGTCGGGTCACGCGGCGCCCCATTCAAATCCCCATCCTTGTCGATGCGGTATTGGTGGGTGTACAGGGATCATCCGGTTGGGGATCCGTATGGGATTCTATGCAGGATAAAGGGAGGAACACCGTGTAACGATGTATCATGCCGTTGCGCCCCCGGCGCGTCCCGCAATGGCGGAGCACTGCTTTGAGTCGAACCTTTGAGACGGGCCGCTTCGTGGTCCTGCATCATTCCTTTACACGCCTTCGATGCCCAAACAAGAAACCGCGCGACCGATACCAACGCGCATCCTTTCGGCTTCTCCACTCTTCATCGTCGTCAGTTGTTGCTGCACCGACATCTCGTGCAGGGAATACTTTCGCGTGGACACTATTAATTTCTAAATCCCGTTGGTCCTCTAGGACTTTAACTTGATTTTATGTTCTTGCAGGTATATAACCGACCAAATTCCGTTCCACGAACACGGTTGATACCGATTCACTTATTCATTGTCAGGTTTAGTACCAGACTTTCATGGAGAACACATTTAGAGCTTATTATGGGACGATAATCCTGAGTTTCAATTGTCCGTCATGGTTAGGTAAACGTGTAATGCAGTTCGAGGATTCCCGGATTTGTGAAACATCCTGTGTCTAAGCATCCTATTTCTGAATAAAACAATCTGCTCCTGGTTTGCAGGTCTGTACATCATCTCGTTTACACGCAGTTACGTTTATGTATCTAATCGTTAGTATAACCACTCGATACCAATGATTCTTAAGTGGGGAGTGTAGGCGTGTTTTTTAACATCAAAATGCCACTTGAAAGAAAAAACGTAGTTAATTGATAGACAGAAATTCCAAGTTTGAATAATTTAAACGAGTATATTTGACCTCATAACCGTACAGTGGATTAAAGTTCTCCCGCTACTGGAAGCGTTTAATAAATTGTATTGTCAGGCTTTGTTGCCTGGATTGGCTAACGATAAGTAAAACTGTCTCAACTTAAATATGAGAAAGTCAATTGGTATTTATACAACATAGACAGGCCGTCAAACAGGCTACAGAATAGAATTGTTCCAGGTCGGGACTAAGTTTGTGACACGAAATGAACGACCGATGTGACTGATACTATATATGTATACTTGCATGGTGCCAATAGCACTTATTCTTCCCATTTCCATTGCAATGATCGCTCATCACGGGCAATTTCTACACAATATTCTATCTTTTCTATGTTCGTGATAATAGGTATTTACATACATGCACGTATTATATAAGCCGATCTTTCTCAGGTGTTTGTGAGGGTCTGAGTGAAAGTTTGTAAATCTAACAACAAACTTGTGCTGATAGAACACAGTATCAACACCTCTATAAGTACGTCTACACTCATTATATCTATCTTTACTTAATATCGAGAAAAATTCTGATCTTTACTAAGTGAATGATTGAAATTGATCATCTGGATTTTTCGAGTAGCTGAAGGTAGATTATTGCCAAACAGAAGTTCATGTTAATGACAGATTGCATTGAGAGCAAATGACAAATAGCTTTCTAGTAATCTGCATCGTATAATGTCGGCGGGGTTTTGTTTTTGGTAGTTTTTTACACCTCAGTTCATCGCTTCGAAGTGAATTGCACACTAGAAAAACACTTATTCAGGAAATTCTGAAAATAAATTTCTTGTAATTGCATTTGGACCTTAATTGAGTAGGAAACGGCACAATTTGCACGATGATGCGTCCAACTCATCGAAACTTCCTTTCCACGTAAATGTCATAACTTTCAGTTATACCTAAGGGTATTGGCATTCCCTTTGTTGCGACAGTATTGAGCGTGGCTATTTGCGGCGTTTATTGTTAGTGGCCGCACCTACTAACCCTAATATCTCAACACATGCCATATAAATGTAAAGTGCAAGCCAAAGTTACACTATTATTTAACAAACCAACTTCTCTGTCTATGCAAAATGTTTTGGGTTTCGGTGACTCTGTGTTGTAACGATCTTAACGCAAAACCTCCTCATATATAATTCGTTTCACATTTAACAATGTCTTCATCCAAAGCTGATCAGACCTGGATAGACAACTACGTTTGTCGCACCATGATATGTAACGAATGACTTGTATTTGGCTTACTTCAGCGATATGGATTCTCGTGGAAATCCATTTCCGTGAGAGTAACGAAGTTTTTCGCATGTCCTCCGTAATTTAACGAAAATGAAAAACCAACCCGTTCGGTCTACTTAGAGTCTGTTTTATGCACAACGATCGCAGAGAGAATTTCGTTTCTGGCGGGTGGATGCGGCTGGGTACTTTGACGTACAGTTATTTATAGAATAACCGTTAGCTTATTAAAAAACATGCGTCATGATGAAATAACTATATGCCATGTATACGGCGGATAAAAATATATCGGATGATCCAACATGCGCGCAGAATACTTCGACTAAGTTAATTGAACGGACAAATTATAGATTTTAAGACCAACGGAGTATTAACGCATACGCATTATACATACACATACGTGTATCCATACATCCCACATTATTGGAGACCACACGCGAAGCAAGGTGAGTTAAATTCTCCTGTTACGTCCATTGTGGCAGGCCTTAACGCGGCTAAAATATTGGCATTGTCCGCGGCGACGCCCACGGACGTTATCAGGTATCAAGCGTCGTGACGCTATTGTAACCGTTGACGGCGCTAACAAGCTGCCATGAGTTGTGTCTAATGGAATTATGTACGCAACGCGATGCTACATATGTATAATGTATAAAACGCCCGTCCCTGTATCTTGTTAGGGACGTGGTTATATTAGGGGTTGAATACATAGGCGAGGGAAGAGACGAAAGGGGTATAAACCGCCAAATTGCAGTCCATAGAGCAGTCAGTTTGACAAGGTTTTGATTTCGCCTGTCCTGAGAGTACAAATGCTCCAATAAACAAATCAGTTGATTTCTTGTTCTCATATTCAATTATTACGAGAGGTCTCCGAAATTTATGATAGCATAACTTTTCAACCTTTCGATAAGAGTCTTCACCCTACGGTGAGATATATTTTAGGGCCGTAACGCGAAGAACCAGTTGGTACAAAATTTTAAGTTATTTGACTGATCTGTAATGATTACCTGACACGACGTTTTTTACAGTCAAATTATTTTCAATTTCGTCTTTTTTCGTCGAATCAAGTTCCTTGCCGTAGGTATATACGGAATCCGCAAGTCTTGTTCCGTCAGCCGTGATAATGTTTATTCCAATTTAAAGAAGAAAACAACCTGTTGAAAGTCTGGCTCACGCTGGATCCCAGTCTGTGGAAGAGAAGGAATCAACTCAATTAAATCTCTCCATGGACGCGTCCTAATTAACTCCTCAATTACGCTGCTCCCCCTCCTCCACCCCGCCGCACGCTTTTCAGCAAACAAAGAAACCCGTCGATCTCTAACAACGTAAGGGGGTGACCGGCGGGCACAGGGGTTGACTCTTGCCGGGGATCGAGGCTTTGGGTACACATTGTAATTGCGCATATTAAAATGGCGTCACGGCCTGCTAGTCAGCCATCTTTAATCAATAATGGAGCATGAGGGACCATGACAACAGATACCCTTTCCCAGCTCCCCTCACCTTTCCGCACCGGCTCTCCTCTCATACTCTCGCAAAGACTCTTGCAGCTTGTCTCTCGCTCTCTCGCTCTCTCTACCCTCGAGCAAGGGTTGCTCGACCTGCTTGGCCTTGGCTCCTCCATCTCTCCGGATGCCCAAAAGGTTTCCTTTCACAATCCCCCTGTACTATATACGGTAGTGTCGTATTACAACCGCGTGAATCTCTGTCTAGCATCCATTACAAGCTGCCTCAATTCTCTCCTATATTTCTATATATTATCTATATTTCTTTGCCACGTTTATACATACTGCGTAAGTAACCGCAAATTGATATCGTACAACTTCAACTACCTAACTAACGCTGCATTGCAGTTTCTTAGATTTTTATGAATTGCGTTGATTTTATTGTTTTTTTTTTTCAAGTTACGAATCATTATGTTTATTTACTTGACAGAATTGCGTTTAAAGTGAAAACGATAACATCGGTTGGAAAAGATTCGCCTTGACAAAATACATTCAGTTGAATCAACAATTCCTTATAATTCTTAGGGTACAACTTCGAGAGCTAACGTGACACCTAAGATGACTTTGCATAACTTATAGCATCGCTTCGCGGGATCTTGAGTGACATTGTGATATTTCAAGTGACCACTTCACCTCGGATGATTCCATGAGAAGTTCAAGTGAATTCAAAAGACTTTTGACCAGGATGTACACTCGACTTTGAGAGCAGGGTTTACCCCTCTGTACGGCAAACCCCGTATTTTGTGGGTATGTATAATAATCGCCACTGTCAGATCAGTTCATGGCTAGACTCCTGTTCCATGAACTTTATCCGAAAGTTCTGTATCACTAAAATCGTGCAACTACTCAACACATAGTTCGAAGCGATATAGTGATTCATGCGATTATATATAATGAAGACATTGCAACTATACACAATTCTATTATACAAAGTAATTCTGTTCTCTCAGTGCAGTTTCATGTTTTTTCGTATCCCATTTATTGGCAATCTTATCACTAAAGATGATGTCGTCTGTTTTCGAAGCTATACTGTACGAGAGGAGATCTTGTTTGATTGAAAAAGTATGTTAGGATTGGAATTATTTTCAGGCAGTTGTATATATCCACTACCTGCAATTCTCTTTCTTTACCTCTTGGATTTAAAGTATTGTCTCTAAGCTCCTGCAGGTCGCTGCCATGCGATGTAATAAGCGTCGAGCGTTGGAAACAGATTAATCGGAGAACTCCTGCGAGAGAGTAATTTATTCGTCACGCACCACAGCTGGCGGTTTCTCTGCGACCGGTGCGTTCCTGAACGATTCCTCCCAGGGTATCCCGAGTCCAGGCAAGAGAAAGGTAGGCACCTACCTACACCGAAGGCTGTAACAACTTATGCAGCGAAACCCTGCAGCTAGCCTATACGTATGTACCTGCTAACAACTAGTTTGTTATCAATACGCGTTACCTCAATATACACAAACGAGCCGCCGATACGCCGACGAGTGACGATTATCGATCAATTACACGTTTCGTTCATCCCGCAAGTAGGTATACGTATACCTACTCATAACCTGTCATTACATCAATCAGCTAGTCAAACATATGGCCAATGAATGAATGGCAATTAACCGCGTCGCGTCGCGTCGCGTCGCGTCGTCTCACCTTAAAAGATATCGGGTATTATGTGAGTATTATATACCCAATAGACCTTCACATCACGTAGGTACGTACCTACATTGGAAACGGATTGACTGAAGGTCTTATTTTAATACAGCGCCAAAAATATCTATTAGTCGTTTGAATTTGACACACTAAGAAAAGCACCCGCACGTGGGCATGAAAGATGAAGACACTACTTGACGTGGATCCACTCGAAGAAATCTGACTCCAACTCTCGAATGGTTATATACTGGCTTTGAAGTGTTACAAAGATTGCGATATACTCTAGTCGCGTCTTGCCTGTACTCGTAATTGGTGACAGATTCGTTCAGGCTCTTACTTCTGATATCTTAGGGGCAAACGTATTTTTCAAAATCTCCTTTAATTTTATTGTGAAAACTGTGAGTATCACTGTTATTTGAAATTAGTAACTCGTTACGTTTTTACACATTCATTTATATACTGCGAGATGTGTCAGCTGAAATTCTCTTAGCTGTTGAAGAAGATGTGCCAATTCTACTAGTTTGTTATTTATTAATAGTCACAAAAATTTGGTAAATTTAATTACGTTTCCAGGAAGAAGTGTAAACTTATTGACTCTTCTTTATAACGGCTGGTATGATAAAACTTTAGCAAAGGTTTGGAAGTTTATTTTTCCTAAGATTTGCTCTGACTCTCTACAAACAAAAACAAAATTTTATACTTTGGTATTCGCCCCATTTTTTATTTATCAGTATCATCCCGTCTGGCCTCGTCTAGTCCGGTGAATCACCAATAAAATTAACGCTTCTTCTTGATAAAAGAAGAATACTTGAAACAATTGCGCGCATGTGAATTTATTTTTACGTATTTTGAGATGCTGTTTTTTAGTCTTATATAATTTTCAAATTAGGTCTAAATCGCACTAAAAATCTACACTGTGAGAAACATTTCGGTCTGTATTTTTATAGACTATCATTTGGCGTCAATTTTTAACACTATCTGGTGCTCGATTTTCGAGTTGACCACAAAAATTTCTTCGTGCCAGCTCTCACCGGCCAATTTCAACACCAAATTGTCTCGAGAATATGAATCGAAATTCGGAAGCATGGGAAAAGATCCGAGGTCGGGAAGTCGCGTGTCTCCACGGTGTCTCTCGCGGACCGGAAACGGGCGTAACACAAACAGCAGATGACACCCTCGAGATTACAGGCTACATAGCTCGGAATAATATCACCCTCTTTGCACCGAAACTCTCTTTTGGAAGCGGTTCTTATTATTATTAACCATTCTTACAGGGTGAATGGTCGCACGTCAGGGGCCTGACATCCGTCACATGTTATGTATCTCGAATATAAGCTGCTCGCATTGAGTTCTCGACAACGCGAGTCAGCCACTCGTTCCGGCCACAAGTTTTTCCTTTTTCCACCGTGGCTTCGGCCCTGGCCGTTTTGTCACCAGTAATCACGCGCCTCCAAGTGGGCGTCACATGGCGTGTCGCCTGTCGCGTGTTGCGTGTTGCGTGTCGCACGTGCCTGCAGGGATTGATACGGGTTGCGTGATGACGATGGAACTATCACTTGCTTCGCCAAGTCGAGCGTTGGTTATCATTATACAACTCTCGTGCGATGGTCTCGAGTTGAAGAAGAAAATTGCAAATCTTAAACTCGGTTGATTTGCAATTTTTTTTCACTAAAGTTAAATCAATTATTTCTTAGAATGAAAGTTATCTCTCGCTCTAGAGGCGAGCAACAACGATTTAAATGCATTTCAATCAAGGACTTCGCCCATTGTGAACCAAAAGCTTATTACAGGGCAAGACGAAAAACCACGAGGAATCAAATTAAGCCTAAGTTTCAGTGGTAAGAGGCTTCTGAAATCAAGACAATACGTGTAGAGTGGAAAATATTAAATATTCTTTTCCTTGCTTGTGATAATTAACGAACGAATTGAGTTGCGCTATAATATGATATGGAATTCGAGAGGATGAGAGGAAGGCACTCTGCTGGATCGTAAGACGGAGTTTACTTGATTGTGCAATCAAATATATAAGTGTGTTCTACCGGCCGTTGGCATTAGAAAAAACAAACCGATCGATCAAGTTTTACGAATTTACGAACGTGTTTCGTTAAACCATAAAACTAAGCCGTATACAGTAGCTGCGTATTGCGTGACTTATGCAAATATGAAACAGGCAGATCCTAGTCCAGAAAGTTTTTTTAACTCAAATCATACCGCTGTAATTTACATAGTCACATATTTTAATACTCTTTTTCCTTTTTCTCGAAACGATCTCTAAAATCAATGATCATCGTCTTAAAAGAGGGACCTGATGAATGGAAAAACAGCGGACTCGTGTCGGAACAATATATTGTCATAAATGAATACTTTTTACGCCAATCTGGTTTCCGTGGATGTACACACGTCCTCGTGCACTTTACTCGCAACATAATATTTGCCTACTTTCCTGGATGACAGAATTATATACGAACGACTGAGATCTGTTATTCAGATTCTACGGCGCGAGAAGCTGCCAACCATATTCCAGAAATTGTTAAATCTTCGGAGCTGGCTAAAGTAGCATAACTCACGGCTTTAGGAGTTTATTATCTCGTGGGAAAACGCTTACTTCTGCAGGCTGAAGCGACGACAAGAGACACTCACCAGACCACCGGGAACCATTGCACCTCCTTCCATCTCATCCCATCCCATCCCAGCCCATCTCTCTCCCCTTCTGGCACGGGATCTGGGATTCTGGAGGTCAGAAATATCTAAATACTACAAACTTTGAGTGGCCGTTTTGAGGCTGACGAAATACCCGTTCGCCCGGGGATGAGAGTAAGTCTGACGACGGAACGATCGTCCTTTTCCTTATCAAAGACTCCTTAAGCAAAAGGATAGTCGAGCCTCGACTTTACACTCACCTTCGATTTACACTGGCGCATCTTTCACCTACTGCAGTTCACTTCTTAAACCACTTTTCATTAACGATTACACAATGGATTCGTGCTCAGAGAGGACCACACAGATCGCTGATGTCGAGCTGCACGCTTTGACCACGGTCAGGGATTAAATCATCTATCTTATATGAGGACTCGTATTATACCACAGTGACACTAATGTTCACCACAACTTTGCCCCTTACTTAGTTAACTCCGGGATGAAGAGGGATGGGCTCGCCTTTTAGCGACGAAGGTCGAAAAGGAAAAAGAGAGGGAAATCGTGTAGCCAGAGTGCACACTGACTCTTTAGGGTCCCGGGCAAAGAAAGAACACATCCGATGTAGAATTACGGTGTCTAGTCGGTATGAACGTCCAAAAATAAAGGTAGTCACAGGAACTTTTATCAACCTCGAAAGTGACCATGGAATTCGTTGCTGAAATTAAATAAAACATATTTTACAACAATATATTGCATATATAGTACATATAATTGTTTTTACACTTTGTTGTGTTCGTTGGAACTTGACTCAAAGGTTGGACAAGTTATTGAATCTAGTTTAGATCATTTGTCAGGACTGAAATCACAGCTGCAAGTATTGGATCTTTGTCACACTCAATTTTGAAATTGTGCCAAAAGTAATGATATTAACTTCGAAACCATTTTGAATTTCGGTTGTTGTAAATTTTTATCACTTGTTTTCCAGTGGCCAACGTGGTTCTTTCGGCCGGATTTACCTCCCGTTTCTACACCCGTCACTACTCACGTTTCTAGTTCAGCGAATCGTCCGATTACTTCTTCATTGACACCAAGAATTCATCCCGACATCACAAAAGTTCAAGATCTTCCACTGGATGGCAGCAAGATCCATGGTCAAACACCGACTATTTGCACGGTTAGTTGAAACAAATACTATTTTGTGGACGTGATACGTTTCAGGTTTAAACGTTTCAGGCAATATTCTCTGCTTTTAAGTATTATACTCCCATATTCACATACACACATATTTCAAAGGGGATGACTGACGTGGGATACGTACTTCTTAAACAAAATCCCGACCAAAGTTTAAAAGTAACCGTGAATAAATAACAACCGTGTACAATAAGTCCTTTCGAATAATACTTGTGGCAAATAATGTCGTGTCGAATTATAAGGTCGTGAGCAATATGTTCGTGTGTAGTAATAATAAAATAACAACAGGATTTTTATGATCCAAAAAGTTAACTTGTGTTGTTATTAAACAACATTGATCGATTGTCTTTCGGACATCAAAATGTCATCTTTATACAAATTTGTAAAGTGACTGACCACGTATCACCCCATGGAGATAAGTCGATCCTTGGCGACATGTGAGTGAATACAAAATGGACACTTTCCATGGTGTCAGTCTGTGCGAAGATGCGGGAGCAGTGACCATGTTATTCAATCAATGTTCACGAGACTCTATTGTACGCGGATGCATCGTCGTGTAGCCTGCTTGTCCGGAGACACGAAACGCATGGTATACCAACGTGTATCTGCTTATGTCTTGAGACTCCCGCAGGCTGATATGTGCGGCACCGGGCGGGCGACATCTCGTGATGAATTACCTCTCCGATCTAGGAGAGATTCTTTCATGTATTCTAACTGTAATTCCTTTCAACCGCAGGGAATGTATCTGAGGAGAGAAATCTTCAGCCGCGATATCGGTACGAATATTAAGTCGCAGCCCGCGGATGACGACGAACAAATCTTGAAAATTTGTGAACATTAACGAGCGTTCGTGACTTAAATTTAAATTGACCTTCGAAATTGTAATTCGGCAAAAAAAAAAAATCTCTTCAAGCTTTTGTTTTTCATTCCGGTAATTAATGCATCGACCAAAAATCTTCGACTTTCGTATACTTCTCTTACTCTTTGCATAGATATTTTATTGTAAAATCATAATACGTCTGGTGATAATGAGTTTACCGCAAAAGTCCATACGCGTTTCATTAAATGAACTGAAAAAATAAATTCGAAACATGGAAATTGGCGGTTTTACAACCTGCGGTTGTCGGCTCACCGAAGCCGGTGTTGGAAAGTTTATGACAGGTTGCGTGGTATTTTATAACGTCGACGATAAGACAATCTTGGTAATCACGTGAGTGGACGGGGGAACTGGTCAGTGTTCGAGCATAAATAAGGATTAGTTAAGTTGGCGCCGCCATATTAGCATATGGCGTTGTAAAATAAATATCCCGGAACGGAAGCCCCCTGGTTTCGTGCCCCCTCTTCGGCATCATCATCATCATCATCATCGAGGAGAACAGCTGAGGCTGACATTTGAGTCGGAGCCGGAAAGCAAACGTGGCGCGATGGATGCAGCCTCGTATCATTTCTTGGAAATAATTAAGAGCGATGATAAACTGGCTTAGGTTAATGAAACGACGTTGCAAGTGTCTTCGTGAACGAAGCCATTATGCGCGGCCGGCGACATTAAAAGCTCCAGGCGAATGACTTATTAGTATAAACTCTCTCCTACCACGAAGACGAATCTATGAAAGGACGTAACCGCCAACGCCAAGAGAAATTAGAGGCCAGAGTTCGGGGCAAAAAATCTGTACCAATTATCTTTACACGAAAAGTAATGAACGTAACTGGAATCACAAAACCAATGCTTGTATTGGCCATTGCGAGAACATGCGCGTGCGTTAAGGTCATGTGTTTCCATCGTTTCAATTCAAAATCTTGATAACGCATGTAGTTGAATTGCACGCAATATCTTCACGAAGTCTCGAATTATGACCATTTTTAGATGGTGCAGAGCCAGTGCGATAAAATCGTTGTTACAAGCTTGAAGCTCAACATTCTTATCTCTCGAAAGGTGTCGAAGAATATCGAAACGAGTCAGGTAGAATCGTTCAGAGCACTCGATGCGCTGTACAATCCGTGACTGGATTTCCTATACCCCGTGCCGAACATATTTTAAGCTAGTTCCGATAAAGATGTAAAATCTTAGCGATAAATTTCATAATTTTTTGATCTTAGACTTTGATTGTTCGTAACTGAGAATTTTTTTTTTTTTTTTTTGTACGTCTAGTTACATCGTTTGCGTTATTTTCTTTCCTACCAGAAGCTACGTTTATAACTTTAGATTCGATCGTGAACACGATGAATTATAGAGGGGTCAAGCGGTATCCTAGCTTTTACTTTTGCGCATCCAGCGCTGTATATACCGCGATATAATACATAACTTGGCGCGTGTTTACGGCGTTTTTGATCCGATATAGGTAACTGCTCTTGGAAAATGGCACATTTAACATTTTCTGTAGAGAATTAAATAAACTTTGGGCAACACTTGCTCGGCAAGTTGTATTATTGAAATCTGTGAAGCGTGCGTAAAGTGCTTAATTTTCGAACAGTGCGATTAACCATCGTTGGCGCATGTGCGCAATTGAAAGGTTTCATTTTTCAAACTAGGGCTCTCTTTTGTCTACGCGTAAAATTTGAATGTTTATAATTTTTTTACTTGTTTTTTTTTCACGTAAATCCACACCCCGAACGGAAGTATCAGTAGAAAATTGATTCTTCGATCACGAATCGAAAACACTGATGAAAAGCCGGGAAGGCTTTCAGGTCAAGAGAAAACTTATAATTAGTTTGTTAAAGTTCAATTACACTAGACTTGAAGTGAAAATGGCATCATTTCAGGAGTTTCGCGTGATGGTTTATAAGAAATAAGAATTGCATTGAAAATATTATCGTTAATTGGTAATAAATTGTCATTCTCCCGTCTAATGTTACAATTACGAAACCCTAGTAGAGAATTTTGAGTCTTACCTGTAGCTTTGAGATTTAAAACATCATATATAGTTACAATGCGCTTAGGCATAACTAATAGATGATATTACGAGGCTGAAGTTAGTAGCCAGAATTAGCAGCCAAACGTTCTACCGTTCATTCGCATAAGGTAGTGAACTCCGGAAATAAAAATTTTGTGAAATACCTTGAACCTCCAATACTTTTATAGAATTACGAGGATAAAACTGAAGTGCATTTTTCTAATTCCAAAAAGTTTAGAAGGTTTGGCTGTTAACTTTGACTTCTGACTTCAGCTTCATGGAGATATTTAAATCGTATAATGCGCAAATTGACAGTGATCTGAAAATCCCTCGAATTTAACAGTGTAAAGTATGACTTGCTTGTGAGGGATAAATAAAAAATTTCAACTTACGAAATACGACGACGTCCGATGAGATTGTACATTGTACAGGATATCTGGTATTCACGATGCCGACGTGCCCTGCAACCTGGCGATGGACGGCTGTGACTTATAGAGTTGTAAGGACGTGGGTATGCATTATATTGCCAGGTAGATTGAACGAACGCGACGACGGGACGCGTATCTGCGCCGACGTATGCTTAAAACGCGAGGTACTTCGAGATGATTGCTTATTAGACATCAGGCCCAGTGACAATTTGATAGATTGAGCTTTTTGTCGCCTTCCTCATCAGTCGTTAGTCAGTTGAGAATTGAGTTTTTTGTCCCCTCACCGAATAACTAATAACGAGATCTTCGCCTTGCCTTGCCTTATCTTGTCTCTTCCTCGTCTTACTTCACGATGCCCAAGACGACTCGTATCGTCAAACCGCGTTACGAAACGTTGAGAAAATAGTAATAATCGTTCCTCCGATATCGAACACGATACTGTGAGCGAGCTTAATTGCTCGCAATTAGTCTCACTTCGGCATCGCCTTAGTGTGTGTAACACAATACCTGTCTGCCTTCTTTCTTTTATATCTGACGAATCGATATCTCATACAGTCAAATCTTTACAGGAAAACTCTTCGGATTTTATTCAGACTTTTTATATCCAACAATTTTGCTGGCACGGTTTTTGCATCGTTAATGTCGAAACACATCTTGAAAAACTTATTCAAGATATAATCGGCTGTAATTTTCAGCTTCTAACGGGCTAAAATTGACAGAGAATGCCCTATAAGTAGGAGATAAATAATCCATAGAAAAGAGACGAGAGTAGAAAATGCGTAACACCAGTCCCTTTGAATGGTGCGATAAGTGCGATTAATCGATTAATTAACGATTTCGGTAATTCGTTTTTCCAATTAATCAATTAATCGACGCTATCGATTAATCGAAGATACCTCATGATTATTCTGATATATAGCTGACGAGGAAGCTTCTGTCTGGGCTCCGATATATATATAAGCGAGCTAAAATTTTTCTCGGAAAATCGCTCAGCTGATGCCGACTGCAGGCCGAGACTCACTTTCGAACAATGTGTGCGGGGATACGGAGAAAGCCTGCTAGTGACGATGATGTATGTACGTTACACGTATAGATAGCTACCATATAGCCGAGCTTCGCTCTACTCTGTCTTCATTACCCCCGAAGAATTGATTAAAGATCTGTCAAACGTACCTTCGCCTAGTCACACGTCGAAAAAGTGTCCTACGGAAAAATTTACGCAACTGTTTTCAAAGTGATAAAAAACTAAAGCTCCAAGAGTTGAAGTTGAATTTATTAAGGATATGCGGTGATACAGAGAATCTGTTTAATTGTAAGTAACGTATTCTAACTGAAAATGTCCAGTGATGACAACGATTTAAGAAAAAGCCACATTATCGGTTCGGTTTTTGTTTTTTGTGTACCTATAACACCTTGTTTTCGAGTTTTCGATTTCAAGTCTTATTCCACGTATCGCAATATCGAAATGTCATAAAAGAATACTTAGAAATTGTTAGAAACGTGAGAGTAAAATGTGAAAATTTTGTCCAGTTCGTAGGAATTTGAAAACCTTAAATTTTTGTACAGATATTTGATGTTGAAATTATAATATTCTTCTCGACGGCATGAATTTTTTATTCTGTGAGTATAACTTTGGATGAAGTAAGTCTAAAAGTAAAAAGAAAAGCAAAAAGCTTCGAGGTTAGATGAATTAGTGCCACCCTAATGCACAGATACCGCTTATGTATACTTATGTAGGGCAGAGCACATTAATTACGGAGGCTTGACTACTTTCCGTATGGTATAAGTTGAGCATAAAGAACGTTGTTAAAACAAGTGGCCACCAGTGAAATTAATTTCGATGATAAATGACACGAGTCAAATAGTTCTGAGTATGATCCATTTAATATTATGTTATATACGGTAGAACTAACGTCTATTGTGAAACAGCGTGAGCTATAGGCTGCTTTTGGCCTCGGCAAATTAATGGCCTTTGAAGTTTTTTTTTTTTTGCGCTTCTAATAAGCAATAGTTATTCGCCGAATCAATTCTTCCACCTCTCACGTATCTTAGGATTACCGAATATACTGCACTGACACCAATATAATTAACGTACCTAATTGAAATATTGGAAAAATTATTTCGTGAAAATTATTTTTTTCGCAACAAAAACTTCTCGCTCTTATTTGATTTCGGTGTGCACATGATTTTATAACACGCATTAATAATGAGAGAAATATTTAACACACGTGAATCAGTGGATGGCGTATTAATTAAAATTGTTATAAGCTAAGGTGTGATTACTGAGTGAATGTATCTTCTATCTTTCTACGATATTGAAATTAACAAATATTCAGTTCCATTAGGCATTGAGTTTTGATCTTACCGCGTATGTCCAACCTTATGATCATTACAAACCGTCGGAAGTACACTGTAAACAGTTTTTCAGTAATTATCACGTGATATTGACAGAAAAATGTACCCTAAAAATGATATTTTTTTAAATCTACCAAATAATAGAGAATGTAATATGTCTCGATCCTTGAAAGAGTCCTTAAGGCTCTCAATAATACACTTAAACTTTACGATCTATTACGAATTACAATGTGACTGTAAAATCATTGCAAGTATACGTTTATACATATTTCACTTGTGCTTCGAAATTAGTTTCCAAAAAAATTTGCTAACCAATATTACGACCAGATTCCAGTTAAACAAATAAAATAAAAAAAATTCAAACATTCTCAATTTCGTTTGACAATTGAGATTGAGGATTATCGATCGGATGTTAGTGGGCGAATAGCCTGAGGCGATAGCTCTGTCAACGAGAGTTTTTTGATTTATAGACGTGGTAGTTTCCACCCTCGGAATAAAAAGCTGAGGCAGAACCTTGCTCGAGTCATCGGGCCTCGACGACGACGCCCGCCGCAGGCGCAAAGCCGTCCCGATGGAAGGCACATCTGCGCCCTAATTATTCTTCAGATTTAGTAGATCGTTACGGCTTGTAAAATTACCGGCAATTTCACACCCCTAACCTTCTTTGATCCTCGCCTTTGTTGCTGGCTAGTTCAGAGCTCTTCGTTCGTCAAGTTTCTTCGTGCGGCTGAAGAAGAACGCGTGAAGCACCTACACGTGAATCGTACGTGCATGGGCACATATTCCTATCGATATTCCGAATAGGTAGTTACATGCACACCTACATTAGGCATGGCACGTTTTCAATTATTGGATCGTTCTTTACGACCGCGTCGAGCGAGGAACACGCGATCCTGCGATGTCCGAGTCCAGAACTCTCCTGCGGTAGTTAAAAGTTGAAGGCCATGTCGATTGGTATAATCCGTTGCAATTAATGATTGAGAATTCTTTAGTAAATTTCCACTCGTTTTTAAGACCATTGGATATTATCCTTCGGTCGGACAATCCATCGTTCATTCGGTACGGCGTTAAGGGGTTGTGGGGACTCGATGCTCGAAACGATTTACGTCGTACTTCGGATCTCTTGATTCGGCATCAAACTTGCTCAGATTGAAATTCAAACTCTTCTCCTGAGCACCGTTTCTGAATTGGACGGTGCGAATGATGGCTGAAAGTGCCGAATTAATCCCAATTTTCAGGATTTACCAGAATTTTGTAGTGTTATATATATACGTACTATTACGTAGTTTTAAACTTTTGATTATCTTGATTCGAGTATATATATATATAGTAACAATGAACTAAAGACTTGGGAGAGTTGACTTGAAACCGAGAGCCAAGATACGAGATAGTTCAACATTAAACTTGCCAAGAAAAAAAAATTGCAAAGGCTAATTGAAAAATTTACATTACGCAACAACATATATATTAAACAGAAGACGATTAGAATTTCTACCATTTTTAGATATCATTATACGAATTAAAATCGACTCAACACGCATCGCCCCGCAAGATTTACTTTCTATTCGATCCAACTTTCTCCGCGCTGCGTAAAACTTCGACGTTTCAGCTCCAGCTTGAACTTGAATAAAATATTGTAAAAGGTTTACTTGAAATTAAAACGTATATAAAAATAATCAGACTCAAAGTAAAATCGAAATGACCGAAATTAAAGCACGAAAGAATATGTAATCGACGATAGGGTACAAATCCATACGCTTTTGAAATTTTCAAAAGAAAATTCTCAAAATTTCTTCGATCAAAGACGATCGCTTGAGGTAAAATCCGAAAGTGAAAAATATTCTTTTCTATATTTATCTGACTAATTGCAAAAAAGAAAAACTCCTCAATCTACTTAATTAGATATTTTTATTGATAATTATTCACTCTTATTAAGAATCTTTTCGTAAACTTCGAAGATGTCATTTTATTTTGATCTTCAAACCCATATTAAAAAAAAAAAAAAATTACGGTTCGAGAAAAAAATGTGAAATAATAATACATAATCAGAGTTAGGAAAATGGTAATAATAATAAGAAATTACGAACGAAATGAAAAATGCGGAAGGAAAAATCATAAATACTTCTTCAAAAATAATCTCGCAATTCCTGGATCCAAAAAATCCTGAGACCATAAAGGCAACGGTTTGCGACGTGAGAGTTGATAAGATTGAAAATCAGTATGAAATCGTTTTACGAATGAACAGGAGACTACCGGATGCTTCGGCATCGGCCGCACTTCAGCCGCGGTGAGCTGCATGGATCACTGTAATTTAATAAATTGCGATAGCTGCCGTCCCGGGGCAAATTGTAGCATAATCATTCATTAGTGGGTCGTGACTTGCCTCGGCGTGTGTAAGTCGAGCCTAGCTGTGTGTAGGTACAGGTTTCACGGAGCCCGATAGTGTCTGATACACCATGTGGCAAGCAAGCAAGCAAGCAAGCAAGCATCTTCCACAATCGTTGTCTCTATCAGCCACCGAGCGGGGCTGCCTGGGAGATAAAAGAGCTTAGCAGCCGTACAATGTTGTGTTTAGAATGTGTGCCGTTGGTGCATTCCTCTTTCGTAGTTCCTAGAACTAATTCCGTGACTAGATTCACGCCAGTATTTAAGAACCATTCTAGAGTCCTGATCGCTCGCTTGCGTCGCGTCCGCGTCCTTTCGCTTAGTACGAAAAACCGCTTACTCACTTCCGATAAGTGCGGTAATTGATTGAAGTTGGTGGACACTGCTCGTTGCTCGTCGTTAATCGCTTTTCCCTGCTTTTTTTTCTTTCTCTCACTCTCTCTCTCTTTCTCTTTCTCTCACCATATAGCGAGAGAGGAGAGAGGATCAATTTTGCGCTTATCTAGAAGGTTGCTGATTTTAAGTGATTGAGCATCACATAATATATTGTTGCAATTAATGTGTCGTCTGGTCCACCAGTTCTCTCATTCAACATAATGATTTTGTTATAAATATCACCGATTCAAACTGGGTATAACTTGTTGTAATTCGATGTGTAACTTTGAAAACTGTCCCCTCGTTAAGACGCCATCTTGATTATTTTAAAACTGTGGAAATCAAGCGAAACGATCAAATGGTAAAATAAAATAAGATTAAAAATATTGAAAGACAATGATTTCCACAGTTATTTGCATATTTCTTACCTGTAATAGGATTCCATAAAATTTAATTTTTGCAACAAAGTTAACGCGAAGTATCAGGAGAATGAATGAAAATCAATTCTTATTCCGTGGAAGCTTGAAAAATGGCTTTTCAATCGCTGCTGTGCGCTTCCTTTTCCCATTTCGCCCCATTCATCACACTGATACACTAATTCACGGTAATATTATAGAACTCTGGGTAGAGGTGGATGCATTGAATTTGTTATCTCCGTAACTGGTGATCTGTATAGGTATGTGTACAAAATTGCGAGTAAACATCGTTTGCATACAATTCCGTCCCACGTGACGCGATCCCCACGAGCGTTTAAATATAATATCATTAATCACTTTCGGTCAATTTAGCGTCACCGATACACATGAGTAATCCGGCTACGCCGGACTAACGGATGACGAAAAAAGAGGAATATGCTCGAATGACCGAGTCCCTTGTTCGAATTATGATTACTATTTGAACATTGTGTACGACGATTGGATTTTGCTGTAACGAATGTGTGCTACGAATGTTCGTTAGGTGATAAATAGAAAATAAATTTGTGATTATCTGCAGAGCGATAAAAAATTTTCAATTTTTTAACAAATTATAGCTTTCTTTAAACAACGTTTTTTCAATTTTAATTGCGATTGTTCATAGCTATGAATAAAAAACTACGGTCAACACCAGAATTTTCAATCTGGGTTCTAGATGTCAGATTTTCATTTTCTCCACGTAACTAGTCAAAGAAAAGATAGTTTGATTGGATGAAGTTTGCTTTTGTAGAAATTAGAATGATATTTTAGATTTTAAGAAAAATTACCTATTCTTGGAGATATTTATTTTAAATAACACGTAAACAAACTTCAGTTTTACATTCAAATTACTTTTACTAAAAAATCATAATAATTAATCACAGGTCAATATGAAAATTGATGTATATATAAATATGTATATATTTTTTTTTTTTTTGGTTATATTTAGGGCATTAAAGAATATCGGAATATCCAAAACTGAAAAACCTAATTAATTTGAAGATTTGTTTAAATTTTTTCAGAAGTTAAAATATATTTATAACATGTACAGATGAATGATCGATTCTGCAATTTCAGAATTTTACTGCAAACACATGCGGTTATCCGTAAATACAGAAACCGCATGAAAAATATTCATAAATTCTATATCCTTTTTAAAGTTGGTGCGAAAGACTTCTGTATAATAGAGGGATTATATACGCTCTGTAATTGCGTAATGTAACGATAAAATCAACCCCACCTAAGGGGCCGCTTTTCTCCAGAGCAGAGAGCTCAAACAGCAGTGATATAAAATCCTGCGTAAATGAGATTTTTATAAAAGCTGGTGGAATTAAGCTCTTCATCGCCCCCGTTAAGCGGATTTTCCACGACTTCTTTACCCCCCCCCCCCCCCCGCCCTTCTTTTTCCGTTAGAATTTGAAATATTTTTCACGTATCTTAGGCGCGCCTGCGCCGAAAGTTTTTCCTTCTTTCGTTACTCCGGCAAAGCTAATCTATATTTCAAAGCACCGAGCTTTGTCTCTTCACACCAATTTTTCACCTCCGTCATTTTTCTTTCAACGTTTCTGGTATTTTTCTTTTATATTTTTATTTGTTTATTTTTTTTCTCTTGCGCTCCAGGCTAAATTCCGACATTCGTTAATTAACGAAACAACCGAAACGCGGCTTTAGTATGCAAAAGCTGTATAACGAAAAAGGCGAACAATGTTTTGCATTTACTTTCCACCTCTGATGTTCTCATTACGCATACAAGCTGTAACGATCTACTGATGCAGCTTATTTTCAACCCCTTGTCAAGTTCTTTCGTACTTTAATCCTCAATGTGCACTCTCGATGAAGAATCGTTACTCGTCACGAAATAAGAATGTGTATTCTTCTTCGGATTAACCAGCTTTTCAGAATCCCGCGGGCTAATCCTAACGATTAAAGTATTCAGATTCAGGATAAGTTAAAGCGTCGCTTGCTTTTCGTCAAGTTCACGTTTACACTTGCTTTAAATTCAACAGCACGAGATTAAATTTTCGCAAATACTTTCTGGCATCATTTCCTTGTCACGCCTATCGTCACAGGGCATGAAGAATGGAGAAATGTAGTATCAAGGTAGTACTTGGATGTGTATTTATTACCGGGAATCGGGTGTGCCCGTGCCATTACCAGATGAGTTCTCGTTGCGCACAAGTCGCCAAGATCTTATCGAGATTAGTTCGTTATAAATGATTACGTCAATTCATCGATATTTCTCGGAAGTATACCCATTATTTTCAGAATGGTATCGCTAGAACGCTGTATCATGCTGGTCAAACACGCGTTGCAGATTACATTGCATTTGTAATCACCGTATTGAAAAAAATTACATGAGAAGTCCGAAATTCATATTCTGAAGAAAATATCGTCACGATTTTTGGCGTCAATATAACAGGTAACATCGTCTTTCGATTACAGAATGTCATTTTTTTGGTAAAACTGAAGGGTCTTCATTTCCGTTAAAACCGATATAAAATTAATCCAAGTCTTTTGCAGTGTTGAAATAACCGAAATCCTGGAGTGTGTCTGAAAATTCTAACGTCGGGAAGTAGAAATAAAGATGTTTAAGACTTTGTAAGAAGTTACCAACAGTGCAGAATGTAAAATCCGAATACTTATACCTTTTCGAATTCAATTGTTTTCTCTAGGATCTGCAGTGATTTGTAGTCTGTTGATAAAGATTCGTTGGACAATACCGATTTATAGCTTGAAGGTTGAAAATTGAAAAAATTTGTCTTCTCGTGAGATGCGTGCCGACTAATTCCTGATAAAATATTAAGAAAAAAAAAAAAAAAAATAGGCCAAAAAACGTACCCGCAATTAGGTGCAACGAATGAGTCAATTCATCGTCGACGATGCCTCTCGACGTCTGTTATTTTCTTAGAAACAACTCTCCACCCCGCTTGTGCAAAGAATTTTAAAGGATTTCCATCGAGTAATATCGATGGTACACGAGGACGGCAAGAAAGTCTGGTAAACTTTTGTTGCCGGCTTTATTTTCCCTTAAAGAGAAACGACGAGTTCCCGGCAGTATCGTTGGGCAAAGATCGCAGTTTCAGAGTCGGGGAGAACGAGGAAGATCGAATTATGCGCCCGGAGAAGGGAAAAGAATTATGAAGCGAATCCATTAAGATGCTCGATTACGAGTGTATACAGCAATTGTTCAACGTTTGCTTGCTCTTCATTACTTGCAGCTTGTTAGTCGCAGCAGTTTATATATCCCTCTGCTCGAAGGTATGCGTGCAACGGGTACATCCTATCCAAGGTATACGCACAACGCAGTTCAGGTTAAACGGAGTAATTAATAACGTCGTCGTCGTCGTCGTCGTCGTCGTCGTCGTTGTAATCGCATCTCCATACACAGCATCGTCCCATTATATAATGGTGTTGTTGTTTTTTTTTTTTTTTTCTTCTTCTCCTCCTTTTCCATTATCCTTTTTTCCTTCGTTTTCTGCTCTCCGACATATGCACCAGCGTAGGTATATATATAAGCGAGAACTGGGAGAGTTTGGCTGTATCATCGGCGTACGGCCTCTGCACCACCAGCATCTTTATTCGAAATCTGTTCCGCATCAATAGACTACGCGTGCGCCGCGCTGCTTTGTATCGTTGGGACGCCCACGCGTGCTCTTCGGACCACGAGGGGATACTGGTAATAAGCAACGTTGGTGTACCCTAATAAGGGTGCGGTCCCTGGACATCGGTGAACGAGAACCGGAGAAAGAGATACACGTGAAAGAGACCTTTGGATCCGCGACCGGCGCTCGTTGATTGAGAGAAATCGCGGAGATCGCCGCTTGATTCGTTTCTCTACAATCGTGTTCGTACACAAATACACTTTCAAGCTTAACCCGCCCAACAATATATTACGTGTTTATACACAGGCAAATATCGATTGTTCGACTACCTTCGTGTATAAGGCATTCCGTTTTCAAATTTTTTATTATCTTCTCCTGCAGAGCCGTGGAGGTTACCGAAATCCTTTTTGGTTATGAAAATCTTCTCTATCCTGTTCTATAATCAGGATTTTTATGCAACGGTGCTCCTGTCGAAGTCGAAGACGTTGACGGTCAAAGGTAATTTCAGTTCATATGGAACGCCCTATACGTATGAATGATAAATCCAGATGCGCAGGTACTTTGATCTATCGAACCAACACGCCTACGTTTTGAAACGCGTTGCGTAAGGCCCAGAGATTTATGGATATAATACGTATATAACAATATATATATATATATATATATATACTTGCTATAGGTTAAGCAGCAAGAGGTTAGTTCAGGTGTGGTAAGGTGCATATCGATGTATTAATTAGGTTCACGCGTGGGAAAGACCTAGTGAACTTTACGATCGTATAGGTACGGTTATCGTGTTGACCGAGTGTGTTCTTTGGCACACAGCCTGGCTGCTGCATCGGAGGATAATTGGCCTGATCTGCAGTCCGTTCCAAAAATCTATCCAACTTTGAGTCTGCATCCGTCTGCATATCCATCTCATCGTGCTTACGTCCTTCAAGAAACAATCTTCCGATCGCTTGCATGGTGAAGGAAAGTTGTAGACGAGTGATTCTTTTCTGAAATGATCTTGAAGGCAATCTCAAGTAACAAAAGTCTCGAGAGTTTGATATCTCTGCTTTAGGACGTGTCTTTTCTTCTTTGGCCTGTCTATGAGTTATTCTTCATTGACAGGCGTTTATACGTACCGAAATTTTTTATTCAATGCTTCTAAAGAAATGGGCATCGGTAACAATTTTGCAAGTTTATTCGACTCGTGATTGCTTATTGTCTTTTTTATTTCAACGAGTGTCTGTTACGTGTAATAATATCTTTGCTTAGTCAAGACAGAATGTCGTTTAACTCACGTCACGAGTTTCCATTCAGCGTCGGTTTTCATCAAAGCGTGAAATAGCAGTTGTAGAAAATTAAATATTCATAAATTTTTGTTATTTATTCATATAGTTCATGACCAAGAATCGTTCATTTGATGGTACATTCATTCAGGTTATTCTGCGTTGAGATTCTGCCTCCTCGATGCGGCGTTTCTTCTCCTTTGTGTCGTCGATAATTCAAATTAACAGATAAAGCCATTCATGATATTCGAAAATGCATCGATACAGACACGTAATCAGTAACTGTTAAAAATATGTCTGATTATCATGACATTCGACACGTGACGTATCGGAACCCGTTTTTGTCTAGGCATATCGTCGCTCTGCGTGCGTGTAGTTGGACACTTTGTACGATGTTACCGGACCAGAAAACACGTTGGACTGATCGAAAGTCACCACGAGTTTACAGTTTACAGTTGGATGAAGTTCACAGGATAGGAACGCGCAAGTACACAGTGAGAAAAAACGAAGTAGATACGAGTATAGGAGAGAAGCTGGATTATTTCTTTTTATTGTCCCAATCGATCAATCAACACAGCAGCGAGCGGTTTACTTCTTGTAGAAGCCATTAGCCTAAACACGGTTTAATAGTCGGGGTGCTGGATGTCGCTACCAAGGCATCATCAGCCAACCACGGACGTCAGATCCCAATCTCTTCTTGACTGCCTTCATACTTGACGGACATACACGCGGACGGATGGTGTTTTCTATCGTAGAGCTGCTCGTGTACCGTAGCGCTTCGTCAAATACTTCCTCAACGTCATACGTAGGTACGTGGAACACCGAGAGTGTGGTTTCAGCAATTGCGTCAGTTTCATTTGGACGAAGCGCCAACGGCACGCGAGAACAATTCTACAACGAAATTTATACAACAGTGTTACAGCACATTTACAATAATTGTAAGCAACGGTTTTTATTATTGTACTATTATTGTTATCAAGATTAGAAATATCTTTCAAACTTGGCTTTTCACTCATAATTCATACTCAAAACTCACATGTGGACATTTATCGTAGTTACAGTAGTAGCTCGTAGATTTTGTTTCAATATGATGATATAAATTTCGTAATTTGTATTGTCAAATCAAGTATTTCCTTTGCCAAAGAAGCCTTTCTTACTTGATTTGGGTACACTTTTCTCTAATAACTTTCGAACGGGAAATTAGAATAACCAATCCACAAAGTCATGAATTTTTGGTGAACGATTATCTCCATTGACACGTTTGGCAAAGTGAAGAAATCAGAATCAGTGCATTAATTACAGTCCTCTTAATTCTCACTATTGAAAAAAATGATTCTTTATGATTTTGTGAAGCGATTCTCTCGAGAAAAAAGTTGTTTATTGTATTCTCGCCGTCTCCTATGTCTGTGAAAGAAATGGATATGATTTAAGCCTGTGACCAACACCTCGTAGCTTTGCAGGCATGTTTTCCTTGGAGGAGTATCAGGACAGCGCCAAGTAGCAAAACCTGAGGGTGCTCGTCAAATTGACACATGCTTGGCCATCCCTGTATAAAAAAGAGGCAAGGCTGGTCCGCTACAGGCGCAAGATGTAAACGCGGAACGTGAAGCGACCTCTCCAGTCTCGTTGGTAATTATACGAAGCGACTCGCGAGTCTCGTGGCCCTGCGAGCGCTACCCAGGTGCTCAAGCAACCCTAATTACGTAGAAGAACACTAAACTGCAATTAACAAGGTTCTCGTGGCTCCGCGCCATGATGCCTCGTCTCGCCTGCTCCATTCTTGAGTCCATTTTTTCTCTTACCGCACACCAAGTGGGAGAAGAGGAGGAGGTGCTTTCGCAGACTGCTGACCTCGGCCAGGATGAATTATCTCGAGACGTTCGGAGAACGTGTACCCTTCTGTTTCCTACCGTAGTTTGAATTCTTGACCGTAATCACACTCACCGAAAACTTCTGTACGTAGAGCACAACGTATGTTACACAACGACACTCGGTCTAACCTTTGAATGCCGTGCTTAAAAGTGTCCTGAAAAACTTCTCTGCATGTAGCCTATGTCTGTCTAGTACGATTTTAGACTAAAGAGATTAACATTCGTCGACTGAAACTAGCCGCATCCTCGTTACACATGTTGTGTCGAGAAACGGCCATTAAGCAACTCGGAATGTCTGCGTATCCGTTACACCGTTTTCAATGGCTTTCACGACCTGGGAAAGTGCTAAATTGCTAGCCGTATCAAAATCTTGACATTCGGTTTCGCGGAAATTCAATATCCATTAACGAAAAGGTTCTCATCGGACGATGACATGAAAATATTTCATCACAGAATATAGATCTTGATCAGGTTATTCAAGGAGACATATTATGCATAACCAAATACCATTAAACTTGAAGTCATCAAAAAGACCTTCGAAAGGTGTCTTTTGACCCGTTTGTCACGTCGAAAGGTCGCGAAAGACGTCCTTAGACCATGAAAAAATATCTCTTGGACGTAAAGAAATCTATCTGAGGTCGAAAAACGGGTCATAAGACTTGGAGTTTTGGCTGTTTACAATACGACGCTATCTTGATAAGTTAGGTACGTTGAATTCAAGTCTTAAACACTACAGTAATCACGCATTCAAGTGAAAACTGAACTATTATCGCAAAGCCTAGACCTTTTTGGACAAAAATGATATAAAAATGATAATCCCCATAAGACTTCAGGTATCCTCCTCTTCCACTATAACTTTTGTTCAGCAGTAAAATACTTACGATTAGTACGAACCAGTTTTCATATTCTCAAGATTTTCAATCAATTTTGGGTGACCACATCGATAATCATTATACGTAAGTAACCCATTAAGATTATCATGGAAAGGTATCTTGATGCCAGTAGAAAATCCTTTCGAGATGCTCTTTTACTGATAATCGCAAATGAAATGAATAGTATTTTCCCAGCAAATCAATATGTCAGCTTAAAAACTATGTTCTTTAGGAATCATTTCATAAAGTCAAACTGAATTCCTTATACCAAGCGCGAGCAAGTAGAAACGGAAAAACGTCTACGAGTGGCTAATAATAATTGGTCGAAATCTGAAGGCCCGCTGAATGATGTCTCTACGGCTTCGTTTCTCCCGGCTTTTTGTGACCCGGCAGACACCGTTATTTGCTGTAGTATTTAGCTGGCTTGTCCCCTGTCCATCGGAACCGCTCCATCGGAAGCGCCGGTCGCCGGCACAATTAACACCTCCCAGGACGCTAACGCGTTCTGGGCTCCCGGGCTTTGCTGCCGTTCGGACCTTTTTCCCCCTTTTTTCTAGATTTTCTTGCCCAAGTAACAAGAAAATAAACGTGGCCGGGCCAGGGACTGAGATCCTTCTTTCTTGCTTCTGTTCCTCCCGCATCCCTGTTTGTCCTGACCGGTAGCAGTCGCTGCCCTCGTACCGCTAAACGAATCTGTTTGTCTAGCCACCTGACCTGGTGCGCCGACTCCCCGACGGTAAGACGCCTAGACAATACTGAACTGCCTTCCTATACCTGCTACAGTTTTTTTCTTAGATCCCCGAGGCTTTCCGCTCGTCGTTATTGCTGTTATGTTTTGTTATTAATTGTCGGTCTCTAAGCTCGGTGGAAGCTATGGCATGACTGTGGAAACTGAATATCACTCTGTCAAATCGTCTCTAAACAAGTTATTAGCAATCGAACTTTGCGGAAACAAAATGAAAAGTTGGGGAAAAGTTGAACGTATATAACTTGAACATGAATATTAAGTATCGATTTTGCGACGAATAGTGAATTCATGCATAATGGGTGTGCATGAAACTGTCTAAACAACTTTTGGAAATCATCACGATGCTTCGAAAATAATATCAGACGGATGAAGATGAAACGTAATACTAACGACGGTTGCATAATATTTTGCATTAAATTATGTGGTATACCTAAAATTATTCTAACTGAATACAAATGTATAATTTATGGTTATTGCAGAAAATTTTTGTGAACCATTCTGTCAATTTATAATGTAGGACGAAGATATTACTCTGTAAGTTTTTTATTTTACTTTCGAGATTGGGTTCATACTGATCTTTCGATTTGCCTCTTTTGATGTTATTTTCATTTAACATTTATAAGTATCATTCCGACATTAACGGTCGTTTTGACGGCAATTACATTCCATTTTTGCAATTTTTTTTTTTTTTCGTTTCGTTTTTCTCGCCAGAGTGAAACAGAGAGATATAGGTAATGTAATTTCTCAGAGTGACGAGACAAAAATTTGTAAGTTTACATTCACAAAGATTTATTTGAGATAATTGGTCATGAGGTAAAAAAGTTGTTGCTACAAAAAATAGGTAGGTAGGTAGGTAGGTAGGTTCTGATGATATTATTTTGAAGATTGTGCATGCGTCACAATAATTAACTAGTTGATTGATGTGACAGTTTAAATATTCTTCTACCTATGGCTTACCGCACCTGACATATTTCCCCACGCTTACCGCATTACCCAGTACAAGCGAATAATAATCATCCCATATATATATATACACAAGGAATCGTGCAATCGCATCATCGGCAATTAAAGTTGTTTCGAATAAATTTGAAACTGCATTTAAACAAACGCATTGATACTGCCTCTGTGGCTGTGGATGGTGGATGAGATTGGGTGAGGTGAGATCGCGGTTATTTTCTTATTGTTAATTAACACGCCACATATGTGATCACGCGAGCAGTATCGCGGTTTGTAGTTTTGTTGCGAACGGGTTTAATGCGTGTGGGAGAAGGCAGCTGGGCTCTTCCGATAATGCGGTCCGTGCTGGCGAAAAGCGTGACGCAGGTATGATGCATATATGCTCATTGCTCTTTCACCTTATCAACAAAAAATGTATGGGATAGTCGTTTGCGACTCCTCGTGCCGTTCTCTGACTGAGAAAATTTAATCAAACTCTTAATGCCTCTTTTTACATGTTGGAATGGCGTTGTCATCCGTTCAGGAAATGGGTTGAAGCATTTTGGAAATTTATAGATCGAGCATTAGTCTGAACGAGAAATTTCACAGGTATTTGGAAAAACGAGACGATAACCGATTCGTCAGATATTTGCTACTCAGACACTCTTTATGCACGGATTTTCGTCTGTTTAATGATTTTTCACGTTTTTTGGCAAAACTTTATTCGAAACTGTTTTCGAATCGGCTTATATCAGGTCGACGGTGTCCGTCAATCAAACCGCGTATTATTTTCTCCGTTATCAATCAGCTTGTAACTTTATCTTTTCGAGAGACCCGATCATCCTAGGTCTGCGGTATTGAAAGCGTGATACCGCTAAAAAAGTTTTATGAGTGAAATGAAGCTGCCGCACCGCAGGGCATGAGAGCAGTAAAGTGCTGTGGTCGAGAATATACGGAGGAAAATAGCCCGAGGAAAAGAGAAACGTGAACGCGAACGCAGCGTGGGAGGACACAGATTACAAGCCTGTCATTCGCCGAGGAGGCGCCTACAACCAAGGAAGATACATTCGCTGGAATGCAAATTTTCTACGTTTTCAGCCGAAGGGAAGAAACGCACGTGATTATCTTGCTGGAGAATGTTAGGAGAATTAACACCGCAATCGTGTCTCCAAGGTGGCCACTGCCAGGAGGACTTGAGTATCCTTGTGACGTGACGTCGCGGCATTTAAGAGAGGATAGTTAAATTAAAGAAGTTTCACGGATTCGAGAATATTATTGGTTAGGTTAGGTCAGGTAGATAATAATCAGTAAGTTGAGAAGATTTTAGAAGTGTCAAATAATTCAGACTTCGTCTGGAAAATTGTGGGGATTATATTAGAGAATTTGGTCAAGATTACTGAAAAGTAGTTGGAAAAATTAGCTTCTGAGCGTTCGAAGCGGAATAGAAGAAACACATTATTATGTCAGGGCATCTGGGACGGGGAAGGAAGTGGTTAATAATTTAGAGGATTCAGGATAGCATAAAAAAAAAACCGTATGAATGCTGGAAAAAGGCAGAATTTCCTCAATTTAAAACAGCTCATGAAGATCAGAAAAATATCATACAATTGAAAGAAAAAAATAAAATTCAAAATTAGGCTCAGAAAATCCAGGCAACGCAATCAGAGAATTTGAAATATTGATTAAGAAAATTTGAGAAATTCTAACGAATCAGAATATAATCGACAAGTGGAAAACTTATATTGGAATTCAAAGTGAACCGAGAATATTTCGGATGATTTTTGGAATTATTTTCAGGATGATAGTATTTTCGAAAATGAAGATCATTTTCTTTAAGTTTGAAATTGAGATATTGATTTAGATGGAGCAGTAGAATCTCACTTCGTTTTTTCGACATCAATTTTCTCCATTGATCGTAGGAACTCGCTAAACCTGAATGTTTAAAATTATTTTGTCAAAAATTTGAGAAAAGTAAGGAGATTTCGCAGCTTAGATCCTGCATTCGCAAAGCAATTCAACGAGACATCGCATCGTCCGATCTCTTCCTTTCACAGCCACGAGGTCGTACGGCTGAATGAAGATCGATCCATGACACATTTTCTCATTACAGTCTGAAACCTACGTACACTTATTAGCTGCGCAATTATTTTCATGAACTAGTCTCGCAGTGAAAATCCTTGTTACACAATAAAATAATTATTGTACTCATAAACATGCAAAGAGAGTACCTGACACGGATGTACTTCATGTGTTTTATACGTACTGGCTGACAGGCCATGAGTAATCGATATGCCCGTGACGGTGTCTCATCAGAAACACCATCAAAGTACAAACAGTAGGTACAAGTACATACATGCGTACAGGTGTCAGAAATTTATGGAGGTCGTCTGGTCAATTTTCCATATGATAGATATAGGCAGCTACGACTACGTGAACCCTTACAACCGCGCGGTTATACTTTTGAATTTTTTGTACCTTGCGTGAAAAATTAATACTTCCAGGGAGTTGCTAATATCATGGCATTTTGTATCTATATTTATTAATATTTATTAATCATTTCTCCACCGAGGGCAAAGATGTCGATGATTCTGCCACACGGCCGGAGTCAATCATACACACGTAAGCTTGGCCGAGCCAAGGTGAGCCAAGGTAAGCGAAGCGTTCCCGCGTTGTCACGGCAATTAACCGTATAATTTTACGAGTGTCTCCTCTCCAGCGATCGGCGCCTTGCTCAACGGTACCTTTATCGTTCTGCAAATTGAATTCCAGCTGAGAGTGATGCAACAAGATTGCAAGTTTTGCGTCCACCTTGGCTTTATTCTCATCGTAAACTAGAGAATTTATCGATTATCTAAATGGCGCGGTAACACGATGGCATGTTTAGGTAGGTATGCATACTCGAATAGCTCCTGTAGTGAATCTTATTTGAATACTTCATCGTATTTCATATTTTACAAACTGACTAAGTAATTCGACAATAATAACTCAAGTAGACAATTTTTTCATTTTTTTTTTTTCTATTCAATTTTGTCAATTTTTCGGGCTCTCCCTTAGATGCATAAAACTTTACTTGCTGACGGCACTAAAGATCTTGTTTACAGTATAAACATATTTTATTCAGGGGTGAATAGAAAAATCTTCGCATATTTTATTACCCAGATGGCGATGGAACGAATTCATTCGATTCAATACACTCAGTCTTAGAAAAATTATTTTCTGTGAATGAAAGGAGAAGAATGTATGATATTACTGATTCACCATCTACTGCAGGTCTCCTGAACGTAGTTTTTTTCCTCATCAAAATTAGCCCTCATTATCTTCAATGATATTGCCAAATTAGTGCTGTGAATACGAATGATTTAATTTCGCTATTTTCCTCACCCTGAATAGACGTGTTAATTAAAAGACGTGCTTGAATTCAAGTATATACAGTATCTAACCCAATCCAAGTGGCATTTTAGTCTATTCAAACCGACTCTAAAAAAAGGCTACGCTACGTAGTGGTATTAGCGATATTTTTGCTTAGTGACGTAATAGAAACGTAAACTAGGTTTCAATGATTTTGACTTTGCACTTCGCTGTTTAACCTATATGTTTGGTTCGATCGCATGGTTTTGATTTGTATTTGAGCACCGTGTACACAGTATATTCAAACAAACGCAAAAAAAAAAATAAATCCTCTAACAGAGGTACATGAGAACCAATTATTCTCCATGGACACATCATCACCGATTATCCATGGACCTGAGGCTAGACTATTTGAATGAGGGACTTACGAATCATCCGCGAACTAATTGAAGCCATTTCGACGAATAATTATGGAGGGAGTAATCGGTGACGCGAACCCTGGTGGTGTTGAACGAAAGTGTTTTGCAAAGACGTTTAGATCGTAAGTGAAGCCTGGAGGCAGCACCAAACAGAGAAAAGACGAGAATGGACCACACAACTTGTGGTTATTAAGCATACAGGTCAAATGCGCAGAGGACGCAACGACGGCAAACAGTTTGATTAATTATCATTACCGCGCTCTACGTTCTTTACAGATGATCATTGTCCCGCTTGTGCAGTCTGCGACATCACGGCCAATTACGCGAGTGAGGTTACCAGGCTTTACAATGACATGTTCAGAACTCGATAATTAACTACTGTCGGAAAAAAGCGTCGTCAAAACACATTTTTTTCTCAACCGAGAATGAAACATTGCCATTTTTGGTCGGTAGGTAATTACGCAGGTAAAACTCCTGTCGCAACACTTTTGTCCGTGTAGTTACTGTAGGTGTTACGAAGTTTAATGACGGCGCAGAGGGTCAGGAACAGCTAAAAATTGAATAAGAATGAAAAAATTGAACTTTTTTTTGGTAACTATGTCTTTGTATCGGAATATTATTGCAACGAAATCAATATATTTTACAAATATCATATTGAAAAAATTCTTGAAATCATTTTTGGAAAATTTTCCCAATGTCTGTAACTGCCGATGTCATCACCATACCAATCGCTTGTGGTTTTACAAAAATCTTACACAAAAAACAAGGTTGCATATGAAAATAGCGAAGACATGATTTACCGCGGATAGATCGAGTCAGTAATAGACAAATGCAGACTGAAACTTCTTCATCTTTGAGTCAAAATCATTATTATTTATTCGCCAGATACAAATCACTCTTGGCAATGCTTACTGCCATCGAAAGAGTTATAATGTTGGATTACTGTAGTACATACGGCATCTCAAAAGTACTTTTGATCCACTGTTTCGATCATTTCGAAAATCAGTTTACAGAATTTCATATTCTTAACTGTGATGCCGTTCTCTTTGGTTGTAGAATGGATCACAGATTACTAAACATCGTCCATTCGGCCCGTGGAATTAAACTGTACATATGATTTGATTAACGAAATTTTGAATCAGATACAATACTGTTAGAGTGGAAGCGTGTAATTGACGCTCAAGCATTCAACGTGGTGGAAAAACTTGAAGGTATTACATCGACACTTGTCATTCGGACGGTCAAGTCTCGTGAAGCGGGATTAAGACTATGAAGCCTCGTGAAGAAGTCGGATGACTCCAATGAAGGGCGTGTTGGTGAACGAGGTCGCATTCGCACCTGCAGCATCAGCGTCTATTGTGCACCTGTCGTGTAGCACGCTCTTAAGACAACACTTTAGTTGACCCGGGATAATAATCCGAGGTAAGAACCCGGCTGGTGGCCGGGAAGTGAACATCAGCTTGACAATCACTTCGAAGGGAAGAGTGTGACTTAGGAAAAATCTTTGCTTATTTAGAAGACGGTTCCTGGGGTGTAGAAGTGAAGGAGACGGCGACTCCCTCGTTCTCTCGAGTCCCTGTATCTCCTGGGAAAGTACTTTAGAAAACTGACAGGAATATTTATACTACGTCCCCTAAATAAAGCATCTCGGGTTGTTCATTCATGGCACAGAAAGTAGTCTCGAGCGAGAACAGCAGCCCGGAGAGACAATAGCTGCAACAAAAACGGAAATCAGATTTTCACACCGTTTCAAAAACCCGACCCGAGACCATCGGCGTCATCGTAGTATCAATTTTCCTCGTGTCAGCAGCCGGAAAGAAAAGGGTAAAGGCCCGTTTTGTTTGCTCAGCAAACAAGACGCTCGACGTCCAAGGGTCAACCTGCGCCACCTTGCGGCTTATACAATATGCACTTCGGGCTGACCTCGCGCCCTCTGCGCTCACCCTCCGAGCTTTTGCTCCGTCTGGTCCACCGGTGGATTCTCTCCTTTCCTTTTCACCTCTCTCGCTTGTAACCAGCTCGCTCCGTTTGCAATCGCGCATTGACAGTCCCAGACGAGTTTATTCTCGCCACAATATTTGCATATTTACGAGCTGCCCGTGCACCTGCATATATATTTCTTCTCTCGACCCATGCCTGAGATCTCCGGCTTCAAGTGAGTCGCTGATGGATCAAGTAGCTTCGAATTTTAGTTGCCTTGCGACAATTGAGGAACGCAAGAAGACATCGTCGTGGTCAATGACAACAATATTCCTCTTGTATTGCGTTGCATGGTCCAAGTTTTATGCCAATGACGTTTTAGTCGTGAACAGAAGCATATTGCTGCGAGGGTACACTGCATGGTGTCATTGCCATCGAGGGGGCCGGATGGGCAGAGAACTCGGTGGCGTCAAGGGTACTCCAAAGAGCTGCCAGCGCTAATTAGCGCGTTGCCAAGCGACGAGGACGCTCGATGTGATCCAAACTTTCCATAAATTCCGTCATACTCTATCAAGTGATGCTGCTGACAGAAACCCCGTACCTGAAAATAGTCCCGACTGACGCAAGCTGTTGGGTTTGATCTGAAAATTTGTACATTCCGATAACATTATGCACAGGGAACCTGGTCCTGCTGGTTTGTTTCATTCTACTTAAAGCCTGAAAGCACGTGTTTCTGTTTTTGAGTGATCAGTGTTTTTATCAGGATAGATATTTACAAAAATTTAAGTTCCTTGACCGATAATAACTAGAAAACGAGTGTATTGATTATGATGTGCATAGCAGCTCAATAATTATGAAAGATACGACGATTTTGTGAATGCAATTGGTGACCAATGTTCCCAAAGCCAGTTATGACGTCATTTTCATTACCCGGATAAGAAATTCGTTAAAATTGTTCACACACCGGCATGACATTTGTCATTTGACAATCGACTGACAAGTGTATCGGAATCATTGTCAATTCTGTATAATGGATTATGGATGTGGTATTCTGTCGTTGATCAGCGATCAAGCATTCCCGATGAACTATTCCTACCAGGAAAATATTGTTCAAATCTCGCAGACGAATCATTGCGACGTAGGAAGTAACTGGTAGACGTAGTTTTTTGTCTGGTATTCATAGCCAGTACGTACAAGTAATAAATTAAAACCGTCATGGAACGCATCCGGCAGTGTCACATTCATTGCGATAAACCTTCTCTCTTGAAATATCAAACAGTTTAATTACCCGAAGGCCGAAGCGTCTCAATCGTATCTGATGACTATTGACACCACGAAGAACGCCAACCAACAATGACGAGCCTGACGCGGTGGGAGTGACCGAAGTCACTCGACGGTCTCACGGAATGACGCAACGGGCTGACAATGAAACTACAAGGTCACGCTAGCGGGAACTCGCACAAGCCTTCTGGCAGGACTCACTAGATACTTTATCCAACCATTTTTTTATTTTTTTTTTTATTTATTTTTTTCTTTCTCATTCATAATTCTTATTTTTCAATTTTTTTCTGTCCTACGTACTTTCGACGCTTGCCTTTGACAATTACGTCGCTGTGGGTGGCTCTCATGGAATTCTCACCGCGCAATCACAATCGTTTGTATCCATCTATCTCTTTCGATATTTATATTTATAGATGTGACACAATATCCAGCCTTCAACATCCGTCACGAACTTGATAGTTATATTATGTCATTCTCAAAAAAAATTCTAACGTAAGAGTCTCGTCGTCGCAGTTACACGAACGATTTACACCAAAGAATGAAAATAAATAAATAAATAAATAAAGTTCATCGGCACTCGAGTGTGTCACTAGTCAGCCGTGTCTAATTAGGTATTATGAAAAACTTGGCAATCTTTCAAATAATCTGAAATTTCACCCCTGAATTTTTTTTTTTTCTCTCGTTTCCGTCATTCATTTTTCTTGTCATCCTCGTTCCCCAAAATCTGTGAGTTGTAGATACTTTTAAGATCCGTTCATCTCGCAAAAACGAATCCTTCCCTCTATATTTTCTTTCAAGTCTGGTGAAAATAATTTTTTTTCACCATTCGGCAATTATCGGTTATTTCGAATTTAAGAATCGAGCCTGAAAAAAAGTAATGCGTATAATCTGTGGCATAAAACCGTTTGACCTTTCGTCCGGTGTGTAATATGTACATACAGACGTATTTATACATACACACACACACACACATTTTAACCCTAGTATTACCGAAAATCTCTCCACCGCTTACGAATATTCGTTGAGACGCGAAGGTGGGTTTCACCAATCTACGTGGTGCCGCGCGCATGTGGAGAGCGAACGTGTAATTTCACTATTACAGCTAATCTGTTGACATTAGACTACAGTCTGCCAAATTGTTGGGTCAGCATCAGTCTCTCCGGCACGGTTTCCCGTCCGCCGCTCGCCCGTTCGCGGTGCTATTATGGTAAACAGTTGAAGCCATTTCGAGCATGGTGGAACCACCGAACAGTCGTGATTATTCTAATTTCTTATTTCGAAATGACCATAAGAAAAGGTCCGCTGTTCGCGATTACCAGCATGAGAGGCGAGACGGAACGATTATTGGACTTATGTTCCTTGGCATCGGCAAGCGACGGTGACCTTACAGTAAGTAGTAAACAGTAAGGTTGGAGCCCTACCCCGTGAACAGTGTCAAAAGTCTTCATCTCACGTCACGCAGCGAAGACTCACTCCGGTTGGGTATTCAAACGAGAATGAAAGTGCCGCGAGGAAAGTAGCGAGGAAGAAATGACGGACGACTAAGTCCCCTTGGGATTGGGAAGTAGCTGATCCATTGTTGAACTATCTCTCTATTCTGCTTCACGTTTAATGCATAATCTATTACGGGCTTTTAACAATGCCGACCACCTCGAGCACTCGCTTCGCCAGGTCCTGGGGAATTGATCTTCCGCGGTCTGCACCCTCATATTTCACGAATGTTTTGACGTCTGCTTTGTAAGCGTCCGCGGCGGCGGGGTGAATCGATCAGCAGAGGAAGCGTACTCTTCAAACTGTGGCTTGGGGTAGTGCCGAGGGGGGATTTCGCCCAGTGACGACAATCGTCTGGGGTACATGATCGCCCTTGTGCCTTAGACGTCTTGGTTACGCGACGGTATGCGGTAATCCATGCCGCAACGAACTCGATTCGTACCCAGGCAGGCGTCAGTCCTTGCCGAATAAGAGTGCCGTTGAGAGCCATCATGCCTGACCCAGCATCTTCATGCACCGCGTGTTACCGAATCAGGAACAGGAAGTCGTCGTTGATTCCGCCTCGTCATTTCCCGTAATGCGATATGTGCCAAAATTTGGAGCATCACTCTGAGGCTATTAATCTATTGGTAGGCCCCCAGGACCAATGCACTTTCAACGATATACATATTCAACGACCGGCGAAAGAATCATCCAGGGGTCGGTAATTAGGCGGGTGCTTCTTTTCTTCTCACTGTGATCGATTGGTATTGAAGAAATGATTTTTCCGAGCAAAGAATCTCTCACATCGCAACAGAGCAAAAGTCCAGATCATCGGAATACTCGTAGATTGTTAATACTTATTGTTGTATAGAACACATGTATATATAAGACTAATATGACGTTTGTCGAAGTATCTCAAGATGAAAATTTTTGTGAATCAAAAATACTGGAAACAAAAGAAAATCATCTACAAAACGCTGTATAATTTCTACGTATATCCGTTTCGCAATAGCCTGTCGTACAAAAGTGAGTCTTCGCCATTGTCCTAAGTCGTTTGGATCTATACACCCGGTTGTCAGCCATATTGTTAACGCGTCAATACCTCTCTCTCTCTCTCTCGGGCAAAAAGGGTTGGCCAAAATAATCGTGGTGAATAGCCTATATATAGTCGCGTGTCTCCTCCGTGTCCAGGTTTCTCATTGTTAGTCGGTCCTCTTCCGTTTTCATTCTCATTTTCACTTCTACCTTCTCCTTTTTTTTCGTCAACCTACATGCGGCCATCCCGTTTTCTGACCCTTTTATTAATAAAGGGGTCACTTCGGTGGGGTTGGCCCAGGGGTTGGAAAAAATCGCGCCCCCATGGCCCGGGGATATTTTTCGACCCATCAGTCCCGCCCTTTAACAAGGTGTATCAATCTCTTCTTCCATCTAACCACGCCGCGTATCGCGCTGCCTCGGGAAGGGCCGGATATCGTGAGCCGTCATTAGTGTCTCGGGGAGGTCACACCTGGCGCCCCCAGCTACGCGCGACTCCACGTGACTTAACGACGCGAGCAGATGTGAATCGGGCCTTGCCAAAGGTCTGCGAGAATTTTTCTTACCACATCGAAGGAGGTGCTTACGCTACGTATGAAGGAATATTTTATGCAATATATAAATACGTTGGGGAGGGGGGAAAAACGGGGTACTTGAGGAAATACTTTTCAGATGTTAGGGGGAAAAAATAATTATTCTTGCGTGGGACCCCATAAAAAAAGTAAAAAAAAAAAAATTAAAAAATTCTGGAAATAAGATAAATTTGATAAAATTAAATTTCCTTGTAATTAATTTGAGTAAAAACAAATAACATATCACATAATTATTCGATGCAAGGGCGAAAAAGATTTATTTTTATAAAATTGTAAGGGTACCCCATTTTGCTCCCCCTGCCTCGTTTTGCCCCCCCCCGCCCCTCCCCCCTATGTACATATTATAAACTTATAAAACTGTATAAAAAAAATAGAATCTTATTTTTTCAAAATTCAAGTTAAAAATATTGTCCCAAATGACAAATTTGACCTCGTAATAATAATATTCAGAAGTGCCTTATCTTGATTTTCTATTTCCCATTTGAATGACATGGGAATTTATTTTTTTTTAACTTTGAAATTTTATAACTTGTCAACCCATTAGTGTACTGATAAAACCAGAACGTCTTTTTGTCGGAAATTGAACGCCACAAAAAAGATTCTTTATCATTTTATGATAAATCTAGATTTTCCAAAGTTATTTAAGGTCCAAGATCAACAAATGACGTTATATTACTAAAATCAGCCTCGAGAAACTCCGAATCAAATATTCTACACATTAAAATCCAAAAAAAAAACAAAAAAAAAAAAACACGCTCACAAGCTACCGGCATGGGAATCGATATAGTATGCCGAAAAATGAGTGTAGCATATTTTCGTTATTTTTTATATACATGAACTTTACGCGTAGCATGAGTTTTATAAAAGCTGACACCGAGGTCTTTGCTTGCAGAGCTTGTTATTAATCAAAACGCTGCCATCTCCCGGGGCAGGTCTACGCTCGTTAGCGACGGGGGTGAAAGGGAAAATCAGGGGAGTTGCAGGCCATCTCTTAATTACTTCCGCGCCAATTAACACCGCTTCAACTAAGAAGGGGTGAAGCATAAACCACCGATGGGAGAATTTACCGCTTCGAAACCGGTCAAACGGCCCAATTTCCTTTGTTTCAAACGGTCATCCGAAACGATTTTTATTTCATGGCTTGTTGCGATAAATAAATGTATAACGAATCGGAAACCGAGGAAAAGCAACAGAAAAATATTATCTGAAGAAAGTAACTTTATATTTTATAACGGAGTTGAGAAATCGAAGTAAAGTGTTCGTTAAAAGCTGTAAGGAGCGGTTGAGAGTATCAATTGGGGCTTATCGACGAGCCAATTTTTCTCCCAAACTAACGCTGAGGAAATTTTTTTACCTAATTATATTTGTCGGTTCAAGAAAAAGATGAAAATGTAATATATTGAAGTGAGTCATGTGGTTCTCGAAGTCAAATTCAAGAGGCTACGGAGCACATCTGAATCAATTCTGAACTTTGAAAAGTTGAAGAATACAAGAACGCAGGTTTGGCTTCATCAATTCCGCCAAAAGATTAAAGACGAAAAGAAATGTAAAAAAAGAACGAATTTCACCTTGGTAGGAAATCGGCCTCCGGTTTCGTGTACCTTCTCAGGGACCAACCTTAAAAGATTTCCGCGACTCCTGATTTACCGAAGCATCGGTTAAAGGCAGTGGAGTAAGCCAGTCACGTGCCAAGAATGCCCGGGAGTGCCCCGAAGTGCTCTCTCGACCAAGGGGTTGAGGGCTAAGATAGCCAAGAGGGATCAGCTGTAGACTCCGGGAGGAGAGTCCCGTGGGAAGTCAATCAACTGGCCTTTCTTCGCTTCTTTTCGAAGTCACGAGGCAGTAGGATCGGAGAGCAGTTGCGAGACGATGAAGTGGGGAAAAGGGAAGAGAGAAGAGGGAAGAGGGAAGAGGGCAAAAGAAGGCCAGGATCCGGTCTAAGCTATCGGTATATCAAAGTGTTAATCTTTATTGGGAAATGTAGCGAACAATAACGCGGTCTCTTTTCACTTTCAGAATGGTTTTATTTTTACCCGGAATACTGTGCTCGAACGTTTATAATAGTGCGCACTGATTCAATCACGGCCAAATGATTAATCGTGATTCTCGCTCCGATAACGGGCCCACGTATTTCTATGTCCCAGCAATTAAGAAAGCGTCACCGCAATGAAACCTCGCGTGAAATGTTTTTGTACTTTGAGGTTAAATTAACTTACTGATACTCAAAATATTGCACGCAGAAAAGTTTTCGGAATATACTTTATCGTAATGACTAAAATCATATAAAGATTCATCGTGTAATATACATGGAACAAGACATAGAACGACGGTGTAAGCATGTAACTGACAAACCTGGCCGTTTCAGTTCCAATTCAATATTCTTCAAAGCCAACTCCACACTGTTTCCTATTATTTTAACATTGCCAGAGTTCAATCCTCAAATTGCCAATAAAAGTTACTCATCAAAGCCAACACTTGTCGACCTATTTAAAACTATTTTGATGTAGAGAGTTCTTTCGACATACCAGTAATCAAAATTCATCAAAAAATAATCTGTTTCAACAAGTGAAAAACTTTGAATTGTCATTTCCCAATACTTTCAACCGAATAGAAATACGAAAATGACATGAAATTTACACCAAGCGATTAGTATCCTTTTCAACCGCGTTACTTCCGGCTTCACATCTACACACAATAACAGAAACAAAGTACGTTCTCAATACGACGTTGAAGCTTTTTCTAAAATCACAAAAATCTCTGTACCAACTAACTAACCGCAACATCCACGCCGTAAAGTAATTTTTACTCTCATCTCTGGAACCCGTACAAACATACCCACACAGATCCAGGTAGGTATATCAAATACTGCCATCCCCCGATAGAATAACGCTTTCCCGGGCAAAGGATCGACCGGAGAGAGACGGGCGGGAGTGAAAAAGGAATGGGGCAAATGAGGGGCGGGGGAGGGGGGAGGAGGGTGGTGGTGGTGGTGGTGGTCGAGATCGCAGAAGTCCAGCACACGGCAAGTCGGGGGTGAATCCAGTGTAGAAGCGAGGGTAGAAGGTTCACGGACCGGGGGTTGGCGATTGGCATTTAATTAGCGGCCGGATGACCGCCGCCGCCGCCGCCGCCGCCGCCGCTACCGCTGCCACCGCCTCCGGATCAATACGCCGTCCCCGGCTGAGGGCGACCGCCCTCCTCCACCTCAAGCTCGGCTCGATCGTTCGCTCCATTCGAGTCCAAACCCTTTGCTTCTCGTCCTCCTCCCGTTTCACCCTTTTCCCCCGCCCCTTGGACCCCCCTAGGTCCTGAGGTCCTCTGTTCCCCGCCCATTTTGACGAGAATTACGTTCGTCGGCCCCGGGCGACCGGCTGAGCAGCACGTTGGACCTCGTCCAGTCATGTTCGCGGATCTGTATTTTCGTGATCTAGATCTTGGAGTGAATTCTCTGATTGCTGAGCTGTCGGCACCCATGTTAAACCGCAAATGCTCTTGGAGAATACGTCTTCAGAGAACAATGTAGAAACGAATCCATTGCGTTGAGACACAGTTCCGAACTACCACTGTACGCTGTATAAGCTGTCTGAGTGAGAGGAAAATATTCTTCCCGTATCTTCTTACTATCTTGGGCGAAATCGTTATTTATGTTTAAAATTATGACAACTCGCGTAACGAGGTTGAAAAAGTATCGGCACTTTTAGGGTTCTCAGAAATTCGCTTTGTCTTCTCTTTTTGGCTGAAGTTGAATTCCTGCTTCAAGACGGGGTTTTAAGACACTTTTTACAGTATGTATATCATATCCTTCACCGGTTATATTACCTTTATCTAAGTACTGGTGAATGACCTGGTTTGGACTTACGTATGGAAGTGAAATTGAGACACTGCGGTGGAAGGATGACCCCTAAAACTACGCGAAACTGACAAATCGAGTCGTTTTTCGGAACTGGGATGAATAATTGGTGTTTCAAATACAGTTTGATGAATTATTTTAGACGCTCAATTCTATTTCAGGAATACGAATATTGCAACGGTTATGTTTATTTGTTATTCAGTTCGTGTATTTTGTGGAAAGAGGCAGAAATTAGCGTAGGTAGGCGAATTGAATGTAGAAATTCCGATGTAACAAACTACCATCGCAATTTTATTTAATCTCGCGGTGTAACCATGATTAATCAAGAAGTGTTCAATATATATCTAATAATCCAAATATCGCTCTCTAGTCTTTCGAAATGTACCTAAGGTGAAGAGATCTTGTTTAGCCCATTTACAAGGAGGAGACCAATTAAGTCTAGGGCAGGATTAGGTTAGGATTAAGACGCCCTTGATACTCACATAGTCTAGTCTATTGGTTTCTAACGCCTATACGATATTCCGATTGAAACGCTATCTTTCACCTCTGATACAGTCGTGAGTGATGACGATTAGAAGCAGAAGATCGTTTTTATATTTTCACAGTTTCTGAAAACGAGTAAGTGGCAATAAATACTGAGAAAATTCTGAAACCGGTCAATCCTTGTCTAAAAATCATTCCTTAACACGTCGGAAGCTGCCATGATTATACGGAATGAGATGTAGGTAGTTGAAAATGCTCGTTAAGAACCAATTTGTCAATTATTCAAGCATGACTGCACACCTTTCGTCTATACCTACTATACTCAGAAAAGTTGTCTTTTCACGAAAGGGACGCAGCTGCAAGGAGAGAACCACTGATCTCGGCAGTCAGACAGAAACAACACACAAGGCGTGTATGAAATACGCGAGTTGTTAACATTGTTCGCACCTCGCACGAACACCACACTCGAGTAGCGTCCTGCGGTATAATCCAAGGATTGTGCTCCGAGCATGCCCGTGCTGGTTTGGTCGAAGAGAGACCCTTTCGGCGATGGCGACCTTCGCCCTGAGATCCTACGGAGATATTTTATCCCCGAGGTTTTTTACGAGCCGATATATCATACATCGACTCCGGTACGAACGGCCTGCTCTGCGTTCACGCCCGAGACCAGGATACTCAATACTAGTGCTGCTCCTGCCGAGGATCTCTTCGAGGATGTTCTTCCATGGAGCATCGCATCGCATCGTGACGGCCATCGCGTACCGCGCCGAAAGGATCGGTGTGAAATCTGGACTCACTGAGTTTTGTACCGTTTTATGTTTCCCGCCGACAATCTCTTCGTGTATCCTTCGTAACTTACGACAACTTGTTCGCTTTCGATGTAACGCATTGCGAATCTGTGCCTACCTAAGGAACCCGGTCTGCGTCCATAGTGGCATTAGGTTGGTACTTATATGGATCCACTTCCGAGTCCAAACGCATCATGGTGCAACGCCGCTTACGGTCCTTTGTTGATGTTTGACCTCAAATAACTTTTGAAAGAATAGATTTATCGTAAAATGACAAGAGACCTTTTTTGTAGAACGTTCAATTTCCTGCAAAAACATGTTTATGAATTTTCTGTACGACGCGTCGTTATCTAGTTATAAAAATCGCAAGGAGCAAGAACCATTTTTGCCACGTTATTCTTATGGAAAGTAGAAAATCGCGATGAGGCACTTCTTAGTATTAAAATTAAGAGCTCCCATTTTAACAGACGCCTTTTTTCGGTATCCTGAACAATATTTTCAGTATATTTTTCAAAAAAAAAATAGTCAATTTTTTTAATACAGTCTAATATACATACATCTATCTAATATATATATGTATATATATATACTCGATACCAGTTAACCCGAGACACTGCGGGGCAGAAGCTTTCTTCCGGACACTCCTTGGACGCATCACGATCGCTTGACACGAGAAATCCTCATCATTGCATTATGTCTCGTCCCTGGTGTGTCCATGTCTCGATTTATTAGCGGATCCTCGTTCTACACCCTCCTCGTAGTGCGTTAACAATTTTTTCTCTTCCATTATCGATGCCTGACCGTTTCCCGCCTCTTTAGAAGAAAAAAAGGACCCTTCGAACTACAGTTTCAACACGCAGTCTCCCTCGTTAGCGCAGAAAATTGCCTCATGCTTGTCTGCGATAGACCTGATCCCGTAGCTAATTTTTACTCCGAATAGAATTCGTCTTGTTTGTTATCCTCGTAAGCATGTGATCATCGTAATCTTCGCCCAACGTTACATGCGTATATAGTGTAATACGATATTGGCTTTTTTCACGTTTTTTTTTTCATTACTGTCACGAAAATGCTAACCGCGTATATTTACTGCCATGCTTGCAGTAAGTCAGTTCATTCATTTCCAGTTTTTTCTTCCATCGTGTATTACTTACTTACTTACTGTACCAGTACTCACTACATTTTGAAATTAATACGCTTCGATAAAAAATCACTTTCAGGGTTCCAGAACATTTGATCCAAAAATCTTGGTTCAATCCACGCTTGAAAAATCTTTTAAAATTTTTAAATACTAAACATTTCTTTTTTTGTCGTGATATTACATTCTATGAGTGCATTTTTCTGCTGCTTGTAAGAAAGTAACAGTTCTCCAAAATTTTTCCGACATTCGAAGGTCTTCGGTAGTACACTGGCATTCAATATCGTACCGCGATATGAAAACCAACAAGTTTTTTGAACGCCCGAATTTTATTTACCTTGGAACACGCTTTGCGGCAACAAACAAGCCTCGGAAACACGTTTCCACTGGCAAGATTATTACAAATCCAGGGCGTCGCGTTGAAAACAATTTAGACCTTAGCAATCACGCTTCAAAAAGTTTGTCACGTGTTAAGAAGTCATCAGGATAGGTATTGTTCGGTACCACGATAAAACTTGGTGAAAACGAGTTATCAAGTTTCGAATAGTGGCTGTACACTGTATACGGTTATATCTATAACACAAGGATATAAACTGGGATGAATTTGGGAAATAGTTTTGTATGTATAGGTTCGATCGGTGATCTACGTACGCATGGCGTGTAAACAGGTTGTAGTCTCGCGTGTGTCGCTTCATTTAGAGAAGTGTTTCGTCGGAGTGTCCTAGGCACGTTGAGTTCGGTTGTTACGGAACATTCGTTGCCCATTATGCTATTACGGTTGATTTTCGTTCAGCCATCAGACCGCAACTATCAGACGAGTGAGTGGCAAGGTGTGGCTGGTAGTCACGGTGAAAAGTTAACCCCCCGCTCGAATATAGAGAATGTCGATCAATAACCTAGCCTTTATGACCCATCGGAAATTGCCGGTGAAGAATGAACGATAGATAGATAAAACACACTTCATTAAAATGTCCAGTCACTTCGGAAGACGAACCCCGAACCGTGGGCCATTCTGCCGATTATCTTATGGGGATGAATGTGCCGTGAATCGGTAAATCGAACATGAATCAAGTTGAAAATTGAAATATTATTGACTTATCCACCATGAAAATTCGTGGCTTAATTTGTAATATTTTGTCAATACTTATTGCACAATTTTGCCTTCAGCCTTTTCAGGCATTGCTGAAAAATTGTTACACGCAAGTTTTTGAGCGTTATTCCGAAAGAAATGGAATTTATACGTTTTCACAATATTCTGTGTATTTGGGTTACGGTTTGATTGTAAAAACGAGTTTGAAATTGAGTAAGCAAAATCCAAACTGGATTCTGATAACTTTGTTGAGCTGAAATTGAAAGCTAATAACGATTTTAAATTTCTATTTTGTCTTATTGGCCAGCGAAAAGGTTCATGATTTTTAATAAAAAATCAAAGTTTTACTGGCAAAAATTGAAAAAATTTCATTCTACGTACCCGAAAACTCTACGCAAGTATCGATCGGAGATCAAATTAACGGAAATCATAACAAACAAGCATCGCGCATGCATTTTACAAAGACGTACAGATATACGAATGATATTAATAAACGCGGTTAATTAAAACACTCCCTAATGCGTGACGTGCACCCTATAGTGCAATAAACAAACTCTGGGTGATTTCATCATATTAAATTCCGACGGGGAGCTCATTCTCCGGTTTTTCTAGATCCGAACATATATCGTTGCATTAGTGAATGCCTTCGTTGGTATACACGAGTATATACGTACAGTAGGGTGTGCTGAAAACAAAAAAGTTTTAGTTTTTTTCAAAACGCGCAACAAAATTTCGCCAGAGCATCTCAAATGGAATATCTCAGCGAAATATGAGTTCTTAATTTTGTTATTTAGAACTGCCTTTTTTATCTTACCCATTTCTCATTTAAAGAACCCGTATATATAGAAAAATTCGAAAATTTTTTTATTTTTTTTTTATGCGTGCTATTGAATTCAAAAACGGGAAAAATAAAATAGGTACCCCTAAAAATCAGTATTAAGAGCTTATGTTTGGCTGAGATACTCTGCCAAAATTTTTATGCGTGTTAGAAAGAATGAAATTTTTTTTTTGGCACAGCCTAATTTACAGACACATCGAAGCTTTGTTTTCTGTCTCTTTCTTTATCCGTATGGGGTTACAAAATCTTCAACGCACCGTAAGTCGCGTGCCTGTCAACGCACAATCCCAGGCGCAAAGCGTTACTCGTTTTAAATTTAAACCCATGGATTAAACCGCGGATTAACTTCCCCTCTGTGGCCATGTAACCCCGGCTTATTTTTCGTATTGTTTCTCGAGCGAAACGATAATGGGATTTCAAGAATACGTTTTACGCATTTTTACTCACCTACCACCTCGTTCGTGGGTCATAATTTTTATTTTTTTTATTTTTTTGTTTTTATCTTCATTTTTGTTTTAATGCTCTTGCCCTACTGAGTCATTTCCCAAGGGATCGTATATTGCGTTCTGATTCGGCCTTTCTCTGGGCTTTTCCGCGATTTTACGCTCTACGTTCCACGTCCCATTTCGCATAATTATTTCGGACATCATTCTGGGACCGAGAATCTGAAAAAATATCGAAATCTTCGATGTATTTTGATTCGTAAGAAAAGATGAAAAAAAAAAAAAAAACGTTGAAGAACAAAGTTATTCTAATATTATCTTTGAGTTTTGTCACATCTTTCTCAATCTGATCAAAGGATCAAACGTCAATCTGTACCTAACAATAGAATCAAATAAATTAGTTGTTCGATAATTTATTCACACTCAGTACTAAGGTGTATAAAAAAAAAAAATTGGGTAATTGTTTTGACAAGTGAAAACAGTAGCAAAATATTATCATTTTTCTTCTCAGTTTCATGAAAATACTTGCGGAAGAAAAATTTGTGAAATTTAAAAAATTTCTGTTACTTGTTTTTATAATAGCCGAACAACTGTCAAAAGATTTTCTCCTCCTTGTTTTAATTTCATCTCTCCCTCTCTCTCTCTTTTTATCTCTCTCTCTCTGCAATTTGCTAGATCAATTCCATGTAAAACACAAAAAATTTCCAACAATTCCTGACAAAGCTTTCTAAATACAACGAATTCCTAATATATTTAACCGACCCATTTCGTCCCGCGGTAAAGGTTAGGATAAAGCATCAGAGGCAACTTACTTGCAGGAAACCACCTTCGATCCTTCGGCATTTTAGAGAAGTTATACCCAAGCTGGATTGGGTCGGACCAGCTAGACCAGCGAGGCTGGGGCTCGTAGGAGACAATAGGAAACGCGTGTAACGCCACGCGCTCTCGCAACCATCGATGCACGCATTCGTGGTCTCACCCTGCACCAACACTCATGCATCTCGATTGCACCTTGCGACCGTAACGAGGTATTCAGCAGATGTAGGCGTCTGCGTTAAGGGGGCGCCACAGCCGATTCCGACGTTGACGTATGCATCTCCAAACACTAAAGTCCACGTTTCTAAAATAGGAAAAGGGACTTAACAGCCCCATTCTAAACGCAATTATGAACAAAAACACTTCAGTACATACATTTTAATTTCAGACAGTTTTCATAAGGAAATGGCATAGATTCTGCAAATTTACTGTTGCGATTTCGTAAAATCCATTTCTTTATTATACTACGACACCTCCTTAATCTCTAACGTTATTGGCTAGTTCGTACGAACACCAGGATCGAATCAATTTTTTTGGTTGATACATGGATGTGATTTACGATTGCCAAAGTTCTTTTGTAACCGCAAGCGATGATTCCAGGGAATTAAAGTTCTATATTTCACTATATGTATAGGTATAGAGCGATTGCATTCACTCAGGAAATAGCTCTAAAAAACCGTAAAAAAAAACGTCAAACCTTCTAAAAACATACCTTTTCATTACCCAAACGTCTCCCACACTGAACACTTTTTTCGCGCATTGTACTTATCAAGTCACAAAATTTCCTTTGTAACTTTGATCACGAGTTGAGATAACATGTACCCTCAATTTCGGAATGTGCTACCCCCTGATCGTTATCTACTACCACGACTACTCTTTTCGGTCACGCAGTTTTGCTCTGACAAAGTCGCAATGGAATCAAAAAAAAAAAAAAAAAAAAAAAAGTAAAAAGTATGAATCTAAAAAGAAGAAGAAGAAGAAGAAGAATAAGAAAGCGGAAAGAAGCTGGAAATACATCATGCGAGGTATCTCACAGCTAGGCTTGACGCCGCGCCGCAAACGCTCGTAACAGCCTCGTTTATAATGTACGCGTGTGTCCATAAAATTTGTTACATACTATATACCCGTGTAGACACGAACCACACATAGAAAGACCAAGGCCAGTGTTATCTCGAGCCGTTCTTGTACGTCTATGTATATGGTGTGTATACCGACGCCTATAACAATAATTTCATTCTCCGATGGCTCCGATGCTGCGGACGAAAAGCCTACGGGAGGGTAATGAAATGCTAACTGCCTGCACCCGCCGGCGCAGCCTGTTTAGCATATTGTCGCGACCACAATGGCAATTTGCGTGAAATATATCCCCCATTTTACCAGGACGCGGCCGTTTCAAATGTACCGGAATTAACTCGTTTCACCCGGAATATAGGTTCATTGGAAAAGCGCGTGTGTGCGGAACGCATATTTTTCCTTTATGTGTTAAAAATAATAATAATAATACCAATAATAAAAGGGAAACGTATGATACAGCGAGTGCATCCAACTTGTGCCCCCCCCCCCCCCCCTCCTTCTCTCACCAGGAATCACACGAACAGATCTCATTCTCCAGAACTGCAAGTGCGTTTCAATCTATGCAGCATGTATTTAACGATAAGTGCACGTATGCAGATCATGCCGATATATGGCAAGGGTCATGTATTAGCGACCTATCAACAAATCATCTTTATTCTAGCATAATATCACTCGGTTATCGCCATTAGTTTCTAAGTAATCCTTTGTGCCATTTGGGTAGTCGAAGTCTTTTGCTCGTCAGGAAAATTTCCTCTGCGACAGCTTTTAGCTATAGAAAGTATAATCGCTTGAAGAATTTTTCAGTTTTTTATTGAAGTCAAAATAGCCAATTCAATTTTGACTTGTCAAATATTATCTCAGCTAGTAAGATAATATAGATCCCAACTTTTGCGTCTATTGTATTCAATAAATTGATATGAAGAATACAAAGCTCGAATCTTTATCAAAATCACAGATCCGCTGAATACATTTTTTTTGAAATAATCACAACGTGACTGAAACATCTGTATTTTATACGTCTGTCAGATTCATCTAATCCATTAAGCCCGACCTAAGTAAAAGACAATTTTTTAACCTGTGTTCGTTAATTTCGGAATATGTGAAACAATTTACTCGTGAGTGATAAATCTCTCGTCCAATTGAGGGATGTAGGTGTGCTTACTCGCGTGGAAGAGGAGGGCCATTCGAGCCTTGCCGCGCGATAAGTATCCTTAGCGACAAAATATTGAGAAATAAAAAAGGTCGGCTGGAGGAGAGATGACGAACGAGACCCGAAGGAGCGGTAAGTCAAGGCGTATGCTAACCCAACCATGTCTCGAACCCCACCGAAATGATATCTACACCCCGACAAAAGCGCCCTCTTATTCTCATCCTTCCATTTTTCTCCTTCTCCTATTCTCACCACCACCCCTCGAGCTGCATCTCGAAGGATGATCCATGTATCAGAAAAATAATAACGGTCGAAATGTTGGTTCGAAATTGGAAACAGTCAATTGATATCGATCGTGTGTCGATTTTGCGTGAGGAAGCAATTACACGTTGTCTCGAATTACTTGTATTTCCACCAACTGCTTACTGCATAAGATTATCAGTTCGACATACGAAGTGTTACACTGTTAAGTTGGCTTCTGGTAAGGAACCAAAGTTCAAATTTTTGTGTAGATCATAATATATAAAATATAAAATTAACATTCGTAAAAATTATTCTTCTCATCGCGCAGATGATTAATCACTGCCATCGAATTCTCATTTTTTAAGTACAAGTTTCTTATCACTGACGATATCTGACGTTTTAACAGTGATTTGAATTTCGTTTGGAAAGAAATTTCGGCCTTTGTTCTGACGGACGATCTCTGTACGTTTGATTTTTTATAGGGATAATTCGCTTTCCGGTTCACATTGTCCAGAAACTTTGCCTTTACAAAATACAGATCAACCGGAAGATGCAACTATCAGAATAAATAATCCATACGCAACGTGTTGAACTGACAATTCGACGCATACAAATAAGGATACACGTATGTATTTCGATTCATATTATGTGCTGGTTTTACGTCCGATTGAATGATCAGTTTTCCCGGTGGCCTGTAGTTTATTGCCAAAGGTCGTCGATCACTAGTTGCTAAAGCTGTTAGATACGGTCTGTAAATAACTCGATATAATTCTCATTTCATAAATCGTCTCACCTCGAAGCGATAAATCTCTATATACTTATGTAGTCACTTGAATTCTTATCTTTTGCACGCGACCCCCACGTTCACGGCTACTTGACAGTTCGAAATATTCCTGGCAACGTTTAATTCACATTACTTCCCAAAGTACGTCACATCCGGTGAAATCTACGCACGAAATCGTAAACAATATATCATTATGCAGGAATGACGAAAAGGAACACTTTAAAGTTCATTTCTTTCCGATATCCATCGTCTCGTACTTCGTTCGACCAAAAGGGACAACATTTTTGATACGTCAGCCAGTACTAATATAGCAAAATATGTTTCTTCGCATTTGTCAAATTATACGAACCGCATATTAGAAACGAATCTTAGGTTAGGTTAGAAAGTAAACCGATATATACCTATTCGATGCCTTTCCTCTATATTTAAAAGTCTCGGTTAGAAACTAATGTAACCATTTTCAAAATTACCGCGAGTTCCTATGACCTACATAATTAAAATTAATAATAACAGAAGAATGAGGAGAAACTTTCCGCTCTCGAACGATTGACCGTAATTATGACTTTTTTCCATGTCTTACGAGCATTTGAATGTGAAACACACACTTTGAACAGGAAATTTGAATACTTCGGGCTGATCGATTATCGTGCCGATTGTCCAGATCTGAAAACAGTTTGTACAATTCGGGTCGCGTAAACATCTGTGGTCGCTAGTGATTATACACCTGCGTGCTTCCGGAAGTGGAAGAGGCTGGGCGAGAAGCCGTTTAGGATACTGAAACGACACTCGCACGTTGTAACTGAGTATTATACATACATACACTCGCAGGAGATAGAATTGCTAACGGTTATAACGAGGACACAAAGGCGGGAAAGAGGAAACGTGGAGAACCCACCAACCTGCGAGAGGCCACCAACACCAGTAATAAATGTTCTCGCTCTCGTAAAAACGTTATTGCCTGCTGGGCGGCGCGATATGAAAGACAGTATATATGAATATTATATGTACATATAGGGATGTACATGCGAAGAAGAGACACGCCGAAGTCGTTCGCACGTAATACACCGCTGTTCTTTAGGGTTTCCTCTACTCTGCCGTGGTAAGTCATGCATCATCACTGTCGTCCCCCTTGCGCGTTGAACAGAACGATTATTTCGGAGACCAGAATTATGAAAAGTGGTTGAAAATTGCCGTGGCGTAATAAAGACAGAAAAAAATAAAGGGGTATGAGGTGAAACGGAACGGGATAAAAGGACGCGAAGTAAATCGACTTTGGAGAATTTTTTATATCAGTTTCAGACGATTTGAAGGGAAATAAAGGCCGAATATAAATATCTGAAATTGATACAATGCTGGGACAGAAATGTGGATACGAAACAGTCGAAGAGTTTTTTGAATTCGCTGGAATGAAACGCGTGATAGCAATGTGAGCACATAATTCATTGTTAGCTTTTGATTCGAGCCTTCGTTCACAAGTGTGATGATATAAGCACTTTTCTTCTCTACAGTTTTTCTACTCGAGTATAATGTCTTAGTTTCCAAATTTGGAGAGTAGATTAACCTTGAAATTTTGTCCAACTGTTGAAAAAAATCTGGGAAAATTTCATAATAAGAAAATAATGCATTCATCAATTATTTCTATTAATTCTCCACTTGAAATCTCGATAAAATTGTAGTCAATTTTCTCTACATATATACTCGTTGTACAATGGCAATACTTATCGACCGTAAGATACGCGAAAATTGAAACAGTTCCCTCTGACCCCAACCCAAGAGGTAAGAACACCTAAACCCGTTTCACTTCGAAATTCTCTTCCACGCACTTCTCTCCAATCTCCTGTCAATTCTCGGGTGTTTCCCTTCTCTCGTGTTTTCCATTTCTTCTCTCCTTCTGTCTCATCTTCCGAGAGGTACAAACCAATACCTGATCTGCAATTTCCATATCACGTAGGTCTGTGCACTCCCCCCCGCCCACCACCCCCAAAGACTGAACGGACTCGCGTGTTTTTCGACTGCAGGGGTGAGTCTCGCCTGGGGTAGGCGGGGGTGGCAAAGGGCTTGGGTGGTTCTGGTGGTTTCGGGGCACGGTGTTAATATAAAGACAAATGAACCGCGCTTACGCGACCCCAGCCATGTGTCTTTATATAGACAGAGCGTCTCGTGCCAGCGTGGAAATATCAACGGAAAATATTTGGTCGTAAAATTGTTAGGTCGGCCCCCTCTTCCCACCCGGTGCGCAACGTCCTAACGGCAGTCTGCGTATCTGGACGAAAATTTCATAAGCGAAAGAGAATTTTATTAGCTTCGCTCTACGTAATTTATTCCGAACGAACGGGGCGACAGATTATAAAGTGATATTAGCTGTCGGGTGTTCCGCCTTCTTTACGTCCACGCGCATTTTACTTCACGCATCTTGGTCCTCGGTGTGCTTGTGCTTCGCGAGAAGGGCGAGAATTGCTCCTGTAAGCTCGCTTCTTCTAAGGTGCAGGACGATAATGTGGCGTAGGTAGCGCGGTATTAAACAGGTCCGCGGAGTCTGCTTGTCTGCGTTTGCGTTTGCGTTTGCGTGTGCCTTGTGCCTTGTGCATGCTGCATCGTTATTTGCATCGACGACGGAGCAACGTGTAACTGACGCAAATGGGAATTTATGTACTCCTGGTAATTATTCCACGGTTTTTTAATATTTATGGTTCAAACACTGCAGTCTGTAACATCGGGAAGATGCGCTGGTTCAACGATGGTTTAATCCTGTTTCGTGGACCGTGGTATAAAAGCACTATACGTCTTCCTTTGCCATTGAATATTAACATAGAGATATCGTGGAATATTCCAATTGAATAAAATGATCTTCAGTTTTTTAATAGAAAGGCTGAAGTTTGATTCGAAATGATTTTCAAAGTTTTCAACTTGTGTGGAATTATTCCAGTCGCGATGAACTGATTAGGCTTATCACGAGTGGACGTAAATTAGTGATTTTGATTACAAACAAAATTTCTGATCAACAATTTTAGTGACAAAAATTTCGATTTTAAACTAGGTACAGTTTTTGGAATAAGAATAAATTTCAATATTCGATAAAGTTAGGTTTAAAACCAATCATGTTCAATTCGAATAACCAAAAGTATTGTCTGCTTTGAATTGCTGTAATAATTCAAGTCGAGCTATACCAAGTCGCTTGTACCTAACAAAAAAAAAAATTTTTTTTTTGCATATTTCTCCTATTTGTTACATCAAAAGAAATGTTCACGATCTGCACAGTCATAACGGTTTATTTCTTTCAGCATTAAACCATGCAGAGTTGCAAGTTAACATTCAGTAAAACAAAAAAAAATAATCAATATACGATGATGTGATTGATTATCAGAGACCAGGAATGTTTCGACGGTTGAAACATCTAGTAGTGCTATTCTTTATTCAATAATAAATTTTGCGCGAGTCGCAATTATACTTACAACCAGCAAGAAACGGAGTTTCGAAAACACAGCAGATGCTCGTTTTGAAGTAAAAAATAAATGGGCGAGACAATCCCGAATCAAGCAGCTCAATCAATTCATTCTGACAATCACGTTTGTACCTCGTTGTCTCAATTTGCATCATTTAATATTGACAGTCTGTGAAAGTCGATGTATGACTGCATCTTGAAACATTCCTTATCGCTTTGAATCTTCAGATATTCATCTTTAAGATGCTACACGTTGATTGGATCTCTTCGGAAATTCATCCACAATTTTATTCAGGTGAAAGAACTTTGGTGAAAAAAAAAAAACTTATTCGATATAAATTTTACAGATTAAACAAAGAGAAGCATTTTATTTAAGCTGTGACAGCGAAAATTCATCTGAAAAAGCCATAATGCAATTGTTTGATTAATACTGAGAATACTATTTTTTGAATATACAAAAATTATATAAATTTTTCCCAAATCTGATACAATGAAGTTTTGCGTCAAAAGTTTTTATTTTTGAAATATATTTTGAAAATACACCTAATTCAGAAAGATTTTTGTGGCTAAATAATAATAAGTTGATTAATCGTAAGATTACAAACTCTGTTTGTCATAGAAAAACATGATCAATCAATTGCCTGACATGACAGGTATTCATTTTACCGTGGCAATAGCACATTAAGTATTCCATTTCAATTCGGTCAGATTTCGACATTAACATTTTGAGTTTGAAACAGGAAATCTAAGGTATCTAATTTTTTTTATTCTTTTGCCCATATAAGATTTTAGAATATCTATGGAGTAGATACAGGGTGAGTATTTTTTAAAGTTCGGTGAAAGAGGAGATTTAATCAGCCGAAGCTCAATCTTCTTTCATCCGTACTCGTTACTGTCCAAATAAACGTCTCCGATTACTTTTTTTTATATGAGTTCTTCTACATTGGATCATAATTTTGATCCGTACCTTTTTCTTTTAAAACAGATGCGAAAATATCTATAAAACCGACAGTGACTGAGTTCAATTGGGTATAATCTGAAAATGATAAAAAACGCAACAAAAAAATCACTGAAAAAAGTTTCAGTTGTAAGTGAATTTTACAGCTGCAATATTTTTTAAAAAATATGGAGGCTCCGAATTACGAGTCATGTGCAAACACATTCAAGACTTTATGCGTGACGATGTCAATCGTTGCTCCAGAGTGAATGAATATTTTTGATAATATTCGAAACCTTTCGAAGCGTTAATGAGCTGCCTGTTCCAATCGAGATAAGCTTAATTGTCTGGTTCAAAAGTCTTTATCCTTCTTTCATGATATTTTATTTTATTTTATAATTCTACAAACTGTTCGGAATGTTTGTACTCAAGTTGATAAATTCTCTGTTGTTAAAATAAATTTATTGTGGGTACCAGTAAAAAGAAAACCGGCTTAAACATAATTTTATAATTGCGATTTGAAAGAAGATTTTTTTCAATTTTTGCAACAACTGCTCAAAATCTAACCAAAAATATAAAAAATTGTTAAAAACTCGATTTTATGCATAAGAAACTCTTTTCTCATCGTAGATGCTGTCGAAAAATAAGTTTCGGAAATAATGCATCTTCCGGGGGTGCAATATGCGAGAAAAGTGTAATTCGCGAACCACGTAATCGACATATGTTTCGATCAAGGCATACGATTGGGCTCTGGTACCGTTGCTGCGTGAAATACGAATTCTAACGATCTACGGTCGGTCGGTAACACTGCGCGGGAAGTAAGAATAGATGGTATCGTTGGCCCGATTTCCTTATTTATAACGGGGTAAATATTTATCACGGTTCGGTGTACCGCGTATAGAGAACAATGCCAATCCATAAGCGGGGGATTTTCCGTCCCGCCTCCGGCAGCATCGGCTAGTGGATCCCATGGGATTAATTTTCGACCGAAGGGTAGAAATATTCACGGTTCCTTAAAATCGGACAAACCCATCTCTTACGGACCGTCTTGGGCGGCGTTATGCCAAATATTCACTCAAAATACTGACCTCCGATCGATCGAAGCCCTGCAGTTTTAACTCTCCTTCCTCGGTTTGTTCATTTTTTTATTTTTTTTTTAACTCGATTTCGTTTGCTCTATTTTAGTACGTCCAGAAAATGTCGTTTTGTCGTCCAATCTTTGGAAGTGTTTTTTTTTTCATTATTATTATTGCAATTGAGAAAATTCCGTTTTTCATTTTCTGTTACGAGAAAACTTTTCCAGTTGGATTGGTTAAAAAACAGTATGTTCCGAATTGTGGATGAAACTGCCAAATCATCTTTTAACATATATGCCTCACTTTGGAGGGTGGTTTTGCCCCCTTAAAGTTTTTAATGACAGATAAAAAAAAAATGTAGGTTGCTTAGTTTTTAGTCTATTATAACATTGTACAAAAGAAATGAAATCGGATAGATCGACTTGGGATACTTTTCTTGTATAAATTTGTTGGTTTTTACATCAAAGCAAAATATTTTGGCTTGTTATCGTTTATCGTATAATAAGTAATCAGACTTCCATCGGCGAAGGTGGAATAAAAATGAATACTTAAAAGTTGTGTGATTGATTGTTTGCTATCGCATCAGTTTACGATTTCTGGACTATCAAAATCCTCACTTTAAATTTTCTGTTACAGTCGATCAGATGCACGGTGAACGGATGCTCGTGCGACTCGTTTACACCAGGAAAACGTCACTTGCGGTACTGCGAGAAATGCCATCACGGATGGGTGCCTCACGGTGAGTTTTTAATCACACATATATATATTTCCCATGATTCTTCTTCTTCAGTAACGAAGTCGGGTAGTTAATTCCTGCTACGAAAACGCCATACGGAAGACCGCACAGAGACGGATATGCGGCTGAACACAAAGTACCTTCCGATAACTCTTGACTATCATACGACAGGCATGAAACGAATTTCTTGAATGTCAGCATACTTCATCCCGCGAATCCTGAGGGACAAAATTCAATTTTCCGACGATGACCAGCACTCGTCCCTCCGGGGTTCTCGCGCTCTCACCCCGTCGCGTAAGACTTCGGACTTTATGCGGTCGTAAGTTTTAGAATGTTACAGGACGGCGTACGATACATGGATTTTTCGATATATACATATACGTATACACTCGGCTGTATCCCATATCGCGCTTAAAATTCCGCTCGCTTGACCCACGATAGATTGGAAGCGGCCCGGCGGTGCACTGCGGAATACATATCAATTTCCAAGCACGTCTCTGGGGACACCCGTGACGATACCGAATTTTCCTCGCTCTTTTACAAAATCATAATTCCCGCTATCCCTTTGTGCGGTTGCTTCACCTCAGGGCGAATATTACATGGCTGAGTGCGATGGCCGTATCTTCGCATTTACTGCAGACCGTGTCGCGCCGCGTAATCTTTCCTAAGCCAGTTTCGTCATACAGGTTTGCGATTCTTTCGTTTTTACATTTTCGCAATCTGCGCACAGTGTTTTGCTACTTAACAAAATCCGACGTTTCTAGACTATATTGAGCTTTGTGTTATTTATTAAACGTTTTAGTTCAATCGTGACATGTGTGTCAAGACATTTAATGCAAATTTAAAATAATGTAAAAATTAAAACATGTAAACTTTGATGGTAATCTTCACTATTGATGAAACTGGCTAATTTTAGGTAATTTTACATAGATTTAACCTCAGTAATTGTGACCTGAGTTAGGATCTCTGACTTTAAAAACGAGAAGCTTCGAGGAGGTTAATAGAAGTGATGTAGCCGATAGAACCGACAATAAAAGCTTCGCTCTCGTTGCGATTGACCATCGAGTTATTTTCGTTCGTTGCCTAAGTCACAATTATTTCTACATCTATATTTACAGGCGTTGCGCCATGCCAAGCTTGAGATCCTTGCGAAACCTGGTCAGATGCACTGGCTGATATTTCGCAAGAAAATCGCATTTACAATGGTTTCGGGTAGTGCCTTGGAAGTTAGTCAGGTATCGAAACCTTGCCGTTTCCTCGTATAAAGCCAAGCTGAAAATCAACTCTATGACGATTTCGAAATTCCGTAAACCTATACAACAGTAACAAGACAATTGGAATAAAAAATTCCGACCATCTTCAAAAGTTCTTCTCTGATCGAATGCAGTTTCGGCTTCGCGTCGATTCCATTATTTCTTGGTCCATTAAATGAAGCTTCACTTCGTCGCGGAACCTGCTAAATTCACCATTCGAAGGAACGAATACACTGACGCATTACTTTTCTGGGGGAGAAAATTGTAGAAAAAGATCGGCGCCCGATCCTAGAACGCTTTCACACCCGGTCGAAGTCCTACAAGGATTTGCTAGTTGGTCCCAAAGCCACCGAATACGAGACCTTGTCTGGAATGGAAGCGACGCCATGACTTACTTCTCTCACGTGTGTGACAACGGACGTAGGTACCCACCTCCTACCGTGCGGGTCATCAGTTTCCTTTCTTTTCGTCGCATCATTTTTCTCTCCTTTGATTTCTCCTCAGCTCCGTCGGTCCTCATTGTTGGTCGACAGAAGCGTTCGTCCGCATTGTATTTTTATTGTCACCCCGGTACAATGGAAGCTAAAGGTAAGAGGGTAATTGGCCGATCGCCACGTCGGAAGACCCGCAACAATATATCGCCTCGGCATCCTGCACAAAACGGCAACCGGAGCGATTTTCCTTTCGACACGGTCAATCAAATCGTTCCGTGCCGCGCGACTAAGATTAGAAATTTCTCTACTCGCGGCTGGCTGGTCGATTTCGTCCTTCCCCTCTTCCTCAACCAGCTCACACTCATCGCTCGTCTTCTTTACGAGCTGATGCCCCTTGTGTACGCGTGGATACTGTACGCCTTCACCAAAATCCCCCTTCACCTTCACCATCTTCTTCTTCTTCTTCTTCTTCTTCTTCTTTTTCTTCTTTCAAGACTGGCGCGTATTTATTTTTTCAAAGGCTTAATTGTATCAGATACGAAAGTTTCACCCTTTGAAATAGGCCCGAATACCGTCGAATAAAATTAGTCCCGGTGATTTGGTCAAGGAGGTAAAAGAGCCCGAGCTTTCCCCCGCTGCTTTAGCAACCATCACTGGCATCTCCTTCCATCACGCACCGGCCAGAGTCATTCATCTCGAGCAAATTAAGAGTTCCCACAGCGCAGTTCCCATGGCGACGTCGACGCGGAGATAAGCGAGACTCGAAAACGCCTCGCTACTCTCGACGACGACGACGACGTGCCGAATGTTGTACTTACTTTGCGACGTTATTTTCAGACACTACGTGTTCGACGAACCGTCGTCTCGTCTCGATCGAGTGAATCCCCATTATGCGATAATTCGCCGATCGACTCGCCTGTGTATAATTACGTAAGATCGATTTTAATGAAGATTTGTAAACACCCGGGATAATAAACGCGACTCGATCAATACGGACCGAATCCGTCAAGACCGATCGAACTGTATAGGCAAAAACCTCTCGACAAACATTCGGCGTGGAATCGTTTTATCTGTAACAACGTTATACCCCGTTATGTGGGTATACGGTCTAAGTTCGTTGGAACATTAACGGTGAGCGCTTGATCAAAAGAGAAGCTAATTTATTTCTCTTATTTTTGCGCATGCGATCTCTTCACACTTGAGGATACTAGAAATTACCGAGTACAATTATTCTGTGTAGGTTGTATAATGCATGGATTCACTTGATTCGTAAAGTTTGTTTGGAAAACAGGATTTTTGCGACTTGGAGCAAGAAATCGGTTACGTGAAACGAGGATAATGTTAATTGGCGATGCTTGTTTCAGGCGTTTGTCCAAGAGTGATTTAATATTCATGATACGATATTTTATCAAATCACAAGATTTCTATTATTTATCATGTTAACTAAATAGTGTGAAGTAGCAGCACCTAATATAGTCTAATAGCGATTTTTCGTGAATCCAAAAAACTTCGATGGCATGTTATATTCGAAAGGCCTTTAATTTCTGGTTAATAAGTTCATGTAATTGGCTGCGTAAGTTTTTTGATACAAGATTGATAATATGCCTGTCAATCAGTACGTCTAATCTACTTTCAAATCATGGTAAGAGTTCTTCCTATAATGATAACATTCATTGAGTTATCAGAGGAAATTCTCTCTCTTACGCGGTGGAACCAATATACGTCCAAGAATAATACAGAAACAATTATCCGCCCTTATTGCACTGAGTAAGTCTTCTCAAAGTAATTCAGTTTTATCAATTTATTAATTTTTTTTTTGCTAAAAGTTTCACCAAATAGTTACAGATTTTCCTGTTTTTTTCAATGTGCTTCTAGGTCCGATTTGTACCAATCAGGCAAATTTTTTACACCAAAAACGTTGAAGTAGGCCACATTGGGTTAAGATTTAACTTGGTACAAACTCGTCAGTTTTCAGTCCAAATCGTCCACTTTCAGAAATTGTAATACCTAATTGACTTTGTATATCGACTCTTTTCTGATCCTGTTTTTCCGTTGATAAAGTCGACGCTGAGAATCGTAAATACGTAATTACGTGGTACAGATAAGCTATTTTTCGCCGACCCAACGTATCGTTGTCAGTCAAATGTCGCAGAGACGACGGGACGTCGCATCGTCGACGCGTTTGCGGAGCTCCGACCGCATCCCGTAGGAATCTTGAGTAATATACTGACAAAGGCCTTTTTAAATTGTAATGAGCTGCCAAAGAGTGAGTTATGTTTCGTCCAAGTGCCATCGGGTCCTCAACGAACCCCATATCTCGCCGGCACCCCCGGCCCCGCCACCCCATGTCATGAATATATTTACATTGATCGTCAGACTCGGCATTTTTCAGTTGGTTCTGCGTCAGTCACCGATCTGTGTGCGTCTGTCCCTCGATATTTTATTTATCGGTCTCTCGCCAGGCCGTTCGTCCGTTCGTTCCAACGCGCAAGTGGTGAGTGTATATCGTATAGAAACACGTATTCATCCCGCAGGACGCTTCCCTCGAAATCTGTCGAAGCGAAATCGCTTCCGCATAACGACACTCTGGTCGTATTCCTGCCTGTGACGTCGACGACGGCGCACTGCAATCCGGGTATAAACTGCGAAATATGAATGATGACTTCGATGACAGCCTCCCAATATCCCGTTCTTAATGATTTTCTTCATCCCTTCGAAAGCCCATAGAAATTGTATAGAATCTCCTTTTCCGTAGTTTGAATTGCTGTGACACATTGCTTGGAGTCTTTTAAACGTTTGTTCGGTAGAACTTTAAGATTGAAGTTTTAATTTGAAGCCACGTGTATTAACTCTGGTAGGTATCATGGCAGCCTCCCCGGTGAAAATAAGTTTTAATACGGAGACCGAAGATAAATTGATACATTAGCATCTAAGAAATGATTCATGGCGAGGCTGGTCGCGGTACGCGTACGAGCGTGATGTATCATCGTTGGCATTGGTTTCATATTAGAACAAATAGGATCGTGTTTTAGGCTTTAAAAGGCACCCCCAGCCCTTAATGGGACCCGGCACCCCCCGGGGTCCTGGTGCGCGACGAAGCACGTCTCCGATTGGCCGGCTTCTCCTGGACCGTAAACGCGATTCGTCGAAGAGACGCGGCGCCAGGAACAAAGACATCGCCGGCCGCCCCTCTATTAGTAATTTATAGTTTAGTCGGTGTTTATTAACGGAGGGGTGAGTGCGTCGCTTTTAACTACGGTTCGCATGATTTACGCGTGACGTAGGCCGTGCCGGGGGTGCGTATAAGGCGCTATATTGCCACGGGACGTCTTCATGTCGAGGGGCTTTTCAGGTTCAGCTGCTTTGCTCCAGGCGCAGTTAGCGCAGATGGAAACGCAGATGTTGGATAGGTCCGTTGCAGTTCGTGCGGTTGCGCTGCGGATCTCGGGCTCACTTTTGTCAGTCCACGATACTTACACGCCGCAGTGTCTTTTCCTTATTTTCCATCGTCGAGAAAATGCACCCTATGACCCTGTGCGATCGCTGATACGAGATGACCATGGCTCGTCGGTACCTTATGGCCGTTTATTCAACGTTTGATTAACTCGAAACTATGTCTAGTCAACCGTTTTCAAAAGTCCTTTAACAGATCAGGAAAAGTTTCGGAAATTTGGCCATTCGAGAGGGTGAGGGTGTATGAGATTTCAGAATACAGGGTGGTTTTTTTTTTTTTTTTCTTTTGATTGGCATAAGCCAAAATCTCTCAAGAAAGGTGAGATACAATGAGTACAATAAATACCAAATCCTTAGGGTTCGAAAGGGTGAAAGAATCTGATCATATTAGATTTGTTAGCAAGACTTTTCAACAACAGGTTAGAACAATCTTGGTGTTTTTTTTAAATCGATTGATACATTTTTTCTCCCAGAATTTGAAAGTGCGTAGCATTCTGTATCAAAAAATATTGTCAAACGTATGATCGAAACGTCATGTATTCCGATATCAGCGATGTTGTTGAACACAAACCTGAGATACGACGTTGTTCTTCTCAGTCGTCTAATTTTCCAAGTAGTTACAAGTGTAATTGTGTAGATAGGTAGAGAATTCAAATGGTTTTCTCTGATGTGACTGTGTTGCGTAACGTGCTGAATGTGAAATACCTTTTACATTAGGTTGAGATAACTATGTTTGATGATTTCTTCGAAATGTCTATAATTATCTTTACATATTTAGATAACGACGCAGACCTGAGACTATTTCATCTTAATAGCTGTTTAAAACTGACATGAAAATGTACATAATTCATATTTTGAATTATACTTACCTCTTTCAATTCTTGCAAAGCCATCGCAACTTTTCACATGTGATACATGTTTAGATGATCGATGCTTTATAAGCATCGAAGATACTATCGTAAAGTATTCCTCCAGGAATATACATATTTCATATAATGTCATATCGATTCTCAATCCATTGTTAAATAAATCTGACAGTCAAAGATTGTTTATTTGTAAAAGGAAGAATTTGGTGTAGCCAAGAATTAATTTAAAAACTAGACACTCAGAAATAAATCTGATTTAGAGGTGAGCTTGGCCTCAAATTGTCAAACTTTTGGATCAAAACTCTTCAAGTTGATAGTTTTTCAACAAACATAGTTTGTTTATTACCGTCTAAGTGATTACTAATATTAGACAGCATGAAACAAGATTTCAAGAAAATATGTATAACACGCTTCCTACGTATTAACGATGCAACGAATCAGCAGATTTTGGACCCTGTCAAAATTGACCTTTTCTATGGATAATCCTACCATATTATGTCAATAATAGAATAGAGACAGCTTTTTGTTTTATTTTTCGATGGGCTGTCTGTACTTTTTGAGGAATCCTGACGCATAGACATGAATCAATTGTGTCAAAAAGATTTCGAGTGACTTGAAACCGAAAGTTCCATATCTTTATTTATTACTAGGAAAGGTCAATTCAATCCAAATATTTCTTAGAGTCACAATAAATAATTAGACTCGCTTATAACCTGGCATTTTATGTTTTTAAGTAAAATGTACATTTGCATGTTCTCCAGCACATCAAGAAACGTGAAAATGTTCATTAATATTCATTAATGCTTTATCTTTACAGCTAACTTCTTTAAGGATCTTAATCGGACTCACTTGCTCCGCGATGCAATGCGCACAGTTGGTACAGTGATATTCATTAATGTCTTAACCTTACGGCTAACTTGTTTTCGATCCGAATCAAAATGCAAGTTCGATTCTATACAAATTATGTGACAATGACTGGCGATGAATCCGACGTGTGAGATTGCGAGTCAATATCACATAATTCGTACAGAATCGAACTCGCATTTTGATTCGGATCGAAAACAAGTTAGCCGTAAGGTTAAGGCATTGATGAATATCAATGTACCAACTGTGCACATTGCATCGCGGAGCAGCGAGTCCACATAAGATCCTTAAAAAGTCACTTCTTCTTCCTCGATTTTTTACCCTCATCCGCGAATCATTCGAAATATAACGCAGCTACGAATTGTCATTGATCATTGTACAGCGTCACCTTCGGATCTCAGCAAGCAAGGTGATCGAAATTGGGGTTGTTACAACGTTGTAAGAGAGGTAAAAATAGCTTCTGATACATAGGTGCCAAGTGACGAGAGTAGAGTCACCCGCGAGACCGAACCTCCAAGAAGCTCAGAGAAGCTCAGACGCGAAACGGCGCGGCGTTGGTGGGCCGCGACGTCGCGGTGTAAACAGAGAGGCGCCGCGGCGCTTTACGACGCCTCGCGTCCCCGCACGTTGTTTACCTTTCTGGCAGTAGCCACGCGCTCGCACCAGCGTCGGAGACACTGGCGTCCGTCGGTCCGTCCCTCGCCGACGCGTCGGGTGGCGTCTTCCGTAAACTTACTGCACCGGAGATGCAAAGTTTTATTGGATAGCACCAAGCTACGTGCGCGTGATCCCCGGGGGCGAAACGCCGCTTGCCTACGTCGACGTCGCTCTATAATGTTCACCAATTTCATTTAGAGGCTTTCCGAGTCTTGTCGGGAAGACCAGATGGCGCTAGCGTGACGCGTCTAACTACTGAGTCTAACTATTGCGTTGAAGACTACGTCTTTCTCTTCGCAGTTGCAAAACAAGCTTTTTGCGAACATTTATAGACTGGATAATATGTCGACATTAGGAAAGTCAGACTGGAACACTAAGTCATGCATAAATGGAATGCCGGTTGATATTAAGAACAGCGAATGTATAATGGAAGAATTCAAGAGGTTTCGACCGTTAATCACACGCTATCATGTATCTGCATGGATAGTCGTTATTTTTTCTTACGTTGGTAAGGTATTTGATTGGATACTCTGCTTCCTGAGTGTTGTTGGAAGGATTAGATGACGCTAGCGTAACTCGTCTAACTATTTGAGTCTAACTATTGCGCTAAAATCCACGTATTTGTCTCTCTAGCTGCAAAAAGAGTTTTTGACAAACATTCATAGACTGGTTCATATGTCGATACCGGAAATGTCAGATCAGAATACTAAATCGTGCATAAATGGAATGCCGATCGATGTTGAAACCAGCGAATGTATAGAAAAAAAAATGCAAGAAAAGCGTCAATCACGTGCTATTATGTATCTGGACAATCGTTATTTTTTCTCAAGATAGTAAGATATTTAAATGGATACACTTGCACCCGCCTTCCCCGGCTCCCGCTCCGCACAATAACAGGGCCGATAAATCTTTCGCGCGCGTTCGGAGCACGTGGGCTGACTGAAAATCGTCTTGTTAGAGCACCGAGTGACGACGGAACTAAGTAGGTAGAGACCGTTCCACTAGCTGGACCAAATTTTCTGTGACGCACGAAGAACCCCGATATGCGCCAGGCGTCAAACCAGCTCGCGTAAATATTTGCGTGAAGGAAACGGGGTCACCTTGACAAGCCGTCTCCATCGACGTGTCACGAAGAGGACGCTGGGAGCGAAGATTTTTTAAAACCTATGCTAGGCAAGCTTGATAACCTAGCTGCTTATTTTCGGCCTTTTTCTTTCTCTGTTTTTATAAACTTGCGATCTTAGAAGCGTGTGCCACACATTTCGTCGCGTCCAGTGTGTCGAATGTCGGATATTAAATGGTTTGATCATATGCTCTTCATTTCGTTTAATTTAGTCGACCTATTCAACGTCTGAATGTTGGCTGCTTGACAGCTACTGGGTAATATCTGATCTTGAATATAGTAGAGAATTCTGGATCGCATCGCGATGTGATCTTGCCAGAGGATAACTCTTTGAAGTTCTTTCAAGGTTCCATCACCTGAAAATTTTCACATTATTTTAACGTTGATACTTTTATGCGGACGCATGTTCGAACTTGACAAGTTCGCTCCTTTTACTGTTGTACTAACAATAAGTGCTCTTGTAAAACTTTTCACTCACGCTGTTATTCTACGCCGAGAAATACAGAATATAGCACTATCTCTTGCTGCAACTTGAATTGCAGCTTTGAATTTTTTAATTCTTTGAATACTTCTGTGAAGTATCACGAGAAACGTCAGTGTCCATGCAAGTGGCGCCACTCCTAGCGTTCACGCAAGAGTATATATGGCTTAACTCTCGTCGCTACTTCGCCAAAGGTGCCATCATTGGTCTACAAGTTGACAAGTTGACAAGTTGATTGATTCACGTTATTAAATTCTTAATTATCATCAGTTTATACATATCACGGAACCACATCGCCTTTGGTAATACGTACAGAGATAACGAAAAACAAGTTTTTTTGTAACCTCCAAATAGAAGATGGTAATCGATGAGTGTTTTTTTCAAGTCCTATGACGGAAATCAACGCTGATCATAGTACTTAAACTTACAATTTACGTATCATCTAAATAGAAAACTTTGCAAAAAGAAATCTGTTGTTTTCTTTCCGAATTGGTCCCAGCTGCACGAGACAAGCAGTGTGAATAAAAAGCTATTTCCTGTACGAAAAAACGTTGGACCTATTCAGAGTTTTTGCATTTTCCTAAAAAATTGTAGGTATACTTACAGTTAATAGCTAGATATAAGAATCTTCCAATCGTACGTCCGAAACATTAGCTATTTCTCTTCTACGCGGATGACTCACTCACATGCACACTTATACATACCTGAAGAAGAAAATGCGTTGCAAAAATATGTAGGCTAGAGTCCTTCGGTAGATTAAGATTAAATATTGATGGAATCGGTTGATATAGATTAATGTGCGACGGTCCTCGACTCCGATCTCGTTTGGCGTCCGCGATCTTCGACGGGGTTATTTGTCTCTCGTCGTCCTTCGCTCCCCTTCGGCGAAACAGGACGAGGAGAATTTCCTGATTGCCACCTTGGACACGCAGATTGTCGCGACGCCTTATCTCGACCATTCGTCTCAGCAGCCTCGACTCTTCTTCTCTCCGTTGCTCCAGCGCCTGGAGATCAAGGAAGAAAGGAAGAGCTTCCGTTATGAAGAACGGTGTCTCCGGAGGTCCAGCGCATCCATCTCCAGATAGCCTGACCCGGCTTTCCCTCCAGGTCCAGTTTTACCATGGGGGAATCTATTAGCGGGTAGAAATAGATGCGCCCTTACACAATCACTCTCGTTATTCCTCGCCTATGGAGAGGCGCCGAACCGCGTGCGGGACCGATAACAACGAATTATTTCATTATTCATTTATGACCTGTTTTACGAGGCCTCTACAGGGCCTCGAGCTACGCCCGTTACGAGTCTCTGACGCGGCAACTCTATCCAATAATAGAGGCTGTGGAACTACTGTGAAACACTTTCCCGCATCAGAAACCACTTCAGTAAATAACGCTTTCGATACGTGGCTATTGGTAAACAGTCCAGATATGGGGCATCGTTTGTCAACCGAACCACAACCTTTTCCCACCTTTTTTTTGGTTAACTACTTTCTTGGCCCATTACTTTCTGAACTGAGGACAGTAGCATTTTAAATAGAAGCTTTGTTCAGAATGGCAAATAGCTTCTCACATGCAGCATGAAAAACTTGGCGGCAAGGAGTACCTAATCCAAGTATCTAATCCAAACAAATTAAAATCTATCGTTAGGTTTTCTCAAATTGATAAGGGTTTGTATATTCGTGAGTATGTCCACTCCTGAATAGCATGGCTCGAATGCGTTGCCTCAGCTTTAACGACGTACGTATGGATACCTACCCACGTACATGCATAAAGGCGAAAGGATGATCATCCGCGCGCACCTTGTAATATGGGTCCTTACTACTTCGATCCTTTGATTAATTAATGGCGCGCGGTGAAACGGCTGATCCCCGACGGAGGCTTCTGCGTAATAATCAGTAATTACTGGGAATAATTAAATAATACGCGTTTATCGCCCGGCAATCGACCGCTGCATGGGTGGCCTCGCCGACCACTTCACCAACTGCTTGACCAAATGGATATTGGAACCCCTTAATAATCCTGAGATTGATTTTAAAACATCGTTTTCGCGGTCTCAAGTGCGTCAATTATTTAAACGCATTCAAGTTAGTCGATATTGACAAATGAGAAACGTACAGATTCATGCTACGTTGTAATTATTTTCTGAGGTAGGAAATTTTTCGTACTACAGTATGTTATGTGACAACGATTAAACAGTCACTTTTAAAAAATATGATCTAGTTCCAAGCTGAAAAATACAATTCTCGTCAGTTATCGTTGATAAATAAATTTGAAGAGTTCTAAAATGTTTGAACATCCATTAAATAGCAATTAAAGACGGAGGAGCAAAAAGTTTAAAAAAATAACGTGACTGATTCCGTATTTTATTCATACGTCGAAATGGCCTTATAATCTTGCAGCATTTCATTGTGAAACCGTTTCGAAAGCATGGGATATAGATAGTATGACAGACGAAAGGTGGAGGACATTGGTCACCTCGAGAGGCGCGAGGGATCGTGATATCGGAATACAAATGGCGTCATCTTTCTGGCAAAGTCTCCCCTTAACAGTATACGAGCTCGAAGTTCTCGCGAACATATTTGTCAGTCGCGCCGCGGTCGGTTTTTGCCAACCTCAGGATCCGTGACCTGAGTGTCGAGGAGCGGTGAAAAGAATTATTGACCCTTTCCACTTTCCTTAGATATACCAGGAGCAACACTGGATCACCTACAGACTAGACCATTAAAAAAAGCACTCGAATGATTGAATGAAGTAATCGATACGATAGTCAAATCTTAGAATTTCTAAACGAAACTGGGTGTTTTAGAAAAATTGATCTCACGTTTTCGAAAATATCTTGCGCTTGGTATCGTAGACTATAAATTTTAGTGCCAGTTCCACGATTGACCTGTTTTTAGTAATGCAATCTATTTTTAGCACGGTTTCGAATCAGTTTTACTGAAATCAGATAGATTTTATATTACATTGACGTATGCTCACGACATTTACATTTGAACTACGTTTCTAAATGTGAAAAAAATGGACGAGTTTGATGATACTAGATAAGATACTTATGAAACGCAGCGCAAAATTTTTGCCGAACACCAGCTACACCAAGTAACCCTCAAACCTTTCATTTTGAAGTTTTTTAGTTATACAATATAAACTCAGCTAGTCTATATTTTTGCTCGGTAATTTTTTTGGTGAGCTAAACTTACCCAAGAAAATAGCCGAGGACTCCGAACAAGAAAAAATTATCACTCGATTACTTCCAGATCGACCTAAAGAAAAATCCATGTCAATACCAATAAGAATTCGTTATATCTACTTGACTCACAATTATAGAAATATAAGGTTGGCGTGACCATGTCGATCTTCATGCAGAATAGTAAACGAAATCGAAAAGTTTTTATTCCTGCAATAATCGTCGTATAAAGTATAATGCAAACAACCGCATTAACCCAAATATCTATTCCACAAGATTGTTTTCTTTGCTAAATATGACCTGAAAATTTCAGACAATAATGATTAAAAAATTTCCCAACAATCATTATCACCCTGGCCGTTACATAAAACGTAAATCTCTGTACAGAGTAGTGAGATACATCGGGTGACGCGACATCGCGATGGGGGTCGTGGGTCGTGGGTCGTCTGGTGGGTGGGTGGGGGTGATGGTGGGGGGGGGGGGGGGGGGGGGGGGTTGCGGCAAGCACCGCCGTGAACGCGAGGGTCGCGGGGTCGGATGGTCTCTGTAACCAAGATTGACGCGTCCCCTCCCATCAACGGTGATTGACAGTGCTTCGACCGCAACAAAGCGCCGACGCGCAAGCCTTTTGCGCCGACCTGCCGCGCGCTCAACGCTATATGTTACATTCATCTATTGTCTTTCTCGCTCGGTGCTTCGCTTTGCCGGCGCTTTACCTATATGCCGGCTGACTCGAGTGGTTGTGGTCCGGACGTTGGGAGGTATAGTACAAGTACAAGTACACCAAGGCATGAAGGTGAAACGAAACTTGGTGAAAAGCGAATTCGATGGAAAAAGAAATTGAAAATTTGAGAATATACTGTTTTAGTGACGGTGGATGAGTTGCTTTTAATAAGTTGTGTGAATGACACTGGTCTGCGGAAGAAATGTATTTTTTTTTAGATGCATGGGATGGTTTTGGTTAATAGTGTGTTTTTGAGTCTGCTGGATACAGAAATGATTTTCATTTTCCTTCATTCATATTTTTGCAAAATATAAGATTTTGGTATGAAAGAGAGCGTGACAATAATGAAAATAGTACCATTTTAATCGAAAGAGCTAAGCAATAGTTCTTACAAAATTGAACCAATAATTGCTTTATGGAATTTATTTAGCATTCTTTGGTCATTCTTTTCGATTGTGAAACATTCTCAGCTTCTTCTCTTTGATACACCGCCGAACACGCGTTGGCTTTTCATTTTCTGTTTCCATGTTTGTATTTATTCTTGAGTCTCAGTCTAATACGTATTACATGGAAATAAGGAATTACTTTTGCATAGGATTTTTAGAATTAAAAATATGATACTGAATTTCGAATTAAACGGGAGTTTTACTCTTAATGAGAGTACAAACACGAGTTAAAGAAAAAACCTGACGTGATAGAACTTTTTGAGGATTTTTCAGGGTTTCAGTGAGTGGAAATCCATAAGAAATAATATAAAAAATTTGTGTAGTTTTTTGATTGCAGATCTGTGTAATTTAACTACGTCTATTGACAGTAGTTACATGGATAATTATGAGCAAATGACAAGTTTTCAAAAAGATAACTCAATTGTTAAAAATTGCAAGATTTCAGGTCGATCGTTGGTCAAATATCATGGTAAACGTCTGAAAAAATGAACGTCCTATGACTGTAAAACCTTTTAAATATTATCTAAGAACAACCAAGGAAAAGGAAAGTTGTTATAACTGAATAATCTTGTTTGTTTTTAGCGAAATGATAAGCTAAGCACAGGTGTTACTAAAAAACCTTGGTTGCGCTGATTTATGTTTCTTCGAAAAAGATAATTTCTCATCGTTAGTAGGTATTTTTCCTAAGTCTTTTGAAAAACTGGGAAACTGCGTGAAAAACATTTTCTATCATCATCGCCGTTATATTCCTCTTCCTACTCAGAATTCAGCATAAACGAAGCAGTTTTAAGTCGAGTAATTAGCCAAGTACCGTCTTCAAACCAGTTTACACCGAGCGTCATTCTTCTCGATGGCTGATTCCGAGCTACCTTTGGATGTGTTGTAAGGGCGCAGTCGTAAGATGGGTGCTTTTGCTAGCACGAAACCGGTGGATATAATCGTAACAGAGCTTCGCATACAAACTGGTGCTAATGGCTCGGATAGCTTTTGTTGTTTTTAATTAACCCTTTCTTTTAAGACGACCGGGGGGAGCTCTAAAGCGCTTCGGAAAGGGCTACCGGCCTTGGAATATACCCGACACTTTTACACCCTCGCAGTCAGACTCCCTGGGGCGGAGTAAATACACGCACAATTGCACCTCGGAGACACAAACGCGCTGCTAGACTGCCTAGTACCTACCTGACGTTACCGAAACAATTACTAAGGCTTATCCAATCGACGAGTCATCGCGTTTACTGTTTGCCGTGCATAACGCCAAGCTACTACAGAATTGTAGATTTTTTTTTTTTCATTTCCGTATCACCGACACTCCTCTCAAACATCTGTGGATCACGGTCCAGGTTAATAGGTTTTCAGAATTATTTTACTACTTTCAAATTGCTGGTAATTTGTTCAGCTGATGAAATCGTTTTGCTAGTTACTTGATTACTTGGTTGATATGAAGAATCATATTTTTCAACCTCCCTGAATTCACTAAGTTCATTTCATTTGTAGTGCAAAACCAAAACAGTGAACGTATTTTTCGTTCTCTTTTTACCCGCGAAATTAGACTGAAAATAATTTCGACCACTCGATTGGTGTGTTTTTAGGCATTTTTAGCCGCAAATTAATTACTTTGTCTGAAAGACAAAGAATTGTTGTTAGATGAAGATCGTGCGATTATCAAGTGCAAAGTATCATGTCGAAACCGAACTGTACTATGGCACCTTCGTGACGTATAGTAATAAGGACTGTAGTAACTAATAAGCATATCGATTTGATCATCGTATACAATGCATAATGCATTTTACCTTCTTCAACTACCTAATTAGATGAGTTACGATGAACCGGTTATCTTGTGCTTCAAGATATCATCGTTTCAAGAAAGTTAGACGTGTGTAGAGGAGAAAAAGAAGTCACGTAAAGAATGAGACGAAAAACTTTTGAGACAAAACAATAAAATCAAGCATACCGAGAAGAAAGAGATACCGATGCGGTGAGAAATGTACAATAATACAGGAATGTCTGCGTTTAGTCGAAGAAAAAAAGAAATATCTGTAGCGCATCGTATTATTTAAATTGAGCGTTATTACCGTATCATATAATTATCTTGTATGAACTCACCATGAACTTGATTTTCGAGGGTACCTACACCTATAATATACCAGTCGTGTTTCACGAGTTGAAAATTAAGATGGATGGAACTCTAACGCCGCCATACGTAAACCTACACATGCCTTCGAAGGCTGGACATGTGTGACAGCGAAGGCTACAAACCACAATCGAATAAGTTTCACTAAATTCTCATCGCTCTCTCTCTCTCTCGGTCTCCATTTTCAGACTTCTTGGAGGTTCAATTCATCGAAATCAAGCTCACGTGTCAATCGATTTTGAAAAAAAAAAACGCACACAATGGTTAGTAATAATAAGATAATATACTTCAGAAGCATGTGAGTTAAGGGACTTCTTTTGGGGTCGCTTTCGAGTTTGAAAGGAAATGTGTGTAGCCTTTAATCCTAAGTTCAACGTCTGTTGGTACTTAAATAAAAACCGAAACATTGCGGTGTTGATTTGATTCAGGGTATGGAGTTAGATTCTGCACAAATGGTATAAACATCTTATTGTTAGGTCTTTAAACCTATCAGATTTCAAATTCCAGTTTAATATGCGTTCCTATCGCAGCACTTTGGTATTAACGTGGCATTATCATAGCATTATTTATAATTTCCGAATCTTTGAACCCGTACATCCATAAGTACGCATACTTTACCGTGTCGTTTGCCATTTTGATTACCACTGTTGTATTTGAAATGACTGATAATCATGTCTTAAAATTAGTAGGTACGTAGTACTTTGTCGTAACTAAAATAGTTTCTTCGTGTATTTTATGTTCCTCTTGTCGAATCACACGCAGCAGACTCTCGCCTTGCACGTCTACGTCGTTTGTATGAAACTTATGACCCTCGAGTGGGTCGAGGATAGGAGGCAGGAGATTTGGTACGCGGATAAGCGAGCGACGAAGAAGAATATCAAAAATACAAAGGAAACAGTTCCATAATTACATGGCTGCAGTGCCATGGCATTCACCGCAGATGGGATAATGTTATTCTTAAACGGTCGTTTAACCCGAATATTTGCATGGATAATGTCGGGTTGTCTCAACGGACGTTATAAGATTTCCGCAGGCCATACGCGCTCGCTCGCTCGTTGACTGGCTGCTTGCGACGATGACCGCAGACGATGTCCAGAGTCAGGGGCTGATGGTTTAATTACAGTTCCCGGGGTTTAAACTCGTGGTAAATCTTTTTGATGCCCCATAAAACAAATCAATGCGAAATGCACCGAATTACATACATCCCCATCCTGGTAAAGCATTCGTACGTACATCCCGCAAATCTGCATTGTCTGCTTCCCGAATCACACCATGCAAAGTCGAAATGATTCGAAGTAAATTTGGTCGAAAAGCAGAGAACGCCATCTATTGTCATAACCCATACATTTTGTATATGTAAATTAATGCTTTGGAACCTGAAGACGAAGAAAATGGTCCAATTAATGTGGGCTTCTATCAGGATGCACGAGTCGTGTGACTTTCTGGACATGAATACGGAAACGAGGGAATGAGAACGGGACCTTGCGGCAGTTGAAGGCGTGTCGCGGTCGGATCAAAGAGAAATTTTTGCACCGTGCAGGAAACTTTATACCGCAGGTCAGCCGACACGGTCCACCAATGATTTTATTCTCTTCAGGTCAAACGTGGACCCAGACATAAATATTTTCGTAACGGAGAGAATTATCGCTGTCACCGATATCAGACACTTGCGAAATTCAACGAGTGCAGCTGTCATGTCCGTTTCAATGTCGTTATCGTTGTGTATATGGATGTGATACTATGTACCACCAAAGTACGATTCGCTGATAACTGCTTGGCCTACTCAGAGACAAATAAAATGCAATGATACTTGGGTTTTAGGCGACAACTTGGAGGGTCGTGACATAAAATGAAACACTGCAGCGATTCAATATCATAGTCAATCAAAGATCACGATTTAATTGTTTCGAAAGTGATATTCGCGTTAGCAAATTTGCTTTCCAATTTCAAGTCACTGACTTGGAACTCTCGCCAGATGTTTTCTAACAGCTGTTCCTAAGAAGAATTGATTTCAAACTCTTCTAATTGCTTTTCAACCTTTCCTCGTACTGTTTAAGATTCTTTTAAATGTTTATTCACATGCATATCGGACATAGGTATGAATATTATCTTGCATATCTCGAAAAGTGGGGAAGTGAAAAATTCAAGTTTTCGCTAAACCTCGAGTGTGAGTGGAAATGAAGAGCTTGTAAGGAAAATAGTTCGACCCGGTTATTTCCCCTCGGTAGTGCAGACCCTGGCACAATTCCTGTGCCTCTCACTGCCCTCCATCCCATCCTCGCCCCATTGGGCGCAGCGTGTCCGATACCGATCGGAGTTATCTCCCCCGCAAATATATATTAATGCGAGTGATATATCAACCAGACCCGCGAGGGACAAAACCTTAAATATTGGATAAGTTGGTCCGCGGTCAGTCCGGAGAGACCAAATCTCAGTGATGGATGGTGCCTCGCTGACTGTCATAACAACTTCGCCAAGGATGGAATCGAGCCGTGTCTCTCCTAAGTCTCTCCTCCGGCGAAGCCGCGTTTGATTTAGATTCCTCTAGGCGTCGACTCTGCAGCATGCAACATCGGTTATAATTTCTTAAAAATTTCATGATATCCTCCAACTGATCCCGTACGGAGAAGAGAACGAGGTATACGCTCCGGTTGTCTTACTAACCGCGGGCAAAACTCCTCGAGCGATAATTTATCGTCTCACCCTGGAGGCTGGGCGACGAGGCTGTTTACACCGACGGGTGTGGATAGATGTATATCACTGGCACTGTATCCCGGCTAGATAGGTTCTATCAGGAAGCGGGTATTCGAGTCGCTGGCTGACTGCACCGACAGCTACAGCCGGTGTCGCGTCAGCAGACTCGTCTCCGGGGACTCAACCCTTTGCTTGGCCTGCATAATCCACAAGCCCTCCGAGGATCCAAGTGAAATTGGAGCCGCTATACCCGAGCCCCATTCTCCGTCCACCCCCGTACATATACACCTTTCCAATCCCGCTTCCGCCCTGAGACAAACACCGGAGGGAGATGATTTAGGACCGAATTACCAAGATGAATCCAATAACCAACGCCGCAAAATTTGTCCTGCAAATTAAAATTAGGACCCCGACGGTCCCCGAGGAGCCACAAAACGGCAACCCGGCTTTACTCAGAACCTTTTGTAATATCTTATCCCGTTGCTGCAGTTCCAGAGATAATTTTTCTCCTCATTATTTTGGAATTGTTCTCAGTAATTTATACGCACGCGTTTCGTTTTCAAGCAATTTTTTTACCAGTACGACTTACGGCAAAGTCAAGAGTGAGCTGGAAATAAAAAGTAGATGAAAATTGTTTTACCAGCAGCAGCAGCAGCAGCAGCAGCAGTGCAGCGGGCGCGGCCAAAGAGACAAGAGTTCAAACGTCGCGGAGAGATTCGTCGAGATAAAAAGCACGTGATGTCTTTTACTCATCTTCGTCTTATTTTTTGGTCGGTTCAGAGTTCTCAGAGCTTGGGACCTGGACTCTGTCATTGAGTGTTTATCTGTTCGGTGACAGCCGGCGATACCTACCAATAGTTTGTTTACATCGTAAAACTTGGCGATGCAACGCAAATTCAATATGTTAAAAGACTCAAAGCGAGAGAGAGAGCGGAACGGAACGGAAAAAGGATGAAAAATCAAAAAACGAAAAAAGATGCACGCATCGCGGGACTCCTCAAGTAATTTTATGGCAATTAGATGCCCCTGCGACTGTTTATGACAAGTGGATAGCAAGATATATCCCTCCGAGGAACCTTGTGACACATACATCCTCTCATACATTCACGTCGCCTCCATTAAACACTACGTACACCAACATGTGTGGGTGTGAATATAGATAAGTTGTACATTTCGTCGCTTTCGAGGACAGACGCGGGCTCGAATTATCTACACACTCGATTTTTAAATGCTTTAAAGCAGAACCATTATTAACAGCAACAGCAGTTTCAAGTGTCTGAAAGGCAAAAATAATCAAACTCCGACACAGACTGATCGATGTCATAGTCCATACATATTTGAGATAACCCTTCGTTGCAAAGTCACTCGGATCGAGATACGAACAACTGTACTATATACATAGCGATTTTTCACTGTCACCTGTACATGTGTATACGTATGACGGATGTTTATATGGGGCATTCCAAAAAAATTTCAAACAGATTACAATTTTTTTAATCCAGTTTTGTACAGAAGTCCTTGACCTACAGAATACTGATAAATTGTCTCATATTCACTCGAGGCTTAAGAGTTATGATTTATCCGAAATCTCCTGGAGACGTGGCGAAGAAAAGTTTAGTAGAGTTGTGAGTGATTATTGGAAATATAGTTATTTTCTGTGTTTCCTTATGTCAGAAGAGTCAGTTAATTATACGAAATTCTGCACAAAGATATAAAATATTCAAGTTTTTTCCGGGAATTAGCTAACCTCACAAAAATTTATCTTAAATTTAGTTTTTGACTGAATATCATGCCAATCTCTTGATCTGGAAATAAAAAATTATTCTATGTGATAATGTGAAGGATAATATGGTTGAAATTGATGAAGAGGTTGGAATTCTTATTTTCGATTCACACTGTTTCGTACTCCGCGATTTCCGTCGTAATTCAGAATCCATGCTTACAAAATTCTGAAAAGTACGGCAATATTTAAAAAAAATAAGGGCTTCTACACAACAAATTCATTTGTAAATCGAAAACGTGAATGTCGGCAACTGTTAGAGACTTTTCAGAATGCCCCATATGACAATATACACACGATTGATAGTTTACTTTACTTGTTTAGACTCGGATCTTCTTCTTTTTCTTTTTCCTTTAAATTTTTTTGACAGGTCCGATTTTCGCACATAAAAATTTACGAAACGTCGGTCACTGCACGATGTATATACACGCACGAAAGGCCGCGGTCAGTTCAAAAACTTTCCACATAATCGCCGCTGTCAAGAAGTTGAAAATCTTCGTCTCTCAGGCTTGGCGGTATCAAACACATTTCGTCTTTGACATTAAAGTTTTTGGGAGACAAACATGAGGCTGAAGAAAACTGTCCGAATGTAAATGAACACGAATGAGAAAATACGTGTATAATATAAATATACAAGCCGATGAATTATCCACTGTGTTTTACAATTGCGCAAGTCAACTCACCGTCAAAGTAAATAAATATTTTCTCGTCCTTTTATTTTCATACGCGATTCTTGTAGAAAAAAATTTTACAAAAATTTTTATATTTCAAAGCTATCGACTACTTTTTCAAAACGCTGTACATAAGACGCTGGATGTATTGTCGTTCACGATGAAAAATGACGAATCAACTTTTTGATCTTCTTCTGAAAATCTTTTTTTTTTTTCTTCGACAAAAAATGTTGAAGTTGCTGGATATTGGCCCGCCTGCAATAAACATGTTTTTTTTATTCTGCCTGGTAGAATTATTCACCTAATAACCAATCATGGAACTGTTAATAACGTTAATTTTACAAAACAGAGCATTTTTTCAAATTCATTTAAAGGATGATTGTGGACATGTACGACATACTTTTTGAAAAATTCAAGCCATCGTTCACCAATTACTTTTCAGTCATGTCGGACAAAACGATAATTAAAAATATTTGATTAAACTAGCATAACGCACCATGTGCCATGAATTAAAATGAATCGATCGATCATTATCCAATTAAAGTAATTGAGAATTAATTCCAGCCATCATTAACATAAAGCTCTAATTTTCTTGAACACTAAAAATTTATTACAAAGTAGCCAAATACGCGTTTTTTAGTATCCCGTACAAACCAAATTCAAGTAAACACTTTTACCCCGGGATAAAAATTCGTCCTATAATGATTGTCACTGACGATGCTTAAAATTTCTACTCTCCAAGTACAAGTTTCTTATATTTCTAAACACGCGTTACCGTTATTTCGTTAAATCTCAACCTGCAGGTCCCGCGTATGGGTAATTAATAAGACGTCAGTAGGACGAATGAATGGACCCAGTGTCTCTCTACGCCACCGCTCGACGCTACGTCAGGTTAGTCAAGCTCATCCCGACCATCCCGGTTGCGCCGTTTGCCACCGAGGGGGGTCGTCCTTCTCTCCTATTCAGGGTATTACACACCAAAGAAACACGTCCGTAAGGGTGCTGCCGAAACGACTTGGGACATATCGCGTTCCTCTCGCAGCTCCTCATCCTCCTCATCTTCCTCATCTCTGTGTGGTAAGGCCGGTACTTTTTCACACATCGTCAACGGGTGAAATGACAAAAACAAGATTCTCGGCCAGGCTGCTCGGGGACACAGAGAGTCTCTGTGCAGCATCCCGAGCTAAGATCAGGGTGACCAACCGGCCACCGGATGCGGCGGGGACGACCAGTCGTCTTTCCTCTTTTCGTTCTCTCTTGAATCTCCGTTCGTGTTCTTCATTTCCTTCTCACTTTCTCTCGGCGCATGTGTTTCACGGAGATAAGCTGTCGACCGCGTTTATCGTGAAGTGCGAATTATATTATTCCGGCTTATTTTAATACCCGGAGTTCATCCACTCGAAGATGGAGGGTGGGGAGGGGGGGTTTCTTTTCTTTTATTTTTACATTCGTCGAGAAATGTTGGTATAGCATGGTTTTTGGTTTTCTGCAACCGCGAATAAAAAGAGTTTGTAAAAATACGACTAGAGTGATTGCATGAATTATCGATGTACTATATACGTGCGTACTTTTAGGCGAAATTGAGGCGACTCATTGTCTCATTTTTCAATTGGGTTTCATAGTAAGAATTCAATAAGTAAATGTCGACACCTCTCGCGCCGATAAAATTGTGCTTTCGTAACGTGTGCTTTAAATTATACGAAAACGTGAAATTCCTTAAGTCGAGGAATTTTTATCGTATTTATACCGAAAACTATAATGTTTAACTATGCAATACGAGAAATACTTTGTGGAAACTTACGAAAAATGTAGATATTGTTTAGCTAAGTAGTAAGACTACGGATGATCATTCGATCACGTCAGTCATATTATCTTCGATAGATAAGACTGAAATTATCAATTTGGAACTGTTTTTTCGTAGGAAAAATGAAGTGTTTGCAATATTTTTTTTTTTCCATAAACGACGTCATCGCATCGCTGCAAACAATTAACAAACATCACGGAGCAGTCAGCGAAGATACGTATTAATAATTGGTGTTCATTTATCATTATCAATTATTCAATGCAACGTGCCCTTGTAAGAAACGACAATTGTACGTTAACCAGACTGTAAAAATCACACAGTGAAACTGTAAGACGATCTATAATTACCGAGTATAGATATAGTACGAAAGTGATTAGATTGTTATAGAAAGGTTGCGCCGCCCTCGCATTTGGCCGCCACAAAGAGAATATAACATTTCAAAGAACGGCTGAGGCTTAAACGATGACTTTCCTCCTCTCCCTTTCCAGTAGTGTTCCCGTATCTAACCAAATTCCGTTATACACAAGCTGACACGTGTGTGTGTGTGTGTGTGTGTGTGTGTGCGAGAGTGTTTAGCCGCGTGGTTTCTTCGAGGGGCGAGATTGTTCGTCTATTGTTCTTTGGGAACGACGTCATCGTCTCGGACAGTCGAGACCTGGTCCCGAACGCTCACCAGCTGTTCCGGTGACGTCGAGGTTTTACGATTAAAAGAAATATGGAGAAAAAATTCGAAAAATAACCATCAGAGTGTTATAAAATTGTTACGCAAATCGTTGAAACAATAATCTCTGCCAACCGAGCCGGGAACCTTCCGGTTCTCGCATTAATAATTCTCACACAAACCACGGGAAGTATTTCTTACTTCTTTACTCCCAGTATTCTATTCTATTCTCCCCGGCTGTTTTCCACAGTCAGTCAGGGTATCGCTGGGGCACCGCGAACACCCGGGAGATGATGCGGACCGCGTTTTGTCAAACAATACAATTCGTTAGTGTCACTGAAGAATCGGCCGTTTTATCAAGTATGTTTATACACGATGTGCAGACGCCACGCCGAGTTATGTGTCTGACACCTGGTCTCTTGTAAACGACTCAACGGGCTCGAATTAGGCGGATAAATACACCGCGTGATGATTCTATAATAGCCCTGGGTTTTAGGATCGCAAACTCGTGACGCTGACACCCCCACCCCCACCCCCAGCGTCGCTAAATTATGGAAGCACGTAATATATGAGGCTGCTCAACTCTACGAGGAGAAATATTCTTTAAATATCCACCGCGCTTTGTGTCTTAATAATGTAAGGGTTATATTTCAAAAATTAAAGGAATTGAAGAAAAAAAATTTTGAACATTTGTGGCAGGTTTTTTTAGTTCGCTATGTCAAAGGAACGATGATCTCGCGAGTAATGACAGAGAACGAAATGAACTGGGCGTGAATGGTCGTAAAATATGATAATAGGGGTAGTGTTTCAGTCTTTTCATCTTCGATCGAATTTCCGTCAATGGTTTCGTGCCATCGCATTCTGATGATTCACGCTAACGACGACGTAAACGCGCAGGGTAGAATAGGTACCTATATTTTTACCTTCGCACAACACGACCGGGGAATTAAGTCTGGAGCAGGCTGACATTAGACAATGACGTATAACGACGGGGGCAGCAATTATCGAATGTTACTGCGACGGCCACTTGCCACCCTGCCAAATTAACATACGTACCAGCTACACGTACAACCATACTCTTACTTTTTTGACTCCATATGTATAGAGCTTGCAGGGCACAGTCTTTAACGATGCCCGGCTTGTAGACGCAACACAACGAATCCCGAGTCGAAAGGTTCCTATGGCGTACCGAGACTTGACAGTCCATGCAAATAAATCATGCTAACAACCGACCCTCCGCACACGCTCTTCCCCAGGCGGTTGGTTTTCACCTGCAGACGACCAAATAGCCAAGCCAGTGCATTTCGTTTCTGGCGCAGACCGTAGTAGGTCTATATATGCATTATTCAGACGGCCACAGGAAGGTCGCCATTTCAGTACGTGGTGTAGATACATGAGTATTTTGCATAAGGGTTGTGGCGACGCGACGCGACGCGATCGCGAAGCCCTGCAACTCGCGGGCTCAATTAGCACTGGATAATTAGCTCACCGTCGTTTTATTAGCAAGGGACAGTGGCTTCGGCACGTTCGCAGCTGCTAATGTCTGCCCCGACAGGCACGTGCTAAATAGCACGCGTCTCTCGCCATCTAAGTACTCGATTTTTCCTCGCTCAGACTCTCAAGTCGAAGTGGTGAAGAATTTTTAACGGTTATAGTAGACTTTATTTTCCTGAATGCAGCGGTTATCGAAACTGAAACTCGAGTCCAATGGCAAGAATGCCAGAATGAATATGGATTACTTCGTTGGAAAGTACGAAATTACAGTTAGAAACACCTGAAGAGTCTTACGGTTTTGTTAAACTTTTTTATGGCAGCAAGTGGGTCGAGTAATGTCATTGAAAACAGAGAACGACGTATCGAAACGTTTGACGTTATTTTCAATTTCATTATCTAAAGTGGTAATGAATGTTCAGAAATAATGTCCTAATATCGTAATCGTGGATGTAAGCAATTTAAAATTGGTATATTCGAGCAATTGTCTTGATGATTTTTACCGACAAGATCAAGGAACGACATGGACGGAATCGTCAAAGAAGTTCCATTACAAAACATCGGGTTCGATCCTATCAGTTCATTCCCTTTGATCAATCTTGGGATAATAACATCACAACAATTCTCATTTGGTTGAAGACAAGGTGCCGAGACAGCTTCATTAAAAATATACCAGAAAACCGAAAATGTTTTAAACAGTGAGTTATTTTTGTATCATTTTGATGAAAAGTAATTTGCAACGATTATGCAATTCCACTTAAAGAGTCGTGATGTGTTGATGTGTTAAGTTTGGTTATAAAGCAATTTAGAAATTAAGACATTGCTCGAAGTCGAGAGTATAACTGAATCATTATACGATCAAAACAAGAAAATCGTCATGCAGACTTTTTTTTACATCCTCTTGTGATGAAAACTAAAGCGTACAAGATATTATACGAATCGTTGTAACTTCGTCTGATCTTTGAAGCCTTTCAAATAAAGAATAACATCTTTGAAGTCAATAATTCACAATCAACGTTTCTGCAATTTACTTGCGGACGTAATGTTTGTTTGCTGCCGATCTAATCATCTTCCGAGTTTTCTCTTTTACTGGATTACCGTGTCGCACAGACGGCTGTCTATATACGCACAATGCCGAAAGCTGCGGAAACTCCTCTCCTGATAATCCGGAGTTAGAGGACCTAGACGGGGAAAAGTTTATCCAGCCAACTTGTAGAGCGTGCCGATGTTTCGCCTTGTTTTCTCGCTAACTTCGGCCAACTTATTTTACCGCTGGGGGATCCAAGAAGGAGTTGACAAGGCAGTGTAATTACAGAGATTCTACCAGCGAGGAACTCCTCTAGGCCCAAGGGTGTTCTCGTTTCGTGAAACTTTTACGTATATATCAGAAATTGTCATTACACGTCGAGTATTTATCGATGAAATTCATCGATCTTTAAATAAAGTTTCATGGTTATAGTCTGATCGTTTCTCGATTCGAAACGATTTTTCAATATACTCACCATATTTTATTGAACTTCAACTTTACAAGAAACCAAAAATAAGCAGGAAATACTTGATATACGATAAAAATTTTGTGAAAATATTCCAAGTTTTACAAAAAATAATTATTTTCGTTATCGAAAATTGAGAAACAAGTCTGTCTCGGAAACTTTACTCTTCTCACTCTGCTTAACAAAGCAGCAATTCATATGCTAATCAATATGGGTATAACAATATAGTCGAGGTGCGCACTAAAATTATTTCCCGCAGGAGTAATACTTGTCCCTTCTATCGTATATGATACGTGAAGGTCGTAGATGAAACTACTGACTACATGACCCGAAACAATTTATAACTGCGTTAAATTCATAACCGTGTGTACATAAAAGTAATTATACAACCTCAGTATTACGGCAAACGACCCATCATGGTTTCCCGACAATTCGTAAGCTGAAAACATCCACGAAAGTCGCCATTTTTATCTATACAAGTTATGTAGCGTAGATTTGAATACGAACGAAAGTTTAGAGACATGAAATTATTTATCCAATATTTTAGACTTTTTTAGATAATTTTCACCATTTGTGAATTGCTTTCAAATATTCTAAACAGTGACGGGAAGTTAGCCAGACGATCTTCACACCCAAGGACCAAGCAAAGCAATAGACGAAGAAATAACGGTGAAGAACTGTTATTTGAAAATAAAATTACTTTGTAGTAACGTGTGGTAGTGATACAGAATAATGTTATTATTCGCAGTCCTTCACATGTAAGAATGATGAGTAGATATTCCAAGAGAACGTATCATATAACCGCTATTATCGTTAAGATGTAAATGTTCCCCGTGTAATGTTGTCTTAATTGAGTTGACCATTAGACCTTCCCTCCTACGCGCCTTGTTTTACTCGGGAATATTAAGATATTACGCTCATTTGTATAATATTCGTATTAAGGACCGATCAGACGGCAAGCTGCCTATCGCAGGCGTAGAAAGGAAAAGTATAACCTTCGGTTCTTCTGCCAAATGAACTAGATTCCCGTGTTGTATAACTTGACTTCCAAATCGCACCTCCCGGCTAGCTTTCACAATTCTTATTCCCAGTTCGGTAAAGTGCTACCAATTTTCGCAGTCGGTCCCATTTGGAGTTAATAAGCAGGTGCATACTAGACCGAATGTCGAAAGCAGTCTTGGATTTGTAATATTTGTTCCAAAGTTGCGAGACTTCCTGATATGTCGCGGAGTTTAAGGTTGAGAAAGGAGAAATAAATGGAACTGCAAAAATCCTGAATTCATGAAAAGATAGAGAGTACAATTATCAGCGATCTAGATGAACAGAGTCTAAATTTAGAACTTAACATCGACGTCTCATCAAGTATCGTTTCTGCATGCCAGACAGTCTGAGTTAAAGTTAACAGAAAATAGATACTTGATTAAAAGCATATTCAAAAAAAGCCAATACAGGTACATTCGATTATTGGTCGAGAATAATTACATTCCAAGATTCTTTCCCCGACGATGGAACATCGTTTCTTCATTACGTTTCAGTCTCTCTACTCTAAATACGAATAGTCAACAGTTATCGACGAGAAGTGTACCACCACCAGATAAAATCAAAAAAACAAAGATTACAAATGATCTTTCAGTGCCAAGAAATAAGCAGCTAGCTCGACACGAGGTGAAAATCCAAGTAACTACTTTCGCCTCAAAATCTTCGATGACTGACATTTCGAGAGTTTCAGGCGATCAAGAGATCACGTGGCACACGGTGCGTATAACGAGTATGCCGTGCAAAGGTATCAAAATCCCGAGTGTGAGTTCACCAGAGGTTTTATATACCCACGAGCTGATAGAGTCATAAATAGCGCCATAGCCCATTGATCCGAGTAATCGCATGTATTACCCACCTGTGCCACAGTCCTCCTCTCCCTCTGCACCGTTGAGTTCCTCTGTACCCTCTGCCTCACTCCTCCCTTGCTGTCTGCCGGCGTTTAGCCGACACTTTTCTCTTTTTACACCGGGGGCTGTGTGCCACGTGTATTATTACGTGACTCCGCTGCAGCGTGGACGTGATTTCGCATCCCATTACTCAAGTTCCGCTCCTCAATTTTTCGCAGCTCTTTAATTCCGCGTGACCGGGAGCTTCCTGCTCCGGTTAAGACGCAGCCTTGAAACGAAGATCGGTTCCCCGCTGCGTCAACTCGCTCCTTTCCCGAGACTCATTGAAACGAGATGCTTTTTACGAGTCCCGATGGATCAGCACCGTCATTAGGAAAGGCGCAAACACTCGTATCTCGGCTCTTTAGAGCTTGGGTCTCCATGTAATCTTGTCGCAGGCGTGCGGTCACCCGAGATAGTGATCTCCGACCAACCAGGCAATGTCCCGGTTGGCATGGCACGAGCCACGATCGGCACCAGGTCGTATACATACCTGCTGTGACAGAACTTCGGCGAGGGTTCTCAGAGCCTCTTTGTCGCGCCGCTTTTCAAAGGGACGACGTACTCCCCGGAAAAGCAGGACATGAGGAACGACGCTGAAACTCCTTAAGTCCTAATGTGTCCATTTTCATCACAATAAATCCACGAGCTAACCATTACTGCCATCGAGAAGTTTTGCTTGCTTGCATTGGTAGTAATGATGATCCTCGATAAGGAGAGTCTGCATCACCTTAAACACGAAAAATTTGTTCATTATTACTTACCTGGGCACTTCGGTGAATTGATCTATGGAATGATGCGTTAAGGAACCGTTGCGCCGGATCATGAGGATGGGCGACAATGCCACACACTTCCACCTTCAAGGAAGGGAGTCTGGGCCGAAGTCTTGAGGACGACGCCAGGTTTTGGGGGGTGCTTTGAGCACCGCGGCGCCAAAGTTTCGGCGTCCCGCGGGGGCGGCGGCTTTGACCCAGTAATGGTGTGCCGAGAAGAATGGAACATGTCACCAGGGGGCAATGGACCATGCCGATGACCACGAACCGCCCGACCAGCCGTCTGGCCTCGAGTCAACCTGTGTTTTTTTCTATCTTTATTGTATCTTTTTGCTCGTCTTCTTTCGAGTTCTCTCACTTTTTGTTGGGGCCAGCCGCAAGAACCGCATGGGGTGGTTTGGATCACTCTCGTCGCGTCATTAGTTGTCTCGTTGACGTGCACATTTGTTATTCATTCGAAATACTTATTTTTCTTTGGAAAAGAAGCTTCCAAAAAAGTAATTAGTATAAAAAATAATAACCTTTGGCAGGCAATCGCTATTATTGCATCAGCTCGCATCTGTAATGATCTCTTCGAATCTCATGAGATCCATCAAATCTCGGATACTTCAAAGTCTGCTGTACTCAATATTTTAAAGTCACAATATATTCTCCACTATTTAGCTGTGGCGAGTATATTGATATTCAATTTTTCAGAATGTGCTAATCTTATCGTACAATATAGTAAAATGGAAACCATTGGGAACTTTTGAGGAACGTAAGTATGAAGAAGAGTAAAAAGGTCGGTTGATTTGCAAGAAGCATCCTCCAATCGCAAACTTCTCGAGATTGTAAATTAATTTCAAATCCTGGATTATTAGAACCCTACTCGTAGAACTTCTTCTCATTGGATATCGCCTTCGTCTCTGCATGGCGATCCGACTTATTATGTATACCAAAGACACAAGAGGATTAAAAAGACGAAGAACTTAGAAGCCAATCAAACGAATGACAGTCCGGAGCCCGCCTCGTAACCTTCAAAAGGGTTGCCGGAGGGCTGGTTCGGGATTGGATGCGGCTACTCCATATTGATGAGTAGCGTCAGACTACTGGCGAGTGACCGAGCTGATTGTGAGTATCTGAAACAATAGAGGCGCGTCCATGGTGCCGGGTGACGTGGCGTCGATCAGATTTTAATGATTAGCCGTGTCAGTGCTCAATTCGTGTGCTTAGATGCTTGAGTTGCTCTTGTACAAAGTCCGTAGACGACGAGTTGTTGCCTAGAATCATCGGATTAGAATCACACAGCGCAGGTGATTGAATTCATTTTGTTTTTTTGTTTTTTTCTTTTGGGTAGATTTACAAGTTCTTTGGGTATCAGCAGCCAAATGTAACCAGAATTATCGTGACTAGTTGTTGTTCCGGGAGTGCGTTGTACGAACAATCTACAAGCTTTTCGATCAAGCCTTATAATTTATTGATACACATTGTAATATGCAATCTGTAATAAGCAGATGTATCATATTTTCATCGAGGTTCATCGGTACGAGGATATTTTTTTTTATGGAATTGGTACCCGCCTGTAGCAATATGTTTGGGACAGATTGACAAACTTTTTAATATTCAGTGCTAGAATCAGTCATCTGAATACTTTATTCTGTTTCACGATAACAAGCGATGTAATGCGATGAAGAATGTTTGAGTACTTTCGAAGACACGCAGTGTCTTTAGCGGGAAATCTTATTGGAATTGTAATCTTTGCACTTGCCGAACAATATTTCAAGCAGTAAGCATAAATACAATTTTATCAAACACCCCATGTGTCGGTGAATGGAATATACATGAATTCGCAGCAGATTGTTTTTCATCATACTCTATACCTGCATCTGGGTTAAAATGATAAATTCACGTGGCACATAACGTATATTCTACAAATTGAATGCATCTTTTAAGTAGCTAGTGACGCCGAGAGTATGAGGAAATACTCATGATATAATAGATTTGCCTCAAGATTGAGCAAAGAAAAAGAAATATGAAAACTATTTTCCCATCAGTTGATAGTTACACGCAATAACGATGATATAAAATATATTCTGACGTATTTCCATGTAATATATCACTCACGACCTCTTCGCAGAACTTGAGGACATAGCATTAAAAGATTCCAACAATCAATCGCGAAGCTTCCGACAATGAGTTTCTCGGAAAGTGTAACCACACTCGTGACGCCTGTGTTATTTGTTCGTACGGACAACCTGATATCCGCGATTTTAATATTCTTCCATTTTCTTCCATTTTCTTTTTTTTTTCATCTTCTTCTTATTTGACTGTAGTTTACGCGAGACGGCACCGCGTCACTTCATGTACGTATTATATTCGTCTGATGTGGGCTGCTCGTCTGAAAAAGATGTGAAAAAGCTTGGGTTTATCGTTGAGGTTATCCTACGAGACAAAACTAACGACATGTCACTCACGCCGCTATCGAATCAACGACATGTCACTTTATCGTGCTTATGGCTTGCTAATTAGCTTCTCCAGTTTATCCGCGAAGCGTAACTACGAGAAAAATCGACCGTCTCGGGACTTGATAGCGTACGACAGCGAGGGCTTCTCTTTATTGAAAACCATAATCTCTTCGTATATTCTTGCTTTAAATTTTGTTTTATGCAACGATCAGAGTAAACCAGTCACGCATAAGCCTATTTAGCAAAATCTTTAATCGTCCTTGAGTCAGGCTGAGTTTTTTTTATTTCCAAAATAAAAATAGGACTTCAAGTTTGTAATAAACTGAAATGTGAAAATATTTAACCCCATCGAGTTAGAAATACCGAAAACTGTGCCTTTATTGTATTTATTCAATAAAACCGATTAATATTTAGTGTCTGAAAAAAAAAATTTGAGAACTGTTAATCGGAAGTTGCTACGAAATATTTATACTGACTCGTAAAAGAAAAAAGCGTGAAAAAACTTTCGTATAACACTATGAAATACGAAAGTAATAAATGCATATAAGTAGATACTTCTTCGCATTTTGAGTATTTGATAGCAATTTTGGTTTTCTTTGAATTGAAAATCAAAAATATGTGAATTAATGTTCATCCATAAAATGGCAATCAGACAAATCTCGCCTGCTTGTCGATGAGACTAGCTATGCAATTTCGAAACAAAAACCATTCATCGGATGTTTTTCAACAGAACTTTTCTCCTTACATTATAAAAAATGCATTGACTCTCCTGGGAATTTTATTTTTGAGGCTCTGGTTCCAAGACATTCATACCACAAGTATTCGTAAGCCCTTCTGCAATCAATCTCTAGTTGAACCAGTTGACAAAGAGAATCAGGCAGCCATAATAAACGAAAAGTGGGTGATTGACTTACTCATCCTTAATAATTCATTGTTGGTTGTCTGGTTTCCTCTCGACGGTAAGAAAACAAGTATTATACCCACGTCATAAAGAAGCGGCGTGATGACCAGAAAGACTCGATGATTTCCCGACAGAGGGACGTCCGCTTTGAAGAGGGCAGGCAATTCGTTGTCCGGCAAGGATCCTGAACCGGGAATTGTGGGAGCCGAGCGGATGACAGATCTACCCGTTCACCCCGTGGAAGTCACAACAGAGTCACTCACGGCGTAGCGTAGGTACCTACCTGTACCTTCCATCACGTGTTTCATAAATTAATGTAACCTCATCAAAGGCGACCAGTTCGTAGACTAGCGGCACAAGGGCTTGCAGAGAGCGCATTTATTACGTCTCGACTCTCGAGATATGGGAGGCACTCCGCGTCGTCGTTCACGACTCCAGGGGTCATTACAAAGGGGATGGAGGCGGCGGCACTCGACTGAACGAAACAAAAGAAGTAAGACTGATGCGAGGGGATAAATCAAGACTAACCAGACGAGCGGGGTTTAATTCGAACGCGTGGGACGGACTTCGTTTGGTTCTATACTTTCGAACCCGCCCCCAAAACGAGAAACGAACCCGAGCTGCTACTACCCGGCTGCCACTCCAACTGGACGTTACGCGGAAATTAGACCAGAGGACCCACGACTCTGCGATCTGCAATTGCTTTTTCAACTTTTAACCCGAGGGGAATTATTTTTCCCCCAAGCGAAGCGAATAAAATCCAAAGATCTTGTGATCTCCTTAAACTTGAACGAGGGATTTTCATAAAGTTAAATAAATATCGGAGCAACACGAAATTCAATGATTTTCTTAAGAGGTCGCTCCACATTTTGTAAAACGTCAGAAATAGTCAAAAATCGATTTTTTTTCTCGTTATGGTATAATTTTATAGACAAAAAAAAAATAAGTTTCCGAAAGTTTCAGTTCAAAATTTGAATTTTGAAAGGTCGCTCATAATTTTTTTTCAATTTTTTGGTGCATTTCTTTAGATCTTTTCGAGCGACCTTTTAATATTCATATTAAAATTTCATAAATTTTTTTCTCTTTAATTTAGTAAGAAAGAATAGATAACAATACACTACGACGTGAATAAAAAATCAAACAAAATACTGAAAATATAATTCTTTAAATTTGATTTTTTGACATTTTTTAAAATTTGGAGCGATCTCTTAAGAATTTTTTTTTTTTTTTTTTGAGCCTTCATTTGGAGTGGGCTCTTAAAACATCAAAAACTAACATTTTGTCACACGAGACTCACAAAAAAAAAAAATATTCGGTTTTTTTGCGCCACCCTAACATCAATATATTATAACAACTTTTCGACGGTGGTTTAATCTTGTCGTCAGGGTGCAGGCTCGAGGCCGTTAATCGCGAACGTCGGTGTAACGGTTCGTTGAGAGGAGGGATGTGTGGTGCACGTGTTAGACCTTGAGACAACCGTGCTAACTGCTGGCGCACGCCCGGTAGCAATTTATTCGTTGCAGGCACTGACTGGAAAGCGAGCATTGAAAACCTGGACCAGCAATCTGCATTCATTTGAATGAATAACCGATCAATAACCAATAATAAGTTGGGCAATTGCCGGTTTGTCATTTTAGCGATACAACGAGGATCGATGATAAACTGCGGCGATTGTAGGTACGTGATGCAGCGAACCCTACACGACCATCACTGACCGAATTTTGGTTTTTGCTACGAAGGCCTGGGAGAATGCCATCGTGTCTGCCGCTAATTTTGGTACCTGGTGCAAACGGGACTGAAATTGTTCACAGCTTTTTTATTACTCGAAGAACTCTACCGAGAGGACAACACATTGCCAGGTAGCGTCGCGTCAAGCGGTCTAACGAATGGCGACCAAGAAGGACGCGATGTATAAATCATAAAATAATTGCTGGTTACAACGTAATGAGGTATCGAAGGAATTTCAGCGTACATTTTCCTTTTGTTGTTTGTGAAGCCACGCAACTCTTTCGTCTGTATGTGTATAGTCACTTCTCTGTCGCATTTTTTTTTTTACATTTTTTTACACTAATTGTCTTTCCTGGAAATATTAAACGTTCCACTGCTCAGCCCTGAGCGAATATCGCTTTGTATTTCGGTGCATGTTGAAAAACAGGATATGTAATGAAGATTCTGTACCGATTGAAAGATGAACAGAAAATAATGAGGTCATCAGTTTTTGGTCAATGGTTGAAAGAAGCTGGGATTTCATGAGGTTAGAGTTCATAAAGTTAATGTAACGACACATATTTAAGAACAATCGTTTTTATGCAACTTCATCATTGGTTAAAATCTGATACTACGTCGTACAGTACTTTTTTCTATTTGTTCTCGAACTGCGAACTCTTGCGTGCTATTAGTACTGACTTCTAGCTTGCTGAATTGCAGATTTCGATAACGACAAAGCGAAACCGTACGTGAAAATTGATTGCAAGCCATGCATCATCTCTAGGTATTCTTGTAGTATCTTAACAGCCATTAAGTTAATTAGGCTAAAATTTACAGGATATCCGATGAGAATCTGGTAACAATTTGTACTCACAATCAGAGCTAATGGAATGAACAGATTGCGAAAGTTTAGAGTATTTGTGATTTTTTTACGTCACTACTCCACCTTCCCAACATGAAACAAAAATGAAATACTTTACACCTGTATCACCACACAAGCCCACTTAGTAAAGTGTCCTTATTAAATGGTTTATGTGCTCATGCTGTAACATATTATAATTAAAATAATACTCGGATAAGGATTGCGCATGGGTTGTCCACATCGTCCACCCATTTGGCGAATGTACTTGCTTCTAGCATAGTTCTAGGCCGTTATTAACGGGCGTTCCACAAAGAGTTTGATAGTTATTTTCAGTGGGTATAAATTCGAAATAATGATACGTATATGAACTCAAAATGTCAGTCTAAATGCGAGACAATTATGAACGTAACTTGTTGGAAAAGACCATGCTAGACTATAACGAGTATGGATTTAAATATCTGCGTAGTAACTTTGACTTACCGTTAGTGGATATAAAATGATTTCAATTCAGACCAAAAATGAGTGATAATGAGCTAGTTTTCAGAACAGTTTTCTGCTGGGTATAATTTTTTTTCCTCCATATGCATCTCGGTCCGTTTTTCATTGGCAATGCAAACCGGTAGGTCGAAGAGGAAAGGTGGCAGTATAGACATTCATCCATTGACGGGGGGAGGAGGGGGGAGGTGAAGAAGGGATTCGTCGATGGTGTATAGCTCGCCGAAAGCAATTTGTGTGACCGCCCCGACGGTTGGTAATAGGCAAGAGGAATTCAAATTGGTTTAGTTTTTCTGCGGTTCTCCGGGGACGTCGAGGAGCGTCGACGTCCAATTGGCCCTCGAATCGGGTCGGCTGTCGTCGTCCTTGCGGGGTCCTGAGGGGTCCTAAAAGGGCTCGGCTCAGCGATGCAGCGATCCCATTAACCGGGCCTTGTTCCCCTCAGGGCCCGCGCCCGGAGAAGACAGGGGACCGCCTCCGGAGTGTGTCTCTGTGCGTATAGTGGAGGCAGGATAGGCGGCCAGTAGGCTCCCTATATTATAAGCGCGGTGGACGTGTTGTAATCTTCTCGAAACAATGGACTTGCTGGACCCGGACCGTCGCTGGGCGGAAAAAAGACAAGCGACCGATAATAGCCATATAGGAACGCCGGTTTGGTCGACTCACGCGAAATACCGTGGTGGTCATTTTCGCCAAATAGGAATGAAACATTCTTTAACCAAATCAGGCCTAATCAATATCATCGGAGAGAGAAAGTTCGAGGAAATTACACATCGGGGTCCCATTCCTTCTTATCGACGATCGGCAAATCACCTTGGATTTTTCTTCTCTTTTTATGTGATCATGAAATCGGAAACCCTGTCGAACTTCGCATCCACCGCTCGGAATAGTCCTGAGATTCAAACCAGGTTGACCGTTGTTTAATTTGTTTTTATTTTTATTTTTTATCAGTAGTTTTTTTTTTAATCCGTCATGTACTTTGTTTACTCTGTATCCTCTTGTGAGCTTCATATCTATAGAAGTGGAACGGAATCTATTAGATAGAGCAGCTCATGACGATCTGGAATGTCAAGAAGAAGATGAAATCCTTAAGAAAACACCATGTTCACACCAAAAAAAGTGATCCCTTATAGCAGCACTGAGTTCTCTCTGTTTAGATAGACGTCTACTCGAGCATATTATTCGGATGCACCGAAACGCACTAGCTTAGAAAAATGTACAGAGAATAATGTAAACCATTATATACATGCATGTTATCAAAGTATCGATTCAAGCGATCGTTTTCCTTTTTGAAAAGTCTGTTAAATGTACGAAATAAAAATCGAACCAATGTCAGAACGCTGCAACTCATAACTCATAGGTCTTGAAACATGTTCGCGAATTTTTACTTCATGGTATTTGTGAACAATTGCTGCAAGCAATTTTTACTTGCTCAAGTAAGAAAAAAAAGTACAGATGTGGAGCGAAATGGGTAATATATTTCCAAAATTAACAACTTGCGCACACTCGGGTAGGGTTGAATTAATACGTCATTCAGAAAAATATATAGACTCAAAATCCACTGCATGAAATGTTGAGAACACATTTAGGCAGACTCGCCAAAGATATTATCTTTGGTACCAAGAAAAATAGCGATTCATATGCAATTCATCTTTGAAGAAAGTCACAAGTACAAACGAACTGAAAATCACACTACACGAATGGCTTGATCAAGTCAAATGAAATCCAAAAAGGAAATATTAATTACCAAAATTTAACATTACCCAATACTCGTACGCAGTACTCAGTCAGTAAAAATTTCGAATCTTTGAAGAGTGAAATTAGAAAAAAATGTGGCAAACGGGACGATAAAAGACGCGAGGTTCGCAATTACTTCTTGGAAGCTACAGGACTAATTGGTCCATTGGGAGGAGACAGAACCATAAACTGTCGCGTGCAATCAGTGAGCGGGCCAATTCTAGTCGGTCGGTAGAAGGGCCTGGATCGCAGGGCCCAACTTTTAGTTTTATAAAGGGTTTTGGGGCCCCTTGCATACAGACACTGCCTACATACGGTACCTACCAACGCATATGAGTCGCCGAGATCGTGTACGAATTTACATTTAGAAAATATAACGAAGCACCGTGAAACAGCCATTAGTCGTTCGGAGATGACAGACGGTCCAGAACCCCCGCGGATCCTCCACCAGTCGACCTGACCCAACTCTAGCCCACCGAAACAAAGAGAGAACGAAACGCGCTGGGCCTTAATGACAACGGCTTACCGACTCCAGTGGTTTTCATCGAATACCTGCGAATTTTTCCGCGCGATAAAGCTCACTCTTCATCCGTCACTCTATTTCCGGCTATCAAAAGGCGTCAGCGTTCTAAAGTTCACGCGACAATCGGTGACTGGCTCCCAATCAAGTTGTAAAAAATGACAAGATTGACGTTGGTAACTTACAGCATCACCACGAATGGTCGGAAGAACTTGTAACTGTTTCGAAAGATTTGATTAACTATTATCACGCACAACCCTGGTAGTGGACACTACATAAAACTGTATGAAAATGGTCTTATACCATTTGTCATGTTTTGGCTGCTTTTTACAGGAAGCAGCATTCAGTGAAAATTGTTTGAAAATATGACGTATGACTTTACGTAATTCATCAGGATATTTTGTGTAGTTTAGGTGTACTGGTATACCTTGAGTAATTTAATAGCATGTTACCTAACTGAAATGCGCAGTCATTGTAAGCACTAAAAACATTACTTACTTACACTTATGGCTGGAGATACATACTTACATACGCATAATTCGTCAAAAAACATTGATCGTTGAAGACATTATAACTGTAATAAATCTAAACAGATGAAAAGTAAACTTCCGTACGATAATAAGTAAACACCGTTTAAGTATAATCTGCATATGAAGAAATATCACTGCAAAAAAAAAAAAATCTGGACATTTTGATGTAGAAAATACGTCAAAAGAAATTTCAGCCTCAATATTAAAGTACTTGGTCTTGGATTAGAATTGTATCTGATAATTTTAGTAGGCATATATCGTCCCAGAAAATATTAACGAATATTAAAAACATATGGATGTAGCTCACTCCCGAAATGAAGAACCTTCGACTTCTGCCTGAAGTGCTGTTGTCCAAAATTGTTATCTTTGCCTGATATAAAGGGTATCGACGTACAAAAGAGCTAGACAGTTTCCCGTGCTTAGAGCCCAACGATTCCCCTGGCAAAATAAGCTGCGAGTTGGTTTATAATCTCTGTTGAAAGGATAGACGCAACTTGTTGTCGACAGTAGCGGATGAACTGGTTCGATGCTTCGAGGGGAATCGCGCAGGAACCCTTTGCACCATGGATTTAGGGAATGCGCCAATATAGCGGAGCGAAGAGATTTTTCCCCTAGAATAATTCCTCAAGGATCTGTTTCGTAGACTATGAATGATCACGTTGACTCGGTACATGTGGACGGCCGTCACGCAACCGATATTCACGGTCGGAACGTGACACTATTGTAATACCGAATGTAAAAGCGTCAACTTCACGTTGACAGAATCATTGACGTACGCCGTCTGCAGCCGAGGATCGCTAATTGTAGCATCTTCTGCGGCTTGGTTCTTACGGATTAGAATACATACCTGCAAGGTTACTTGGAGATTTACGCATGACGTGTCACGTTGCGTTGCGCAATCTCTGGCAGAAACCTGACAACTCCACGAGGCTGGACCGAAAATGATGACCATTCAAGCACTGCAGACTCTCCATGAGTGTTGTCTATAGTAGTCCTGGATTATGTTTGACACACAATGTAAGAGACCGCAAAGCTGAACTCAGTTACCAGCAGGCTGGTCCAATATTTTCATACAAGATCAATTTAATGCCGATTAACACGCTTCGGCATAATCTTCAACATGGAAAAAATTCACCAAACAAAAATTTCCAAGTCAGTTTCGGTTGACTAAGTAAGTTTTTATTAGAAATGATTCTATGCTTCTGTGGAAGACTATTTGATCGTATTCCATGATTGCGTATTAATTTCAATTTTTTTTTTTTTTTTTTTTTTATCGATTGCGTTGTGAAGATGTATCACGCCGGATATCAACCGTTGAATCAGTTACTTCACTATTCTGAATACCTTACGTCACTGAGATTTTCTGCCACAATTAAGGCCAGTCTTACAATTAGAAGCTACTTGCGCCCGCTTTGACCCGTTCTATGATAATTTCTGCTATTCATAACTTTTGTCCTCGATATGTGCAATGCAGCAGGTGTTCTTGTCTGTATAACGAGCCAATTAGAAAAATGGCTGATGACTCGAAGTCTTTCTTTCTTTCTTTCTTTCTTTCTTTACCTAAGAATAGGCCCAATCTCAGAGGATTCCTTTACCATCCATCCATCTCGACTAGCAAAGAGGCGTGTCCTTTAATTATTATAATTATTAGGGCCGTAAGACCGAAACCGTAATTAACGCAACTGCGTGCCAGGACATTTTGACAGATTCGTTCGCGGCTGCGTGGTTATGAGGTAGGTATAGTGATAAAAAAAACTTATGCAGATAGATGTGTGCGCATTTCCGTTGCGTCCACGCCCCGCAACCTATTCCAGCTACACTGGTGCTCACACATCTTCTCCGAAAGCCCAACATCGCCAAACTATTAAAGTGTATCTCCGATAGCCTAAGGATATGAGATCGTTTTAGCAGTGTCTGGCGCAAACGCTCCTTGCTCCTTTTTGCTCAAGCTATTATGGACTGAATTAGGTTCTTACCTATATATACATATGCTTACGAACCAGTGAACAGACCATGCGTCAAAAGCGTTAGACTTTAAAGTATACGTCATCACATACGAAACCTTGATCGATAATGGGCTGATGAGACCGTTTCAACATGTAGACTGATTACTGAAGTCCCAGTAATTCCTAGAACGCATTAACATTTTTTATGCATAGTTCCGTTTTGAGTACCTACGTATACAATTCTTAGTTGACAGCCCATGCGATCTAGCATTTTTACCAGGGCCCTGAATTGGCATGATATGACTTTGAAAAATTGATATGTAGATTTTACACAATTTTTTTAAGATCCTTAATTAACATATTATCAGCTAATGGTTACCAAAACGGTTTGCTCCATGTATACGTATGCCGAGGGTCGCGAACAAGGACAATTACCGGTGAATATAGGCGTCGATCGATAATTAAATCAGAGGGATATTCCCGTCACGCGTTCACGCAATTATAATTAAGGATTTATTAGCGAGCGCACACGCCCCCTCGCCCGAAGACCACAGAAACGCCTCCCTGGGTCCTAACAACCAGCAGGTAACAGGTTCCGGACCGTGGCTTAAGTCGAACTTGAAGTCGAACTTGAAGTCGAATCCCGGTCCCAAAGACGGTGCCGAGATCGTCCCGACGTGGTCCTCTTCCCGAGAGGGAGAACAAATTAAAAACTGTCCCAGTGGCCGTAAATAAAATGCGGTCGGCATCCCACCCATCTGCATGGACGAGACTTAAGAAAGGCCTCCAGACACGCACCAGCGTATCCACGACGGTTCTACCGGGTGATAGTCGAGCAGCATATCGCTGATAGTCCAATGGAATTCAAAGTACTTCATCGAACTTATGGTTACCCAAAAGTACGACGTTCGATTTCAAATCATCCGACCAATCGAGGGTTCCGAGGTCTTTCAGGAGGGCATGAAATTCGTGTCTGTGGTCAGATTCCGACCCAAGTCTTCAGACACCCGGTACATGGAGTCCGTCGTCAGTGTGTTATTTTTGTAGAAGGATGAGAATATGAGATACTGGGTCCTGGCGCCGCGCGGACCAAAATAATGACACAGACCAGGCCGCGGTCCCGTCAGGAGAGCTTTTAATTACAAACTGATGACCAAGCCAAACCTGAAAATAATGTTTCCGAGGGGTTGGTGCGTCCCATGGACTTGGATTTATTAGTCGCCAGCCTCTCACGTGGCAATCAACCTTTCCGAACCGATGCCATGCGACTCGCCCGCGACCGTCGCGCTGGATCCTTACTATTAAACTTGTTCCTCGTACCTCTACAGTCAGTTCCTTAGAACAGCTCAGCTCAAGGTCTGCTGTACGGAATGCCATTGCATACCGAAGCTATTGTTCCGTCAGATACTTGTTTACAAGTAGCAATTTGCAGGATAAGTTCCAAGTTAGCTATCGCGTTAATAGTTACATCGTAATTTCCGGCTACGTAGACTCACACGCGTCTTTTCCTGATCAGCGTAGGTCAGTCTCGTCTCTAAATCAAAGCTAACTAATTGCGGAAAATCTCATTCGCAGGTATATAATATCGCTAGAATTACACCAGTATGACGGAGTTGAACTATTTACTCTGTTTAAACGTCAAATTCCCTTTAAAATTACTCTCCGAGGTGTTGAATTTACACTCATGTTGCGGTGAATAAATTACAGTCAACTCTACGTGCTCAGGGGCAGTGTCAGTGGCTGGCTTGTGTAATGTCCGCATTCGTGAGTGTAATCAACCATTTCACTCGTCATACAGTAACACGTAGTCTCTGTTGAAGAAGTAAACTCGACTGTTTTCCCAGTTGGCCACCTGCTCTCTCCAGGAAAAAGGAGTACGGAATTATTGTAGATATAGTCTCCGGCTATCCTGCGAGCACCTGGGATCATTCAACTTTTTATTTTGAAATCAAGCACTCAAGTATCCGTCGATGCTCATGGACTATATAATATCCGACACTCCCATTTGTAGCGACATAACAATTTCAGGTTGACAATGCTGACCGTGATGAAAAATTGATATTATTGATACGAGAAACTGTTGAGGACTTTCGATTGTTAAACATATGTACCTGAATGTATAGATACATAAGTCGCAATAGAAGAATTCACGTACGTTACGCAACGATACGTATAAAGCACTGATCCAGATGTTACCCTGACGTTTGTTCTCGATAGTGAAACAATTGGATCACAGTGAACCCTAACTCGACTGATTCGTTTTAATATATTGTTAAAGCCATGGTTACTTTCCTCTGAAATTAATTTCAAAAATTAATTATGATCGATTTTCCTAGTGAAATAGTCTCGTTTTTTACCTGACAATATAAAATAAAATAAAAATATATCTGTCCAACTTTGAATCAACCAACCAATGGATAATTTCAAAGCGATACAAACGACCAAAGTATTGCAAAGCGAATAAAAATTTCCAATGCTTCGATATCCTAGAAGACTCCATCGCCTCCCTATGATGAGTGACAGAATCCAAGGGTTGTAGAATTCACTCTCCACTGATCTCGACGCCATTGGCACAACACAACGAAACTCCTTGTCAGCCATGCCGTTCGATCCAACTTCACTTGCAACCAAGTTTATAGTTTGAAATTACCTGGCAGTTGGACGAAGGATTGTGAGGGGGGAGGGGGGATCTATGCATGGGCTCAATTTCCGATTCAACCAATTCCAACTTTGGCCGATTTGCCGCGCGGAATACGTACGTACGCCACGCCACGCCACGCCACGCCGCGCAACTTCTGGTTGAGAATATAATCTGATCCGGAATCACCCATTGGTTGAATAATCGTATATAGCCACTGCGTGCCGTACTCGGATTGCGGCAATTACTCGGCCAGGGTAATTATTGAAGAGACGGACCCGAGTGTTGTTTAATCTGTGATCTGCCGCTCGGAGCGGATTCCGCTGCGGCGACTCCGCGGGCTTCGATTGCGTAAAAACACCTCGAGCGAGTATCTCGGGCGGATCGCTGCGGCAAGATTTTCGCCAGATACCTAAATCGTTCGCTCGGTTTGCACCCTGCAGTTTACTCGTGATTTTCACAACTCGCTTTATACCATTTTCACAAGCCGTTCGCAAGGCTTTTGGATTCCCCTACGAATAATCGGTTTCCCTAGTGGTACCTGGTACAGCGCGTAATACTACCTCTCACGATTTACTCCGTAGTCAGATTTCTCCCGAGGCTCGAGCCGCACGAAAACTGCGGAGAAAATACCCCCGACTTAGAACTGACCGACGCAAATTATTCTGTATAACGCCGAGCTATTATGAAATTTCAATAATTATACTGCTGCAGAGATGTCGACCGAGCTAGCGAAACCATTTTACTCACTGTGACTGGATTGAGTATTGTTATCGCGGGTTATGAAATCCGAGACGTCGCGTTCCTTGCACTAAAGTCTTAAAACGGATCGATTAATATTTGATTTTTATTGATTTGTTAAGTTTTCATTAATCTCTCATTATCCGCTGTATATAACTTGTAGCTTGCTTAAGAACATTCGCGTCTACAAAATTGAACAAATATATATTTATATACATATACGTCAGTCAAAAATCTCTTCAAGGTGATGAGAATCATTGAATATGAAATTCGCGTAATTACTCGCTCTCGTAGAAATCGGTAAACGCAGCGTGCAAGCCGGCATTATACTTTGCACTTATCTTCACTGTGATTATTGTTGTAGAAAACGAAGCTGCAGTAAATTTAACGATAACTAGCAAGCTGTATACTTTTTATAGGAAAAATATTGCTGACGTCGCGTGAGTCACGTAGCGTAACGCGGGATCACTGGTGTGCAGGTAGAGTCTAATAGGTTTAAAAAAAAGGAAATCATGAAAGCCGAAGTATTTCACTATCGACTAATAATCTCAGCGACAGACCGAGTTGCTCGATTTCTGTAAACAGCTCGTTGAATCTTGAAATGATTTATTTACTCAGGTAATTTATCGACCGTGTTTCCTGCGAGGAAAACTGCTACGACGATAAGATTCACGTAATAAATTTCACTCATAGTTTAAAATTCTTTTTTAAATCAATCTATGTGACATCTGAAAGCAGATATTGTACTTGCACACTATTTATTGTAGGTGGTTATAAGTATTTATTTTTTTTGCTTAGGTACTTGCTTATCCTGTTTACCCTGCGCTATTGATGACGTCCAAGCAGATTATGAAAGAAAAAAAATTAAGTATGGAGAAATTTGAAGTGAATATTAGTTTCGCGTAATTCGAAAATAATCGGAAAATTGATTTTCATTACACACTTTGCTCAATTCGAGTGTTATTCAGCGTGGACGAGATTTATGAAGGACGGAAATTTGTGTATTCATTGTTGTATGACGATTGCGATGTTACAGTAATTCTAGTTTTTATTATCCCTTGAGATTTGCAAGCAGAATTTTATAAGGAGAGCGAGATTAACGGTTATAATAAGTCACTCGACCGGATACGACGACGAGCGGTTGAAAACTTTGAGGAAACAAACGAACGAACAATTCTGGAGAGAGTAATGTTAGTGGAGAAGTTCTCGTTGTGTTAAAGTAAGAAAAAACGCGACGCAATGGTTCCTCATGACACCTAATTGCATGCAATTGAAGAACCGCGCAAAGCAATTGCAAAAAGGTAAGACGTAGAGTACGGCCGTATGCAATATTCCACGGCAATTAAACAACGCATAAATAAATACAAAATGGTCGTTCCGAAGTCCCACGGCGCAGACTGGTTAGTAGAAGTTGGAAAACGTCGCTACGGCGAATGATTCTGATTATAAGTGGCGCGTGTTAGAACTCCAACAGCAAACAACCGCTGCAATCGGGCAAACCGACCGCTCGATGCGTTCGCGCGCGGGTAGATAATTAAACCAAATGTTAATTACATAATTGCGCGAGAGCTGCACGCGGAAAAAGAACACGTTGTAGTAAGCAGCATAATATTAGCGCAAAGGATACTGCGCAGTCACCGGGGAAATAATGTACGAAGGTGGGAAAAAGATGTTTATGAAACTCTGATCACAAATTATTTACTAGATACAGTGAAAAATGGCAAACAGTAAAAAATATCTCAAATTTCATGCCTGTTTTATCTTTGGTAATTTTATATCGATCCACCACTATCTAATGTTAATTTAAGACTACACCTGATGCTGATCTGATATCATCTTGTATCGAATTTCCGAGTTAATCACAAAAATTGTTCTTAATAGTAGCCCGCGCCGGTTAGTTTTTTTCATTTGAACGATTGTTTTCTGAAAATTTTTTCATTTCAAAAAGCTGCTTTATACCATTTCCTAACCTTACACGGTTAACGATATGGAAATGAGATTGCAATCCGAATATTTTGAACGTGAAAATGATTCCAAGAATCGTTGACAGCAACGGAACCAGATGATTATGATTTTGATTTTTGGTTAGTTCAGACTTTCGAATTAAGTGAAAGGGTGTTGTTCATTGGAAAGTTGAGCGAGGCTCTTAACAATTCCTAGTTTCATTCTCGTTTCTATCTATTACCATTCTCTCTAAAGTTGATATTTACTCATCTTAAAAGATTTCGTCTACTTATAATTAGAATAGATTCTGTGATATTAAGAGATTCATTGTTGAAACGCCTCTTGCAATAAACCTACTGATAACAGCTTACTTTATTTTGTCAAATAGGTTGGGTCTTGCTCGGCTGATTTTGCTTTAAATTTGAACAGTTATGAGTAAGATGAAGCTCAGGTAGTGGAAAATTTTGTCGAAATTGCTTCGTCCGTTTTCGAGTCATTACCGACGAAAAAAATGTCGCAACACCTGATCAATTTTTAATCAACTCAGCCTCAAAACGTATAAAGATCTGTTGAGATTCGATAGTAAGTAAGGTCCCCTGTTATCTGGAAACAGTAAGGCGAAGGATCGAAGAGTATTCCGAAGTAAGAAAGCAGAAGAATTGTATGACCTTAATTATTATCCAATCCTATAATTAGTGTACAGAGGATATCTGCGCCAAGTGCGACCAATACCTACCGGTGAAAGGAAGGATCTGGATCATGTGAAGCAGAAGTAAAGTTGTACTTCAAGGCGTGAGGGGAAAATAAAATTGAACAGAAAGAACGGAAACTAAGTATCAACAGTGAAGATAAAACCGAAGGTGTGCTGACCCGAGGTATGCATTTGCCACAAGTAGTTCCACAAGTGTGCTTCTTTTACATTCTCGGTTACGGATATGGCTAACACTGAGTGAACAACGTGGTTTATCGTGATACGCCGCGTGACTGCGGTACAAGTTGTCCGCACACATGCATAGCCGTGTTACATTACGCCCTAGAAACATTTCTGCTTCGACGTCATTCTCGATCCTCGTGCGCAGTGTATATGAAAGGAGACAAGAAAAGGTGGAAGAGGAGTGTAGAGTAGAATACAAAATAAGCAGGCAAATAAAACAAAAGGGCAGGGGAGGGCCGGGAGCTATGCGTGCTCCGCCCCGCCCACGCTTTCAAGAGACCCAAGTCTTCAACTTGTCCACCTTCTTTGCATCGTACAGTCCCTCCCAAAATCACTTTTTGCTTTACCTCTCGCATAATCTGCATACACGACGGAGTGATTTTGGTACAGAGGGAGAAATCTGAAGGGTTGTTTTTGCATCAGAATCTGTATTTGGAGATCTTTTTTTTCGGAGTCTGCGGTTATGCAGCAGGATTAATCCTCGCATGCCACATTGGGGTATCACAAATCCCAAATATCTATGGTAGAAATATTCTTTTTTCTATTTCACAAAATACGATCATTTTACAAGGAGTTGTAGTCCAAAGTTGTGTAGGGTTATCAAAGTTCCCAGCTCGTTTCATGACAGGAGCATTGAACGTTTGTATTCAAACGACATCGTATTTTCATGCATTATTTCCATGGAATCAAAACCGCTAATCGAGAAACAACAATAAATAACTTTAATATCCCTTACGTTGCACACCGTGTTAAAGATGACACCACGAAATTTTCACCATAAATTCCATGCGAAAAATATCCAAAATAATCTGATTTTCAACCTCATTCATTCAAATAAATAACTTTTTTTTCACCATCTGTGTCTTGAGAGTTATTCAGTCAGTTTTCAGTTAAAAATGTTGAAAATTCATTGAGTCGATGACTTTTTGAGTAGAATAATTCATTCTCCGTTCTCTCGTTGTTTCATTTTGCTAAAGATAACTAATTTGCCTTGAATTTTTTCAACTCATTGAATCTACATCTCCGTTCCTACGCCAAGGTTTTTCATGTGGTCTCTCCAACCACGATATTGAAAAACCGAATTCCTCCATCCTCCGTTCGTTTCTCGATCCGTCAAGCAAAGGTGCGAGGTAGAATCTCAACATCCTTTTGGCGCGGAGCGTACGAACGTAGTTGACGGCCTCAGGCGCCATCTCCGGAGGATCGCTTATCCTTCGTGTGTCCCTCGTCGAGGTATTACCATAGTATGCCCGAAGCACGGTGAGCGGTGTATAGATGGTCCTGCACCTCCTCCGCGGCGGCAAGAATACGAGAAGAGAAGAGAGAAAACGAGGGAGAGTCTGTGAGAGATCGGGTCTTGCTCGAATAACATTGACTGGCAGAAAGAGTTTCCTTTCGTTGCCTGAGGAGCGAGGGGTTGGAGAGTCAGACATTATGCATGGTGCTGGTTTCTAGCACCGGCGTTACCCTGGCGCGGACGGTCATTGAGCAAACCCCCCGAGCCCACAAAAGCCGGACGCTAGTCCTCATCGCGTTTTGAACAAATACTGGTACGGACCTTGGTCGCCCATCGGTGGTGGAAGCGTGGGAGTAAGGGTGGGAGTGTTTTGAAACATTGTTAAAACGCGGGGTGAACGGGAAAACCGAGGTTCCGCGCATTGTCCGAAGCTCCGTGTTCCTGGACAAATGCGCGGAAACTCTCTCTTTCGTTCGTTCAACCCCTCGGATCCTGCGGCCAGTGTTTACAATGCAGAGTCCAATCGCAGCCACCCCCGCGAAAAGAACAATCGCTTTTGTCTTCCGACAAACGTTAGGGTGGCTCGGTACCTTGCAGAGATTAAACGTTTCTGCGGGGGTCTTTTACTTCGGTTTAGCCCATCGGTTTACCGTATATAACAAAACGCCTTCGGTGCATTGCAAAAAAGCCTTTTTTTTTTTATCAACGTTCTAATCGTTAGAGACGCGTCAAGTGCTGTGTATCGGAGGCAAAATTAAGGATATAGAAAAAAAAAGAGTAGAGCTAATCTATGATAGAAGAACGTAATCCTTACCCTGCTTGGCAGCACATCATCGCTGGTCCAGAGATTAATGCGAGAGTTTGATTAATAGGAGATGATATTCTCGATAGTGGATGATACAAGTGTGTAGAGGTATATGTATATGGCTGTACGTATAATGTAGATACGAATACGTGTATGGCGGAGACTGGAGAGAATCACGTGACAGAGGATGAAACAATTTATATGCGGACCCCGCGGGAGACGTATTGTCTCTGGGTTGACCAAAGAGAGGCCGCCCCGTGCTCTCGCCTTGTCTCGCTTTCACTCCCGGTCCATCCACAGCCTCCGTAGTCCCCTGGGTACAGGCCATGGGCGCGGGACACCTTTTTGGTTCGAGCGAGGCCCAACAGGGGGCGCTATTGGCCTCGGGGTTCAATAATTATCACAGAGGGGGGGAAGGCCCGTCTTTTTCATTCCATAGATAATAAGAGAGGCAAAAACACTGAGAGAGAGAGAGAGAGAGAAGAGAATGTCCGAAAAAAAGGAAGAATAATCTCTGCTCTGGTAAATATAGCTATATATTATATATTTCAATCTCTCGAACTTCATTATCTGAAGCCGAACGTTTTTTGGTACCGCTTCGTTATTCAATGTTACATGCTTCTTTCGTTCGTTTAATTAATTCTTTCTTCCCACGGGATGCCCGCGACTGCGATATGCGTTGTTCGTTTCTGAATTTAACATTTCACTTCGGCGAATTTTGAAAGCTTTGATTTTTAAAAATACTATCGCATTACGGGGCTGAAACTTCTTTTCTGATCCATTGTCAAATTTATATCTCTATATATCTACTTCTTTAGGTTTAGCAAAATAACGATTGAATGTCTTTCGATAACGCCACGGAGAATTGAGAAACAAATGTTCGTTATTGAAACGTCACGAAGATATAAAACATCCAACGAGATGAATTGAGAAAATTGATAACTCGAGATATGAAACTATATGTTAATCAATGTAATTTTTATATGATACGATATATGAGTTTGATGTATTAACCCTTGTTGTCAGAGGATCGGCATACGCCATTTAACGTAAGGTCATCGACCTACCAACATTTGACTTTAATTTGGTTCAATGTTCTAAACTTCAGGTCACTTTTCTACAGAAAAAAAGATTTTTCGAAATTTCTCAGAGTCCATGGTACGCTAAGGGTTAACATAATTTAATATATACTCAAAGGTGAACATGTCTCCAAACAACTAAACAAGTTATCTCTCCACCGTTTTTCATCAAACGTAGTACAAGCTTTTATAAGTCGTAGTTTCTATGCGTGACGAACCTTCAACAATTTTTTTAAAGATAGTGATATAAAAACCAAACAACGTCCCGTTCAAAGTGCTCTTGGAACCATCTCATTTTTCAAGACGGGAAAGAAAACAATACTTTTTTCTTTTCACCCTCTCTAATCTCTGATTCCCATTCATAGACCTGTTATACAGTAGCAAAGGCTTGCCAGGATCCCAGTTCGGTGGGAGATCAGGGTGTGCGGTGCACCAGCCACACCTCTGCAGTCCTCGATTGACGCGTGGCACATGGTCGGCTGCGTGTAGGTACCTACGTACGCATAATCTTGGTGTAGGGTGTCGGATCTGGAGGACTCTTCGGGATGCCTCAGAAATGTTTACACATGTCTCTGCTCGGGGGAAATGGCTCTTGGCTGAGTTTGCTTGGGCAGACGATGAGGCTTGTGGAGGCACAAAGATCGTTTTATAGTCTGGTGCTCGCTCGCGTAAGGGATAACGAATCGTGATCCTCTCACAGCACCACTGCGTGTCACGTCTCGATCTACGCGCATACATCCGGGGACAAAACACCACAAAGCTTTCCTTGTTAATTACTACCGGCGTAACCGATTCCATTAAATGGCGATTACCCAGCGGCCGGACTCTTGGATTAATGCACATCTTCGCTTAGCCATCTCAGACTTTTTGACGCAGCTGGAGATTCATCGCCGTCGTGTTAAGTTACCCGCATAAGTTAGGAAATATATTGAAATTAAACTTGGTAATCTATCTTGATCCTGTTAACATCTGAAAAAAGTTACATTCTCAAATAATTGAAATCATTTTTTTTATCATCATGTTCATGTACAAAATTTGTAGTATAACCTCAACAACAGAATTACGCCAGTCCCTAAAGCAGTAAATGCAACAGTAATTTTTATTCCATATAGAATTAAAAAATCTCTTATCCCAATCAGCAGTTTCGACAAGCCTTCTCTGAAGCGTGATTAGAGATTAGATTCCCTTCTATAACTCCCTTTCGTGAAAGTCTTTCTTGAAACGCGGTAAAGCAATTAGCGAAACATAAGGGCCCAATTTAAAGTCGACAAGGGATGAAGTGGCGGGATAAAAAAGTTGAAATCTTCAGGGGTCAAGTCCGCAGGGGTACTTAATTTGTAGCTCGTTTAAGGTACCCGTGAAAAGTGAGGACCGGCAGAAGAGGGGACCTCGAAAGGAACAGCGGCGTCTAAACGTCGTGTTATTCCTGGATGGTGATCGTCACTTGGGTTTTGTTTATACTCGGTGGGACAGAAATACGAGAGTGTCGCGGCGCCGCGACGCTTCTGGCTGCTTTGACGGGGTGACGTCGGGTCGCCTAGCTAGACGTCGACCATCTGCTCGCGGTGGAGAGGAGAAAACGTCGCTGGCACCGACGCCGCCGCAACGGAACTATTTCTGATCTACGCGTTGTTTGATTACACGTGACGACCAGTGACAACGTCGATCAGACGCTTGGTTCCAGGAAGACTTCGTTAGGTAAGATACAGTGACGGGAGACAGAGACACTTCTGTGAAGCCGCTGAAAAATTTCACCGAGCGACCTCCCGCACGCGCAGTGCATAGCCTCTAAGCATCGGCCATACGGAACGTCGCGACGACAAACGAGCCGCACGCGGTACGACGTATTGTAACGCCTAAGTACGCTGAACAAATCTGTACGTTGGAATTGCCGAAGGGAGAGGCTTGAATCCCTCGGTCTTAAGGGGGTGCTTTGGTCCATTTTGACGCTACGTACATACGAGTATCTTCAAATATACAAGTCCACGGATTTTCAACGCAAATGGAGCTCAATATCGCGATTCTATATGCAATTATGAACAAAAAAGACTGAGATGTACTTTCATTTTACGTAGAAATAACGAAAGAACGTGCTTTTTCATTTGTAGATAGAATGCCACTTGTTTATTTCTGCCTTAAATGAAAATAATTGGAGTTTTTTTGTTCGGAATTGTATATAGAATCGCCTTATTAAGCCTTTTGGATATTTGGAGCAGAGCACCTTCTTCATAGTTGTGCGTTGCATTCTCGAATCAAAGGGTTGGAAATGTAATTGACTAGAAAAGAAATTCATGACGTGACTTTTCATGTCCCATTTATTCTGTGTTGGATAATATTGCTCAACAAAAATAGACTCTTTTTTAATACCACGAACCGTACCAACCGTCTACCAGTGAGTTTTTAATTCCGGATAGTAATCTGTTGACAAAAGCTTTCAGTCGCATCGGGTTTTTCAGATGATTGTATATCTGAACGTGTCATAAAGTTTATGGATAGCTATGTTGTTCGGTCAGCGATGCAGCAGAAGAGATCTTATTGTTAGTTCTGGGCCAGCAAAATTAGCGTGTTCGTCAATGCTGGAGAATCGTTTGAAATGTTTGAAAACAAAGATTAAGGAAGAAAACGAAATCGATCGTACACCTGTCGAATAACAAGTAAGAGATGTTTATTATTTTCAACTCAATTTTCCATAAAAAATAATTCCGATTATTCTTCCCAATATTCAGTATACAGCAGTAATAATTTTTAATGAAAAAATTTATTGTATATTAATTTGTTGATTTAAATCGTGAATTCAAAGAGATTAAATCAATGCACTGTGTAAAAACGATTCTCAGTTCATTTTTACTACAAAATCATTCACTCTAGTTAGGTACTGAAAACTTTGGCACAAAGAGAATGGGTGGGATAAAACCACGTTGAGGTTTTCGAAATCGAGTGAAAATTCACGCCACAAATGAATGTAGGTGTATTAACCGCGCCGGAAAGTAGGACAGTAAATTATTTTGGGCATTGACCACAAAACAACAGTGATAAAGTCGTCAAGAATCTTGCTCCGCATTATACACAGGAATTGGGTATAGGCAATCTTGTCCCACTCTCTCGTAAGAACTTTTCCCTTTGCCTGTAAGACTCTGACGGACTTTCAACCAAATTATACCCAACCCGGTGACACTGAGGATAATGAGAGGTTATCCGTGGCATTCTTGCACGCAAGCACGCCAGGCCCGCCAGGCGACACTTTGTGTAATCATTGACCAACAACGCAGGAGGAACGTTTCGAGTAGCACCGCAGGCGACGAAATCTTTCGCTTTTTCTCACTTTATTTGGTAAGAATAAAAAATAAACGACGAATGATTGAAAAAAAAAAATTCAGAAATGAATTTAATCACGTAAAAGATTCGTCGAGCGCCACGTTTTGGAAGGTGAAAATATTTTAACGTTTAAATTTTTGTATTACGTCGTTGATTGGCAAAAGGATGATACTGATGTTTATGGACAGTTTTGATGGTGCTATACGACGTCAAAATTAGGTGCCCGGCTTGCCCATAGAAATCAATTTCATCCGCATTATGATTCTTCTTCTTCCTTTCAGGGTCATCTTCTCGTATTTTCTCATCAGGTTTAATTCTCTTACGGGGCCATTGGCTGTTTGATTAATTTCGATATTAATTTAATACGCACGTCGCCCGAAGCCCTCTTCGCATCACAAGACCCCGTTATAGATTAGCAAAACAATTGAACGTAATAAGGCCCGTGCATTTGTCTTCGACTACTTAGGCTGTCGTGCCAAGTGGTGTGAAGAAGAAAATGGAACAAAAACTGAACTTAACAAAAAAGGGAAGAAAGGAAAAAGTCACGTCATATTTCATGCAAACATGCACGCCTGTCGACACAGTGTCGACGTTTGTGCTCAGTGGATTTCTCCGGACGGACTATACGGAAAAACGTAATTCGATGTTAAAATTTTCTATTTTCAAATTAAAATATCCTTTAATTTATTTTCCTCCTTTTAAGTTATTTTCTCCTATTATTTCAACAAATCCACATCAGACGGTTTTCACCAAAGTTGAAATCACAATCACAGATTGCCGTTTCAACTTCTACTTTAACGTGTTATGAGCTGGAGTAGAAAAGCGGAAGGATGCTTTTCTCTTAACTACCTACTCGTCGTATCGAGGGTTTGAATTCAGGGGGTTGAATTATACACGTAAGTTGCGAGAGGCAGCTGGATGACCACTCCAATCAGACGATGATAAATTGTTACGATTCGTCTTGTTGTGCGTGTATTATAGTGCGGAGGTACGAGGGCGCCAAGTGGGATGAGCTTTCTCACAGGATGAGCTCCTGCATAAAGTAAGATCCTCGTCTCTCTAATGAATCGTTAGTATTTCTTCCTAAATGACCGCATAAAGACAGACGTATACCGTTTCAGAGCAAAGGATAATAAGCTTGAATCAGAGCAACGCATTAAGCCAGACAGAAGTGAGTTTTCTTTGAACCTTCCGATCTTTACAACGTCATGTGCCATGCTAGTAACAACCCACATTCTGTAGCATTTCGTCGAAATGAATGAGGAAATTGATGCTTTTTTATCGATTCCGGTCCAAAACATTATCATAAATTTGAAACGCAGTAATGCGGTTAAGAAAACTTGATATTATTTGAAGTAGCTGTGTAGATATATGAGTATCATCTCAATATCTGATTCACATAGATTTTTTTGCAGTATAAAAAGATCTTGGTAAGAATGAAGTGAAATACTTAACTCGAAGAACCCAGCTTACATTTAGATCTGGAAACGAGCAAACCGTCCGAGTAAAATTGCACCTGCTTATCCGAAGAAAATTGCGACCGCAGGCTTCTCTAAGAAAGTGGAATAATGTGCGATTCCGTTGGAACGGACGTCAAAACAATCGGATATTTTTTTCGTTGCATTTCGTTTCGTCTTGCTCGGACTTAAGCAGACATGACAACGTTATGGTTGTACGAACATGCCGTCTAAGTGTGTATACATGCGAAGGGATATCGAAGGAAGAGGTCTATAGTAGGTACATTGAGACAGTGCGAAGCTGGAAGAAATCGACGTTTCGCACGACTGCGTTCCGAAAGATTCTCCGTCAGTGACCAGCATCTAGACCGACAAAAAGTGGACTCCTAGTTTTCACGAACAGCCCCGTTTAACCGTATAACCTTCCAGCAAAAGATTGTCATGACTGCTGTCGACGTTGAGGAGAACCATCAGGACTTGAGACTACCTCGCACGTAGATGCAGACACGACTACACTTCCGTCGTGCTTTGTGGTTGGGTGCTCAGTTACACGGTGCGGACATCCGCTGTGCCCGATAAGAGGAATGAAAGAGGAAAGAAGGAACGAGAGAGAAAAAAAAATAGATGAAAAAAAGAACACCGGAGAGAGAGAGAGCTGATTGTGTGCGTAATTATTGCATTCGATTCCAGTCTACAGTTTGGACTACGCACGGCAACTGAGCCCTCGCCATTCATGCTCAAGAACGATAATCCTTATTTGCTTTCAGGTGTGAATCCCTTGCGCAATTCAGAGTACGATATAGGGCATGCACATATCCACACACAATAATGACGGTACCGGCACAGGACGCGAGGCCCCCTTTCAAAATTTAATATCCAGGTAAAAAAAGGGAGATAAAGAAAAAATGGCGCGGAAGGGAGGGGGGGGGGAGGAGGAGGGGGAGAAAAGAGGGAAAAGCAGCATGGCTTTGGTGTCTGTTTTCTGTCCGTATATAAGGCGTGTGTCTGTATGGGGAAGCACGACGCGCCCCATGAGATGGCACGATGGAACGCATTGACAATATAATCGAGAGCAAAGCCATATGGAGTTACACGTTGTAGGTGAATTGCATGTGTGGAGTAGGTATGTTACATACAGAGAACTTCGTTTAGGTTACACAATTCGTTGGGCTCTTGTTGTGCGTACCGTGGAATTTGAACAATGGTGCCTTCTTCTATCCTTTAAACATACATAATACATAAATAAATTTCTTACCTATATCTGAGACTTGCAACTGTGTAAATTCGAATTTCACATCTGTTGCGCTTATACATACCGTGCGTTCTGTCGTACTCGCACATTTTTATGCACGCGTGTTTTCGTACGCGTGGTCATAATTCACGTGTGTAATACTCGCACTTTTACCAGTCGCTGTTTCTCTTCATCTCCGTCAGGCACGCACCACGTTCCAGAAATGAAATGTTCATTTTACAAGGGTGAGTTTGAAAAATTAACAAACCTACCAAAACTACGGAAAACCTTGTCAAGAATTAAGTGCTATTTTTATAAATACACAAAAAAAAAAAATGATTTTTCATTGGACAAATGGTAGAAACAAGTTTAACTCCCGATTATGTATGTGGAAAGAATTATTTTGAGCTTTTTGAATGTTATCAATGAAATAATTAAGTAAAGAAACCGGGAGTACTTGCGATTACTTTGCGATTGGAAGCATAGAAATCGAAAGTGATGCAAACTATTCGAGAGCAGCTACTTAGCTCCAGAAACATCTTACGACAAAAGTGAAAAATTAGAGACTTTCATGTCAGAGTAAAATACTCTCGATGAAATTCAATATTCAACCATGTATCTTTCGTTCGAACCTATGGTATTGCTGTAACAAAAGTAACAAATCGTCAGTACAGAGTCTATTAGCATCGCATTTAGTTAAACTAGAGTTCTGAAATATCAATTACAAAAGCTGTTGATAGTTGATTCTTCCATGTTACTACATCCGCAACAATAAACCATGACAACATAAAATCTCTATTGACTATTAGCTATGTGCTAGTGTCACGTGCATTATATGAACTTTCAACTCATGATTCCAGGCAGAATTTAGCTTCAAAGATTGTGCCACATGTGGATTGTGATAATAATCCTTGAGCTCACTAGTCATAAGCACTTACGATTTTCTAAATCGATTTTTATTCTCACTCTAAACTAAGAAGGATCTTCTCATATGTCGCCAATTTTCTCATTGTTTCTTTAAGAAAGTCTAGATCAACACTCTTTGCCGTGTAGTGTAGAATTTGTTGCAGGTACGGTGAAACAGCAATTTTTTAAAAGTTGAATTTTTCCGTGAGATATCCGAGGACGGCGCATAGACGCGCATGGACATGCACAAAAACCTAAACCTTCGTAGGTATCTACTTAATGATGGAACGTCAAACGAACCGCGTGCCGAAAATCCAATCAATATAAATTAGGAATGCGATGACGATGCGCGTTTTCGCGGGGAACCGGGTGCTCGGAGGAACAAGGAGAAAAAAAGTGATAATAATAATAATAATGAAAAAACCACAGTCGCAATTATCGGCTCGTTTTGTGACGTTTGATCATTAGAGGCGCTGAGCGTCGGCCCGGTCATTGTGAGGTCGGAAACAATGGCGCAACCCTGGGTGTCAGAATAATACAAATAACCTGGCAGAACTGTATACGTGTGTAGGTACTGTTTAGTAGTTAATTTCCTTTGAGGTCCTTTTTCTCAGACACCTTTCAGGGAGGAAACCTGGGGCGGAGCCCGTCACACCTCTGCAAGAGGGACGCAATTTTTCGCTACCCGCCTGACAGTCATCCTCGTGTATTGTTTCTCTCCCTCTTCTTGCCACCCCCGTTTCTCATTTCTCTCACTCTTTCTTTTTCCACTTTCCGCGCGAAGACCGCGCGTCATTATTGGTTCTGAGGAAGAAAAGGTGTTTTCATAAATGAGGTGAAACGTGACGAGAAAACTTCCACCAACGTCACACCATGGAGTTCATACCTATGAAGAACGGGACCGTTCACGATCTGACACATCGTACCCACTTCGACTTTACAGTCCTAGAACGAGGCAGTATTTTTCCTTTTTTTCTGACTGCTCGTTAAAAATCTTTCACTATTTCCTTATTGGGCTGGTTAAACTATAATTATCGTGTATTACAATAATATCTAAACTGTACAGTCACGAAATGTCGAATCGGGAAGAGGTGAAAGAATAGAAATAATAGACAAACTTTACTGCGGTGCCAGACTGCAATTGAACGTTGTTGCGTGAAAGTATCCGAAAAAAATTTAATGATTCAAACTACAAGACATGCGAGGATGGTTATAACCGCCGTGCACAAACAGCCGGAGTCGACTAACGATGAGCGAAGAACTTCTGTGGCTGAGCAATCGTTACACCGTTTGACACCGATGGCATAACGGAAAAACGAGCGAATTCAAATAAACAGATGGGAAGCTCTGACGATATAAACCGGAGGCTGTGGACCATGCGGCAAATGGAAACGACTGTAGTCAGGCTCCCTCGACGTCCATGTGTATCGGAGAGATGTTTCTCTCGTAACCAAATACGTAGAGCGTAGAGCCAGCCGAGACTACGGAGGATCCAGAGGTTTTGTCCTGTCAGTCATAGAGGAAAGCACGTAATCCATGAGAAAAAGTTCGCGAAAAATTCCTGGGACGCAAAGGACCCGCGCGCGGCGTTCAAACGACAAAAGACAACGGGGAAAAAAGACGAGGGTCCTCACCGTTACCCCCCAGCTTCTGGATCCTGGATCCTGGCTCCCGGTTACCTCCTGCAGGAAGGATGATACAAAATATTAATATTGCGTCCCTCATAACTCACGGGTGGGTGAACGCGTTACGCACGCTCGAAGGAACCTCCCTAGGGACTCCGGGGATAAGCAGGATGCGAATGTCTTTGTGCTTTTAAAGGCTCAAGGACCACCTCGCCGACGTCCATTGTGGCCGAATTACAACGAGCGTGTGTTTAGAAGCAGCCCGGTGCACTGCGTGGAGAATTGGGAAAATTTCTCTCCATTATACCGCAGACATAACTTGTCAAAAATATTGTGATTGGTCGGGCATTCAGACTGCCGCTCCAGGCTACCTGGTGAAACTTTGGAAACCAAAAAACATTCGATGAATATCGTGTACACGTGGATTAAGTTTTCTCCCACAATGGACCTCGAGGTGAACCCATCGAGTTTGCCTAATGGAGTATTCACCAAACGTCAGATATGTTTGACGAAAAATGCAGTTGCGATGTAGTTAAATACAGATGGAATGCTTACATTGGATGAGACTCTTGAGCATTTCTCAATCTGTTCGAAAATATGATGCTCGCAATTATTGTCCTGATTTACCGCATCCCCTACATATTCCAAAAACTTCAAACTTCTCTCGTTCCAAGTTCCAAACCAAGAATGAAGAATGATCAGCTCAAAGTTGGATGGGATGAGTAGAAATGAAACAAGAAATGAGTAGAAAAATCTTTCTGCAGTATGACATTCTTATATTGTCGATAGTACTTAAGATGAAAGTGTTAGAGAGTTGACTGAAAAAGGAAAACTTAATTCAGCATTAGATAATCTATCTAACTATAGCGAAATAACAATTACTCACAGACGTGAACGCGAAAAATATCGCCAACTATACTAATATTATAAATATGATTTTGGGGCTAGGCGGTTGAAAGGTTGATTGTTCCTATGATTTGACAGCGTACACAAATCTTTCCATTTCCTTTATTTCACATTGAACAACATCATTTCGTACCGACTGCATACTTGAAATTATCAAAAATCTTATTTCTACAGACAATAGTATCGTGTCTCATTCTTATCCTACTCTAGCGAAGATTGTATCGGACGTCTCTGCAAAAATCAATCTATACCAATCTAATCCTTCAACAATCGGACCTGGAACCCAATAACGAACAAATTATCGGATACGAGATTGTGCGCTTGACGTTTTTTCTCTGCCACATTCACTTACTTTCTGAAAATAAGCAGCACCGCGTAATGTAACTGTATCCAGATAATATGGTTTGATTACTAATGTAGCTCAGAATTCATTCGTTATACCCACTCGCAACCGATGAAAAGTTACAAAGTAAAAATTGGAGCGATTAAAATTGAGTTCGTAGAACAGAAAATGGTCATTCCAACATTGGTTCCGAGCACGACTGTTAACATGTATGAATAAAAAGACGGCACGAGGAACGAGTGCGACTCTGGTGTAGGTACCAAAGAAAGGTGGTTAAAGCCGGACTTGCAAAGGGTCACGCTGGGAGAAGGTGGAATATTTCTGGCTCATTTTAATTCCATCTCCGCTTCCGCCGAGGAATATAATCGCGGCAGAGAAAGTTGCAGGTAGGTATATTTGCACAGGGGCCTTGGAGCACCGGACGTACAGCGAGTAGCTACTACAACGTAGGTACCTACCTACAGACGGAGTGGGCAACCCGCCGGGATTCGACCTTTACTTGCACGATTTAGGGTCGCTGTGATGATGTTACAAATTTAATCATCTGCATACTTCGCGATTACACAGACCGACGATCACAGAGGTCGTCACTGGGTGCCCTACGGCGTAGCAAAACCGGCGTTATGGGGTGGCCATCGTACGTCTGCGTTGGACACGACCTCATCCTCTCGGGTGTTGCGGAGACCCAGTGGTCGCCGAGGCTTGTCACTCGAAAATTTTTGCCCGAATATTGGATGAAATTTGACACGTTGAACGGTGCGTCAAGCTCCTTCCAAATCCCAATTTGCGAAATGAAAATTTAACGCAATTTTCGTAGCAGTGAATGGACTCTTGGAGAGAACATGTCACAGGACCGTGACACATCACATGGCTCGCTTCAAAGCGGGTTAGTACAGTGACACGTGGCTGGGTCGGGAGCGGACGAACTTCACCCTTGGCATTCGATCGCTTGGATTTTGACGGAACAACCTCGGGCTCCATGCTTTTAATTCACCACTGCTTTCACTGAGACCTTGATCCATGATCGGTATCGCAACACAAGGATTCCGGTGTAATTGGTTTTTACCGAATGGTATGTAAGCAGGATATCTGGGTATACTGGTGCGGCTTCGGTTCGTACGTATATTTGTTTTCCATTCCAGCGCATCCCCGAAATCTAGTGGCAGATCAAAGGTTGATGAATTAATTAAGGTATGTACTCTATCGGCATCCGTACTCCTCGGTAACTTTCCTGTCTCGCTCCACCGATTGCCGATTACACCGTTATGCAACTTTTCGTTTGATTATGTTAAGCGACGTTAGCTGCTTATTCAAGTTACAAAAATGACGAATTTTCGACCGTAAGGCAAAATTGGTTTGAAAAGCTGTCAAAGTGTATGTCAATGAACTATCCTGCATCCGAATTTGACTTTCATGCTCAAAGAATTGAAGAATCTGAGACAAGTGCAACTTTGAAAAAGTTATTTCAACGTAATTGAATGTTTTCATTTATACTTCACTTTCCAATGAAATACAGAAGTACCATGGGATTCGAATTTTTCACTACCCTAACAAATATTTCTTTGGTGATAAACACGAAAATACTTTGAGTGACGTTTTCGTTTTCACTTATTCACTGCGTTGGTGTAAATGAAATTCCAGCCCTTCTTTCTGCAAACGACCATAAGCATTCATCATAGTAATAGGACTGTATGAGGATCCAGTTACGAATCGAGTCGACAATCCAGTGATCGGTTAAGCATGATCAGTAGAATAATTGTAAAAATCGAAAACATATTTTGGAAATAATAACGTAAAAAGAATTGTCGTAACTATCAATGAATGGAGAAATATTGGCGATCCATCCAACATCAGCTCAAACATTTAGTAACGCACTTTAGAATTCGGAATCGATTTTTCAAATACTGCGAATGGCATTACCGACGTAGGAGAAGGATTATGCCTATCAAACCTCCTTAAACCCATGAAAAAGTCTTATAACGCACATCGCGGATAAGCTGTGCGATCGTATTTATACCCTCGAGCATTTAACCTGGTTGCAGGTTCTTCGGATTGGCAAAACTTCTCCGTCGCTCAATCCTGCCTCCTTTATTAGCCTCGCCCCGGGGGAATAAGGGTGACTTTTTTATTTCCCTCGGCTTGACATCCGCCGATCTCCACCATTCGAGTGTTCCACTTGTTGCGTCCCGTCGCACCTAATCGTTCCAACGAAGCAGCGAGTCCCCTTCTGTGGATACTTTATCCTGCCCGGGAAAAACGAGTGGATAAAAATGCATCCACTTCTCTACCCCTCATTCTGTACCCTCCGAATATGTGACAGAACATTGATAAGATGTAGTTAGTTCGAAAACTCTTGTCCATTGAATGAAATTAGGTTTTACGTCAAGTAAAGCAAGTCGATGGAATATAATATTGTCTAGTAATAAGCACAAGTTTGTAATATTAATCGTTTATAAGCAGGCATAAGCCGAAGGCGAATATGCGTGTGCAAACTTTGCCTGCGTGTTGCATGATATACTGCGATCTAATTTTATCAAATATCTCATAAATAGGCTATTCTAATTGTGACGTGAGCATAGAGCGTGAAAATCAAATCAAAGGTCGTAATTCCATTTGCATAGGTAGTCTGAAAAATTGTATCGTGTGAATCCAGGTCGGCCTTGAAGTACTGGTACCATCGGTTCAAGACAAAATATTACTGTCAGAATGCGGTATTCGTTGATGAGAAATGTTGGAAAAGATTCGCTACCTTAATTCGCGTGAATTAAAACGATTCGAGTACTTTTCGACTTATTTCTACCCACACCTAAGCCATTTACAGAGTGACTCGGGATAAATGGCACCGTATTATTTTCGTGGTATACTTATATGGCGTGGAACAGTGTTTGACGTTGTCATAATTTGTTTTGTCGTTACCCGTTCTCCGCACGCACGTCGAGCTGCGTCGTTCCGTCGGCGGCGTCGCGTCGTTACTACTGCGAGTCTCGCTCCAAAGCACTCATTTGTCATTTCTTTTCTTCAGGTTCGGTTCTATTCGATTCAACGCGCGTGAGATTCCTCGCACCTAACCCAACTACTATGCCTCAAACTTATTGCGTAGTTCTTAGTTTCACTAGTCTTAAGATACTCAAAGTTGGATCTGCGTCACGACTCGATGGGCACTTGACACGATTTGTCAGCGGATGGTCTTCGCATTTCTGATAGCATGTGCGTGTGGCCCTAAACGAGAGAGGAGGAGAAGGAATCCAAGGAGATGATTACCCTCCTAAAATTGTTCCGCTGGCTGAGAGCCACTGCTTCGGACCACAAAACCGCAGTCCAATATAATGAGATTTAAATTACTGTGTGACTGTGACACACTATGAATATCTTTTTCATCTTTTTTTTTCACTTGTTACGTCTGTTTCCACTGTTCCAGCCGTATCCCGATCCGAAACGAAAATCAAACAATACGAAACCTTGAATTTTCGATTAACAAGTTTTCGGCTTGTCTACTTTCCCGGTGCGATTTTTTACTCCATCGCTTTTTTTTTCATAATCTTCATATAACTTAGTTAGCCTGCTTCGAACAACTAAATAAATTTACCGATTCTTGGAAACCTGTAACACTTGGTAAGAAACACGTGGATGCAGAATGCAAATTAACCTCATCGATAACATTTTAAGGATATATAATATCATCATTTATTAACGAATGAAATTTGAGTGTTGATGAACAAAAATAGGGTTAAAATCGATAACCCAAACTAGACATTTTCATAAAAATAGCCATATCATTAGGTTTAAGTCAACTCTGACTGCCACCCTCAGCTTCGTAATTATTTTACAAAACCAGGAACATAAAATATTTCGAAAAAGATTCAACGATAAAAATGTGGGTAATAATATCTGCTCCGTTTGTGAAAGAGACAGTTTTTTTCTATCACGAGGTTACCCGTTGCTACGGTAATTTAGTAGGTATGCGGTGCTAAAGTATTCAGTCGTGCTTGAAACCCAGCGTCACATTTTCGCAGTTTCACACCGCTTAACTCGATTAACCGTTGGAAGACATCTCTGTGCAGGGGCTGAGACGGCAACGTGACACATAATGAAACTCGATTTGTCAGTCCAGTGGCCCCCTGCCAAGATGTTAATTTTTCTCATTTCACCACACTCGAGTGAACAAAAAAGTGTTAGTCGCGAGCACGAAATGACTTCTGCTAATTTCGTTATGTGTCTGCTGTACGTATCGTTACTTCCAGAAACAAGAAGGAAGGGTTTTACCGAAATATCGCAGTTTTATTCACGTGACAAATATTTTTTACACGCATACTCATAAAGAGGAAAAAAACGTCGCGGCATAACCACGTGTCACTGGCCGAGATTTTTCTTTTTTTCCATCGCTTACAGAGTTTTTGTCATTCAATTAAGAGCTCCGTTGTAATTTAAAACGCATTAAAAATCCTCCTGGCATTCTCAGGATTCCTGTGGCCCTCCTTGGTCCCGGCTGCTCAGCTCTTTCGTCCTTCGTCCCGGTAGGACCTCGCCTCAAGCCTTCGCCCAGGACCTGTCATTAATCTAATGACGAAATCTATATTTAATGCCAATGCGGCACCACTTTTAATACAGGCATTATCAGATTATCACATTTCAGAAGAAGAACGGCTCGACCCCTGCAACTCCTTACCTCCTCGGGGAAGATCCGATCGCTCATCTTGAACGCCTTTTTGCAGTCGTGGCAAAGATTTTTCCTCCCTTCTTTCCCTTTTACCGTCTCTCATTCTCTCTCTTTCTCGCTCTCTCTGGCCTCGAGATCGAATCTGCTTAAAATCTTTCCTCCGTGAGGTATCGGCTTTCAGTACCTGCCGCCGAGTAGCCTCACCTATTATTTTCAACACATATATCTGTCTATTTCCCCGCTTGGATCGCCCCGCATTACGGTCTCTATACATTATTTCATCAATCGCGTGAACATATTAGCCATACGGATATTGATTTCGTTGGAAAAATCTCGCTGACTCGGTCAAAAGGTTTATACGTATGACTTCGGAGTTCGATAACTCTGGCAAGAAAATGATGGAGCAAAAATTGACGAAACTTTTGATAGCTTATATATAAGTACATACGTACGGTTTCTTACATCCAATTATTTGTCGCTCCTTATAGAACAAAAGAGCCAAAAGTGATTTTTCAGAGTTCATCGCCATATTGATAAAGCTAGTGTTTCAGTGGTGTATAAAAAAAAAAAATGTTGCAAGCCATTTACTGCAAGTTGAGTAATGCTGTCAATAAGCATTTTTTTTTTTTTTTAAATAAATTTAGCAATGTTGCAGGTTCGTTTATCCTCCGCCCTTTGCGTGATCGCATATTTGCACCTTTTTGCCTTTTAAGATTAGGATTATTGAGATCCTTCGATAAAATTTCGAATCACAACATTCAACTGATTTTCAGAACAAGTCTTCCCATTGTTCGAATATTCATTTTTTCACGGAGTTGTCGAACCTCGAAGTAACGGATCCATTCCTAAATTTCTGCACAGACAGGAATTGGCGATGATTTGTATCGAATAGCGACAACCTGAATCAGAAAAGCTGGTAACAGAACACTCTTAACTTGATTCATTGGCTTGGACCTATTTTTACAAGGCATGCTGCTCAACTGGACCGAAAAAGTAATCAATGAAATTAAATCCATCGTTTTCGTAAGTAAGTTTACTTTTTGGTGTGAGTAACCTTTCGCGGAACTACTGACTTGTGTGAATTCTACTGAAAGACTTATCAAGATGGCGATTTTTGAGCGAGGTCAGCTTTGTCGCATCCTCTAATTCACTGGCGATGTAATTTTCGTCTCCAGTCTCACGGTGTGCGACGTCACGGGACGTGCGCGACGAAACCCATGTCACGGCACTCTGGGTTTACTTAAGCTTATTACGGTCAACTAACGTCGCCTGCAAAGTTGATGCTCACGCAGCAGAAAACATACAAGCCTGATGCATCGTTCGTGCGAATATGATAGCATCGCATAACGAGAGAAAAATAAATATACACACACTGCAATTCTGCTCTAATTGTTTCGACATTTTTACCTGGCATTTGCACTTTCAGATTGGCGTTAAGATTCCATTTACCTTCTCAATGTTCCTTCATATAAGAGTATGAACTCCAAATTATAGTTCCTGCAAAGGTACTCCGAAAAAATTGAAAATATGAAAAACAGTTGCGACAACCACGTTTGTTGAAGTCACGTTTTCCCGAATCCATGCATTCCTGATTATGCTCAATTGCTGTCTTGATCAACGAACTAGATGTTTACTGAAATGGAATAGCGACTCCATTAGTGCAAATGAATTTGTTAAATTAAAGTCAACGTTATTCCACAAGAAAACACTGCTGTCAAGTAAATTAACCGAGCGATCCAAGATTACTGATCGTTCTTCACTATACGATACAGTCTGTCTCAATTCCAAGGAAAAATAACGAGTCGAGGACTATACATCTTCATCAAATTTATCCACTTCAGAATTCGATCAAAAGTCGATAGTAGCTATTCGTATTTCTAAGTATATAGTCCACTTACGCACACTTTCTCGGGCACAGAAAAGAGCAAACGACACGGCCCAGAGACTCCAGTATAACCAAGTAGTTGGTCTCCCTAAAAGCCCGCGGGGACCAAGACGAAGTCAAGTGGGCCCAGATACGGATCGATTATCGGTTCATCTCGTGCGCGTGTATATGAACATAGGCAAAGTCGTAGCCTGTCAACTCCTATCCGACCGTGAAAGCCTCAGCCGACAATGCACCCTGAACGACAAAGGCGACAACGGTAACAAAAGCGGCCGCGTAGTACCTGCGGTCGTTTTAAACCGCTTAACTAATCCTGTTACGCTTAGGTACGTTTTACGCTGTCGCATAGCAGTCGACGTGTGTCACCGCGAGGATGTCAATCCGGAACACAATCCCACAGTTAACGCCGCACGCTCTGCAGGCTCGGCTTACGTCAGACTCTAAGGGATGCTGCCGCCCCGGGCCTTAAGGGTGGATCAGACACGGGGTCGAAATCGAGAATTAGGAAGGGAGGAAAGATCGTCAACACGAGTGAAACAACAACCCCCAACCACGTGATATACAGTAGAAATGAAGCTGAGATAGGAAGAGTTCGCGAAAAGGGTTTATAATCAAAACGTTGTAAAATTATTTCATTTTTCGGTGATTCGGAACCTAAAGTCGATGTTTTTGACCTCATTTTGCTGACCATATCCCGACGCGTTTTTTGTAAACATTCCAAGAAATCCTACATTATAATATATTTATATTCCGACGAATGTAATTGTTCTAAATATTACTATTTGTAAAGTTTTTTTTTTTTTTTTTTTTTTTTTTTTTAGCAAAATAAGTCCAGAAACATTAAAATCGGATGAAAGATATAATTTTTTTAATGATTTAAAGTCTATACCATAGGTTGGGTAATTCGAATTTGATTGTACGCCAGCCTGTCATGTCCGCCATTTTCAACTGTCTATTTTAATACTGAGCTTAGAATTTTCAACAGCCTCAACAACTACAAGATACGAAATTTGATTGACACGGGCTAAGACTTTAAAAAATGTACGATACACGTCGGTTTTAGATTGATTAATTGAATATTCTTACCTCTTAAAAAAAATTACGATTCGTAATAACTTCTCACTGACAAACATCTATATATATATATACTTACTTACTACTTGTACTAATGACAAATAATGAACAAAAATAGGTATGAGTATTAAAAAAAAAAAAAACAAAAAAAAAAAAAACAGAATTTATTTTCGCCGATATACAGGAAATGATTAAAAATTGAATATAATCTACCTATATACGTATAAACCGGTCATAAATTAAAAACTGAATATTACTACTATTGATGAAAGCCTTCTAAAATCCTAGCCAACCGAGTTAAGAACGAATATCTAATTAAATAATTGATTAAATTAATTTTAAATAACTTCTTAAAATACTCATGAATACGAGTTTCCATTCACCTATAAAAAAAAAACCTTGTTTCGCAATTATTGTCGTGACACACGACAGAATAATCCTTAAAAGTTACAGTAGATCTATTGCGTCGAATAATGAAATGTAGAGATATCGCAATCAAATATTATAATTACACACAAAAGTTTGATTTATAAACCGTTGAAAAATTACGTTCACTTCTGTTCATAGTTAAACAAAGTATTTCCACTAAATAAAACAAAACATTCTGGTGTTCAAACGTTAACCTCAGTGTTTAATATTTTTTTTTTTTTTTTTGATCGAAAGTGCAACAACATTTTCTTAACTCAACGACAAGCTACGTTTATTCCATATCATGAATCGTTTCTTAATTATCAATACATATTTCCGGCAAATCAACAGTAAAATTTCGTCACACACATTGCAAACAACATATTAAATAATCTAAAGAAGCTGCTTTTTTTCTGCTTCAGCCTTAAGTTCCTTTCTCTCTCTCTCTCTCTCTCTCTCTCTCTCTCTCTCGTTCTCAGCGGGCGGTGCAGTCACGTGTCCGGAAAATGTGACCTAGTGTCACCGAGCAGGTATAAAAGGCGATTTTCAGATTCCTGTTCATCCTTGTCGAACGGCGATGGGACGACAATACCTGCATAACTTGCGTGAGGTAACCGATGTCATTGTGTGTCCACCAGGCGCGGCAGCACCTTAATCGCATAGACATGATCGTTTCACCTGTGGCTGGTGCCCAGCGGGGTTCGGGGTCCCTTTTTCTCCTTCACACTATTATTATGTACCGGGGTGTGAAATTATGGTACACATTCCGGATAGTTTTTTTTTTTTCTTTCTTCTATTTCCCGGGGGAGGCATGAGTTTATACGTGTTAACTTGGACAAATTGAGAAAATAGAGATTCCGCCACGGTGTGATTATTTATTTGAAAATATTAATTTCTTATACCGATGATAAAAATTTCGTGACACAGAGAAAGAAATATTACAAACTTTTTTTTAACTCGTTTTTAGAGTACTTGCGATCATCCGTATTTATTACACAAGTACAGCTACTTTTGAAAAATTTGACGTACTTCTGAAACGATTTATTTCTTAATCAAAGTTTAATTCTCATCGAAAAATTTTTTGGAAAAAAGATTCTGCCGTCAGGATTTTTCCCCTACGTTGGTCCAATTCGTTCCTTTTTTACTTATCGGAGGATATGGCGTATCGAAATTATGCATTGGGCCGTCGGTGGGGAAAAATACTTGCGAGAATTTCTGTTTTCTTTTTTTTATACATTTTTCTTCTCACAAGAAATAAACTTTAATCAAGAAACAAGTCGATTTTGGACCATGAAAATTAATTTTCTTAAGAAGATTTACTGGTACCCTTAACACATCACGTCGTGTATGTCATAAGATGAGATCCAATACCTTTTTAAAATATGAACAATCTTTTTTCTCCATAGAAATAAACAAAAAATTGAAAACTCTCTTAAGAGAAGCATTTGTTTGAACCAGTTATTCGAAACAGCGCAACTTATTCAGCATAATTGAAATATTCGTCTGAGCTTTCTGTACATTATTATTATATATATATATATATCTTAGTATTAGCCAAAAATTAGTCGAACATATTTGTCATTCATACGTGGATTTTTGAATCGAAATAAATATATTGAAACGACAAACTGCACGCGGTGCCAAATATAAATGTGACAGCATAAAGTTTATAATAATTGCTAGCTGTGTACTGGTGGATAATGGGTCATAACTTTTACGTTTGTATCTGTCGTTTATTAGTTATGCTAATTTCGTCGTTCACCCTGGGGCATTGAATCGTTTAATACCGTGCCTTTAGTAATGTATGATTTCCAAATTGTCACTTCGATTTTATTCCATCTAAATTTGTAATGAAATTACCGGCATAAAAAGAAAAAAATATAAAAAAAAAGTAAAAAAAACAAGAAAAAATGAAATAATATAAAATAACAATTTCCGCCTCAGGCGGTGGAAAGGGGAGGGGAATCAACGTTCAGGATGTCGCTTGAAAAGAAAATCACGTGCACATCTCGAGATATATTCGTGTGCGGCATCGTGTACGAAGTAATGCCGTGACGATAATGTAATGTCCATTCCCACGCACAATCGATCCTTATACAGCCGCCTCCGGGAGGCGGTTTACATCCTACTTATGGCCTGCGATTTAAACTAGCTTGATTGCGCCCAATTAAACAGGTTTTCTTTTTGCTACTTATCTTTTTTGACAGCCTATGTTTTTATGTCTGGTTTCAGGTAAGTCGGGACAACTATTATACAGCCTTGGCCGACACATTCACACGAGTCATCTGTCCCGTAAGTGGTATTTTAGAGGTTGTACATCAAATTTCAGTGCCACGGTAATTCCCAGTCGCGTCATAAAGCGTGTCGTGATACTGACGTTTTTCGTTTATTCCTTAATCTTTTCTTTTCTTTTCTTTTTTATCTTTTCTTCCATTGCAGCCATAAGATATACCGCCTACAAATTGTTGACGCAGAAATTATCAACCCACCATTTAATTAATCTCGTGGAACGCGCAGGTAATCACGTTGATTATGGAGCCGCGGGATTGACATTTCAAAACGCGGAACAGTCGAGGATTCGTAATATCTATGCGCCTGCGTGACGCGACGCGGTGCCGTTTAAATTATCTATTATCGTACGTTAATTGTGCAATCCTTTTATAGGTATACGAATAGTGCACACGTTTCGTCACCGTGATGACCGCACGAACTTGGGAAAAAAGCGCATTCAAACCGAACAGTCAGATTCATATTCGTGTAATTTTTTCCTTCAAAGTCTTTTCCTTAAGGATAGACTACGACGAGATACAATCTTCGGGACTTAGGATTTGATTAGCTGGATACGTACAGAATTTTCTTGGTTTTACAGTAAATTTCGAATCGTGTCATTAACTATATCACAGATGAAATGATTTATTTATATTCACAAACCCTAGAATAAATCTTCTTGGTGTCATGAGAGTGAATTTATCCGTTTCAAACAATTCTGTTTAATGTGGTAATGATATTCGTAAATATTTTCGTCAATTTATTACAGTAAAATCAATTTCGCTTATAGTAGACAGTTATCACGATTATAAAAAATTTTAGACGCATAACCTGTTTCTTGAGTTGAAATTATGACCACTAATATCGCATACTGAAATACAAGCTATACTTACGTAGATTTGTAGGTAGGTGTAAAACCGAAGTGATCAGTTGCAACAAAAGGAATCAAATTTTAGATAACGAAAATTAACACAAACAATATATTTGATAGTTGAATTGAAAAGTCTGTAGAATAATCAATTTTATGCACGTTTTCGAGACGTGTGGAAAATTCTAGGCGTAATTATTTTCTCTCTAAACGTGAATTTCTTAGATACATATATATATATACTCTAGGTTAGCCGTTGAAAAAAATGCTGATTCTCCAAGTTGAAAAATCTTTAGTTAACCTTAAAAAAAAAGATCCTCAAAGTTTCAATGATCTATCTCACTATTAAGGGGTGCCGGCAGATTTTTTTTCATTTTGTTTCTCTATCCTTTTTCCCTCCTAAAATATGTCATTTTTTCAGACCTCAATCTTTTTAAACTTTATAACGATTCAAATAGAAAAAAAACTCAAACGAGAGATAAATAAACATAGGATTAAAAATACTTAATACTCAAATATTTTCAATGTATCGCATATGCATTTATGTTTTGTTACTATTTTGATTTGTTAATTATTTATTCTATGCTTCCTTAAAATAGTTTATGTTGATTATTGTATCATGAAAAATTGAAAATGTTTGAGTAGTAAAAAGGTACTTTTAATCACAGATTTATTTGTCTACCGTTTGATTTTTTCTTGAATTGTTATACAATTGAAAAAAAAAAAACAAATTCTGAAAAAAAAAAAAAAAATGAAATCTTATTTTAAAAAGCAAAATTTCTTTTTAATAGTGAAATAATGCATTAAAACTTTGAGGAATTTCACGATCACCTTAAGATTTTTCATCTTGGAGTATCAACATTTTTATTTTTTACGGCCACCCTAATCTACTCACATGAATTCCTCCCGATTAATTCCGAGAATCAAAAACTGTGTAAAAAAAAAAAACAAAAAAAAAAAATAACAGTACATACATATGTTTCCTATTTCTAATCATGCAGTTGCAAATGTGTCGCGGATAAACGGTCAGACCAACGCGGCGATAAACGCGATAAATTTGGATGCGCCGTATAAAGCGGTCGCCTCAAGCGCATTTCATACCCGCGTCTGATTTAATTTATGCACAATTGGAAAGAGCACAGCAAGAAGCCGCCACACCGAACAGACATGACACGCGGGTCCGAAAAATGTCGCCAGTCACGACGACTCCTGGAGAATGGGGGAGCGGTGCCTAAAAATTTGTAGGCGGGTAATTAGCAGTTTACTAATGCACTCGGCCTTTTGTCTCCGGGCCGCATCTCTTATCTCAGCTCTGATCGAAGCGCACGGTTCTGTCCAGTCGTCGGCGTGGCTCAACGTGGACCTGCACTCTTAGTTTTGTGTGTATAGAAAATCACGGTGAGATAAGATAGTCGATACGATAAGACGAAAAGAGCTCTTTCGGAAAGGAACCCTATGGATCAGAAAACCACGACCTAAGTGCTCCGGTCTAGATCCAAAGCCCGCGAAGAGGTTTGGGGAGGATGACGATATCAACGTAGCAACAGAGTGCGATGATAGATTGTTCAGCTACCCACACGACATCTTCAAGTGCTAATTGCACCCCTTTATCACCTTTACAAATGATACAAAACGACTTCTTCCGATTCGGCAGAGTCCAGTTTCACACACGAATGACGATGGTTCGATAGTGTGGAACTGAAATTTTGACTCAGGGTTTATGTTCTGCGTGAAATAGCAGTGATAAAGTTCAAACGTTTTCTAAGGCTGTGAAGAAGAATACTTGTCACGGTCGTTGGTTGAATCTAGTGTAATCACGTATTAGAATAAATTGTTATTCGATGAATGGCCTTGTGGGGATTGTGAAGCTGCTACTCACTAGCTTATTACTATAATGCTCGTACTTCACGTCGTTGGTTTAATAGTTTAATCAGTGACGATTGTTTTTTTTTTTTCTATTACATGGCTGTAACCATAACGAGATAAATGAATTATACAACCAAGATAGAAAAATATAATACGGTGTAAATATAGTGAATACAGAATCATATCGAATTTTGCAATGGTTGACGATATGGGTTTCGTAATGTAATTGTTTGAAAACGAAGCAGGAAGTATACATAGTGTAGCAACGGTTGACAATCATGGCCTCATAAAAAGTAACTATGAAATATTGTTATAGCCGAGATCTTTCTCATAAGGTAATCCGTACAAAGTACGAGAAGACGTCATCTTCACAGATCCTTCAGCCGCTCTAATCACAAGCGAAAAAAAAGTTCCTAGCTCACAATTTTCTTCTAGACAATTTCAATTCCTACGTTATGAATATTCTTTGTAAGGTATATCTTATGAAAGTCGACATATCCAAATGCCAGGTTAGTCGACAGGGGCGTTTTTTCTGAACAATTAGAGACCAAAAGATTTAATATCTAACGAGCGGCTCCTCTGACTCGTTACCAAAATATAATTTTACCCAGACTGCACCTTACCACGCAGAGACGAAGACTCACGGAACCTATCTTTTGTGTAATTGTACTTCAAAAGGCTTGTAAGCTGCCGTTTATGAAACGGCCTCATCAGGAGATTCCTTTGAGACACTACACTTCCTCGAATTTGTTCTCCTTCAGGATCTGTAGATATACGTACTTGTACACCCTCAGCATGATCTTGGGCGGACAAGTGACATATTCAGGTTTGATTTGTGCCTAAATTTTCACAGAAATATCTGTACCGTCTATGCAGTTAACCATATCAATATTGAAGGTTCGTTGTCTCTTGAACGTTTGAATAAAACGGTACACCTTCTGTCTATCTGGTCGAGTATTGATTTTGGAAGCTATAATACAAGCTCAAAAATCTTTTCTCTACGATGGCTGACTTTCCAGGAATGTAAAATCTTCAATAGTTTTAGGGATCGCATGGCAATTATAGGAGTGGACCTCAAAGATCATGATTGCGATGAACAGTTGCCACGTATATTCATCGACAATGTCATTCACGTGTACCGAGTATTTGATAATGACACATGTTCACGGAGATAAAACGTTAGCAACATCCTCGAGGCTTGGTTTAATCCAATTACCCTCGCGCCATACGTTATACGAGTGCCGCACAATTCGGTCTCACACCTCTCGCTGACGATGAGAAGGCAGCGACGGAAACTGAGAAATCAAGGCAGGCCCCGGGGTCTGACCCGCTCTCACGCCCCGATTAACGACGAAGCCGACGAATATGTAAATCAGCCAACGTATTCTATTGCCGGGCCAAATGTGGGACTGAAACTACCACTGGCGCCTACTTCCTCAAATGTCCATCCAGACGTGTACGTATCCTAGCTATGACGAATAAAATCTGTTTACTTTTACGTGAACTTATGATAGTATATTGAGCATGTAAGTTAAATATGTAGGAAGCATGTGGTTAAAAAGTAGGACGATTGGAATAAGAGAACAGCTAATCGTAAGTAGAACTCTTTTTGACAGTTACAATAAGACTTGTTACTTCAACGTACTGAAATGGTTTGCTTGTAATTAACTCTAAAGCGATAAAATCATAAGAGGAACTGATCGTCTACATAAAACAATGACCTCGTTGATTATTATTTTACTAATGCGGAATTCATTTGCAATCAGTTGTGTTTTAGATGCGAGTCTAGGCCACTAGACACCCACTCTGAAAACTAACGAACACAATACACAACATTTATTCAATGACCAGAATGTCAAGAAAAAACTGATGTGATTCATGTGTTTATAAAACGAATTAACCATTAACTGATTCTTTTTCCAACAAGTCAAATTTTCTTTACTTCAAATACAACTTTTGCGGTTACTACGTGTCAAGTCATCTGCTATGCGATGATCTATTGTGATCTTGAGGCATCACCGATCTTCACATCAGAAATAAACGCCAAAAGGGGCGAAAGAGGCTGCCAACAATCACAACGGGTGTCTTACTTTCCTGACGGTGACATCCAAGCCCTTCGATTCGGGGATAGAAACCATGGAGAAGACGGCGAACGAGATGAAGCTGAGCAGTCTGCAACGTCATCGCGGCTGTCGGTCGGTTGGGCGGCTCTGGTTCCGCGGTGGATGCTGGATGGATGTTGTATTAGCATGACAAAGAGACGATGGGACTCCTTCTAGGCGCTTCTGCAACTTATACGTCGAAGAAGGGCTGCTGATGGTGATGTTCCTGCTGCCGCTTGTGCCGCTGCTGCAGCCTCTTCTCTCAATTCAAATGCGGTGGGCGTATGTTATGCTAATACTACCATCTACCGCTCCGTTAATGTACTATCAAACAAAAGGTCCGTTTTCTCGGGACGCGATGCACGCTGTACCTGCCTTCATGCGATCTTCTGCAAGCGATCTTCAATAATGTACAATAAAGAAAGTAGAAAAACAGGAAATGCAAAAATCAATAGTGTCATAGCCGCAGCATAACTCCTTTACGCGAATGTTTACGTAGTAGGAAGACATTTTATGCAGAAAAAATTCTAAATGGATTCAGTCAATGATAGAACACGTAGAGATATATCGTCAAAACAGACACAAAGTTCTTCTGTGCGTTATAACCAAGTGTTCCAAGTACTCTATCATGCCCTGTACTTACTTGACTACATCCTCCCAAGAACGTCACTAGCCACACTATGAGATTGGATTCAACAGCTAGAGAGAATGAGGATCGAACGGTGAAACTGCCGAGGAGATCGGTAGAGGACGGTGATGAATAGTGGCAAGTCGCACCGTGACGAGCATCACATTAGTCCGTGCTCAGACAATGGCGTATCTAGTGATTGGCGGCCAACGTGAAAGGTACATGCAGAGATGGACAGAGATGAAAAGAGAAGGAGTAAGAATTGGCGGAAGCTAGTTGTAAGAGGAGAGAGAGAGAAGGAGAGAGAGAGAGAGATCGGACGAAACGTATTCGCTTGCAGGTGGATGTTTTTAGGGTTTTGAGTGCCGCAAGAAGATTCTCCGGACGGGTCTTACACAAACCCATTGGCAGGTCGTAAAGGCAATCGTAAACGAGCCTCGGAGAGGCCTTACGGGTCCCGCCACCATAAAATGACAATTCTCGGGAGTTATTTTTGTCGCATTTGCAGAGTATCCCTTCCGAGAGACCCCTTGAGTGTACTCGATGATCCACGAAGTGCGGAAGCTACGTAAGAGGAATTTTCACTTGCCATTTTCGACCACACACCCCACGCACGTAATTTACTAGCTTACATTTTTACTGCCACTCAAATGCCACATAGTGGTCAAACATTTCACGATTTAAGCTTTGCTCACGTTCCATTATTCATCATTTCACAGGGCATGTTACAGAATGTACGAGTATTGTTCTACCTGATATTCCAAAGTATGTAAAGATTGTTTCAAGGGCCAAGTACAATTGCGAAAAAGAAAAGTGTGGGATAAGTTTTTACCATTTTTTCCGATTCAAAATTTTTTTATAAATTTCATTTCAAACTAATTGAAATGAGATGACGGATTTTTTAAAATAGCTTACGCTGTGCCCAATATATCTGAATGATTAATCAAATGATTGACCTCAAATTTTTCACAGATACTCTTAGTCAAATAATCCAATCTCTATCGTTACCGAAAAATCCGGGTTGAAACTTCGCAGTACAGTAAAATGCTAAAAAAAAACATTGTCATCAACGCCATTATCTGACGTGTTGACCGTAGTTCATTCACGTTGTCGTTATCCATCCCTAACGATCAATCCACACGTCAATTTGACACTTACAAGAATCCTGATAAAGGACGGTATTCACAACGCAGTTAAATCAATATATAAAATTCCCAGATCATTCTCTCCGTAACATGTTATCCTATTTTCGAGTAACGAAACTTGCAGTATTCCAGAACACATTCGAATTGTCATACGTACCTCTAGTTATAGACTAATCTCCAAATCGTCACTCGCCTTCTAGATCCCTGACACCTTCTCCACGGCACAAGACACGCTAGGGTTACTCATATTGACTTTGACCAACATCGGACAACCGCAGTGCCGGTATACTTACGTAATAAGAATTACCAGGCTTGGAAGTAGGTAACAAAGAGCCGAGTCACGCGTCAAGCAACGTGTCAACCGAGGCGACGCGACGCGACAAGCATCATCGTCGACGTCGGACGAGCATCCTCGGCCATCCTCTTGTGGCACCCCAACGCGCCCCGTCACTCCGCTGTAAAATATGGGCAACCCCAACAGAAGAGCCCGTGATACGCGTGTCGCCGCGGCAACTTCGTTGGCGTAAACGCCCAGTGCATTCTGGTGTGAACTCTTGGCGCGCTTCCCTGTCTGTCACTAAATTATTCACTACCGCGTGCGGCGCGAACGACGCCCCAACAATGCCACCCAGCACCACGCTCACCCGGACACGCACAATGCCGCGTCGCACAGCCGTTGTCAAAGTCCCGTCAAACTCCCGTCGACTGTCAACCGTCACTTAAACAGCGGAAGAACTGTGTAAACGAAACCACCCGGTTATTCCACACGCCAATATACATGGCCAAGGAAGAGAGCTTTTATTTTGCTCGAACCAGAGAGAAATCGTTTCCATTTTTTCATTTTTATTTCAGCATTTGGAACTATTTTAAGGTTTGCTATGGTTTACGGTTTGTTGTTTTGAGCTACAGATTTTAGACTTTTGAATTACAGTTTTTTTCAGAAATTTATGAATATTTATGTATAAGCACTTATGTTGGGCTCTGAAATTAGAGATTTCATAGTTGAAGGTAGATGTAAATTACATTTTGAAAGATTGTTGGTAAACTTTGTTATCTTTTGATCGTACGAAACTTATTGCCATAATACTTGATTAGCTAATGTTTTGTTCGTATTGACAACAAGCACAAAACGGGATACGAGAAAGTGGCGCAGACACGTGGTAACGAGAACTTTATGAATGGTATCGTAGCTCAGAGGCTCGTTATACTCCAAATTTGAGGTTGGATTCTTTCCCAGCTTACCGATTGAAAAACAAAAATTCTTGATATTTCTTAACCATACTTTTTAACGGTAAGATTTTTACTACAAAAAGTTGAACTTGGTACGTTTTTGTGTCACTTGAGGAACTCGAGCTTGCGCGTCGATAGAAGAAATGAAAAATCAAAGCAATTCAATCGAGCCTGGAATAAATTAAGCCTGACCAAATGACAATAAGAAAAATAATTTCATAGCATACATATTTTAATCGAAAATAAGAATTCAGATTTTGAAAGTGGCTATTTCTTTTCACCGAACATTGGAAATTTTTAAGTCTAAATCAGACATTCCTACGCTTTAATAGAACATCAAGAACGAAGGATGCTAATAGTTTATTACTTTTGACAGATAATATAATCGTGTGTAATAAACTTTGGTAGACCGTAGTAATCAGCTTCACTAATTCTTGGACCAGCCATGCGGCATAGCTTCAAACGACACTTTTCACAAACGATTCCAATAGAATACATTTGGCGATGTAATACAATTTATATTCAAAATCCAGAACACCGTAAAAAGCATTTTCACCTCTCTCATGCATAAACCGTAAACGCAATTGTATTTCAAGACAGTAATTACAGAAAATCCTTACCGCTCAAAGCTCCATACACGTATATACATACACGCATACACGTACCTCGGACGTCTTATACAATTGTGTATCACCGATCTGTCCCTGCAGCCTCAGCACCCCGTGGCTATTCCATAATCGGTTCGTTTTACGAGAAAAATATTTACAGTCGTATTCGATTTTTAGTACCGTCGTTAAAATTCTGGAAATGCCGTAAAAGTGAAGAGCTCGGTAGAGCGACAGAGGGACAGTATATACTATAATTCACGACACACCAATCCCCGGTATCTCGCGGTAACCAAGAGCCCATATTGAGGTTGGGGACTGCGCAGGGCCGTTCGGTTTATGGGGGCAGAAACTAGCGAGATGACAAAGACCGCGCTGGCAAGCGGTTTTCGGCTCAACAGCATCCCTTTTATTTATTTCGCCCAAGGAACGGTACTTCTTCTTCTTATTCCTCTTCTTCCTCTTCCTATTCTCTCTTCTCTTACTTACCCATTTTTTGTCCTGAAGAATTTTTCCGCGAATATTGCCCCCTTTATACCTACTGCAGGCATAATATAGCCATTCACCGCGTGCGGCACGCTTTGATTGACAACGTCATTTGCCAAAGCGCTGCTTCAAAGCTACCAGGCAATCCATAAATCTGATAAAGATTCCGTTCCTGCAACAGAGAATCACCGATTTTCAGAATTACGACATCCTTGATGCCGTTTACACCTCGTAAAAAGACTCGGCTGTCGCGTGAGATCTTTCAAGGATATCAGTTCTCTTCACCTCCTGCAATTATTTACTATTAAACTGCAAGAACTATCAATTTTTTAACCGCAAATTGTTTCTACCGGGCCTTTTGTATCAAGGACGGGAATTGTTCGTCAAGTATACGTCACGACGTGCATGTACTCTGCAGTTTAACGTCGCGGCGGCAGCTGCTTCTCGTGATCGGAACGAAAGACAGTAGGGCTTGAGTTGACAGAACGATGACTGGATACATGCCTCGGTGTTTTCCACGTGTCCAGAGAGAAGTGGCAAGAGAGAATCGTGAGTTCCGGAGGAGAGGACCCGGGATTGAGCCGGAGAGTCGAGCAAAGTCACCGAGGCCTTTCACGAATCGTTCACGTCTTTAATTAGCCGTGAAGGCCACTAATCGTCAACCGGTATACTTGGAATTCATGGGCTGGTGCAATTTCGGACAATCTACTTGTCAAAACGTTTTTGTCTCGATTTTGTGGCAAGGCCATTATCCCGTCAATTCGTCGCCCGTCGTCTACCTCATTGCTTCGACGTCGTAGCCAGCTGCGTCGGTGAAAGACAATTCCAAGCGATTGCAGAAGACTCGTTCAATTCGCTAGAGATACTACAGTTTTAGAAAAAAACAATTATTCTCAAAAAGATATTTAATGGTTCCCGAACTCATCGATCACGGAAACCAACAATTTTTTAAACCTCTTCTCCATTGCCTGAAAGAATCGGCAATCGTTCCCAAACATTGCCGGAGGCCATTACGGTTACTTGTATTGAAACGTTACCGAAATTCTCATGTTTCACTGACTCGATAATTATTTCGAGGAGATTATCGAGCAAAATTTTGCTACATGGTATTTTATAGCATTCCGAAGCATACCGAATCTCCGATGCACTTCATTTACGTCTCTATACATACCTAAGAAACTATACATATTTGTAAACGTATCGGCAATATATTGATCGATTTTTTAACACATGGAATAACTTGTGATTCAAAAATAAAAAAAGGTACCATATAACGTGTCGAGTCCATAAGTACCTACAAAACAACGTTCTCAAAGATTGTGAAAAGACGAGTACTCAAATAACGAACGGAATTTGTCAGGATTGAAGAAACCTTCTCTCCATATTGGTTTTCACAAGGGTAGAAGACCTTCCGCTTTCCATGACAATGGACTCTCCGCTACTTCTGGGCATAATCGCCACTAATACGCTGGAGTCGAACTCAAGAGCATTACGTGCAAAACCGACAATAAGATGGAATCCAGGTTGAGCATACATCACGAGTAGTCCCGGGTCTCGCGTGCAGCCTCGCGTTTTCGCCACCTTCCGTGACACGTCCTTCTGCGAACCTTCCTCAGCTCGTGATATTCCTTCCTTTCCGTTCACTCGACATACTACGAAGCTGCTAAGACTTGTACGACGACGTCGTAGTAGACCAGAGACTTTAGCTACACGTAATCCACGTGGGCACTTGTGAGTACGTGTAAAGTCAACTGCAGAAGTGTGGATCGGCACTTGGACCACGGCTCGTGACTGGGACTTTATTTTTACAACTCGTGCGTCATCATCTAGCCGATTATCACAACTCGAGGAACATAGTCGCGGGTCCCTCGTAATCTCCGCTTCGTTTCATTGCCGTTCTACGTTCCATGTGAGAGAGACCATCCTCCACTTGGTGTGTACCACATACAGCTCGGGGATATCGCAGAGCGATTCTCACAGCGTTTATTACGCGAAGACACACCGGGCACGAGAGAGTCGAGAAAGAGAGGAGTGAGAGGGAAGAGTGCAGTCTGCTGGTTCCTGGAACCTAAACGGTTCAAGGTTCCCCTTTCACCCGCCTCCTGCCCCCTAAAATTGCACGTTTATTCGTATCAATTACTAATCGCGTATAGTATCTTGACGATCCTTAATTACCGTGGAAGGGCATCAGCGTTACGGCCCGTTCCGGATCCTTCTCTCTCGCTCTCCAACGGCAGGTGAGCAGTCGCCCCAAGTCCGCAGCACATGTTCATTCTTACCAGCTCTATGCCTGACACACATACACGACGGCACTTCTGTAGAAACTCCGGAGCCCTATATGCTCTCACGAAAGTTCAATAAACCTGATGAGAATTGTTGCAGTTTCCTTTGTTGTTTTTGTTTTATTTTATTATTTTTTGCAGCCAGTTCAAAAACGGATGAGATACCTTGAAGAGTTTTGTAGAAGAAGAAAATAACCTCACCGTTTGGTATCAAGGATCAACCGATTTTACATAAAAGGACTCAAAGTGACCGGAGGATAGAAAATCGGCTTTAACGAACTTTTGAAGTCGAATTTTGCATATAGTATTTTAGGCAAAAACATATTGCAAACAAGAATCAATGGGATTGGAGAAACAAAAGTAACTCTACGTAATTGTGTGTTAAAAACTTGATCGAATAATTCAAAACGAAAGATACCTCGATGGGAACTTTCATAATCAATCCCTTACCGTCTTTGTAGGAGAAAAACAAAATTCAAATCGATGTTAACCTTTCCACTAAAATCTCATGTAAGAAACGTTTCAATTTTTTCATAGACGTGTCTGTAGTTGTAAACATTATCGTAGGTACGTAGGCGCGGTAAAAACTTTGAGACTCGGTCATCTTCCTTCGCAGGATTTCGTTTTTACAGGATACAGGTTACGAGTGCGCTAAAAAAAGAACCCCAACATATATACCGATACGGACTATCTACCTACTGTTGATATACACTGCGTGTTAAATTTAATTACAAAATTCATAATTCCCGTACGGAATGTAGTCGCAGCGGCAGAGAGAAGCTGCCCGTTTTATGACGCCTGTCCCCGACTGACTCCATGCACGCAGAGTCCAGCATCGCGTGAGAGCTTCTTTTAACGATCAAATTAAGACGTGTGAATTTTGGCGAAGTCCTGTTACGCTTAATTATTCTATCAAATGAGATATACCATTGTCGAGCAGTGTAATTGAGATGTTTCTCAGCCTTCGTGTTACATATATCGGTATGTATGTATGTACGTACTTCGAACCTACCTTTTAGCGGATAGACGTAGGTACAATGTACTCGAAGAGAAAAACGCCCGTGTATGGTTAGTAAAAAGTGGTAAAAAACGGAAGAAGAAATTCAAGGTATGCTCTCGTGAAGATAGATATATATGTATACCCAACCTGCGGGTAACGATGATACACCTCATGCTGCAAAGTATTTTCTCTGCGGGCTTATAGGACTCGGAAATTTTTGTAAAAACTAGACGTTTCTTTTACTAACTTTGATCGCTTACAGCCTTGGGAATGAGAGATTATTCTGAGCGAGAATTTGATGTCGAAAATTCGGGGTTATGGTTTTAATTTTTCTTATACAATTTTAAATTTCACGACCAATTTCTCTGGCACGTATTAATAAGAAATGGAAAAATAGAATATCGTGAAATATTCTGATATTCGATTTCCAAAAATCACCGATCATCATCATCCACTTTTTTCATCAGAATTAAAAACCTCTTTTAACTATATGGATACGGATTTAACGAGAGAGATATTACTCGACGAAAGAAAAAAAAAAAAGTAGAATAAGAATGAACTAAATGAATGTTGCTGATTGCCATCTACTACGTTTTATTTAAATTCATTCTTGTACCTGGTATCCTGTGTGAAAAAAAACGCTGTCACTTATGTACAAAATTCTCCGGCGAAATCAAAATATGCATTCTTTCAAGAAATGTTTATTTTCGTATTTCAAGTAACTGATCAACAAAATCAATTATCTCATTAAACCAAATCGTTTATCGTGTGACTGGATTTTTTTATTTTTTGTCCCCGAACAAAAAACGGCTCCGGTTCTTACAGCCAAATTTGTCATGTTTTGACTGAAAGTTTTTCTGAATTATCAATAGAACATCTTGTACAAATTTCTCTTATCTTTCTTACTCTTTCTATAACTTTGCATGATCTGCGTGACGTGGATACTAATTATCACAGATAATTAATTGATGACACAACAGCCTCTGTGGTAGTCAATGAGCAAGTGTATCGCTTTTGCGAGTATGTCCAGTGAATATGACAGCACACAGCCATGTTCGAACCTTTCGAATAACAAAAACAAATTGTTTTTCCTGGTGGAATATAGCGTTACGCAATAAAAAGAATAAGTTTGCCTGTCGCGGCGGACTCGATTTATCTACGGTGACAATCAAAACATGTTTGCGCGGAAAATGTAGTCGTCCTTCGAATTAGGTGACGAATCTCGTGCAACGACATCTCCAACTTTGGTACACGAGATGAGAACTCGAGTGGACGATCCATATTTAGTTTCACTGGGAAAAAATGTAAAAATCATAATCGTATTGAAGTGATTTACCACTTATCGAAAGATGCTGATATTTTCTGTACAAGGAATCTGATGAATTTATAATCTTGATCAAGTTAGTTGAATCGTGGATATACGAAATGGAATATCAACTGTAGACTAGATACGTAGAGAGGAAAGAAATTTCAAAGGAAGAAGGAAACAAAAAACTTTGAAAAATTTTATATATTTTGACGTTTTTAAATTCCGCTCGAATCAATCTTCTGACGCCAGAAACAACCGCCGGACACGGTACCAATGAGCCGCTGTTCAATCACGCATAAGCATCATGCTGAAACACCCTAATTACAGTGACTTGCAATTCCAGAACACGCGGTGCTCATCAACTAAAGTCACTTCAATTGCGACTGGAATAAAGCACCGTTTCAATATCGTGAGAAGTTAGCAGCCAGGCAGAGAGTGATTCGATAGTTGGCAATGTTATTCCATACCAGAATATACTCCAAACGAAATAGAAAATATCTGTCGTAGCAAGATGTTAGTGCGTTAATAATTATTTTGCATTTTTGGTAATTCTCAGGCTGAAAATAAGTCTTGTACTTCATTATAATGGAATCCCAGGGATACTGAATTGCAAACTTGATATCATGAAGTAAACAAGCTTCAATAATTGAAGGAGGAAATATTTTATTATAAAAATATGACGATCGTCTGAAATTTGTGTTTCGAAAAAAATTTATCCTAAGAAAAGGCGGAAAAGTCTCACAGGTAAAGTTATTGCGAAAATACGGATCGCAATAATCCACAAAGTATCAGATGGAAATCGTTTTTGCATTTCATGTATAAGTCAAGTCAATTTTGTTTAACGTATGTTGACTATGTAATCACATAAAATAAAAGAAGAACATCTGCTCGCATGTGGAATGTGCACAGTTAGTGAATTTTATGAAATTAAATTAAAAATAAAATTAAGTTGTATACGCGTTTTATTAATTTTACTATCAACTGGTCATACTTCTAGTATTTATAAAATTCTTACAATTATACAGACAAGAAATAAGTGTTTAATGAATTTTCACTAAAATAGTCGAATTCGAACAAATATTCTTGATTTTAAATAATTTTCAAGCGGTTTGAAATCAAGCATCGATATCTTAGCAGCATCTGTTTATAGTTGCAGTATTTTGTAAGAGGTTTTAGTAGCAGCTTAGGAATACCACGTGACTTAACTCAAAAACGCGTACAAACCATTTTTTAACTTAATTTTGCATTGAGCTAAAATCAAAAACGCATACAACGCATTAACTTTTACGTGACTTTAATTTTAATTACGCAGACTCTTATTTAAAATCCTATATTTGACTTGATCGTGTTATATAAAAATCACCTGTTTCACGCAAACGCCCTTACGATTTTAGTCACGTGATATAATAATTCAACAAATACCAAATGCACGATTATCTCGCAATAAAAGCATCCAACCAACCACTTTAAGGGGGGACTACAATGAAATTTTGATAATATTGAGTTTCTGATTTTTGAAACGACCAAAAACGATGTAATCAAAAATTCCTCCCAACAAAATTTGTACCACCGTAATATGTATCCTGGAAAAAAATGTCAATATCCTGCGATAAACGTACATACCTAAGAAACTTTTAGCAAAAAATTTCGAGCCTACCGCTCACAAAAATCCTTAGGCCAGCACTTTTATCGCAGGAGATTGAAATTTTTTTTCAGGACACATACTACCATAATATAAACGTTGTTGGAAGAAATTTTCGACCTTATCTTCTTGAGTCATTTGGAAAATAAAAAACTCAATATCACCAAAATTCACCCAAGTCACCCCTTAATGGCTCGGGCTCATTAATTAATTATCGCACTCCGCGGTCCACAGGGCTGCAAAATTAGTTAACAATGGGTTCGGCACACTATCTGCACATGCACGTGAATAATGATACAGCCGTTGATGCGGGGATGCAGGGATGCGACAAGGCCCTACGTGTTTTCGGGTTTGCCCAGGGCGCTTGCCGGTGTAAACGCAGTAATAAGCTGTTTTGGCTTAGCCGTACGTCGGCAGCAAGGGTAGGCAATACGAACAGTGGTGGGTAATTATTTGCATTACCCAAACCCATTCGCCCGATGATAATGCGCTAATCGCGCTCCAGTCAGACACAGCGACAATCGAGGCATCGCTGGGTTTGCCGCATGGGGTTACACGATTTCATTTCAGGCGCAGGGATTCGATACAATATAGCAACTCCGACACACTTTTAATTTTAAGTTAGCAGTTTCGTCAAAATAATACAACTTTTTTTAATAACAGAGTCACAGTCCTTAATTTTTTACAAAATCGATCAAGGTTTTGATAATCTTCTACAATTTCCAATTCATTCGATGTAGGGGAAGGTGGGGCTAAGTGGGCACGTTAAAATTTTTGATATCTCAAAAAATTTTGAGGCGTGAGATTTTTTAAATAACAAAGGATAAAATTAACCGCCGGAACTTCTTATTAAATATGAATAACACAAAACGTTTCAAGTTGTGCTTTACTCTCAACTCGTCAAAGTCAGATAATTTTCTGAACTTGAATTTACTGATTACTTTTTCTCGAAAAAGGTATACAATAATTTAACATAATTGTTCATATGAAAAGTAAAGATTTTATTCTGATTTTGAGCATTACTTTCTTAAGGGGCCCACTTTACCCCACCATCCCCTACGTATCCTGTCGCATTTGTGTAAGTCAATTGAGAGATTTTGTCCTTTCAAATACTGCATCGAAATACTGGATTGACAACAAAGCGTAGTGTTAAAAATTGATAATCCTTTCTCCAGACGACACCGATTTTTGGCAAGTTAATGATGCCGTTTTTGAAAAATAATTAACACATTTTTGCCTATAATTAAAACGATTCCTGCCTTCTCATAAACGCATGATCAAAAGACCCGGTACCTAAAAAATTACCAAAAAATAGCACAAATGTCGTATTTTTACGACCAATTCTAGAGTCCGAGCTGTCAGTTTATCGCTGGGAAAAACTGTGAAAAATGAGATTACACGTGGAGGCAACCCCTCCGTGCAAAGTCCTCGAATCGGCGATTCACCCTCGGAACTCTGCGTGAGCGTTACTGCGCATTACGCGAATCCACTTTGTACGGGTGCGGTCGGGTGATCCTTGGCAAGGACTCTCTGTCTCTCCCTCCTTCTCTGCCGTTCTATCAAACGGCGAATTTTTCACCCGCTGGTGAAATATGCTTTGCGATTTAAATTTTGTCGCGGGGACAAATTGCCTGACAAATCGAATTTCCCCGTCACCTACCCTGCTTTAGTCCTACATTCGCTGATCGAGTCAAGCGGACCTTTCATTTCTCCTGTCCCCGCACTCTTCATTTTCCAAACGATTTCAGTCATCCACTGTCAATGACAGCCACTACCATACGACTTTGAATTTAGGTTACACGCGCCTTCCTCTCCTAGTGATAAATAGATAAATTATTTTATCACGACGTGCGTTTCACCCTTTCTCTTTTCTATGGTTCAAATAACCAGGCCATAATAAATACTCAATTCGATTCTGTCTTCTTTCATATTTCTCTGTGTGTTTATCATTACGTAATTCCAACAATATAATGAGCGGAAAAAATTGTATCTATATTCTTTTCTGAGCCTACAATTTGACGTATTTGAAAATCATTAAAATTGGGATACTTTCTTGGTAATGTTAAACCCGTTTGATTAACGTCTAATTCAGTTGCTGCAACTGCACCTTTGCAACGTTGCACACTCGTGGGAATCACAAGCTCGCGCATGGTCTGTGCAACAAATGAAGGCAGAAATTAGTTTTCAATGGCACGATGAGTAGTCCCTACCAATTTTTAGCCAGCAAATTCTTTCCGTACTAATTAAGTGCCTGCAGGAACTTCTTCCCAGTATAATAAATCGCAGAAGTGGCCGACCGTCCCGCAACTCTCGGTATGAAAAGACCTCTTGTGCAAAGCACGCGTTTGAAACACCAGTAGTGAGCATTTTGGTTACCCTCTTGGTCATTTGCCTACTCGAAAAAAGCAGGAACCGTTCTTTGTGAAACATGCTTCGTTCGGTACAACCTTTTTTCACATCTCAAGCAATATTCGGAGCTAAGGAATAGAAAAACCTTTTCATTTCGTTTCATGTGAAGAAATGGAAAGACAAAGAAGCAGTCTCGGCGAGTCGGTTGAGTGAAAAAAAATTGCTTCATACTTGCAACAAGAAATTTGGCCAGACTTGTCATCGTTAATTTCACCGGAAGCCGCGAAACGCGATTGCAGCTGCAATTACTCCGGTGCACCAGTTGCACAGGTTGTCGCCCTGCGATTTCGCGATTTTATCGAGACCGCGTAATTAGTGTCATCCGCTGGTGTTCACCGCCTCCGAAATACTCCGAAATTCAGCCGTTTTTGTATGAATAGCCCTTCTATTCGTTGACCTGTTCAACTTTATCAGATAATGATATTATGCAGACCGTTTTAACGGTAAATATGAAAACAGAGCTACTGGTAAATTTTTTAAACTAAAATCGAAATGATGGAAAGAATGGAAGGGTAAAAAAGATTTTAAAACGAAATTTATTTCAGATTTTGACACGCTGCAACAACGAAGAACGTAACAATATTAACAAAACTGAAAGCAATAGCTGAGAAAAAATGTCATGAAACAGGCATAAAGTCCGCGTGGATGATACAAATTTTCAGAAAAGTTTGTACGAAAGCTTAAGTTTTTTTATTAACGCATATAACTTAATTCGATAATGAAGGAACTTGATTTTCACCTACAAACACCAAAGTGGTTAAAAATTTATAAGGTGTTGAACTAACCCTATAAAAGGGTATCTACGCTTATTTTTTTTTTACACCTAACTATACACTGGGGCATAAACGTACCCCACGCGTTCGATCACGAATATCATTGTTAAAAATGGGAAAATTCTTGTCCTTTTTTCGAAGTTTCTTCAGTTTTTAATGAGGAAAAATATAATACAATTTAGAAAATTTTGAAAATTCGAAAAGTATGTCAAAATTTGACCTGAACTCGGCTTAATTCCGATCAACTCCTGCTCTAGTGGAAGAATGAAATCTCTGTGGGGTACAAAAGTACCCCGGTGTACTATTCTAGGGTTATTACGAAATGGTTGAAGACTATTTTTTGTTTGTGCGGAGTTTCTTAGGACTCGATTGATATTTAGGTTACCATCATGGTTATTGAATAGAATCCAAGCCAAGCATCGAGACGAATTCATCACGACAATGATAACTCATACATAATGCAAGTAAGCCTTTGTATTTTACACAAGAGCGTCGAAGTGATATTAAGCCCTACACTGCATACCGGGGTCATAACGACCCCACGGTATGTTCACCGTGAACCCGATATAAAAAACATGTAAAATGATTTTGTTTAATCCAAGATAAATAGAGAAATATCGTAAAAATGATTGATCCATTCTTTTGTGTCATCTTGAGTATCTTCATATTTTTTTCTCAGATTCTCAGTTACTCTGTCAATTTTTGGCTCAAAATATTGAAAATTCAATGAGGAGTGATTATTTTTTAGTAAAATGATCCATTTTTCGTTAATTTGTTGTTTTATGAATTTTATTTTTGTTTAGAAACCTAACAGTCATATTGTTTCCTTATTATAACGAAAACTAATAAATTCTATATGTATGGATTTACGCTATCAAACTCACTCCTACATACAATAAATTAATGATCATCTACAAATATAGTTCGGCAATGGAGAAGAGAATTTATCACTCGCTAATTCTATATCGGTGACGTCACCAAGCGATTGCTGAACGCTCGATGATCCGACCAACAGCTTCTTATAAAAGCGCCACCGCTGAGCGAGACGCATTTCTCGTTTGACCAGCGCCGAGTCTATACTTAAGCTTCGCACATCAGACGAATCCATATTGGTTCAATAACAGTTTCACAACGAGAATCTTCCCTTATTCACACACTGCACCTAGTTCGTGTAATTTTCATGAGAGCATTTAATTCATGCATTGTAATTGATTGCACCTAGTTCGCGCTATTTTCTCTAAACGATTTGATGGTTTATCATTATTAAACGCATTTTATGCATATCTTAATTAATTCTGAATACGACATCTACTCACCTATGAGAATATCCAACTTGTGACTACCTTTCCGGACCAACCTCTCTTGAATCAACAACGAAATAATACTGTTTCTTTACTTTTCAGATATTTCCGACCTACAGGGTAATTCATTTTTAAAACCTCGATTATTTTAACGATTTCTAATTACCTTTTCTAATTCTACTTTAATTATTATAATTGTTTTTCCAATATATTTCCTTTCCAAAAAGGCCAGGTCTTGTCTTTGGACGGTTCACCCGAGCTTACTCTCTATTTAAACAATTTTTCATATTCATAATTTCATTCTGTTAAAGATAACTAATTTGCCTTGAAATATCATGTTCAAATAATATCCTAGAAATTTTTCAAGTTATCTCAATCGATATCTTCCTTCCTACGCAGTAATTTTTGATATGGGGTCTCCAGTGACCCCGATGTGACACCAGTGTTATACACAGCGGATGTGCAGTGTAAGGGTTGGAAAAAAAAAAACAGTCCGCTATATACGAAAAGTGTCCACGTGACCGCAGATCTGAAAACATAAACAAACCCTTCAGTTTCCTCTGAAACCTGTTTTAGCAAAGCCGCCAAACGGTGGTTACGAGGGACTTACGGGGGGTAAGCCTTCGTGCGGGACGCCTCGCATCCCCTGATGAGCCAAAGAATCTAATTCCATGAGTGGAAAAAGGCCGAAGAAGGGAGGATCTCCGAGACCGGGGGATGGTGAGGTCTTCTGGGTTCTCGTGCTCGGCTGCCGGGGGTGGGAATAATTTTCAGTAGCGGTTTGCCCGCGGCAATATTTCGGTGTCGACGGCGGGCCGACATCAAGCGGCACTGTATCAATTCTGTCAATTGTCAATTCACCGAGGGGTGAATAAAACCGAGCGTTTGAAGTGCGTTCACCGCCATCGTAATCCCATTCGTTCTACGGTCTCGACACTTTGCCCGAATTAGATATCCAAATTCGCCTATTTCCTCGATGAAAATTTCATTCGCTAAAGCCCTTTTCGTTCTTCCCCTTTTACACAGGGAAAAGTAGTATTAACTTGCAGGCGATGCGAGAAGGTCTCTCATAGATTTAGTGGGACGTAACCTTTCTGTTTTGGATACTCGATTCCTCCGACAACATCGCAGAAAGCAATGTGTGAGAGTGTTTTCCCTCTGGTTTTGGCATTGGCACGTGGCTTATTTGGATCGCGCAATTCTATTCGGTCCATAAAACCTCTCTCACCGCAACCTTCTATTGCGGTGGAAAATTTTCTTCATATTTCTTCGAGGAGCATCTGTACCTGCTTAAGAATTTCCGTATGCCTTTGTACCATACCTACTGTCAGCAGCCCTCCCCCCCTCCCCCCGCCCCCTTCCTTACTCTGGAATTAAAACGACCCCGCAGTGTGAGGGCACACGGTGGTAGCCTTCTTCCGATCTTTCTTCCAATATCATCATCTGGCTGCCCATCCGCCGGATATTAATCCATGAGCGGGGCCGAGATTATTGAAATTACACTGCGGATCCGAAATTGAAGGCAGCGATGCGACCATCGTGTCCGTTGTGCCGGCGAGCCAGCTAACGACTACACCACCCACCATCAACCGGCTACGACCACCGACTAGTCGGTGTGCCAGTGGCAAAGAGAGGGGCCAGAGAAATAATGAGTCACCCATCTATCTGGTACTCGGCCATAATGCGAAACCCCGAATATCTGGTATCACTGGGGTCGGTCGTGACCGCGGGATTATTGTGAAATTCATACGGAAGAGGTCCAACCACAAAATATTGAAAACTGGAAACCCTGGGTCAACACACTCCGACCCTTTATTGTCCACCTCTTAATCCCTCCTTTCCAGTGAACAAAGGAACATGTCCCAAATTTGTTGTCTTGTATTCATATTTTTCTATCGACATTTTACTCGGTCGGATTTTGTGTGGATAGGTAAATATTAACAAGGTCACCCGAAATGTGTATGTCACGTCAAATCGAGGAGAGTTGTTAGTTCAATAAGAGACACTGAAGTGTCAACATAGATCGAGTGCTAACCTGTAAGGTAGAGACGATTGGTAAATAATAGCTTTTAATATCGTTTCGTATATTCTTACAGAAACACAAATTAGTTATTTAAACCAATCGTAACCACCAGAAAGATTGTTGACATATTATACACATTTACTCATATTCCCCGTGTTTTTCAATGGAATGAGAACCCTGTTACATCAGCGAATTGGTCTTCTATCGATCCTAACCTCAAAAGATTCTTTAACGCACTTCGCTCAAGTAATAATACTAACAGTAATAATTTTCAACGGACATACCAACACCCTACACTGATTCACTTGTGCAATGTTCCACCGAACTGTTACACGAAGAAGTCAAGCTTCGAATATCTCAACTACTCAGTTTTAGTGATCCAAAACTCCGAACCGTTTGCACTTCACACACTAATCTGCCCGACGAAACTAAGATGGTAAACGACGCGTAATGCCCGGCTGAGATTGTCTGACAATGAATCGTTATGGGGCACTTTAGTGAGCGCAGTGTGTTCTGAGAAACCCGTTTGAAAGCATCGGTGCCAGTCACCCTTGCGGATCACATATTGGAGCATTAATCTCCGCAGGGTGCAGGGTGCGGCCCAGGGGCGTGTACTTCTTTGCCATAGGTATATGGAGCTAGGACATGGTTCTACCCTCGAGCAAAGAAAGGTCTGCACACCGAGTGTCGTAGACCGGAAGACGTTTCACGTACCCCAACCATGGACCACCTAGACGTCGACCTTCGCATGTCTGGGCCAGTAATTACGAGCACTGCTGCATTGACTGGTGGTATGACGAATTCTGTCACTACCTTGCATGATCAATGGATGTTACACTGCTGCGCAGGAGAGGTACAAGGTTGTTCAGCGACAGGACGCGTCTTGGAGGCGGAAGTTCCGAGGGTTTTCATATTCTTGTATAAGTTCTTATATTTGTGAGTGTTGGTTCTGACGGTGCGTGTGAAGTGGTGTGCAGTTCATCGTGGAATCGCAGACCAGATTAGGAGCAACGGCACGGATTCGCTGGAAAACTGGTATGATATATTTTTTTTACATCATATGACTTCAACGTAGGTACATATATGGTCCAATTGGGAATATACTTTCAAATTTTTTTGAAAGTCATAATTTAACAAACGATTACTTGTTTTTGTCACTTGTATTCTCGTCCACTTTTTTCTCGTGTATATTTGTTGTATTTGACGTTCTCATCTATAAGCTACTGCGTGGTTTTCTATGATGTAGTCATTATCGAGTAGGAAGGAGTAAATATATAGAAAGATCGAAAAGTAGATGGACTGCCAATGTCGAATTTTTAAAAAAGTGAAAAAAGGGTAATTCACAGAATTCAAAAATGTAAAAGGTCGAAATTTCGATTCCACAAAATGTAGAATCGTCAGAATTCGTCTCGACAATATAGAATCGTATACATATTAGAGCTTTTTCAAGTTCTATGTTTTAACGTTTCCATACCTCGTCCTACTATACCTCGAATTTCCGTATTTTCAATTTCCACAAATGAAATTTTTGCCTCCGAAAATTCGGTATTTTGGTCCCTCTATCGATCGTTAATTCAAGTTTTTCACCCCTACTTTACCGAGTACTAAATTATCGGAAAAAATTAATATCCGGGGTATGAATTACCGTAATTGCAAAAGCGAATTTCCGACGTCTCGTATCGCCCGAACGCGTTTTGACTTAAAAATTCCGAGTCGCGTTGCACTTTTAGGTGCACGTTCTCTTAGTGGATAAAAATTCGGCTCTGTGTTAGCCTCGGGTGTCTTTGAGCGAAGAAGGAGATTGAGTCGTCAGAAAAACCAAGTATATTGGGTGTATTATAAAGAGTTCGGGAACAGGTTTCCACATGTATTATAGGCGTATACTATACACGAGATGCACGTTCGTGCAGATGCCCACTTATTTACGAGGTGAGCACCTATATGTCACGGATAGAAAAGAGCGTAGAACTGAGTATAAAATCCGATATCTAATGAAAACGCGGAGACGAAATGAAGCCGTAATTAAATGGTAAAATTTAGTCAAAATTCTTTTTGACGTCGAATACACGGTGCGCGTGAAACGGCTGGACCATCGCGAGGTGGTCAAAAGCATATTCACGGGATCCGCTCAGCCCAGCTGAATAAAATTTATTGTGAAATGAACGGCCGTTTTTTCCATCACCGCGCAGCGGTTCCTGCGATGCGACGCCGCTAATTGTAAGAACCGGGTTTTATTAACGACCCGATATCCTAACGCGTAAATTATCCAAATTCGACGGCATACGATAGTCGTCGCTTCTTATATACCCGTTACTAATTTGTAATTTCGACTGCCGGCCATCCGCGTATGCTGTGTGTACGCCAACGTACGTATTATATAGTATATAACGTATATACTATATATATAATATATATATATATATATATATATATATATATATTTGTGAAACTACATTGCGCTCGAGTATTATAGAAGTATGTCCCGTCGTGCGAGTGACCGCTATATTAATATCCAATTTATTTCAACGGTCTAAAAATCACTTCCTTCCATCATCGAGACGACTACCTGCCCTGCAGATCGATTATTATCGCGATTCGGCCGATAGACAGTCGCATAGAGGATACAGTGGTCGACTTGATGAACACAAGGACATCGTAGAGAGCGATTTCTGACACGTTGGAACGCCGAAATGACCGGAGACAGCGGCTGCCGTATCTTTATCTGTATCATTCAATTAATATTTAATCAGTAAATAACGGAACTCCATCCGCTCTTTATCGGGACAGAGATTGGACTAGTTGTGATAAAAATAAAGGATTCGGAGAAGTGAAAGAACTGATCGAAAATAAAACCATAAGAATTTGTCGCCATAAGCCTCGCGTCACATGTCACCTGTAACCGTTTCTTTCTGACTTTGATTTATTACTGTTAAACATGTTTTGGATTTTACTATGCTTTTTATCTACAAAAGTGAAGCAGAAGTAGAGTTTCCGTGTAGCAAAGTCGAGTTGCTGTACATGATTTGTAACTTTAATAACAAAAAACAAATACACGACTACTTTTCAAATTTAAAAAATTTATGGTATAAACAAACTTTCATTTTTTAATCTCGTACAAATTGTTCAACATTTTTTTTACATTTTTTTCAAACCAATTAAACGTGGACATGAGAATTTTAAGTAACAGGAATAATAATTCAACAGCCACGATTAAGAAAAGGAATTAATTTGCATTTCATTTGGATCTCCTATCGTTGTCGAATCTCTCTGAACCGTATCAATATCTTCTTCTGAATAGTTCTCAACTTAACTCGTCGTTTCTACTGAAATCACTACTTTGTTCACAATTTTGAACCCCCCCCCCCTTAAAGTGTAAAACACGGAAGAGACGAAAAAAGAGAAAAATTCTTGTAATTTGATTTTAAATTCATAAATTCGGTCTGCGAATTGCATCAGTATTCATGTCTTCAGTCCTAGATTTTGTATTCGTAATGAATACCTGTTTTAAATACATTATTTCGTTACGTTTTCATACGAATAAATCCTTTTTCTCAGCATGTAACAGTAACACATCTGAAAACAGTAATATTGCTGCATCACAGAATGTCAACTAAAATCAGTTAAAAAAAATTTTTTAAAATACCCTCATGGCGGAATTGTGTATTAAAATACAAAAACGAACGAATCGTATGTAATTTATTTAAAATGAAAAAAAAGATAAGAAATTAAAAAAAAAAAACAGTAATTGGGTGATTGTTGAATGCGAGTTCACGTCAAGCTTCAGGGCCTCCAGGGCCTCCATGGCCTCCAGAGGGATACAGAATCCCAGCAAAGCCAGGATATTAATCCCGTCGTCGTTGGTGAAAAAAAAACTGGACGCTTGGTCCCGGTTGTAATATTTTTTTAATCAATGTTTTCATACTCTGTCCGAAATATTGAAAATTAAATCTAGAACGGCTGTGAAGCGATAAAAAAAAGTTGGTCGAAACAAAATTCGTCAAGGATTCTACAGGCAATATAATCTACAGGATATAGTTCATGAAAAAATTATACATAGTACATTACATGCAATTCATTGGAATAGAGCTAAACTGAGCTTTATTAAAGACATATCAGTCATACAGAGAAACGATTTTGTATCTGTTTACACAGTTTTTTTTTTTTTTTTTTTTTTTTTTTTATTCATAACTGGTGTACAAAATATTAAGAAAATTTCTCTGAACTTGAGAGATAATGTTTGTACAGCAAAAAGCCATGTTAAGCTTTGAAAAGGATATTATTTAAAGCCTCGTTGCAGTTTTTCAAATTTTCTTTGTCTTTCGAACGATCTTCGTAGGGAATTTTAATTTTGATGAATTCTTTGAAAGAAAAAAGTCGAAATTTTTTGTTATACTTGTGAAATCGGGCAGTTTTGTATGACGCGAAAATTCCTGTGTTCACACAAATGTTGAAAAATAATAATACCGTACCGCAATATTTACTCAGCAATACGACAATAAATTGCCAGGATTCAGTTCCTGTGGCGTTATACGAGTTCACCCGGAAATGTGCCAAAGTGTAATCTAATTTTACGTTCTCAGTCTTACTCGACCTTGCCGAACATCAGTGGAGCGTTTCGCTTCAGGATGCGCCTCGTGATTCTGTTGATTTGGTGCAGGACGAAGGCTCGAATGAGAAGCCAAAGTCCTTGGAAAATCTGTAACACTTACAGAATATCTGGCTGCGGCGAGTGATATGCTAAACGAAATTAGAGGGTGCAGAGGTTGTTGCCTGTGTGGATTTCCGAACACGCGATATCAGCCCGCGTGCAGCATGAAGAGCTATAACCTAATGTATGGACAAAGCCAAACGGCGCACGCTGCTGCAGTAAACCAGAAAATTGCCCGTCGTTCCTACCTTTCTTCTCTTATTTGCCTTCCAAAATCCTTCACTCATACCGCGTTTCCATTGACCCGTGCTTTGGGATTATTTTCGACAAAAATCGTCGCGTGCAATACCGCACGAAAATTATACGATACTTTTTGCTGTTTTACATACTCTGAGAAAATTCGGGGAATGCCTTCTCCTGCCTGGGACAGCTATCATTTTTCAAAAAACGATCGGGCATGCTTGGCAAAAGATATCTAGGAGAGGGTGAGGCGTAACGGCCTCCCTCAACAGTTTGGCCAACATTTTTTTTTTTTTTTTTGTTTTCTGCCAAATTATCGTAAATTTGATGTATTTACTTAACTTTAGGCCAATGTGAGATATCTGGGGCATAATGGACCACCCAAAAAAATTGGGTCACAAAATTGGAGGCTGCCGTCGTGCCCTACCCTCCCCTATTTTTATATTTCTTCAAATTTGACTCACTTTTTGAAACTTCGAAATACATCACAACTCTTAGATTTCACTGGGCTAATTGGAAAATTGCACTGTTGGAACATTTAAGGTGAAATTATTACTTTGCATCGACTTCCTGTCTCTGTGTGAGAGCAGTATACCTACGCAATCTCCCCAAAGAGAGCGGGTGAAATTCACTAAGGAGGTTGATTGGCCAAAATCGACACTCCTTATTAATTTTAGTACGATCTAGACGTACATTGAGTATGATTTATTGAATTATTAAATTCGCAAAGCACGAAGATCCATGTCAAAATAAAGAAAGAGAAAATACTGTAACTATAAAAAGAAGCTTCGATATCGATGAATCGTTAAAATTAAAAAAAAAAAATAACTAGTAGATTCGTTGGATTTCGCTCTACGATTGCTAATTTTATTCGGAAGTCTGTTTCGTAAAAATTGATTAAAAAAAAGTTGTTTTCGTCATATCGGCATCGTTAAATATTAATTTTATAGTATCGAGTATTATCAATAAATGAAAATATTGAAATTCCTAGTGGTAAAAAAGAAATTCCGTTTCAATGACTTTGTAAAAAGTACGATGAACCCTTTTTAAAATAAAGTCAATCAAATTAACTATATTTTTCACCGATTCGAACCAATTCAATACCTATCAAGCATCAACATCTTGGCTTTCGACTACGATTCCAATGTCATCTATTTTTTTGTTTTCACAGATATCTTCGAAACTTAGGAACATGTGATATGATAAATGGTCCGTACACATTCGTATCTCGCAATAAAATTAATGAAACGTATCGAGTTTCGACCAATCTAAATTCCCCGACGCATGCGATGACATTAATTGAACGCTGCTCCGGACACGACAATTGAACTACGACTGGCCTTCGGCATATAAGGCATCACTTATATTTCTATCTTTGGTTATATATATTTCTGTGAAAGCAGTTAACCCGGTTCGACCGAATGATCGCAGGTGTGCTCACCTGGCGCGAGTAAAGGCACTTATACAGGCGACAACTGGAATCGTGTCACGTACGATCTCGGCATACGGTGTAATTTGATATTTCGCTTCGATTGCGTTACGAGCGTCCGAGGCTAATGCTTTTCAGCCGGTCGTGCCAGTTAATTAATTCAATCTCGGTGCCCGCCGATAATTGCCTAAAGTTTACCAAAGTTCAATTTGACACCGGGAGAAACGTGAAGAAAATTTATAAACGCCGAGCTCGGCATTTCACCGGCCAATATCATCATTACCTGAACCTCGTACGTGTAATATAATACATATATACATATATATATGCATACATACACCTACATGCATAGTCTGGCAATTGCGTAACGCGTCCAGAACACGCGTGCATGCGAGTTACGATATTATTAATGAGCTGAAGTAAGGAATTTCTCAACCGGAAGTGAATCTCCCCGCTGCTTAACGCACAAAGTCCTACACCTATGTACTCTACCCCCCGTGCAAAGTAATTTCTAGGTTCATTCGGATGCTTCGGCAACGGTTAGTCAAAGGCAGGAAACGGTTATTGCAAATCATCTATCCCACTCTGTCTTTTTATGCATCTTTTTACCTCCTTCTTCATCTCTCTTTCTCTTTCCGGGCTTCCACAGAAGCGAAATTCGGTACTCATATCGTTTGCCGACTAACGAAAATCGAGATCGAAGAAAATTTTTTCAATTTATTCACAAAATTCTCGTTTTCGGTAAATTTTTATATTTTATTTTAGATATTCTGTGTAAGAATTCGGTTGCTAATCGAGCAAATTGGGCGAAAATTGAAAAACGAAAACTCTTCGTATCGCTTACAATTTTTTAATTCGACCAACTGTCACTTAAATCCTTAAAAGAACCAATAATATACTAGATGATAATCTGCACTGTTAAACCGGAAGTCGCTTTCTACTCGATTAAAGTAAAAAATACCCAACGCAATCGACTTCTTTCACTATAAATATGTAATTTATCATTTGAAAGAAATCTCTAACCCTTGTCTATATGCTCCAAAAATTACGAACAAAACGCAAGCAGATAAAACAGCAACATTATACCCAAATGTACGGTATGCTACTAAATCTGCAGTTTAATTTGAATACTTAATACCGTAACTAGACGTATATACATCAGCAGAGCAAAGCTGGGAAGTAACCGTAAAGGAGTGCTGCAGGGTACACGTTGATCCCAGGATATAAAACGAGTATTCGGAGCAGACAGCCCGGTTTTTAATGACTCTATTATTAATTGTCACGTCTTCAGATGTGTGGGTACCTCCGTGCGTACTCCTGACTATCAAAATGCGCACGGCTAGGACGTGAGCGTGGAATTTTTGGAGAACTGGAGTGGGCGAGAGCGCGTTGTAGGCGCACTTGACTCTAATTAGCGAGCCATGCATATTCAAAGGCATCGCAAAGTCCCGAGGGAAGTCAAATTATGATAATCTCAAGAGTAATGTTTCCTCTTTCTGGCCCGTGTAACTGAACCAACCGACGACTGTCTTCGTAGACGCCACAGATAACAGGGGGGGGGGGGGGGGGGGAGGAGACGAGGGAGGGATCTGGGAGGGAGGCTCGGCGTCTCGCTAATTATTCATTAAAAAGTTTTTGCTCTTAATTGGGAGTGTTTAATTTAATTTTGCCCGGTGTAATTGAACCAGGCTATGATACGCGATTCCAGATGAAAAAGGTTTCGACACTTTCCTGCTCCCCGGTATAATATTATATCTACCTTTATTAACTGCTAAGTATCCCGCAGGTGAAAGAACCGGGACAAGAATCGCTTCGACGGTGAAGTGACAAAATCTTTCGATTCACTTGCTGTTTTAAATTTCTAAGTAAATTTTCACGAAACAAGTATTTTTCTGTATTTTTTCCGATTCGTTGTATGTTCTGTGGTTTTGGATATTAATGAAATGTGAGAGAATGTAACGTAAGAAGCTTTTTTAAGGCCAATCTTAGATACAATTCTAACCAATTTCTAGGAACTTAACCAATACAGTGCATTCTCTCAATAGGACCGCAACATTAAAAGTGGAAAAGCGATTTCCCAGCAATCGGAAGCCCGTCATCAGCTACATTCGCGCGAGTGTCGCATCACGAAAAAATCGCAAACTCTCTCATTAGGGCCAGCCTCTCACGTACGTGCGGTTACATTGTTTACATCGGTTAGACTTCCTCATCTAGCCTGGAAAAATACTTGTGTGTTAATATTTTATTGACACATCCGGTTCATTTTCTTAATACATAATTATTCATGTAAACGTTTTACATGAAAGATTGTGTGTCTGAATGGGAATAAGTTTCTTTATGTGGTAATAGAATTGACAGAAGAGATGTAGTTAAAAGATAAACTTGGGCCAGGAAGTGGGGGACAGCAACCGAGTACGAGAACGAGGAAGGTGGCCTGTTGAAAAAATCAAAATCCAAAAAGAGTCAAAACTTGGAAGGGTCAAATTTTAAATATACAAAAATAAAATTAATTTTTCGTTATTTCATTTTCTCATGTTTGAAATTATTATATATCGGCCATTCGAGATATCGACCCTTCCAAATTTTGACTTTCACCCGTAGAGTGCACTGTACAACCAATCCGAACTAATCCGTTTCACATGAAACTTTACTGACAGTTAAAATTCCGTGATGATTAAAAAATAATTTAGAATTCCAAGGTCGTGTCCCCCTAAGTTAATGATTTAGTGAAAAGAAAGTTACCCGAAAGTTTTGCCATGATTCGGTGTTTCAAAAAGGTGTCGTAAAATGTAAAGAAGAAAAAAAAAAAAAAATTGAAAAACCGTAAAATACTAATTCCCGACAAAATTCTGGTACAATGAAAGTATCCGGATTCGACGCGGACGATGATCTCGACGTCTCGATCTCGGGCGGATCGAGGTCTTGCCGGGATCGAGACGAGTGGAATAAGATAGAAGAAATCGAAGTAAAATTGCGGAATAATTCGAACCGAAATTGGCACGCGGAGGCGCGTCCGACGTCTATATCTGCAAAGGGCCGTAAGAAACACCCGCAGACCGATTCCATCAACCGGCGAGAAACCACTCGGCAAGTTTTGATATCAATGCATCATCTCGATTCTCGCGCGCTCACCTCCCTGATCGATTTTCATTCCGTCGTGGATTGCGGCCTCGACGCTATCCGGATCGTATCTGCGACCAGCTCGCCGTCGTAAGCCGCAATCGAAACCGCCTGCAGGTTACGGGGTGTCCCTCAAAATCAAAATTCTCATATCTTATCTCCGTCGTCCCGACAAATTGTGAAAAATACTCTGCCTTTATCGATTGACTGGTCGGTGATCATGAAACTGGTGTAATTTATTACGTATCGGATCTTGTATTTCACAATGCCTAAAATTTAATTAAGGGTACGACTTAGCGTTGGATCATTTGGATGAGTATGATAAAGAAATCGATACCTATTACGACAAACTAAGTCAATTACTTCTTTTTTTTTATACACTAAGAAAAGAGTTTATTTACTCTTAGCAAACGTGTGTTTGGTTAGGATGATATAATGATCGATAGAAATTTGTGAACAGTTAACAAATGATCTTTGGCTTAGCTAGAATTTGATAATAAGGTAAGTGTACCACTTATTGACGCTGTGATAATTGTTGACCTTTTTTTGGTTGTATCTGTGTGATCTTCATTTCTAAAGTTACCAAAAAATAAATTTGTATTTTCTAACTCTCTAGCAATTGGTTTTAGTCATCGATACATTTACGATTTGTGTCAAGGGTCAATAATTGGGTATAAACGTGTCCATAACTGGTAAACTTACCTTAGTAACGAAACATTCATTTCACCATATCCAAATACACGTTTTGTTAACAGTATATAAACTCATTTCTCAGTGTATAATTCAACGTCAGTTTCGAGTATCGAATCGACCATTTTTTCGGTGTATTCGAAATAATGTATGTTTGGTACATTCATACAAGCTTGGAAATGTTCTGGATGTATGTAGAATTCTTTGCAGCAGATTTTAGGCAATATATCCAGTCGTTTTTTAACATTTCAACTTCCGTTTCCTATTCCTGTTTGACCCTTAGTTTGAAAACGACTTTCTTACGATACAACTTGTAATGATCGATGCAATTGCAGAGCAAATTAATAATATTACATTAGTTATAATTCGTATCTAACTTTTGATTTTCGATCCGAATTTGTTGTCAAAAAATCGATAGACGTTACTTGTGATTGACGTCGTCTGCAGCTTGAGGAACTTATTTTACTTTTACTTCATCAAACTGCGAAAGTCCGCGAAACAACCTTAAAATAATAAAAAAAAAAAAAAACTGTCATTCAAACGTGCGAATTCCACAAATTACTTTTTTGATGGACTATTCAAGACTTTCGATCTGAGGAAACCTTAACAACATCAGGTATTCATCTATTCACATAAATCTCAAAACACAGATTTATCGAATTTGCATAAACTCGCCCAAATCTCTCATATATAACGTGTAGCAAAAATACAAATTGCGATTAATTTACATACATATCACTTGATGATTTTCTCGACGACTGAATTCACTCACCGGTATCGATTACACGAAGGGCGATAACAGAAAAATCGCTGACGACTCCAAGTCGATTTGCGTACCTTGTCATGACTTCGGTGCGGAGCTTTTTCAGACACCCAGTATGAACCGTAACGTGTGCATGTGAGTATGCTGCACATATATATATATACATGTATATTGTATATATATCACATACCAACTCTGTCCGTGCGAAGATATCGGGCTAAGAAGAACCGGGTTCCGTTTAAGAGTTTACGACCGCTCGCGTAATTATCTTCAATAAATATCTCCACGGCACGAGAACCTATATCGAAATACTTCTGGGGGTCAAAGGCGAGAGCCCCAACCTCCATCTTTCGATCAACGCGTTTCCGTCGCTCGCCAGCTCGCTGTGCTTCGATTATTCCGGCTGGTGCTGATAAACTTATAATAATTTACCACCTGGAACCGGGCTGCCTGCAGGCGAGCGAGTAATTAAGAGATTCGATTCTGACACCGTTCAATGATCCGCGATTCGCTGATCCAACGACACTCGCCTCCCGCCTGCCGGCCACCCTGTCTTTGAATCGAATTCCGATCAATCTATTCGCATGAGATAATATCTCGGCGTGCAGCTATACGTGTCTGGGAACTGGAAGTAAAATCGACATTTTTTGTACGAAAAAAGTCTTCCTAAAGAATTGAAATCATGAGGAAATAAAAAATAATGGGATTTTTCAAATTTGAAAAACCGGAATAAATTACTTCGTAAAAAAATCCTAATTCCACCTGAAATGACACTGTTTTAAAGACGCGTGGCTGGCATATTACACCGTTACTAATCGAATCGGAAAAAGTATCATTTGATGGTTGAATCCACGACGAATAGAATCATGAAATTGATTTTTTGTGCATGGTTGTATAAAAATTATCGACATTTTAGTATCTGTGACTTCATTGACTGCAACTTTTGTGAATAATAAAGTTATATAGTACCATAATTGTGGTGATCTTTAGAACTAAAATGAGTTGTCAAGCTTTGAACCACTTAAGGAATAAATTCAAGCATCATCTTTATCCGTAAATCATCATCGACTTGATCGTTGCTCTAAGAAAAATTACACGATGTTTCAATCGCTGAAGGCAGCCTTGATGAACAGTCGATTGAATTCATTCAAAGTGTTCAGAATACTTGAAGTTAAAAGTTATGCTTATAGTCGTACGACATTTCATTTAACTTCACCTTCAAGTCTCATGCCTCACTCTTTATAGACACGCGAAGTCACTCCAAGTCACTTACAGTCGTGAACTGTGAAGTAATTTCAGAAAATTTTACGTCATTTGAATTGATGGGAATTCAGTTGAACTAGGACCTTAACTCAGACGGAGTCAGATGAAATGATGTATGACTTCAATACGAAGTCTTGCACAACTAAATCAGCGTCCACACTCCGTACTGCAGAACCGTGAACCCATCAGATTCGGTATTGGACACTTTGACGGTACACACACACACATACCTATATAGTATGTATATGTATGTGGAAGGGGGTCATTCCATTTCGTGTATAAATCTCGATATTATACGCGTATGCAAATGGGTTTCTTCTCTCTGCCCCGGGGCGTTGAGACATCGCTGCGACACGGTTCGAAGAGGCCGGACGCCCAGCGAAAGGGACGACGGCACTTCGCTTCCACCTCCGTAGAAGTCAGTCAGACAGCCGGACGAACGAACGGACATTCAGACATACCCTATGCTAATCAGCTTCCTATTTCTCGAAAGGAAAATTAACGCCTGCTGGTCGTGGTCTAGAAGCGTAATTTTTGGTGGCGTGGATAATTGCGCACATCCAGCGAAGCCGGGTATCGTAAGGAGGAGGATGCTAAGGCATCCGATATGGTGTGTCTTTACTCCTATAGCAGCCGGAGAAATTGGCTGTTGTTTGTCAGCCGAGTTTCAAGCCTGATACAATAATCACTCCGTATACTTACGTATATATTACACATGCAGGCGTAATATACGTGGGATAATAAACTGTGATCGAGGTACCCTTTGCGCAATACTGAACGGAAACAAGAAACAAGAATGACGATTTCACCGTAGTGATAAATTTCTGAAGAACCAACGATAATTTACATTTCCTCGCATTTTTGGGAGCGTGACGTTGCCAAAAACTACAAACGCAAAGCGTGTAACAATTAGACGAGAGGTCAAGCAAGGTTGGAGTTTAGGTTACACAACGATCTCCAACGTAGTGTTGCAAAAATGTTTTGTACATCGGTCGGTATCTATACGGGATTCTTTGTAGAGAATCAAAAACCTCCTTCTCTTCTGAGATACGATCGACACCGCCTGGCCTAAGCAGAGGTTGGCTCGGGGCTATATTTGACCGTCTTTGAGGACCTGAAGGCAATAATCTTGATGGCACACCAATTACCCACGTCTCGAAGCCATCTGCTCCTTCTGGCCGAAGAACCACGAGAGAACGAAGACCGGACGCTGGTGGTGTTGGTGGACAGGATATCGGCGCTGGAGCCGCGGAGCTTGAGGCTTCGTCTAAGCTGCGAGAAGCACCGGCTACATACCTTACACCATCCGCGGGCCAAAGAGCGACCAAATGGTCCCGTCCATGGCGGAGGGAACCCTGTCCCATAAAGCAAAAGTTAAAGGCCGGAATCAATGCACCACGGCGAGCGGTTTGTCACAATAATCACAATCTGGTGGTCGCGGGATGAGAGGGTAGACTGGGACTGAGTTATGGGATATTGTGATCGTGGACGACGAGACCGGGATCTTCGACCAATGGTACACGGCTGTGTAGCTATCCTATATAATTATGCCGAAATCAGAGTTGCCTACACGAAATTGATCACGTTCCGAGCAGCACGGTCGCCCTGTTATTATCGGGGAATAAAAGTCACCGCGCTACCAAAAGGAATCTCTTCCCTGGCGACAACCGGGTTCCCTTCCTAACGGTCCTTATCTCCAACGTGTTATTTAAATCCCGCGATTGCTTTTCCACGCTCTCTGTACAGATGTATATATAACCACCTGCACACCTCACTCTGGGTCCTGATGGTGTGATTCTGAAGAGTGTCGGAGTGCCCCTTTCGTACCATTCGAATGCAACCAATTTCACGTTACGCGTACCTCAAATTACTAGCTACCTGTCCACGATGAGGGTCAACCACACGAATGTATTTTTTTTTATCCATTATACGGTTTGATCTAGGATTTCCTCAGATTTCGGACAAGCCGGAGAAAATACTCGGGGATTGGGAACAAGTTTTCAAATATAATTTTTCCTTCAATTTCAGATCTCAGTTTTAGAATACAACTCTTAACATGTTTTCGCAGATTTCAAGAAAACTTTTTGTTTTATTATGATTTACGTGTTTGAAGTTTCCTCGCGAAGCAATTCTTCAAGAACACCGGAAATCTATCTATCTGAGTCATTCAAAAGCGTAAATGAGATTACTAAAATTGTGCCACACCCTGATTGCCGAAATCGTCGATCGATATTTGTCGTAGTCCGTTACGATCGTGATATCATATTTTCATCGTGTTTCATATGAAAAATATCCCGGTCATGAGCCACACTATTGGTCACCTGTCCCCTGCCTAACGAGTAAAATGACTTTTACGACGGCACGAAGCAGACGGCCCGATGTTGTCCACGGGAGGTCCTTGCGGCTGACCTTTCGCCTGGTCGGGGTGTCTCGACCAATTCCTACCAACGCCAATCCCCCACAGGACTTCGTAAACGTCATCGAAATTTTATTGCGCCGTTTTATATCCGCCCCACCTTTTGTAACGTGGCAACGAAATTTACTGTACGACGATGCGTGGAGATAGATATATATGTGATAAATGAGAATATCAGCGGGTGGGGTCACAGTAAGTACGCACAAGGCGGTCAAGTCGCGGATAAACTTGATCGTATTCGAAAGTTCACATTTTCCAGTCTTCTCGATGATCAAGAATGGAACTGTGACCATTCCGATCGCTTTATAGATACGTATAAAACCTCTTTCCTATCAGTTGTGATCGCGTTGTGGATTTGTGACACTTTGAAGTTCAATGAAATTGTACGTACGACTGAATTCATGGTTGGTTAGAACTTTTTGAAGACTTAATCGATTTACCGAACATGTCTTTTAACTTCCTCATTTCAATATACGAAGCTCTCATAATTCGCTGATGAAGCATTGAAATGAATTTCCGGAAGCAAAATCTTCGTTTATATCGTTTCTTTATTTCTTCATTAATCCATTTCACCCTGCAATACCTACATATTAAAAATTGCTCACCGATAGTCCCGTAGCCAGGAAAATTTCTGATCATGTAGAAGCACGCACGTACTTTGAGATAAAGTGAAGGAACATCATCTCGAGATCAACTAAAATTTGCATGAAAAGCACGCGTGCAGATCGAGTTAATCCTGGCCTCTGTCGCCATACCCACGTACATTATACCGGTGGACACGTAATGCGGAATAATAAGCAAACCCATAAAAAATTGGATGATGAAGAGATCGAAGAACTGGAAGCGAGCGTTTGTCGTTAAATCGCAGCCCATTACCTTGGGCATGGTGAACTGCAACCGGATCACGGGTGGTCAGAATTTTTTGGCAATTAAACGTGACGAGGGAAATGGCAAGAAAATAAAAAAAATAAAAATAAAAACAGAATCCGAGGTAACAGGTTGCGCAAACTCCTCATGGATTCTTTTCCCTTCGAATTTTTTTCGCTCTTCATCCTCATCTTGGCTCGTCTTCTTAACACGACGCCACTTCAAACTCCTCCACGAGCCTCGCGGTAGTCCCATGCCACTTTCTCGACGGGGACGGCTTATGCCATGGAGGAGGTTACCGGAGGGCCGCTGGTCACAGTGGTTGCCTCCGAGTGACTCCCGGTGGATTACCATACAATACCCGATTTCCATATATACGCGTTTTATTGCGTCCACACACGCCACCATGACCACCTTGCCGCCCTCTGTTCATGTGTTGCGTTACACGAACACGCCGATTCATTAATGCAAGTGTTGGCATAACATGCATGCGGCGTGATACGTACAATTGAGCTAGTACACCTGTTTCTCGGTTGTGTTCTACGTGTGATCCTAATTTTTAGAATTTAGAACAACCTGTTCGAAAAAAAAGAGATTCATCATTGGGAAAAAGACTTGGTGAAGTTGTAGTAAAGTTTGAAGAATAAAAGAAAAAATTAACTCACTGGAACAAACATCAATGCACGGAAAAAACAAGGGACATGTAATAATTGTAAGTAATTTCAGTTGCGTGATTCACAAAACTAGCCTGCATACGTGTTCTGCTAGGTTCAAAACACATTTTTCTTTTATCTCAAGTCTGATTTACGAATTTGTAGTTTGATTTGAATCAATATTTTGCACAAGAAAATATACTCTTACCATGAATTGAATGATTTTTTTTCTCTCCCGATAAAATAAACGCTCAATAAAATTGACTGACAAGTGTTAAGATTGAAAAAACATTTGATTAGATTCAGAAACGTGAAATATTTGCGTAACATTGCAACTAATGTTGGTCGATTCAAATAAACATTCGGAGTAGAAATATTTTCAAGTTGAAACAAGTGAAAAATATTTCTTACCCTCAAGAATTTCTTCGTTCCGCAGTGCTAAGCAATTTAATATGAAAAAAGCATTGATCGTTTTTTATAATCTGACTGCAGAGGGCTAATGAATCGGTTATACGTTTTATGTAAAACACTCAATTCGTCCTTCGTTATATAAATAGGGAACTATCTATACATCTGAATTCATAAGCCGAGTGTTCAGCCATCTATATACTAGAATTACTTACACAGATAGTCCATCAAGAATGATCGTTTAATAAAAACTACAAAAAAAATTTTGAAAATACAGTATAATCAAAGTTTGAAGTAAATGCAGATCCAACCAATAGCAAAGGAAGTGGTATATAAAGCGATTCGCGTCAACCTACGACCCCCTCCTACAATCCAAGCGTCAACGAAAGAAAAAAGGAAAAAAAACGACCACAGTACGGTGATAAAAATTGATGGAAACACGCGTGGAAAGCGAGTATCATGCTCAACCGCAACGTGTATACCTATACAGTATAGTGTAGTACGTATGCAGGTAAGAAACGGGGTGCATAGTAATGAATAATACGAGTTCCTACCTATCTACCTATATATTCAAGCCCTAAACGAAGCGTAGGTACGTTAAGTCACGGCAGTCCTTTACTAGAGCGATCCGCACCCTTCCCCCCCTTGATTTGGTTGCGGTACGTAACGAAATTGCCCGATTATCAGGCCCCGATCCGCAAACAGTTCGTATTATAGTGAGATCCCTGAGGGCCTTAACTTCTTCTATCTCTCCCGTCGAGCACTTTCGTACTTTTTCGACAACTTCCTTTCTGCACGGTTGCCGTTAGCCTGCTGGAAGCATGCTTTCACCCTCACCATATCATCTGCATCGCCAAAAACACCCTTGTGCGTTGGTGCTTTTACCTTTTTAGTCTTCTTTTTTATTGTGTCGAACGACATTGAATTCCTTCTCATGGACATGATACGTGTTATCTAACCAGAATCAGACGTTACTTGCAAAATCTCAAAAATGGCATACGAGCTCGAGCCGTTTTCCGACACTTGAAACTACCCTACAAGTTTTTTTTACCACCAAAACCTACGTTTCGGAAATCGAACACCGTCACTATGCCGTCACGTAAGTAACAAACCTAAAACTGTATGTAGTGGAAAAGAAAATTATTATGATACGTGAAAATTATCTTTATTTATGAAAGGTCGTTACATGTCCATGTTATATATACATATATATAAGGCATCGTAATTACCGTCGTGTTAGAGTACAGACGCAAACAAGCAATATTACAACTACGTCCATTGATCCACATAAATTGACAAAATTACTGCAAATATCTGTCACTGGATGCAGGCCTCTCACAATCAGTCGTTCCCGTAAATTATGGAACGCCGTGACTCGTTTTCTCGACAATGAGGTGTTCTTTTTCAACGGACCTGGTCTCATCGTTCAAACTGCATCAGAGGCAGGCCGCGTTGACAGATATGATTTCACATGGATCATAAGGTAAAGGAGTTATGTGCCCAGAACTTTCTTTTCAACGAAAGTGTCCCAGCAGTCGTGGTGAGCGGCCACCAGAGTTGTGGGCAAAAACTGCAGGATGGGCGGGGTGCGCTAGTTCAACGTGAATTTTTCCTGAACCGAGGATTTCACCTCGGTCAGCTTTATACCGACGAAAGAGATACGACCATCGACTTCACATGGACCTGCCTATAAGAACAAGTGACACTGCCCCACGACCACCGGCGGAGATTTCGAATAATGTGCGAAGAAACGGAAAGAACGTGAGGAAGGATGCTTTCCATCGTGAATAGAAATCTCATTTTCCTTTTCTCCGGTTACGTGTCCGTCGAATGTCGACGTAAAATCAAATTATCTGGGATTGAGGGGACATGTAATTAGAATTATATAGGCTTTCTCTTTAACGTTACACCATAAAATGTCTCTTTGAAAAGGGTAATTTTTCATATCCAGCTTGGATTAATAATCACCTGTCACTTAGAGTTTACAAACGTTGGTTCGAAAAATTTTATTGTTCAGGAATTCCCCTGAATCGTACTTTCCAACGAATTACGAAGCTCAGATTTGTCGACTTGTTCACTTTTGGAATGAGTTCTTCGCGATACTTGATACTGTCGTTATGGCATCCTTGCTAAGCTTATTTAATAAGCTTTCATCTTTCTAACTGAACAATTAGATGAAGATGGTGTGGATAATAAAGTAATTAAACTTGATCATAAGTCTCTATTAAAACAATACACCGTCTCATTCGAGCACCACTAAAAAAACTGTGGAATTCGCTTGAATGTGTATGAAACACTGTAGCGCAAGGAGATTCTAGAAATTTTTTATTTCAATCAGGGTTAGGGTTATCCTCTCAAGTCACTATACCGAAGAGCTACCGCGAACGTGATTGCTCGGACTTGTTTTTGCTGTTTTCCGTAATGCCAAAAAGATGCCTGAACAAGTGCACCGTAATGGAGCAACTTTTTACCGACGACCGTCACAGGAATGAGGAGCGTGTAATTACGCGCCGGAAGTAATATGCATAAAACTAACAAGTGTACCGCGGAGTATCTGCACTGCATGTACATGTATGTCACACATACCAATGCACGCGTCATCTGCCCGGCGACGCGTTTAAACATTTTCACGGTAGTGTGTACTTTTAATAAGCCGGAAACTAACTAGAACCGACTGGAAGAACGAGTAAGGGGACAAAACGGACGGATGGGCGAAGGAACGGTCAGACGAAGGGTGAGCAGGAGCAGCGATTATCGACAAATGACAGAAACCACAACCCCGCTGGTAACGGCGCCATATGCTCTTCTCGGTCTAGCTGTCGACGACGTTTCAAACCCCGATGCCGCAGTGTCCAGTTGTGAAAGTGTTGATGGTTCGTCGTCCGTTCGGCGGTGGTTGTGGTGCGCCATAACCCGTCCCTCAAGGAGACTCGTGACATCTGCTCGCTCAAATTGAACCGGAACGAACGATCGCAAAAACGGCTGCAGGCAGGCAAGCATGAGCAAAAGAAACGAGACGAAGAAGAGGAGGAGAAGGAGGAGGAGGAGGAGGAGGAGGAGGAGGAGGACGCCAATTGCGCCAGTGCCAGTACCAGTGCTGGTGAAAGTAATTTGAAAATTGGAAAACCAGCATTAGCCGGACGTCGAGGTGTCTCGGGCTCACCTGTAACCTGCCCACATTGCAAGCTCTCCAAGGCTTTCCGTCAACTGGCGAACGTCCTGTGCGCGACGTGTACCAGCCGATAATTTGTTAACAACTTCCAGGACCAAGCCGTACCTGAGGCACGTGAATCGAACTGCCTGGCTATCCACACGTCTCCACATCCCTGTTGTGCCCTGCAGGCGCGTTAACCTCCCGCACAATGTTCCATGGTTGGAAAGGTGGGTGGGTACATTGAAACAAACGGACAGATGTTTAATGAGTTTTGTTCCGAGTTTGTTACCGAGCTACCCCTGGACTGCTGCTGCTGCTGGGATGGATATATGCAGTTCGAACGGGATGGATGGAAGTTCGTGATTGTGAATAGGAAATGTGCCACCATGCCTTCGCTGCCAATGCCTGGGATCAGCCAACGGCTGCGTTATGATTACCGGCACTCGGGTGATTCCTGCACCTAACTTATGAGTCGTGCAACATCCATTTGCCACCCTCGTAATACCGGGTTTAATTATTGAATTCACCTGAGACCAAGGTGCGCTTAGGACGACGTGTCTTCCATACTGTCGTTGAATGGTCAATTTCGAACGCTTTACATCGGTGCGAGACGGTGAAAAGCTGCGTTCAATCCTGTTCAATACCTGGGGAAGAAAATATATGCTCGGTGATTTGGTTGCTCATTGATTACGAATTGGAAATTGAAATTAGCGGTTTGAAACCACGAACGAAATTCAAAAGACGATGAATATGTGAGTATAACAAATGTAGGATATAAGAGGGTTACGGAGTACCTTGGAGAAAAACAGCCGAGAGAATTTTTGAGTTCTAGAATTTCATTATTTCAAAGTATGGCAGATTTATAGGCTTGTTTGAAAAACCGATGACAACGGTTAGGTCTAAACGATCCAAATGCCATTGCGGCAGTCCGTATAACAACGGGAAAACCCCTTCCGGAAGAATTGAAGGGTTCGGATCAACCCTAACGTTTCGCTTTTTAATAAAAAGAGAGAGCGAGAGAGAAAGGGGGATAAAAACGAGAAGGACAAAACAAAAAATCGTCTCTGACAGCCCGATTGGCTGGCACCGCCTCGAGGGGTCCCACAATACACCGGGGGGGCTTGTCCACGTCCTCCGTAATGTCCAAGGGGACCGTAGCTCTGCTGTAGAACACACATAATGCTTTATACATGCGTGCGCGTACGGGGAAACGCGAAGAGACACACGCCCCCTACATTGTGGGACCTACAAGGACCCTGTGTGCGATCAAGGGGCGCCCTTATGTCCTGACAAAGGGTTGTCGAGCCAAAGCTGTTTTAAAACGAAATTTTTTTTCGATTCAGCCAACAGGAAAGCGGCCATCATGGGTTTTGTCAGCCTTCAGTTCCATTCGCTGTCTTTCTCGCTCTCTCTCTCTTTCTGTTTTCTCTTGACGCGGATACGGCTTTGCGAACCGAACTGTACTCCATGGAGGGTGAGGGAGAGGGAAAGAGAGCGGCACATTTCTCCCTGCAGAGAGCTGGGGTTGCCGTCAAAAGAGACTGCCAAATGCTAATCAAGCATGATTTAACGTCGTATTAAAGGTGCGCTATCTTTATTACCCTCGTCGAACGTTGTGGGCTGACAACGAGTTGTTATACGCTTTGTCCTGTTCTAACCTAACCTCAATTTATCAAATATTATACGCCTGAACAAGCAATACCAATTAATGTAACGATATTGTCTTTTTTCTTAGTGATACCTAGTGAGGTAACGTTCGAGTTTTTAAAAAAAATTAATCGTATTGCAGATCGATTACATGACATACCTTCTTACACACTGCGTTAAATTGCATTACCTTAATATAACGCGTCAAAATACAAAAGAAACAAATTATTTTTATCAAGATTCATACGCTACGCCTCAATCTCGTACAATCAAGTTGACAGTGTCAGTGTATAAAAATTGATTCAAATTGCGTAAACGTCACCCGAGTTTTTTTACTATTACGAGAACTTCGTATTATACATAACCTACACATTTCATACACGTATAAGTAATAACAGTAATCCACGGTGTATTGGCAATGAAAAATAAATGGAAAGAAATTTCCCCGTATCAAAAAGACACGTAATAATAAGTACGCGAGCAATATTTCCTGTGAATAATGCAATCCTGATTCCTGTGGTTCCGGGGGTAGATCGGAGGAGATAGCTGGTAGAAGATTACCGTCATGAAAGGGTCCAATTAAAGACAACGAAGTGTGTATGGGTCCAGGCTTATACACCGGGATGCACGCGTGGTACAATGAAATGAAATAATAAAAAGGTACATTATAACTACTACTGCAGCGTGATGTGCAGACGTGTGAATGTGTGCGGGGTTCAGGGGACAGGCGGACAGGCGGACAGACACGCATGTCCATGCTCGTGTTAGGGACACCCATAGAAGGCACTTACAACCCTGCATGCAGGTGATTAGCGATATTTTATTTCGCATGGGAACCTGGACAGATGAGAACTAGTTGAGTGGGAGCTCTCTTTCATTAGGGCAGCTCCCCCCGCGACCCCATCAACCCCGTCTTCTCTCCTGGCAAACATACGCACACGTAAGCTTACGTCTGTATGTCGACTAATATTTAATATTGTCCGGACGAGAGGAGCTTCCGCGCCCCAACATGCCCTTCGTAGGTACTTCTAAACCCGTTCGACCGGAATTGATAATCTGTCAATACATGCGCTGCCAAAATGGTGCCACACGTGCGCCTCTTTCTCCATATCTTATACCAACGATCGGCACCGTGAACCAAAAGTGAAATAATTACGGTATGGATTGTATGAAAGTATGAAAAACGAAATTGTTATGTCGTTTGGACTAAATATTATATGATAGAGAATTATACGAAGCTCCATCTTTCTTTATTGTTATATATAAAGTTGAACCCACCGCGCAAATTAGAAATTAGATTGATAGTCAAGCTTGGAGCAGTATATTTGAAATTTAGATGCAATTAATTAAAACGTAGAAGTAACTCAAGATTCAAGACATGAAACTGCTCATTCTTAAATCTCGGATGTCCTGCCAAGTAAAATCAGCCATGAACACTGTGTCGCAAATGATTGAAGATACTGATCGTTTTCAATAGTAATATCATAGGTCTTTTAAATGCACCAATACAATCGACGATACTCTCCACCCTTACCAAAGTAGATGTACTATCATCATCCTTCCGAAATCTCATGCTTGTAATTTTTTTTAAGTCTGTACACGCATAGCTAATAGCTAATATTATACACGAGTAAAATGCTAAAGAGATGGTTTTAAAAAAGTTCAGAAACCCGGCCTTCATTTTGTTCGTCGACAGGCAACACGGCAGAGCGCCCTGTCACCAGGGTGTCCCAGTGTCACTCGACGAGAGAGGCGATTTGATTGGTCCGCAGGGCGCCGCGGGTCGCGCGTCGCGACAAGGAGACTCGCTTCCGGGCCGAGGATTGGTCGGGCAGCGTCGAGAGCCAGGTGTGTCCCCGGCATTCCCGTGACGTCATTAAACCACCCTCTATTTCGGGGAAGTGCGAGCATTGTGTAACGCGCGGGGCGGTATAAGGACGTTGTGAAAGAGGAGGCAGTGGCTGCAAAGGGATGAGAAGGGAAGGGAGGGGAAAGGGGGAAGGGAAGCTAAGGGGAGAGGAGAGGAGAGGGTCGTCGCAGAGGGAGAAATCGTGCCGTGCAGCTGCTAACGAGGATGGCCCTGCTGGCTAACTCAGCTCGGGCTAAGCCAGGATAACGTGAGCTGTTCCTGCCTCTGTGGATCCCTGTACCAACAGACTGGATTCCCTGTTGTCGAATGGGAATGGCGGATCCAGGGTGAATGCGTCAGCTATATTGTGGAATTTTTTGGAGTCCCGAATTCGTTCGTTAACGTCCAGACTGTAATGTTTAGGTACCTTAGCTGAGGGTGTGTTCTGCAGGCCACTTCAGAAAGAGAAAGAAGTTTTTTTTATACCTGGCGTTATCGTCAGTTGTCAAATTTGATTAGCAACAGATATTCTAGGAAAAATTAAGTATGAACCAAACACAATTTTGGTCAAATTCTGGAATAATAACACTTGCAAAGTAATTTAAAGAGTCGCAGTTGAACCGATTCTAATTGGGGTTGAATGCGGACGATTATACGATGATATGAAATGGAAGTTTAGCTCATTTATTCTATACCTATATCACTGATATGAGAAAAAGATAAAGTAACATATGTTTGTACAGACTCTTGAATCAAATTATACGTCAAATTTGATGCTATTTGCTAAGATGAAAGTTCTTTCCTCCAAGATTTTACATTTTAGCCATCAACGGCAATATTTCAACGCTAGACGATTCTTTTTTTTCGTCTTGTTTCAATGACTAAGAGCTACGTAGCCTCTAAAATTATTGGTACTATAAAACAACTCCGAAATTACTTAACTTTTTACTTCGTAACTATTAAAAAAAATGAAAAACCTTCAGGGAAAATGACTACACACGTTTTCATAATATGATTAATTTTATTTCTGTTTCACTTGTTGATCATTATTACAAAAATTTGCAGAATTGGAGTTCATTTTTTGGAATGCAGTTTCATCACCTGCACGTTTGATCGACTGTGCAAATTTTATAAACGCGTATTCATGCTCATATATTTACGAAATAAATCAGACAAGTTTTCAAACTGTCGTGACTTCCGGTTCAATCAATCCATAATCCTCAAGATTTCATATGCATTTGAATGACGATGTTTCAAAAATGCAATTAATGTCTTTTTAATACGGCAAAGTATCGATCTAACAATAATTGAGGTATAAGAACATTTTGGAAAAACTCATACACACTTCGACTTGAAAATTAATCATCTCTGCCATCCTGATCATTCGGTCTTACGTCACGCGAATTCGTTAGTACTCATCCATTAGCTCACCTTCAACTATATACACCTTCTAGATTGCTGAAACCATTATTTATCTACCCTGCCAATACCGTGAACTTACTTTATCGATGTCGCGAGGCCGAGATCGATTATACAATAACTTCGCACTAGACACGAGTCGCCACAACAGCAGGATGCCACGATGATCGAGGAAACTCTCGGAGTTGGAGAGGCACTGAATACACAGATATAAGAGCAATACACTGGTATTGTTTGATCCGCCGCGGGTGGCTATTGTCTTATTGTCGTGGGGACCTGGCATCGGGAAGGAGGTCCTTGCTGCCTCCTTGCCTCGCGTTCCTCGATCCTCGATCCTCGATCCTCGATCCCCGTCCCGCGCAGGCGGCGACGACACGTTTATGAATTTACAGTCCTTTTGTCTGTCCAGGAATCTTTCGGACAGGTACCCACCGCTTTAGAGCCCCCTCCATTGTTGTTTGTATAAAAGAGAAGATCGTCTCTATATTACGCTGCAGAAAGGTTGCGCTACGCCATCACCGTCGCCAGGCCAAAGCCGCAGCCCTTTGCTCATAATTAAGACACGGTGGTGTATCCAAAAAGGGGAAATCTTTAGAAACTTTTCAGCTAAAAGATGGATGCAGGAAGACGCAAGGAGGAAGGGAGGGAAAGGGTTGTACTTTACTGACGATGCATTAATTACGTCCTTGCTAATGGCCACTTTTAGGTATATAATCTCAGCGAAAAACAACGAAATACATCATTGTGCCGCATTTTTTTTTTTTTTATTCTTTTTCGCTTACTTTAATTTTCAATCGGTTTAATTAATTAATCGCCGTTTCTTACTCCATTTTGCATGTCATGTAGAAACTTATACGTACAAGCTGAATAATCTGAAAATTAAATTATCACGATGAACTTTTCAACGTCCGATATCTGAATACAGAATAGATACTTCTAACTTTATTCGTATTTGGGAGAAATTTTGGAAAAAAAAAATATTTTCAGTACCATATCCTCGACCAAATGATGAAATGTTATAATACAACATTTACCAAATCTCTTTTCGCCATGTTGTAAAAATTACACCGAGTAGGTATCTCGAATAAATTATGAGCCGGATATAAGCGTGTACCTACCTACAACAGTAGGTTAGTGAAAAGAAGAGTGTAACCTTGCGTTTAAACTGTACGATCGTGCGGGCGGTTACGACTGCTCCGTGCGGCGAGCGTTGATGACTATGATTTGGTCCTTCTGTTTCCAATTCGTGATTACGAGGACTCGACTCACTTGGCATGGTAGCCATTTCTTGGCAGAGTCACGTACGCGATGCGGGGCTGCGGAGAAATCTCTCTCTCGTACCTACACACCTTCGGCGTCGAGCAAACAACGCCTCCCTATGAATTCCCGCGTTGCAATCGTCTCCGCTATCCGTTTCTTCCGATCTCCGGTATATCGCACATGCACCAATACCAACAGCAATACCTTTACAGCCTTTATATATAGGCACATGGTATAAATATTATACCCATGCCTCCATCTACGTGTAGGTAGTTCATGTACCCTTGTGTACGTAACCTAACCTAACCTAACCTAACCTAACCTAACCTGCATACGGCGTCGTTTCGTATCATATAAATAATTCATTCACGAAACACCTACTATTTAATAACACCGTAGGTATCGAACGTGTATACGCATACAAGCCGCGTCGGGCCAACCCAAACCTAGAATTATTGCGTTCGAGAACGCGCAGGCGTGTCGTGGATTCACGCTTCCTGGCAATCGGCCCGGGTCTTGGTCCCCCTGAAACACTCGCCCCCTAAACCCCCGCGTAACGTAATGCTGCACGTATAAGCTGAGTAGATGAGAGGGAGGAGGAAGAGAGTTCGACGAAACGCGAGCTGCCATCCTCGCTTACAAGTTGCCTCATACGAAACATACATTCAATGTATTATACATACTGTATATGTTATTTCCAAATTCTTAACACTGCGATTCTATGTTCGCATGTGATTACATTTCGAAAGAGACAAATACGAAGCAACGATTTTATTCCATTATTTATTTTTTATTTTTTTCTTTTTTACAACTTTGTCTTTAAGGTAAATTAATTTGTCGAATGACTTTTCTGTAAGGCCCGAATCTAATACATTAATATACATATAAGCCTAAACCCATTCTCTCAGATTGTGCAGCGCGCATACCGCTGAGGAGAGGAAACGCTGAAACTTTATACTAAAGTGACCGGGCAAAAAATAATCGAATCCTATTGGTCGATAAAATCCTACCGTGACAGTATTTTCGTTACGTTACACTATACATAAACTGTTCACGATCAGCTTAGCCTAAAATATTTCGCATCATCCACACAACCTCCGTAAGTCGCGTTTGAAAGCTGAAGCTTGAGTTGGCCACCCTGCACGAAAGGCTGGCGCATGCGTAGTGGAACGTTCGATCTTCCAAGTCTAACAGCCTCGCAGTTTTCTTTCGGTATTGGCACGCGTGCACGGGGTACGTCTTGAGCGTAAGCCACGGTCAGGGTGATGTCCGCTTGTGCTGGACACGAAAGGTCGAGAGTTCATAGCCGCCCAAGTGGACGGACGGCTAACCCCCGAAGTGGTTGACGACGTGCGAAGACTTCGTGCATCTGACGATGAAGTGGATACTGGATCCGGGGGCAACGGGGCATGAGATGTAACGTGGCGCAGACGGTCAACCAGGCCTATAATTACCGGGTCGGCCTTCAGCGTGGCAATTTGTCAAGGCTGTAATATTCCTATGGCATGCGTACAGACGTATGCATGTACGCCCGTCTGTGTATTATATACCCACAGCTTTGTATACCTACCGATTCCTCCCACCGAATCAGATACCATCGCGGCACGACTCCCGCGGCCCCCTCGAAATGGCTCGGAAACGACCGCGAGCCTACATCTGATTTCGTCTACCAACCAGGCGCAGGTGTGCTCGCTATTTGTTACCATTAGACCAAAACACGAATGGAAACACCTCGCCGCTATACAACTTACGTGTATCATTAGGGTGTTTAGAAAATGTTGGTAGTATAAGCTAATCGTTATTCATCAAGGGAAGCGATATGCAGACTTGAGATTAAAACGTTCACATGCGGTACGTAACAGATTCGGTAACGTTGTAATTATGATCGACAAAGAGTTTCGAGAAAATCGATTTAGTGGTAAGAAATCGGTGAGACGTGGCGGTGATTCTGGATCTTGTGAAAATCATTTTTATCAGTCTTATACAGAGTGAATTGCTAACGGTTTGATGGTTTAATGCGCGTGCGCTAAAATTTGAGAGTAAGAGCAGTTGTTTTGTCAGGGTGACCAACTTTCATAAATTCAGATAACCGACAGCTGTTAAAAATTCTGAGGTCACACTCATCGTCGTGACCTGTCATTGAATTTATGAATGTTGGTCGCCCTGATCAAAGAACAGCTCTTGCTCTCCAATTTTAACGCATGCGCATTTAACCATTCAGTCGGTAGCGATTCACTATGTATATATATCTATTGTTTATAAACAAATCTTTTCAATTTTGTTTTATCCTTGCACGAGTATCTTGCAAATGGTATAGAAATAGGGAAATTATAGTGGAATTACATGTTAACGTGACAGGTATCTGATCTATACTTCAAGTAAAATTAAGTTATATTCTTGTTAATTTGCTGTTCGAATTTAGCTAAATTTTAAACATAGTCAGAAAATGTTTTAAAAAGTATCAAATTTCTCTGATCAGTCGCTAAACATTTTGAGTGGCGTTCGTACATATTACATAATCAGATGTGAAAAATTATTAATCAACTTCGTCGCACATCGGAAGTTGCGTGAAAAGTTATTGCATAAATGACACAGACTACTACCCCACATGTAGATATTCTGTAAATCTGTTACACCAAGACGTACCGTTACAAGCAAATTATAATCCCGGAAATTAATCCCACAGCTCAGTAGTTTGCAATTATTATTCTAACACACCAGTGGAGTTGAAACAAGCGATAAGAATAAGTAAACCAACAAATAAAAATAAACCAACGAAATACGAAGACGAGAACAAAATAAAAAAAAAAAAAAAAATTAGGTAAAAGACGCTGAAGAACGAGTGCATTTATACGTAACGCAGGTATGCGCATGTACGTTATATACATATATACATACCTACATATAAAGGGTTCTCGCATCGTCTCGGTTATTAGCGGGTGATTGCTACGCGGTATACGTATACCTGCGGGTATAATACGTATACACACGTAATATATATATGTATATATATAGAAATGAAGGAGCATGTGCATTACGGTGTAGTACCCGCCTAGCCCGAGCCAACGTAACCTAACCTAACCTAACCTAACCCAACTATTCAGCAGGAGTGGAATAAGAAGGAACGACGGATTACAACGACGCCCCGGAACGACGTTGCCGTGGGTGCCAGCAAGTGCCAGCGAGTGTTTGCTCCGCTATCTAGATGAGATCTTGTTTCTCTGAGTTGCCCCCCTGCAGTGTCGTGCAACCCATGCAGACGAGTACGAGTACGAGTATTTATCGAATAGTAGGCTATACGCCTAGTATCTAGTACCTAGCTTTCGGTCACTCCGATTCTCACTTCCGTGAGGATTTTGTTGGCTCTCTCTACCGCCATATTGAATCTAGCCAATATTCATAACCTCAAACTTGATGACTTCTCACTTGTTGGTGCAGAATTGTGGTGTAGATATATTTTTCAGGGGAGGAGTTGATCGAACTGCAAATATACTGAAAAAGAAAAATTTTCTTCTTGTTATTATTATATTATAATAAATTTGATGCTCCTGAGTCGAAATACTTTTCATGTAATGTTTTTTTTAATTGTGTGCTATTTTTACTTACAAACTATAATCAAACGCTAATAAGAGGAAGAATATTTATAAAAAAAAAGTTATAAAGTTGAAAAGTTTAAACATTGAAATTGTCAGAAAATCTATTTACTAGTAATAATTCTAGTTATTTTGTATCTGGTTTTCGTTCTTTTTATATCATCGATCAGAGTTTCAAGGCGAATCTCTTTCTCTTTCTTTAATTTCTTCTTAAAATTCTCTTTCTATCGGTTCAAACTAGTTTTGTATGTACAGACAATATTCAAATAGATTTAAGTAGTGTAAATACAAAAACAAAAAACATGAAATTCCGAATTTTGAACAATAAAAACAAAGTCATATCACGGAATATATACGCAATAGCAAAAAACGCAAAGCAGATATATAGATTAGACCCGTTAAAACCTTCATATATCTCTTTCGTTGCAGAGCTGTTCAATTAAAGCATATTCGTGCACGCAGATAATTCGCAAAATCTTCTTACTATGGCGTTGAAATTCGTTTTGGCGGCCCAGATGGGCACCGCCGTTAAAGGATCGAGTCACCTTGCCTTTCCTTCGACTTATCTCGAGACCTCTGCAAAGTATTCGTGCACGGTGTTCGGTTAATTTTAAGGCATGCACATAATGCCTACCGCCCGCTCGATGCAGCGCCGTTTCAAGCTGTTGAAAGTCGACACAATCGAGTCACGATTCAACAACAGGCTGCAACTGCCACACTGACGTTTATCGCGGTCAAAGCTGCGGACTCGCCTTGCAACCGAGTATTAAATGCCAATTGTTTGATCTTTGCTCGATCTCGTATGATCCGTGAAAATTTGAAACTTGATCCATGGAACATTGTTCAAAGAATTGCGCAAGCTAGTGAGATTTCGATATTTGCGATCGTTTTGTCGCGGATGAAATTAGTTATAGATATACGGAGCAAGGTGGAAAAAATTTTGAAAAAACCTTAAATGACGATTGTTTCTAATTTTGAAAACTGTGAAAAGAAAGTACCTTTGAAATATTCGATTAATAAAAAAAGACCCGCCATCTCCTTCAAAAGTAATAAGAATTGATTTGTTGTATCATTTTTCGTCTAGACTGATTTGTTTTCTGGAGATAAATATGTCTAAAGTTAGTGAAAAAATTTTTTCTAGCAAATGTCACAATTGTCATTCGGTCGAATTATCAAATTTCTCAATAATCTCCAAATATAACTCGCGCAAAAGCAAAAAAAGATATCGTAAGTAAATCAAACAATTTTTTACCATAATTTCTACTGCACCTACCATAAGTATATCTTGGTGTCCAGAACGCGAGAGAATTCACTGTTGAAATCAGCTGTACATCGTAGTTTTAAATCAATCAGAGGTCGGTTGAAATGAGAAAGAAATTACAGTATATTGCATATGAAATCACGTGAAGAGAGCTGAAACGGGCTAAAATCAAGTAAAAATAGTTGAAATGGGTATTAAAATCGCTTTGAAATTATAATGAAATCATTCAAGATCATTCGAAATTATCCTGAATCATTTGAAATCATTAAAAGTCATGAAATCACTTTCACACCAAAAGTCTGTGTAAATAGCCCCTCGCTAGGAACATTAACGCTCGAAAAATAGACAATTTCTATTGCATCGAAATGTAATATAAATGTAATATAAAAATAAAAAACGCTGCAGCAAACGATTACTCGCCGAGGTTAAATCTTTTCAGGAAGTGGAAGGAATCGTAGTTTCCCGGTAACCAACACTCTGAGATAGGGGAAGAGACTACTAACAAATTTCATTCAACCCTAAAGCGTTTGACGAACCCCACAAAAAACGCGTTTTATTACCTCCTAATTGGGATGACAAAGACATCAATGGCGGCGGGGCACAAAGCAGCACCCCAAAATCTTTGGTTTCGGGTGTAAAGTCGGCATTTTAGTGTCGCCAGGCTTTTTTCAGTCGGCTTCATTCTCCGACCCCCGTAAGCTCCGGTGTTTATGGGGTTGCGTAACCGCCCCCGAAAGATACGATATAATATATTAATAAGCGCCGTCGTCACGGACTATGACGGAAATTACCTGTCCTGGAGGTCGTAAAATCGTTTTAATACACGCGGCAGGTGGTCTACGCTGTCCGCAACAACTTTTCCGACTTCCAGACGAACCTTTAACATTTAACACACCATGAGACTCATCCCTGCATTTATATGCAAGGATTGCAGTGCGTCACGTACTTCGAAAATTGTTGATTAGTTTGAGTTTTTTTAAATGCTAAGAACAACCAATTTCGTTTCGAAAAAAAATATTGTTTCAGTAATAAATACAAAATACAAAATACTGTTTGATCGAATCGTAGCCATTACAAATACGTTAATTTTAATTAAAACAGCCTTATCAGATTAAATAAATTAAGTAATCTTTGTTTGAGATAAACTTAGTAGATTTTAATATGAATTGATCAAAGTGAGAGATGAAAAGTATGCAGATGTTTGCAGATCGTTGAATAAATCAATGATCGCCTTCGTACTTTCGAATTTGATCCAAATAGGTACATCGAGTATATATAGTTATTACTTTTTCCGAATTTTTTTCGATCTTCTTTTCATTAAGTATCTTACATACCTAGATCTAATACTTTTTCTCAACGCACTCTGACCACCACGACAAACGTACGTTGTGACTCATCATTTTTCATTCGCATGCAAATCGCGGTTGAATCGTGTAATTCAGGCCTTAATGTACCCCGAAATTTCACTCTGGTGAATAATAATACCTACCTCACATGCTGCTGATACTTTCTGCGTCGGTCACGTGCTCGTAAGGACTCTACATGCCGAGATACGCACGCACACCCACACCCACACATACACACACACACACACACACATATATATATATATATATATATCTCTTCTTGCAAGTGGTTCCGCAGGTACGGTAGAGTGCATGTATTTTGATTGCATGCGTATTGGCAAAGGAGAAGCGCCTCGCCCGAAGACTGCGGTGAGACACCCTTGTAATTATAAATTTATGCACTAGTAAGCCTCGTGTGTTATTCAAATGTGACAATATACTTGGATCGCGTGGTCTTCACCACGTTATATTATGCGAATAATGTTCAAATACATTCTATATTGTCTGGTTGTCTCCTGTCGGCTATTAATTACTACATTAATGGCCCCAGCGACACGAGCCACGGTCCTCAGATAGAGAGAGACTCATTCAGTTACGATTTATCATACTAGGTATAACTGATATTATCGATCACGATCGATAGCTTGAAAAAGTCGTCAGTTCAGTTTCCCGCGAATTGTTAGAAATGAACAAGTTCAAACAAATACGGATGCTTATATATATATACTATATTTTTTTTTTTTTCTTTGAGACTCGTGTGACAAAATGTTAGTTTTTGATGTTTTAAGAGTCCACTCCAAAGGACAGTTCAAAAAAAAAAAATTTTAAGAGGTCGCTCCACATTTTTTAAAACGTCAGAAGTCGTCAAAAAACGATTTTTTTTTTTTTTTAATTTTTTTTCTCGTTACGGTATAATTTTATAGACAAAAAAAAAATAAGTTTCCGAAAGTTTCAGTTCAAAATTTGAATTTTGAAAGGTCGCTCATAATTTTTTTTCAATTTTTTGCTGCATTTCTTTAGATGTTTTCGAACGACCTTTTAATATTCATATTAAAATTTCATAAATTTTTTTTCTTTTATTTAGTAAGAAAGAATCGATAACAATACACCACGAAATGAATTAAAAATTAAACAAAATAATGAAAACATAATTTTTTTAATTTAATTTTTTGACGTTTTAAAAAATTTGGAGCGACCTCTTGAAAATTTTTTTTTGTAAAATATCAAAAATTAACACTTTGACACACGAGACTCAAAAAATAGTCGTTTTTTTGCGCCACCCTAATATATATGTTGATTACTCTTCTAATCGACAACTTCTAATAAAGTAGCCATCCTAGGTAATTCGCTTATGTTGGCTGCACCAAATTTTTAGTTCGTAATCTTTCTCCTGACGGTACAATCTCATTTCCTCGTGGTTGAATCTCGCCGATCGTATCATAGCTCTACGGAATGCACGCAGGCGATGACAGCCGACGCTGCATCGTCGTGGCCGATGATTAATTACAATGATCCTACTCCAGGGTACGCGGGCCGGAAGCGTGCGCGCGCGTCTTGTCCAGCTAATTTTAATCCTGCCTGGAATATAAGGCCAAAGAAACGAAGCAGGATACCGTTCAACTTTGACCTGATCCGAACCGAGGATCCACCGGCGAGTGATTACGACTGATAATAAGACACGGCGTGGCTCGTTAGCAAAGAGAATACCAAGCTACGCTGGATTCGAGGTCTAAACCATATGGGACGAAGACTGACGATGAGTTACGAGTTCGTCGGTCCATGGACTTCGAAGCTGGTGATCAGGGATCCTCTGTAAGCAACGAGCAATTATCATCGGGGACGATCTGCGTGATTGATTTTGGCGAAATCGCTAAACCACACGGGCCATTTGTCAAGCTGTCAGCGTTTCATCTATCGAGGAGCGTGAACCCGGCTGACTTTTTTCGTGTTCGAGATAACGATCTCGACGTCTCTACAGCTGGCGTAACTCCTACACGTTAGTCAGTTCGACATTACGCGCATATGCAGCTGACTGTCCGTCCATCTTGTGATGTGATAGAAAAATTTCACCTCATTTTCAGAGTTAAGGTCCTCGGTAATCGGAAAGGTGGGGGGACCTTGCGTCTTGGTATAATAATATGATCGTGGGAAAGAGGATGGCCTGAAACTGAGCAGGGAGTCCGAGACCCTAATGAGACTCTTTGGCGTTATAAACGTGTCCTCCAGTGGGTACAACAGGTTGTTTCGAGGACATATTTATTGAGGTGGACTTCGCCTCGTCCAGTACCTCCCTTTTAATTGAATCCTTAGAGTTTGTCATGGGCGTCCAGGAATCGACCTTATTAAAAATTTAATAACAACTCAGTCCCTACCTGTCCGACCCAAAACGATGGATTTATTTAGGCATGTGTGCCTTGTATATTCCATTCTATATGTGCATAGGTAGTGCCGTGGCTGAGGAACCTTAAAAGGTATTACGATCCAAGATTATCTCAAGATAGCGTGACAATTTAAGTATGTAAGACTCGTCACATGATGAGATCATTCTCACAGACCCGGAACTTTGATGAAGCTGGGTGGCTTCCGGTACATAACGTCGAACTGAAGCACCAAAAAGCTGTCGTTGCGTTTGTCAAACGTATGGGGTAAAATATTTCAACAAAACTGATATAGCCAAGTAAAATTTTGAGTTTCTTAAACGCTTATATCGTTTCCCGGTGACGGCAGAGAGCTGGATCTTTAATTAAGAAACCGTACGATTTGTACTTATCGATGCATATTGAGAGTAATAAAGAATTTCATAATTGTTAAAAAAAATTTATTCGTTGCACATGCAAATAAGAGTTTTATAACTGCAGCGAGATAAATTTTTGATTACGGTAACTGTACAGTACCTATCTTATTTTAATTTTTCCACTTCAAAATGATGAATGAGTTCAAGAATATGTTGAATGTTTAACTTTTCTTCACCTATTGGCTAGAAAACCAGATTCTGTGATATGAATAAAATAAAAATCTGAAATAACGTCTGAAACTTTAGAATTCAAATAAAATCTGCGATTGGTGTTGCTGATGCTGCCACCTGAAGTTTCAATGTAAAATGAAACTTTTCCTAAATCGATATATTTCGAATAAAAAAATCTGATATTAGTAGCTTCTCAAGTCATTTGGCCTCGTTCAAACCACCCATTTTCCATTGTGTTTTTTGTTTTCCTTCACTCAACTCGGTACATACATATACCAAGAGACCAAAGCGTCCCCCATTCCAGGAAGCCTCTAGTCCTCCTTGTTAATTTTTTCCCTTCTTTTCTTCAACCCAGATCATCGCCTCGGTTCAGTTATCCACGCACCCCTATCGAAGCGCGTTGAAAACGTCATAAATCGCGTTAATTAAATCTCGCAGTGGTGGTTACGCGAAGGTATTATAAGAAGGGGAACCTCGCGACGTCGTCGTCCCGACTGACAAGGGCGTATAATAACGAAACTGCGGAACGTAACAAACGCAAGGGACACACGCACTTCGACCCATGGTGCACCTTGACTCGATGCAGCGCTGAAGGGGATCCTTATCGTTCCAACACGTGCGGTTAATGCTGTAACGCGGTGTCAAGACGCTCGTCTGCCCTCTGGGGGGTGAAAAGCGCTAGCCGAATCTCGCACCGGGGGATGAAAAGAGTCGCAGCCTTTTTCGGAACGCAAACCCCGACCACGTAGGTATCTTTCACTTTCTCTCTCCCTGCTCCCGCAGCGCTGCGCTGTGCTGCGCACCGACACCGGCACGGCTGCTCCGCGTCTTTGGGGCACCATTAACACCCCCAAGACCGCTATCTTGAATCAGGGTTTATTAAAAGACGCGTTGAAAGCCACGGTTGCGTGGGACTTGATTGGATTTTACGACCGGCTCTCGCAGGGGCAGCTGCTCCCGTCTTCGACGTCCTTCTCCTCCTCCTCCTCCTCTTCCTCCTCCTCTCAGTCCTCTCTTTACCTTCTTCTTCTCCTGTTCCGCGTTCACCGGGTCTCCTTTTTCTCTCGATGCGTCACCAGCTTCTCGAAACCCTGACTCCCGGTGATTTGAAATTTTTCTCTTTTTCACCGTACCTGAAAACCAGCAACCTCTGCGCAGGAAAATTGGCTGCGGGAGTTCGTTTGTATAGTTGAAGGATGAAATCCTTCACGTTGTACTAGTCCTTGGAAAGAGAAACAGAGTGATGAGTTTTTTAGGTGAGCATGGAATACTGGCAACAAGATTCGTACATCTTGAGGTCAAAAATATGTTGAAACAGAAACACGACGACAAGTTATTTGACGGATGCAATTGAAGCAAATCAAGTGAAATTTAACATTTCATTATTAACGATATCAGGAGAAATCACAATCCGTAGAGTTCGTGCGATTATAATAAAAATTCTCTCATTTTATTCACAAACGAATTACCTGCAAGTCGTGTGCGATTGATTTTTCCTCGAGCGTGTAAGTTGTTAAAAAATCTGATACCTATGGAAAATTCATTACGACCAAAATCAGCTATGACTCATCAGAATCAGACAGACAATATGAATTTCTTGGTGAAAAAAATGGTGGAAACAGTGTGTTTTTTTAATGCAGTTAAAATATTAAAGCATTTGCAGTTAAAATTCAGAGTTTCAAAATTTTTTTCTGTTTTACGGAAACGGTTCTAGATAGATGTAACTAGATAAACTTGAGTGCTACTATTCAAAGCTCTACTCTATCAGCTTTTCGTTCCGGCACTTCTTCAGCCCGGCTGCATACGTTCTATACATCCTAAATAACTTTGCTAGAAATTGGGAATTTCGTTGTTTCAAAATGATGCAGTGATATCCGAACAAAAGACTGCACGTCTCGACGAATTTCATTGGACAATCGCTACTTGACTGAAACTTTATTTCTACGTGTATCAGCGGTAACTCACACTGTTCCATACAAACGATTTAAAATTTTGATTTTTTAATTTTGGAACGCACATTATCTGCGATGTAAAGCAATCGGCAAAGCATCGAAACAGCGGTAACCTGACCCCCATAGGTGCAGTGGAAATGAGTTGTAGGTGACGCCGCATTAGGAAGCTACACTAACGATCGTCTATCCATAGAAGAAATCGTAACGGTCAGACCAATAAGAAAGTTATAATAAAAAGCAATATAAAATGATGTAGAAAGTGCGATAACGGCGTCGCATAGGGTTTTTCGGTGGCACAATGGGGTGTATCATGTCCGAATGACACGGCTGTTTCTGTCAATGGCTACCCACAGGCTTCCCATTGTGCCTCAAGATCCCGAATGTCTCTTCTCGTCATCGTCTCTCCTCTTTCCTCTCTTCCTCCCTCCGGTACTCCTCGCGTCTCCGCAGGATACCGGCAAGCTTCTCACCGCATTCGGACCAATCACGTATTTTCTTCATCGACACGCGTGTACTCGTGTGATTATTGTGCCTCGCGTGTATTCTTGGTTGCACATCTTCCACGGACGTCGATTCTAAACCGAGGATCAAAAAGTGTCTGCATATAATTTTCAAGGAATATCTTCCAACATTTTATAAACTGCCAAAAAAAAAAAGAAAAACAAAAATAATGAAATTCACTTCCAGGTTGATCCTTGCATGCTTTCGCAAATCAACTACTAATTCGATAAATCACTCGTTGAAATGACGACGAAACGAACTACTCACACTAGTCAAGTGTCTTCCTCGAGTATCGAGGACGAAATGACATCCAGCTTCGAAGAGACGATGCAGTTCAGACCTCAATCCGAAGTTTCAGCAAAGCGATTAGGTGTGATTTATCAGCTCCGTCGTTAAAGCGGAGGAAGTCCTGACGTCCGGCATTCACCGTTTGGGGTATCACTTGCGGAACTAAACCGGTATGAATACGATTCCTGGCGACAGAGCCGCAGGGGGTGGCTCAAGGGGCGAATGCAAATTTGTTATGACACGGCCATGGATCCTCGCAAAACTTCTTAAACCCGGATTGGCATTGTCCTCCGCAATTCGTCGACTGGAAGACTTTCCTCCGAGCATTGTCCTGCGGGGGCAGAGCACCGTCTTGGGTCAGGCCGCCATACTGATGGTCAAATTTTTGCACCCTTGAACGGGTACGCAAATCGACTTCCTCGGGGGCATGAGGCCCTGGAACAATGAGGCGCACCTGCCGTCACTCGCGTTGACACTTTGCCAAACGGCCCCTTCGGCCCTTCCGGCTTTCAGGACCATGAAGAAGGCCGCGCTCTTCTCAAGGCGGTGCATGCCTCGGTATATATGGGAACGCGGTCGCTACGCATGCAAACACAAAAGACCGCAGCCAGGCAGTCGGGCAGGCGGCCAGGCAGCAGGAAAGGGGCCGCTAATTATGAAAACTATCATTTATTACGAAGGATGGGCGTGTTCCCTGCATGGGGTTCCAAAAAGACACTCTCTACCCGGTCGGAGAACAACGCCAGCTCCGCGGGGCGCCCGAGTTCTGCCGCGTATGAACTTTTCCGCGCGTTATATGCCGCGTTTGGTCTCCGGGTGCATCGGTGTATCCATATCCATATAACTATGTACGTACCTGGCGTAGCCACCTAATAGCTCAGGATTTTTCCACATTATGATTACCCCGGGGTAGAGGGAAAAAACTGGAATTGTCGATCGATGGAAGGACCAGAATATCCAATTTTCATAGACGGGGAAATATTGTTCGTAACATTTTCATATTAGCAATGTTCAAGCACAGAAAATTTTGAACATAGAATGGCAAAATCGAAAATCTACTTATGATTCTATATTGTCGAGAGCAATTGCGATGGTTCTACAGTTCATTTCTATAAAGTAAGTTTTCGCTTCTTGAAAAATTCGATATTGTGGCCTTTCGATTTTTTGATCCTTTTATATTTTCACCCCCACCCAGCTGATGAAACTTCCTTTCCGTCACGGACGCAGGATGTATTCGCGAATCCCTCTCTCCACGCCGCTCGAATCGATGCTGAAAAATAAACAAATGATGAATTCCAGTATCGACCTACCCTGCACAAAAAATCAGACAGAAACTGATAAATGGGTATTGGATGCGGAATCAAAAACCAGATTCGCTGTTCAAAAACCGTATAGCAAATCCGGTTTTTCAATCCGCATGTAATACGAATGATGCGTTAATTTCTAAGGGACTTTTTGAGCAGAGTACGTAGGCAAGTGAAAATATATATTCGGTAAATTTTTTCACGCTGAATGAATTTAGTATTTTTACACAATGAAAAACAAGACATCAGTTCAATTACGACGGGATATAGTCGTAAAACGTTCCCACTCTCAATTGGAGTTCCAATTGGAGTTCCAATAATAACAGCAGACTATACCTGAAAAATGAAGGCATTTGGCTTTTTGAAGTACCGATGAATAGTCGCCAAAATTTGCCAAGTTAAAATCAATTTTTAAATAATATTTCTTCACGGTGTATATAATCACGAGGTTGAAATTCGTAACGTAAACATAACGGTTGAAATTTATTTTTTCAACCATCATTCCCCAACTTCCAAATTATTATAACCGCAGGAATTGGTAAATAATAAGAACTGAACAAAATAGTCAAAGCTCGGTTTAACCACCCTTCCGGCCTAAAGAGAAATTACAAAGCAAACGTTGCAATTCTGAGCAAATCACGACAGATATGCACTAGACCAGAAGCGTCGATGAGACATTCGATAAACGCGGAGTGGAACGGCGAGAGAAACCAACCTTATGTAAACTAGCCCCAAGCGATGGAGGTAGCGCGGTCTACGAACCGGGTAGCTGCCGGGGTTAGGGATGCCCTTTATCCATGGGTACTCGACTACTCGGCAAACTCCATTAAAGTATTAAGCACAAGTCGATGCACTCGGAAAATCATCAGACGTGGTTACCGTGGTGTGAGTATGTATACATGGTGTGCCTAGGAGTGCAGCTTCGTTCTCCTAAAAAGTGTCTTTCTCGCGCTGCACTGGACTTATTAGGTAAGACGTGTACCAACGGCGCCAAAATACCCTAAATCGGTGGTGATTAAGTGTTTTGCGACGTTGAATCTGCGTGGGGAAAAAATAAGCGGGACTTTAAATAAATCACACCATGGCATTACCGAGCAGGATAGCCTTCGCCAGAAAAATAATTCCCTAACAATATTCTAGGGATTTTTTTACACAGTTGGTACACATCTCACTTAAAAGCTTTGACTTTAGCCTTGTTTGTTCGCGTGTGGATAAATAAAACAAGTATATTATTCATTAGTTTAATCAATTTATGTGACATGAGTAATTTGAAACACCAAGAACTACGATTTGCCTCCATTGAAATTAAGAACTTAGGTTATGTGGTGATAAAATGGCGTCGATAATCAGGTTCTGACGTCATTAGGACATCTCCCGATACTCGTTTAGTTGTCTTTTGGGCCGCAGAGCGGCGCTGCAGTGCGGAGCGGCCGCAAAACCAGCCCTCGACCCTCTTCAGCCGCCCTGATATTTACAGCGTTAAGCCCACGACAGATGAAATAAAGAGCCGCAGCCAGCGCAGCGGCTAGACTCGACGTCGCCCTGCGCAAGTATATGTTATGTAGTCAAGAGCAGACAAGGCTGGCTCTGGGTTTGCCGAATTTTCTGCACACACGTGCCGATTTAATGCGCGCATTCACGGTGCGCGATCTTTGTGTGCGAACTCGAATGCGTCGGGCAACTTTTCAGCTTGGAAACCGACTCCTTCACCCACGTACCAAATATTCATATCGTATTTCTGCTGCAGTCACTTACAAGCAACGACTCGACGGAAAAATAAATAAGGAACAAAAAGAATCGATATTGTATCGCCGCTCTGTATACTCGGCTCTCGTTATATATTATAGAATCGATTTTACAACGACGGCGACACACGGACCGGAGGAGGCGAAACGTCCGGAATTAGTCATTCGGAGAATATTTTCAACGTGATGAGTTTTCGTATTATTTCTTAACTTAAGGGATTATTCTAGTCTATCCTATCCTCTAAAAATCCCTGATTTTCGCAACTTTTTTTTTTTAGATAGTTGAAGTGCGCTATATTGCTATGCAGGTTTTTTTTAATCAAAATTGAAAAGGTGCGGATGGTTTGAAAAAATGTTGTGTCCAAGTTTGAGACAGATAGCTTGGAAATTTTTCCTTTGAGAGTGTCCACCATTCCAAAAAATCACGTTTCGAGAAAACCGTTAAACTAAAATGTTTAAAAAATTAAAAATGAGCATTCAAAAATTAATTTTCTGTTCTTCGCGAGTGTTCTAATTTGACATAAAAAAATTAGACTGATTAGCGTAATTTAACAATCGAAACAAAAATCGCGAGAGTCATTTTTCGAGCCGTTGCACTAAGATTAGGTGAATGGTCAGTCCGATTTTCGACGGTTCAGTATTTTAAATTCCCGCAATCTTGACGATAAAAATTAAATTTAAAATCGACGTGTTTATACACTCCAAATACATAGTCCAATATGACAGATCCGTTGAATTAAAGGGCGGAAGTAGTGAAATATATTTTAAAGTATAAAAACCAAAAAACACCTGTCAAAGCGTCCCTGCAAAGTGATCTACTCTGTAACGACAATAGAAATGAGCCTAAAATCCAGCTGTTCTAACGTGTATTGGATTTCTGTGCTTCGAAAGCCGACGATTAAAGCCGTTTTAAAAAATAATGTTACAGCTACCACCGAATCATTTGTCATCCTGTCCACGCGGTCGCCCAGCGGGACCCTCTCTCGCCTCCTCTCTCTTCCCCGCCTTCCTCCCTCTCTCTTTTTCTCCTGGGACCTGCGAAATAATTGTTCCGTGGCGCAGAGATAGACCACCGTTGCAGCCAGCCTTCTGTGCCCAATAGCCAAACCAATTTTACCAACTTTTGTAATCCAAATAGGATGAGTCAACGATCTATACGTCGCTTGTTCACAATAAGTCTAGGAATGCACCAATTTTTCACTCGCCATGTTAAGCACTATTTTCTTTTTCCTTTTCCTACATCCTCGTCTATTCGCCGGAAGAGATATTCTCCACGTCGATATCATAGCGAATTAAATTACTGCATTAAGTAATAATTAATCTTCCCTTTCAAAAGTTATCCATTTTTATCTACAGATGAACCCCTAAAAAACCACAAAAATGTCTAAAAGCTGGGGTAAGGGTTTAGCGATTTCGAATTGCAGGATATTATTTTTCATATTTGATGGGCTTGAATGAAAATCGATTCGATTGATTTACTTGATTTTCATTTCCTTCGTTTATTCCCTCGTTTTTCAATTTCGACAAAAATTTAAACACTGGAATCCGGTAAGAGACTGAAGAAGTGAAATTTTTCACTTCAGTCGAATAGGATTGTATTCCCAAAAAACAAATTCCGCGGCCATATCCTGCGACGTGCAGAGAGCAGAATCGGCTAGCCCATTGGTACCATAACTATACGTGGATGCCGCTTTGATCTGACCGCCTCGATCTTGCTCTGGGGGTTTTTCAAGGGGATACGGCTCGACGTGATCGTCGCCTAGCTGAAACGGCTCGGTAAAGGAATCACTCCCCGAGGCCCGTTTGACATTTTCACTGCGGGGTATGAGTGAAATATGATAATAATAGGGTTTAACTCCGTGGCCCGGTCAGCCTTGTCAACTATTCAGCTCAAATTGGTCGGAGAGGACTCTGGGCCCGAAAAGGTATTTGGCCTCTCTTACGCCCGTTTGCATTCTCATCCCACTGTCTTTCCAAGTTTCTATTGGATTAAATTACCGGATTACAATTATTCGTTAAAGGGATATTGCACGATGCTGTTGAAGAAGAAAAAGAAGAAAGGCATTGCGAGGAAGAGATAAAATAACTATATTCATAATCTCCTACAAGTCGGCGAAAACAAAATTATCCCTTCGGACATAACAATGCCGGGAAGATAAATACCTGCGACTGCAGATCACGGACGAAAGGATCACCCTCGATCCCGATACCTCTGAAAAATCTCACAGTCGTGTCTGCAGTTATCGGATTATAGAGGTACTCCGGTGGTAGTCTTTCTTTTTCACTGATTGTCAAACAATAAACTTTTCCGTTCGACCGAGACCTGCGACGTGACACGGAGTGCAAAATACACTCATCCAGGACCTCATAGAGAGAAAAAAAAAACTGATTATACTCAAAACTGCAGGAAGAAATATTCATGGCGACTTTATTTTTTACGACAAATGGAGCAGATTTTAATCTGCACGCATCGGTTTTCACTGATTCTACAGTAAATTCTGCATTTTAGGCTCTCCTTTTTCCTGCAGTTTTCAGTACAATTTGCTCTTTTATGCTCTCCGTGTACTTTTGGAATTTTGCACGAAAATTATATTTTGAAGCTCGTTGTTCGACTGAACGAACGTGTATTTATACCACTAGCTGTCGGATTATTTTTGTTTTGTTTTCATTCTTCCCTGAAATGTTGAAAATATTGAATACAAATTTGAATTTAAGCCCTTGATTTTCAGACTCGATTATACGATTCTTCTTCTAAACTTTTCACATATTCTCAACCCGAAAAACTGGATAATTCGGAAAAGGAAGGTTTTTTCCATTCCAATCATGCATACAAAAATAATTGATTTGAAAGGATTAATCAAATTGTAAACAAAAAATTGACACGGCTTAATTTATTCTGAATCTTATTTTGTTTTTGCAAAAGTGAATTAACCTACAATTTCAGACTCCATCAGTTTTGGTTCGATCTTCAAATTTTTCTTTTTGTTTTTTAATGCAAAACCTGTGTTGAATTCATTATTATGGGAATTTTATCAAACGAAGGAACTAATAACTTCATTGATAATAGAAGGATATAACGCAACATTGAATGTTTATGCGCACTGAGTAAATTCCTCTGTAAGACTGTAGATTTCGGAAAAAAATTAACTGATCAAAAAGTTATCCACTATGTACCGTTTATTGCGACTATATACATTATACCTATATAATTTCTCAAATATCGTACATCATATTCTTTGCAAGTCGAAAATTTGAAAACTTGTCCAATTAACGTGAATTAAAAAAAATTTCAAATTTTAACTAAATACTAAAATAAAAAAAAAATTAAAGAAAACAAAGTTTTTAAAATAAAAACGAAGAGCCCGCCTAACAAACGTGCAGCCAACTAACGTTCGCGATAAGAAACGCCGTTATCTTTCGGAATGAAACGTGAATCCTGAATGCAGTAGTTCTTAGATCAGTACCAATAGACAATCGCATCAATTGGTTTAATGTCTTTTTAACCTAATTAATTAGAGGCGTCATCGAGGGAGTTCGGGGTGGGCTCTAATGCGAAATACTTGTAGTTGACCGGGAATGACGTCACCGGGCCGTCACCCGCTTTGGCGCCCCAGCTTCCGGTCAAATAATTGATATTAATAGTGAAAGATGGGTCAATTTGCCGGACCATGGAATGCTCACTGGATCAGATAATCCAATTTGATCGTCATACATACCGACTTTTGCAGTTTCAATTTATAAGTTTTCTTGAATCCTGGATGCTGACGGCGAGGCTCATCACGCAGGCTTATAAAGCATAAACACGTAAATATGCGTATAAAGAATGCTTCGTTCGTAAATAAGATTTGTTTACTGCTTCAACGAGGAAAAACTCGTTGTCAGACGGCTAGTTTTTTCCGCCGAGTCGATTAAGTTGGTAACGCAGATTTAGCCTGCAGTGTCGCTACGGACTGAATCTGCTTTACCGACGTAATCGACTCTGAATTAATGTCCACGTGTGTACATAGCGAAAATAATTATCTGGAAGGATATCTCTTGAACCCTATTTTGATAGATCATCTAAAAATTTAAAATTATCTTATTCGAATTATGTGGAGAAAATGCGATTTTTTATTTTATTATTGATTAAATAAGGACTTGATCCTGAAAGTGTTCTGTACGGAATTTAAATTATCCACAAAAGTATCCAGGGTGCGAAATCCATAGCAAGAATAGTTTCAAAGCTGTAACTGAATAGTAAAACCTCAAGGAAGTCAGTTTTATGTAACATGAATAAAAATTCAAACGACAAAGGGCATAGCCGGATAACTCTAGGAAAATTATTCTCGCTCCGATCCTTTCCTCATTCAATAATGTCGTGTGCTCATACATCAGTAAGCACTGATTCAATTTGTACGTAAAAGTATTGATTCGTTCACAAGATTTCAGACAGAAAATCGAATGTATTTGGGTTTTACTTTTATTTTTTTAATTACTCGACTGAATTAAAATTCCGCACCACCAAGCAGTTCGACTACGGAAAAAACTTAAGGTTTGTTGAACAGTCATAAAAGAAATGTTTAAAAAAATATTGAAAACTCTTAAAAATTATTTCTCTGTTTTTTCCATTTTCGAAAGAACACCCCTGCGCCAGTTTTCTTTGGTCATCTCTCTTATTACTGATATGGCAAACATAATTTTTTCTTACAATTTTTCGCAAATTATGTTATTCAAAAGTGCGCGTGCGCCAAAGAAAGTCCCAGTGTATAAAACACAGCATTTGAAGTGTGCGCATGCGCCAACGTTGTTTTATAGCACTGTTCGGAAATGGGGCACTTTACGCACGATTCAAAAGTCAAACTTTGCAAACAGGTATTTAAAAATAAAAATTTTACAACGGAATATGTACCACGATATTATACACATATATCTACACGTGGGACGAAAAGTTTCGAAAGAGATTTTTCACGTACACGGATGGTTAAGAAAATTATTCACGCAAATAATAACAAAGGAATTAGCAAATGACCGTCGGTTAGACCAACCATGCTCTCCCCCGAAAACACTGAAATATTACTTTCGGAGGCATCAGCGGCCCTTTTAGAGGACCGCCACCCGGCGCCTTCTTCAATCGCAACCCGCTGGTACAAATTTCGGAAAACACTACAGTGCCCACAAAAGGCTCGAAAGAGCTCCGAGACCCGAACGGCCTCGGAAGGCCATTGTCCACCTGTCACCGGAGCCTGTGGGAAGCCTCAGGATCAAATCACGCTCCGAGCTTCGGCTATCGGGCGACGCGACGGCATAATTTGTTAAGTCACTGCTCTCAGGACTCCGGGGAAAACGTGACTCCGCCGACGGAATTGTAATTTTCATCAAGTTTTGCGCTATTTTTTTATTCACTAGATATATATTTATTTACTTTCAAAATAGCAGCATTTTTTTATTTGATAAGGGTTTTTTGGATTCACTGTTCTCTTGATTCTTTATTCAAAAAATAATTTCGTAGATAATTAACGGTAAAAGTTGCGATTTCAAGATCCGATTGACTCGATGATATTTTCAGTCTCTTAGTATTCGCAATTGTTGCGGTGGTTGATTACATAAAAATTTGATGTTATTTCAAATTCGAGTCTTTTTCATGAAATTCCTTGATCATTGAAAGGTCCCAGATCGTGCAATTTGACAACGACGAAAAACGTTGATTTGTAACAAAAGCTTCACTGAATTGCAATTGCGGATTCCATAATTCGGGAATCCTGGAAGGTCAGTATGAACCTCGTGTACTAATAATCTCCCTCTGACTCTCAAGTACGTTTTGGAATTTGCAGCTGATCAAAACCGATAATCCGCCATACGAGTACAGCGCCGCATAATTGACAGTATGGTGCTTCGTTCCAAATTAATCGTTGCGCTGTTTCGAAAATTAATCAAGATGTGGTAAAAAGTCTATCACATTAATTGAGGATTATCTCAGTTTTGAAAAATCTACTGACATCTGTTTTTCCTGCAAATCGATTCGAATGAGAAAATCAAGCTTGCATAATGTATGGTTTATACACTTATATAAACCAATTATGCGTGCATAATTAACACGTAAATATATGTGCTAATTTTTAATATTACAGACGATTAATTGTAGCAGTAAAACAATAGTTATAAATACAATGCTTTTCAAACATCAAAATTTTCTGATTGAAATATTGCGGTTGTGAAAAGTTTGGAAGTTTGGTTATATTCCTAGAGTTTTATACAAATCTCTACAAATTTGCACGGATACTTTCCAAGAATTTTCTCACATAATTTTCGCTGTTGGAGTAAAAAATGGTGATTATGTCAACTCGATCTTCTGCGTTCTATAATTTCACTTGATTTTTATATAACTAGAATGCTATTTTGCCGGTTATCCTTTGCTCATCCTGTTAGTTATTGATTAAATTTAACCGCAAATCTGTGCGAGCAGTGCGGCATCAAATCCAGATCATAGAAAACTCCGTGACAGGCGACAGCGAGGATTGACAGGTTGGAAAATAAAGCGTGTAAAAACGTCGATGCGAATTATACCTACCGAGCAGCAAAAATCTGCGGTTCGCAATCGGCCAGCCACCGAGAGCGTTGGATAAACATCGAATCAACGTACGGCGTATGAAAATATGCTCTTCTTTGAAATTTTAACGAACTAGGTATATATATGACCGAATGCGTGGCTCGCAGTCCCGGCATTCTACCGCACGCTGTAATTCGACACCCTATCGCATATGGGACGGGAGTAGAAATCGGGGTGGTTTTCGAATATGTATAATAACGGGCAGGGGATACAGTCAGGATACAGTCGGGATGCCCAAAAAATCAATTTTTCAAGAATTTTGCTTGAGAAGACTTTTTCATTTATTGAAGTAAAAATTTGTACACATTTTATATTTAACATTTTTTATTTGCAAAAATAATTATTTTGAAAGCTTCTGTATAGCTGATCTTCGGAAGCACCTCTAAAAAATGGAGTCCTGCGGTAAGCAGGATATCTCTAGGCTGAAAAATATAAAATGAAGAAACCAAGAATAATTCGGTAATATAATGTATTATCTTGTAATTGATCGAAGAAATAAGCAAAATAATAATTTTTGACGAAATGACGGCTTCTGAATAAAAAAAGCATCGATTTTAGACAAAAATTTAAGCGTTAAATTGTTTATATAGTGGACAATATTTATCGGTGAGAAAAAACCTTGGATTAATTACTAAAATATATACTGAAAAAGCTTATGTTTAAATTTGAGAATGATCGGTTGAGCCGTTTTCGAGAAATCTTGCTCACTGACTTTAAAAACACAGTTTTGAGAAAAATGCGATTAAAGTTTCAAAAGTACTTTATACGTAGTAGAAAATTTTTGTTTGACAAGAAATTTTCTGAGTGTGTACTTAAATCAGTATATGTACATTACGAAAATGGGATAGATAAGAAAATCAATTTTTTGAAAATTTTAACTGTATATAACACCTTAATTCGCTCAGTGGGTGTACGTAAAATGGATTCGAATCTGAAAATATTCGAATTTACACGTGAAAATTGTGTGTAACTAATCACGCACTTCACAATTTATCCTCGTTTCAAATACAATATACCAAATCAATTATGCAGTACATGTCGAAGTCGAAATCTGCAATGAAAAAACCTTCCTTACTCCGTACCATAACTACGAAAAACGTTCACCCAATTTTCAAGAAATTCTATTGATTTAATACAATTTCTTTTCAGCAATCTCAATCACTCAATCTAGTTCGATGTCGAGATAAAATTTTTTCGGGAAATCGAATTTCTTATCGGATTTGGTTGATATTATGCACGTGAGCTGAACGGACAGCCATAGATTCTTGAGTGCAGTAGTACCTAGATACTCTAGAATATTCGAATGCTAATTAATGACGAATGAAAAAGTACTTTGCCACGTTTACATGCCAATTGACACGTTTGTCGCAAATTCATGTAGGGTAACCGCCCGAAGCGCGAGTCCCTCGAAGAATGAAGTACTGAACAAAAATATGAATATTATTGTACACCCAACTTATTCACGGGTGGTGAAAATATTTCACGCCGCCGCCGCGAGGAGCAATCCTGTGTATATCCTGAACGTACGTAACGCATTCGGTTATTACTGGATTACACCGAAAATCGGATTTCCCCAGATTTTCCAATTACTGCGTCATTCTCGAGCCACCCGCGCCTCGGCGAGCTGATTGGGGTGGGGGGATAAAGCGGATCCGCAACACCGTGTGTGTATGTGTGTGTGTGTGTGTGTGTAGGTTTGTATCTACCCTGCAGAAGCTGCACCTACGTACATGCGATTATTCTTCAACCCCATACCGTCAGGCAGCTGTTGCACATACTCGTACGAACATTTTGGAAAAGGTTTTGTCTGATTATCGGATACATTGAAATTAATGACATGACATACACTTGTGAGCGCTGCAAGTGCATAAAAATTTGCAAATCCTTATTCAATATGTTTCAAGGAATTGACGTATAGAAACAAAATAACAGTTAAGGAGATTCCACATCTTTGCTGAAGAAGCTGATGAATTGGAATTCATGGAAAAGAAAAAACACACTTTGCTGGTTAGTTTCATGAATCTTAAGGAGTTCGTTTGCGACTAAGTTCAATTCAAAACTCGTTGTGCCGCAATCGGCGAAGCTCCTAAGCAGTATTTAAAAAGTTTCATAACTTCGTGAGAAGTTTCTTAAATTTTTTACAATTTTTCTAATGATTCAATGATACTCGTATTACACTGGCTGTGATTGGCCCAAGAATTCTACGACCATTGAAAAAACTGACTAAAAAATGTCAACTCCTTTGATTGGAGTTTGGTTTTCTCTACGTAGAATCAATTGAAAAAACGTAGCTATTCGAAACCAAGAATTTAAGGATGCACGACAATCTCGAGCATTCACAGGAATCGCTTTGAACAGTGCAGTCCATGTATTCAACCACCTACCTATATATTGTATATATATACTCAGGCATATTATGTATAATGTATATAAGATCCTGGCGTAGGCGCGTCCTTCCAAGAAAATACTAGGTACTCTAGGTGGCAGATCGTCATCGGAGTTTAATTAAATCGAAAATCGAAGAGTCATTAATGACAAGTGGCGCCCAATAGCGATGACTCCATGATTTCTATTGACCACGCGATACACGGTGGGGCCTCCTTGACTCGAGCCGGGCCATGGCCGAGCTGCGGGACCCACCGGTCCCATAATGACAGTATAACAGTCACCCGCAAAGGCCATCCGTTGTGTAAGGCACACCGCCTTCTCAATATTATCGATTGGTCAGAAAGAAAAAAGATCTAATGGACCCTTCTCTCTCGTCCGTGTCTGCTCTATGCGCGTGTGATGTGCACAAGAAGGATGTGAATGTCGTGATCGGTGTACCTGAGTATAATACTCGGATCACCGGCATAGCCATTGGTTTCCACAAGCAATATATATACGAGACATTTCGCGCGAACTTGATCAGTTTTGACCTGTGGACATTTAATTTTCACATCTGAAAGGTCCGTCTTTTTCCATGAAAACGTTTTTAGGTTATGGATATTTGAACAGTTTCACAATTTCGATGCTTAAGATTGGCAAGAAATTTAGAAAAATTCTGCTTCAATATCACCAGTTTAACGTATATACTGTAGAGTTGAAAGAATTTGAAAACCAATCTAACAAAAAGAATGGCAAAGTTTGAACATGAATTTCTATAGAAAGCTTTCAATATTCCTAACTCTGTATCGTTATACAATCAACAGTCATCACACAGATATTAAATTTCACAGAATAAATTCTTTATCCGAATTTGTTTACGTTGTTTTTAGAATCAAATCAGCTGTAAAAAATATTCAACAAAAAACGAGACGACACATTTTTTCCCTGTTAAAAATAAAATTGCCAATCGCATAGTGCAAACATAAGAAACCGCAGTCCTTTGTATCTGCGAAGATCAGAGTATTTCATAACGATTATATAACGAATTCATCGTTACATTAAAGTTACGAACTTCAATTTTATCTAGTTGATTGGCTGCAGAAGCAAAAAAAACTGTTCTGCAACGGTTTTCCGTCACAAAAAAAGCAGACTGTCTCCTACGAACTTTTTAGTATCAAAAGTGAATACCTTGAACAGAAATTTTCCGTCGAGTCAAATATTTGTCGCTAAAAAGAAAGATCAAAAGAAGACCAAAAACCCGCGGAAAGCAGAAGACTCCGTTCAATCCATTTGTGGTTGAACTGATTGTAGAATTTCAAACCATGAACATAAAACGCGCATGAGTATATTAGTCGTTGAAACGTCGCCTCGTGCCCTCCGCTCCAATCGCGTCTCGTCTCTTCCTCCAGCTGCGAGTACATCCGCAGATGCTCAGGGTTCTACGAAAACCTCAACGGCACGAGTACAGAATCGATTGACCTCAGCTCTGTCCACGCACCAACTCACCCATCCCCCTATCCATCCAACCAGTCAACCATCCATCCATGCATACGAAAAAAGCTCTCAATTCCATCAACCTCTCCATAAAGCCGCTTCAAAGGTCTAATATCTCGATGCGGGTGCTGCCACCTCGGAGCATCGTTTCAAAACGGTCGTGGAATCGTAAAGACGGAGGCAGGCATCGGGAGCAGCAACAGCAGCACAGCAGCAACGGCCTTTCCTACGAGCAAGGGATATAGTGTGTGCTGGGGAGGGGGAGGAGGGGGGCAGAGTCGTCGAAGGCGTAAGGCCATCGTCGTTGCGGTCCATCGGCAGCAGGTTGATGGATGCTTCTGCCGCTTTGCTGCAGAGGAGCAGCAGCAGCATAGATGCATGGGAACGCGGCTCTCGCTGCGGCGGCGTCGTCGGCGTTTCTCCAGTCCTTCCGGAGCGACAGGCGGGCCGACGGAGGCGGAGGAGGCGGGTGGGGTGAGGAGGGGGTTGCGATAAAAGCGTCGCCCCAGAGGGGAGGATTTGAGGCGACGCGCGGCGAAGGCGTCGGGCCGCCTAGGTGGGGGTGGGAGGCGGCGACGTTGGATGGTCGGTGTGTGTCTAACCTCTCTCTTTTCTCTATGTGTGTTGCAGCGCTCGCGCGACTGTCAAGCGTGCGGGTTGCCGGTGGTGGTGGGGATGTCGCCTCCAGCCCCCTCGCGACCTCCGGTGGTAGGGATGACAACGGCGCCGGAGGGAGGGTAGCGCCGGTACGTGGTGGGGATGACCGGAGCGGCGAACAGGAGGTGGAGAAGTCACGCAGCCCAGAGAGTGTCGAGCCGACGGCCGCGTTTGACGTCGCATCTCTCGTTCTCTATGGTTCGCGCGCGCTACCGATACGACTAAAGATATTGCTCGATCAGTTGCTTAACCAACTACCGCAACAACAAGTTACGCGTCTGCTTGCCGCATTCGGCTGGACCAACGAGGATTACAGTAGAGGATACATACTGCAGGTGAGTCTCCTCTTCTCGTCGCCCCCCTCTCACCACCCTCCTCCCCCGCCCCCCTGGCCCCCCTCCCTCCCTCTTTCTCTCTCGCACTCTCTCGCACTCTCACTCTTTCTCTCTTTCTCTATCTCTGCCCGACGCTCTTACACGCATCAATCATCCGTTGCAGACGATTAATTCTTACCCTGGATGCAAACACGGAGTAATCCGCCTGTCTATAGGCAACTCGCCTTACTCGCCGCGTTCGTCATTTGTCCGATAATGCAGCCTCTTTAGGGCGCGAAACAAATGCCGATCGCCTTGAAGAACGAGAGTTGCCTACACGCAGGCGAACTTCACCCTGACTTTGTTGTATATTGTATATAACCAGGCGCTTTGACGCGCGCTTCTTCTTTTGACGGATCACTCGAGCGTAAACCGATGGGCCAATGTTACCGGTTCTCGCGTCAGAGCAACCGTCCGCTGACTCAACTTTCGAGTAGAAACGGACTTCATAAGCCACATCATCTGGGCGCTCTCTTCTGCTTTATCGCTCCGATTTGACGGACGCGGTGTACCGATCACCTTGCATGCTCTTGCATCTTTCTTTATAGATCTTTGATCAGAAGTGACAGGGGCGCCGGATTTCTCGATTCTTCAAATGCTGCGGATTTTTGTTTCTCGTTTCATCGCGTCGTCGACATAAATGAATAATCGTTAAAGCTGTGCTAAATATCGATACGTATATGTGTATATTGCGCGTGTATATACGCGTTGCGTTTACTAAACTCTCTTTTTGAACATAAATAATACGACAGCGAGTACCTACGTGCGGCGTAGAAAAGGAAAAGTGAGATAAAGATGAAAAAGTCAAAAAAGTGTGTCGCAATACTAGCGCGCTACGGATGTATAAACGAGAGGGAAATATTTAAACAAACAACCCTTACAACAAACAGATAAACGGAGTGAATCATAAAAAGAGGTAATTAAAAAGTGAACAAAAAAACTCGTGAGCATAAAAAAATTAACGAACAAACCAAACGAAACAGGGATGATAACAAATTTTTTAAAACAACTATTTACGTGTAAAACATTTGGTGGATTTGACAGTTGGTTTCGTGATAAGTGTGATGAAAATGCAAATCTATAATACAAGAATTCGAAAATTGAAGAAAAGTAACGCTGAGTGAATCGTGGAAAACAACAACTGCGAGTATTATAAATATACGCATGACAAAATACAACGAGAATAAAACAAGTTTGACCGACGTATTTATGCAATATAACGTTATAGATACAACGCATGAGCGATGAAAAATTCTTGCTTCCTCCTCGAAGCGATATCGAAGGACTGGGATAAAGACTTTCGTGACATTCGTGCGTGTGTGTGCTTTTGTGCTTCCACTCCAGGTCATGTATGTGCCTATGTGTTTAAACAATTTATAATAATCTCTTACCGATCGAGGAATTATTGTGGATCACGCAAGTCGAATGTATCAAGGCTTGCACAGTTATGTATGGATCAAGGAATCGCTTTCGAACCGTGCTTTAATCGCGCGATACCTATTATCAGAGAAAAGTCAGAGAATTTTATTGAAAATCTCGAACCTAGAACGCAGTATGTATAATTATTGACAGTTTTCTTTTTTTATTCTTAAACGAATCTCGCCCGACGCGCGTTTATCAGACAGATTCGTCGTCTATAACAACCCAATTAACATTATTTTAGACATAATTGAGATAATTGTTTTTCTGCGAATTCAAAAAATAATCGGATCAACGAATGCATGAAAAAATTTGAAACTCTACTCCGGAACGAATCATATCTAGTTCATATAACATACCTACGCGGGTATAATCACAGCTACGTCAATTGATACGGTATCGAACGATACTCGACTGGCATTGAAATGTGAAATGTGAAATGGATAATGATCGACCACCCTAAGCGCGTAAAAAATAGCCGACATTGCTGCCCCCTCGTGCCGAGAGATGATAAAATAACAGAGAATCGCCCCGCCGTTTAGGCACCGAGTCTAACGAGTCTTCACGCGTCTTCCAATCCGCGAGGTGCGTGACAAAAAACTGGAAAAGGAACGACGAGGAGCAGCGAAGAAGGAGGGGGGATGATGGTCGTGTTGTTCGTTCATCGTTCGTAATTAACTGCTCGTTATGCACCGACCCGACTATAAAGACCACGGATCGTGAAATGAGAGAAAAAGAAGCGCGGACGAAGGACCGCCGATTGCGTAGCTTTGGTTGGTCGAATCAAAATCGTTCTGCGATCAATCGGTGAGCCTGAAACTAGTAAATGGGTAATCCGTGATGTATCGATCACACGCGATCATGACTCGTGGATTGATATTTTGATGGAAAAATCTGTGTCCTAGCTTGCTCTGATCGAAAGGTTTTACATCTCGAACTTGCCGATCTCACGTTTCTCGCGATGATGCACGACGCGACGCGACGGCTGCAGATCTTAGGAGCTCGAAACGCGATGCGACGCGAATTGGCGGTCTTTCTACTACGACGTGCGTGACGAAATAGTCGTATAAAAGAGATTAGATAATACGAATAGATGAAAGAATTTTGCATTGTTTTTTAATCTCTCGTCACACATCTTAAATTGTAAATTATCGTTCGAGCGGTGATATATAATCAAAGGAACACGTATGTATCCATGATGTGTGTACGAAATTGGTCAGGAAAGAAATTAAGTTGCAATTATATATATATATTTTTTTTCCCCAAGTTTCTTATTTCGTCAAAATTTACGGTTATAATCCTGGCGCTCGAACAGTTAACATTTCATTCGGAAGAAATTATTAATTCTCATTGCCGTCTTTACATCTCCTCGCATGAAACTGAATGACATGGATTATTCGGAGGGTGGCCCATAATTATAGAATGAAAAAGCGCGATCAACAGTTTTTTCATACACTATGTAGCGTAGAGAGTCTAAGTATCTGTAAAAAAATATTTCATATAATATGAAAAAACGATATGCTTCGAAGAAAGCTTGATTTTCACCCAAAGAAGTTCTTATGGTTATGATATCATTATAATTAAGAACTTTTGAGTTATGTTTTAGAGAATATAAATGTGCTAAGAATATTGATTGATTAATTAAGAATTTTAAGTCACGAGGCTTCTGTTTTGCCCATAGATACGGAAAAACGGTTTCAACGATGTTCCAGCTCCGTTTATTTTATAAATATTCGAAAAATATAGACTTGAAATCGAGGAAATCGATCTCACAAGTAATTTCGAGAGATACGGTAAACGTTGATTGCAATGTCAGGAGACCGCTTACAGGCATATATGTATAATTATACCCCGTGACGATGGTTAATGCTAGGATCCTTCACGCGTCTCATTCTCGCCGATACCTATCATAATGCAAAACTGCAATACTCAATTCTCACGATTGAAGATGTACATTCTGAACCAAAAATGCGTTAAGATAAAATGCGAATTAAACAATGTGATTGAAATTAATGAAGTTTAGTTTCATCGATACAAAATCTTCTCAACACTAATTGAAGAATTGATCGATATTCTTGAAGAATTTATTCACTTCGAATCGATTAATCTTAGTCGTAGGTTCAAGTTGAAAATCTTTGTTTCACGTTTATTTATTTTTAACTAGATATTTTTTTTTTCCACGAAGTCATTCGTTCGATACATCGTTTATAGTCTTGCAATAATTAATTAATTCAACGCGATGAGCAACGCTAGTTAAATAAAACTCTGTGGCGTAGCTAGAAAATAAATAAAACTTCAAAACTGGCTGATATAAAAACTTGAATGCAGGATCGGGCCCCGAGGACGCGGACGTCCTGGACCCCGGCCCCCCAGAGGCACCGAATTTGCGGTCGAATCTCCTCTCAGCCTTCTCGTCCTGCACGCCGCGCAGTAAAATCACCGATATTATCAATTTAATATCGACGTTGTACGTGCAAAAGACACACACGTGTATGTACAGCTGGTTGTTAGTATTTTATAAACGATCGCGGCGCGACGAACCTCCGCCTTACGAAATACACGAAAGAAGAGAGAAAAGGACGCGCCACATATGTGGACGATTTAAATTGACGGTGTCACGCGAGCCAAAGGCGAGGTGGGTTTTACGTATTTATAACGTACACGAGAAGACTGTATAAACTTCGTTTAAATGACAATAAGCGGCGGCGGCGGCGGCGGCGGCGGCAGCAGCTCGGACGGAATCTTCCGCTTAAATTACGATCCCCTATTCGGCCAGAAGGGGATCTTATATACTCCTGCAGGTTGATGTTCCAGGAAGCGAGAGGAGACAGCCGCTTTTCTCTTTACTTTTTTTCATTTTTCATCGTCGAGAAAGGTATACGTAATATATTTTTCATTGGTTCAATTTTTATTCTTCTTTCTTTCTTTGTTTTTTTTTTTATCTTTTTATTGATTCCTCTTAAATTTCGTTTACACTTACAGTCGATGTATAGCAACTCGTCGTTGAAAAACTTGATCGCCTCGATTATAATTGTGCACGATGACAAGTTTTTCACGATCTTATTGTTTCTTATTTTATCTTTTCATCTTTTCTTTTAAATTATTCAATGAATATCTTTGACAATCTCTTCTTCACGCAACGCTCGATCGGCAAATTGTATTGATCTCGTAATTACCGATTGTTAGGGAAAAAGTTTTACGATATGTATCTGCATTGATTGCAAGGTTTTACCGATTTTTTAAGCAACGGTCGTGTGTGTTTAGAGTTTTAACATATTTTACAAACGTTCTTATCGCCACGCGGAGAATGTTGTTGAAAAAAAAAAAAGTTACTCTCATAACTAGAAACAAGATTATTGACACATTTATTGCAGTATAAAAATTATGCAGCTAAAAGTAGTTTGCGTCAGATTATAAATTTCACTACTGGTTCTATAATTACGATATCGCGCGACATTGCAAATCTGCTTCCAATTATAAACATGTAATTTCTCAACATAAATCATATACACACCTACTCCGATGTTAATTAAATACGAAATAAACCGAACGACACGTAGCGCATAAATCGTGAACGAATTTTCCATTATTAATTCGAACATATACGAGCCTGCTTATCTTTTTCGCTCGATTTCTGTCTACACTCATAACCCGGTAGAATTGGACGATGTGTGTCACTGTCTCTGCAATACGTGCGCGAGGGACGCCATGGTCGACCATCTTGTTCGTTTAAAAATGAAAAAAAGCAAAAACAGACTCTGGAAAAGAAAGAAAAAAATGTGTTTCGTATGTAAATCGTCGGTTGTTGGGGCGTCGTCCACGGTGGCCCCATGCGGCAGGACCCGGAGGAAAAGGAGAACGAGAAGAAGGATCTGGGAGGACACGCAGGAACCGTGAGGGAGCCTGATGATGTGGGAAAGCCGGTGCCGAGCCACTCCGAATCGTATCAACGCGAAGCTTGGCTTTTTTAAGCGGCCGCCCTGAGGCGGTCGAATTATATTATCATACGGTAATATCAATATTATTGATATTATACATATAGGACGCGATATCCTCCGGGGAACAAGTACGAGAAGAAGAGGATGAAGAGAACAACAAGAAGATGAGAATTAAGAAAGAGAAGAAAAAGCAGAAGAAAATAAGAACAAGCTCAAAACATTTAACTGTTTCACATTAGAACAATATTTTTTTTCCCTCGAACAAGGTTACTACGTCACATTAGTTGTTGTCTTGCAGCTGCAGTGTACTTGCATGCACTTAAGTAATAACCTTGTATGTACTCATTTTAGTTTCTTGGTACAATTTTGTAAAATGATCGTCGAGTAACAGTCGAAAATTACTGCAGGACTCATTTTAATACCACTGCTACCATATTTTTTATTTTTTTTTCGTAGACCTTAGAAGGTCGGATTTAGACCGTCATTTTTAACGAGAGATGCAAAAATCAGGTTTCTGTTTGCTGTAATGTAGAAAAACTTAATTATCTTCGCATTCCCGTATAAGACAATTATTTTGGAAAATACGGTAAAACGAGTGGAATAAATGTGTTTCTTTTTTACATTTTATTCAAGCGAAAAAAAGTTTTAAAAAATTATTACGTACAGAAAATGATCAATTTTTTTTCTCCGTGACTCTTACCTATACGCGTGACATTTTTCTTCCATCGTTCGTCATCTCTTAATTTTTTTCGAGGCCTTAAGTTTTCAAAAAACACATCGCATCGCGCACAATAGAACTATAATAGCGTTATGCAGTCCTTTATCGAAATTTGTGTAATTATTATTTGGCTTGCAAACACAATTGAAACGCTATCCCGTTTCCTTTGCGATCCTGCAAACTGGTATACCACGTAGGTACTACGTATATCCTGGCGCGATTTGAAACTTGATATACAACCAGACCCCATTAACGACGACGAAATTTCAAGTGAAAGAAAAGATCCAGGTATCCTTCACCTGTACGCACCTCAATACGTATGTACCTACCTATATACCTACCTACATATTATAACACGATGCAATCGAAAAGCATACTGCTATCATATCTCCTTATACGATCTTCACGTTTTCTACACACGAATATAAGACAAAACCGTCTGCCGTGAAATTATATTCAGTGTCCAGTCACGGATGGCACCTTCGATTGCATTTTGCTCCTCTTATTTCTTTTCACCGTATCTACACCAGAACTGCTGTTAGTAGCGGGTCAATTTTCTCACCTTTATTCAAGACTTTCAATTCAAGTTTCTTTTTCTTGTGCAACTCTCTTTTTCGTTCTATGCCAAAGCTTCAATCAAGTACCTAAAAGCAATATGTTCTTTGCCCTAGTAGATTTTGATGCGATTTTGTCGTAAATAATTCTCATCTCAGAGTAAAGTGATCTGATCTAACGGTTTATTCTAAGAAACGTCTTACTATTTACCTGTCCAATAGATCTGGATCGATGGACGATGTTCGATTCTTCAAACGTAACCACCGACGAAATTCGTCAGATTTCGCCAGAGATCAGTGAGTCGATTCAAACGACAAGAAAAGCATTTCAAGCCGTCTCTCGGTTTTTACAACGAATTACTAACAGGCGACCTCGTATTTTAGGTTGCTTATTGGGCAGAGGTATCCTGCAGGGTGTTACCGCGGAAATTCCTTCGCGGCGTGAGAGACAGTTGATGGTTTTCTCATTCGATTCGTAAAACCAGCCGCAAGGAAATTGTTTGGTAGATTTGTCGAATGTGTCGACAAAGCGACGCTGCGATGAGAGGAAACACGCGTAACTAGTTGTAACGAATATAACTCATAAAACCATAAGGAGACGTTTTTTGTTTTGAAACAAAACTGAAAGGAAAAAATTGAAAAAAGTGACTAAATAGACGGTTGAAAGTCAAATCAAAGCTGCTTCTCCGCTCATCGCATGACGTCGAGGAGGAGGCGAACGCGTATATATAGTACCTAATAATTACACGAATAACAACAACAATACTTTCGATCGTTTCACGGAAATCTTCGATCGTAATGCCACGACGAGTGACGTAAGCGATCAGGATGTATAGATCACGATAGCTAAACGCGATATGGATAAACGATAATTGTCACATAAAGTAAATTTTATAACGGAATAATAATTCAACTTTTTTGTATATGTATATATAATTATACGTGTATGTGTGTGTGTGTGTGTATCGATAATTCGGAATATTTTATCGATCCTTTTTTCCCTTCTCAATTCTTTCCCTCTTCTTTCATTGTTGCTTCATCTTGTTAGGTATATACCGTTTTATCTTCTTTTTTCGTCCCTCTCTTTTCCTTTCTATCTCCTTCGTTACGGGATACGCGCAAGTGCCGAGGCGATGAGCCCGCGGCGCGTGATCCTGTGTGTGCCGCTGAACAAATATACAGGCTAGAGACGCGAAGACGTCGCGGCGCTGGGCGTCCTGGGTTACGTCGACGGTGGTGCGGCGGCTGGAATGCGTAAATATACAAGAGGAGTGAGAGAGAGAGAGACGGAGAGAGAGAGAGAGAGAGCCGAGCGGCCGCCTAGCTATTCTGTGTATATATACACGCGTCTAATCCAAATTTATAAGGACCCCCGCGTGACTCTGCACTATCTGATTTCTTACACGTCTGCGATATTTATCGATATTTTCAAACCACGCGCTTCTTCGGAATTTAAACTAAATACAAAAAGGGCAGAAAAATTGTACATACATGCGCAGAGAGAGAGAGAGAGAGAGAGAGAGGAGGGAGGGGGATTCATTTAGCGATCATTACTCGAAAAGAAAAAAAAAAAAAAAAAAAAAAAAAAAACGGCGACGACGAAAACTATTGGATATACTGTATGCATGCATGTTATATACATATATCCACATGACATCCACCCGTGCAGCTTTGAGAATTTGGGTTTAATTTTTTTCTGTCTTCCTCTGTTTATTATTAGCGTCTCTTTGAAGTGAGAAAGTAGATGGCGGCTATTAATGGGGAGATCAAGGTCCATTATACGGGATCTTCATTTCGTACGTTTTTCTAACGTAAACGGAGAATTTTGGATTTGTTACATACGCGTGCACTGCCTTGCATCGCCTCGGCTGAGAATTCGACTGACTATGCACTGAATATCGTGACGAATGAAAATTTGTTATAATATTAATCAGCTGTCGATCTTTTGTTTAGTTTATGTTTTTGTTGCAATTTTGCATCTCTTTTTCAAATTGATTTACAGTGGTGTGAAATAATTGGGTTATTGTGGTCTGCATCGAAAGTCTATAGGTATAGATAACTGCCTGATTATATTACGGATAGATGGACTCATTTATTACACATAAACTAAAATCGAAGAGGAAATTTAATTACTGGTAATGGGGTACGAGTATATTTAGAAATTTGAAGCTCATTAGCGGATATAATGATATCGATGCAATCTACATTACTTGGAGAATTCATTTTTGATCAATAATAGTTCAGTAGAAATGTCTTTTACGGAATTACGGTGATTATAGCTATGTTACACAGATTTGAATAAAAATATTGTCAAATTAGCATGTTCGATATTCCTTAATAATAATAATAATAATAATCACTCGCAGGTGCAAAAATTGAAATTATAACGATGATACGTATTTAATTTCGCATTTGCATTCACAATCAACGTCTCTGTAACGAGTTCAAAAATTATGACTGTGAAACTTTTAACACTTGGGATTGAAACGCTTCTGGCCACACACTGATAAAATTATATTTTGTCGTTAAAAGTTTCGTGACCAGATTCTCATGAGATTACATTTTCTTCATCATCTGAATTATACTCCTTGGTCACGGGACAAGCGACAAATAATTTGCGATCTGTAATGTGGTCGAAAGGGCGAGTCTCCGCTTCTGATTCCAGCCCTGGAACGATAATTATCATTTTACCCGATTCCTCCTCGTGGCCATGAATAACGAATACAGGCTCGCCCTCCGTGTGTTTCCTGCTGCACCGTTTACCCTTTACCCTTCCCGCGGGATGGACCTTTTTCCACCGTTTCTAGTCCTCCGGGATTCGATGCTGGTATATAAGCAATTGAATTCACTCCTGCCATGTGTGGCTACGTATCACGGGTCACGGAGAGAGTTACGTCGCGGCTGATTTTACTCGTTTTTTATTCTATTTTTTTCTCGTTCATTCTGTACAATCAGGTACGCGGATTATGATCCAGCAATATGCGAGAATTTTCATTCTCGCAGTCTCCACTTTTATGAAAGTTTTATGTTTTACCCTACAGGCATGCTTTTTTCAATTTTATGGCAATTATAAGTTGCGTAGAATTTTTATTGAGGAAAATCATGGATTTTAAAACCGTAACTATATCCGTGCGCAATATTTACGAAAGACACAATTTCGAATCCACATCATATTTTCTTATTCACGGTTGTTTGAAGCGAATCATAACTTTCCCCTCTATTCCTTCTTACCCTTAGCTTAATATACTTTGAAAAAACGAGCCTTATAATAGGTATCATGCAGAACTTAAACCTTATAAAGTTCACGACTCTTCAATCGCAAAGTTTTCCAACAAAAACCAGACTATTGTTATATTCACGGACGACATTTACCTGGATTAAATATATTTTCATTTTTACTTACTTGAAAGTAAAACATTTAAACCCTATGAAAAAGATGACAAAAAATCCAAACGGTACTATTAATCGATGGGTTATTAATTCTTCGTTGAGATTTAAAATCAATAATTACTCTCCGTAAAATTGTTGCGCAATATTAACAAAATTAAAAAATTCTCTTTCGTACGCTTCCAGGACTCGCAGAACGGCCCGGTTCTGGACCGATGGAGTATATGCTCGGCTGAGGAGGAGCCGCTGGTCCTTCAGCAGTTCCTCAGATTCGCCGAGACGCGTCCCTTCGTCCAGCAACTGTTGTTGGCAGCGGGAACGCCGGGATCGGATGCTATGTCACCGAGTCGTCGACCGTCGCCTCCAACGATGCCCCTCGCCCATCTGCCACCGCCGCTCCACCTCCTCCACTGCGGACTTCCACCCCCGGGTTCGCGGTTGCCGCCCCCGCCGCCACCGCCTTCGGTTTCTCACCCGTCCATGTCGCCCAGCTCGGTACAGAAGCACCACTACAACCATTCGTCGATAAATGCCACGACGACGACGACGACGACGACGAGTGTCAGCTCGCCGCCACGGGGAATCGAAAATTCACAGTTCACCGTATCACCGTTGAACAGGCTGCAGAGTATGCAACCGTTCGACTTCCGGAAGCTCGGAGCCCTTGGTCTTCCCGGTTTCCCACCGCTCCCACCGCCGCCGCCGGCTGACGTGATCCTCGGATCCCGAAAGTCCATGCGACACTCCCAAAGATCTCATAGTCCTCCTCTCCACATTTCAAACTCCCAGCTAAGGCCTCCGGTGCCACCGATGCCGCCAGTGTCTTCGGCTGCCCTTACCTTCAGTCACTCCCTAGCCGCCGCGGTGTCGTCAGGTACACTCCCTCCGAATTTCCCAACCCATTTCCCGCCCCCACCGATGATGGGGAAACCAACCGGCGGCGGAATGCCTGGGTCTATCGACATGCACAGCAGCGGTGAGAAGAGCAGCGATTTTGGTTCCGAGGACGACGAGGACGACGACGAGAACTCGGGGAGTGCTTTGAACCTTAGCAGGAGGGGGGACAGCTCTGCGAAACACGAGAACCACCAGAACCACCATCATCACAATAACCATCACCATCATCACCACCATCATCATCATCCGATGTCGATGCAGCCTGCACCGCTTGGCAGGCCACCCGGTGTTCCAGGAAGGAAGCCACACTCTCCGGGGAAGCGGCAGCAGTGGGGAACCTCACCGAATCTGCCCCTTAACTTGGGAACGCAGTTCATAAATCCAGCGACGGGGAAGAAGAGGGTCCAGTGCAACGTTTGTTTGAAGACCTTTTGCGATAAGGGGGCGCTCAAGATTCATTTCAGCGCTGTTCACCTGCGGGAGATGCACAAGTGCACGGTCGAGGGCTGCAACATGATGTTCAGCTCGCGGCGGTCCAGGAACAGGCACAGCGCGAATCCTAATCCAAAGCTACATTCCCCTCATCTTAGAAGGAAAATCTCACCGCACGACGGACGCTCCTCGATGGCGCACGCTCTTGTCCTTCCACCCCAAGTTGGGCTCCCGGTACCGGCGACCGGTCTGAACCCTCTATCCTTCGGGTCTTTTCCTCTCCTCACTCCACCACCGGATCTACGTCATTCCACCGCCCTTGACTTCAAGCACCTCGATCTCTCGTCTAATCAGAACTGCAACCGCGCTGGGTATGAGGAACTCCATCAGAGGAGAACGTCGTCGAACACAACGGCCAGTATGTCGCCACCTGCTCCACCCACCACACACGAAGGCGACGAGGATGACGACGACGACGATGGTATCGTCGTGGTAGCGGAGGAGGAACACGGCCATCAACCGATTATCGTTTCGCAAAGAGACGAGGAAGAGGATCAGCCAGCCGATTTCAGTCTTGCTAAGCGACCCAGGCTCTCCGTTAGCGATCTTGACGATGACTTTGCGAGCAACGTCGACAGCAATGAGGACAACGATTCGATCAGCACTATCGACCAGCCGCCATCTTCTGTCCACCCGAACTCCGTGAACTCGAACACTCACAACCGGGGCGTTCGGAAAAGAAAGTCCCAGAATCCTACGAGGTGCGCGATGCCGGCGGAGACTCATTCCTCGTCCACCGAAGGTGAATCCTCGAACGACGCCATCTTCCAGGACCAACCCGAGGACATGTCGATGTCTCGACTCCAGGAAGTTGAGGAGAAGAAAACCACGTCTCCTCGACCTTCGTCGCGGAACAGATCGACTTCTGGTTCCCCGGAACGGATTGCGGTCGTGGAAAGTTCAGGAATCGTTACTACGGGATCGAAACAAGAGAGCAAAGGGGATACGCCGATCCTCGTTGCTGATGAACCGCTTCAGGAAGAACCGAGGGATCTTAGCTCGAGGGCGAGCAGCGGTCGTCGATCTCCTAGACAGTCTAGTACTCCGGAACCTGTAAAGACGGTGGCCTCGCCGTCGAGAAATGTCGACACGACGTCACCGTCCGAACGCCGAGATCGAAAAATTTCTGAAAATCGGAGAGACGAGAATGAGGACCACGACCATGATCAGGACCAGAACCAGAACCAGAACCAGAACCAGAACCAAGACCAGGGCCGGGACCAGGAGCAGGACCACCAGGTGGACGAGGAGGAGGAGGAGGAGGATCAAGCGGAGGATGATGATGATGACGAAGATGTGGAGGACGAGGAAGAGGACGATCAAGTCTCGGTTAAACACCGGCATCAAGAAGGTGAGCGCCCTGATGATACAACCCCCCGTGCCCGATCGAGTTCGGTCGACAGCAGCCACCTGACAACTGCCGACGACCTCTCGCTCGACTCCTCGAATGCTTTGCGTCAACTCGAGTCATTGTCGCAGGGTCGAATGCTGTTCGGAACGCTACAGCAGCAGCAGCAGCCGCAGCAGCCGCAGCAGCAGCAGGAGGGTTCGAGGTCTGGCAGAATCTCTACCAGCCCCACCAGCTGCAGCCCAACGATGGAGAATACGATGATGGAGCACTCGATGATCGGGGACCGGCTGGACATCCACAGCCTGGACAGATTCGAGCGGTTGGACCAGTTGGAGCTAATGGACCAAATGGACACCTACTCTCATGGCTCACGCTCATCCAGCGCCTCGCCCTCCACAACGGGCATGGACATGGACAATAGCCTTATAACTTACGCCCGTTACGAGAACGGGGGCTTCGTAAGTACACAGGAGGTTCCCCTGGACAGGGAAAATCCTCGTCGATGTACCGCCTGCGGCAAGGTGTTCCAAAATCATTTCGGGGTGAAAACGCACTACCAAAACGTTCACCTGAAGCTGATGCACCGGTGCAGCGTCGACGGTTGCAACGCGGCATTTCCATCGAAACGATCGCGGGACCGGCACTCGGCCAACCTTAACCTTCACCGGAAGCTGTTGTCGACGTCGTCGAGTCCTCCCCTCGCGAATATACCATCGGGCAGCCTCCCGCCGCACCTCGTCGACGATCCCCAGCTGAACCCGCTCCTCCACAACGAGTTCTTCGCGAGGCTTTACGCCGATGCTGGTATCGGGGCGATCGGCGGCTACCCGCTGCCCCCCGGCGGGGTTCCGGGTGTCGATCTAGCCGCCCGAATTCCGCCGCCCCACCCCCTCCTCCTGCCTCCTCACCTCGGTGCTTTCACGGGTCTCTCATCATTCGCCAGTCACCTAGCAGGATTGAACGGCATAACCCATCAGCACCTCAACCATCTCACAAGGTTGTCCCAAGAGCGTAACAACCCTCGCAACAACTCGTCTCATTCCGGGTCCCCGGTCTCATCCCCAAATCCTGACGACTTCCACGGGAACAAGGATCAGGAGGCAGCGAGATGCATGATACCGGGTTGCGACAGGGTTTTCAATTCCAAAGCCGTACGCGACGCGCACTCACGTGATCCTCAGGCCCATCGCGATCTACCACCCGTTGTATCGACCAACACGTCGTGACCGCTATCCTGGTATCACGCTCTACGACAACGTAATTACTCTTTGCTGTGATGCCAAAATCTATAATAATAATAACAACAATAATAATAATAATAATAATAATAATGAAAGAATTCTCACTGCTCACTCGTGTATGTATACAATATATATATCATATATATCTATATGTATCATGTGTATATACATATATATATATATATGTGTATCATGTATATATATATACGTTTATACATCTATATATCATATATACGTGCACATGTATAGGGATTAACGATTTTTTGTCAATCGTTGTTCGTTGTATACTTATAATTATACAAGTATACCTATACCCTAGGTATACGTTATATAGACGGTTTGTTATAGATGTAATATACCTAGTTTTTATGTATCCTATGGTATCATTATTTTTGTTCTTATTATTTTTATCATCATTATTATCATTATTATACGCAATCTTCATCAGTCGATCGATTTTTACACTCATCGTGCTTTTTTTTTCAAGTTTTTTTTTAACTATCATCATACGGCGGGTATCATGTACAATATTTATTGGTTAAAAGCTAAATCCGCGGAATGGTATGTATGTATAACAATCGTTGAACTATCAATGCTGTATAGACGAATTAAACTTAGAACGTTATTTAGTTAGCGCAGACTTATATTGTGTTTGTATACGAGAAAACCAGAGGCAGAGCGTGTATGTGTTTATGTGTATGTGTGTGAGAGAAAGATAGTGAGAGAGAGAGAGAGAGAAAGTGAATGAGGCAGTGTGTGTGGATCGAAAAACCTGTGCATGCTAATTTTATCATTGTTGTGGTAATGTGTATTATATAATGAAAAATAAAAGAATACCGATAATTAATATTTAATCACTAACCGATCAGTACTGTGTATATAATATACATACATACCAATAAATACATTATATTATATAGTCTGCAAAATGTCGATGTGTTAAGCGTAAACATATATATATATATATATATATAAAGTATTCTAGGTTATACTATACATCTATAATATACATACACCCACGATTTATAGTATCGTATAATATTGATAATATTGAAATATATCACACCTTGGTGCGGACTGTATTGCAAATTTTTTCATGAAATTTGAAAAAAAAAACACCAACAAACAAACGAATGAACAAAAAAAAAAAAAAATGAACTATCGAAACAAGGGCAGCTAAAATAATTGCAATCTTATAGTGCAGGGAATTAGCAGTAGCGTTAGTGTGGTAAACAGTAGTTAATAATAATAATAATAGTAATAGTAGTACAGTAGTGGTACTAAATTTTAAGCTGATGCACGCTAGCAATATATGTCTACATGTGTCTGTAATGTATATTGCTCAAAAACGCGGCAAAATTGATATCAAATTTTGACGGAGAAAGAAATGAAATTTAAAAATGATTAATTTAAAAAAACATAAACGACAAAAAAAAAAAAAAAAAAGAAAAGAAAAAATAAATACGAACGAACTTGAATCTCTCGCTAGATACATAAATGATGAAAATAGTTAGATTTTATTTATTGTTTCCTAATGTATACATATACATATACATATACACACAATGCAATTACGCTGATGTAGATACTAATACAACGATGATGATTGTCATTACTATTATTTTTATGATTATTCTTATTATTATTATATAATATACAAATAATACTCCCGTAAAAGCGGCCAGTAGCGGGCACTGCCGCCTGACTTCCTCCTCTTTATTATTGTAGAAGAATTTATAAATTTTACATACACTTATGTACATCTATAATATGTGCATATAGTAATAGCAGTTTTTAATGGATATAATTTGAATTTCTTTTCCCATTAAATTTTATTCACCATAAAGTGTATTTTTTACACTAAAAATATTTTTCAATATACCTGACAGTTTTAACGCAAAAATCTACGCACACCGTAAATTAAGTGAAAAAAATACACCAAATGATATTCAATCTGCTCCATTCGGGTTTTTTTTTTTTTTTTTTCTTACTCCCCATGGTTTACGTATATTTATTTGCAAATACTTATGCGTATGGTTATATCAGTGTTAAATATTATTTTGGCATTTACATGACGTTCGTTATAGATATATTATGTAATATACATATATATTGACGATATGTTGTTCGAATTGATCGACTGACCGGTGATAATTTTTTTTACTTCCGCGCGTGTTTTCTTCCCATTTTTTTTTACGTTATATTAATTTCTTCAATATTATGTTTCATTTGATTGTTCGCTATTATTCGAAACATACGATCGTGTAACTTTCAAAGAAGAAACTTGAAATATTTTAAGAACGGAAAGAAAACTAAGCACAAAATGAATGAATTGTTATATGAAAAGAACAAGAACACACAAAAAAAAAATAAAATAAATAAATAAACAAAGAAAAAATCGATTTAATCTACAATTGTAATTATGTATAAATTGAATGCTATGATGTATATTATAGATCAATTATAAAGAATACACTCTCATTATGAAAATAAATATATTAAAATTAAGTAATCAGGAATTAATTTCTACCTGACGGCACTTCACGTAGATATGAATTATACATGTAGCCTGTAATAACGCGTCTTAGAATAATTTTGCGTTTTACACATGGGTCATTCTTGTTCAAATCGAAAAGATTCTGAATTTCGACTCTCAGATATAGATCCGAAATTTTGTCGAGTTAATTTTTTCAAATTAATACTTTATCGCAAAGCGCTTTTTGCCACTTACCAATCTTGACTAATCGATTATTAAAAATTTTGATGAATTGCCAGTTAATTTACGATATTCTTTTTCTCAAAGATCTTTTTTCTCTAAATGTAAGGTCATACTGCCAAGATTCGAAATGTTTATTTTCACTTACAGTTTACGAAAAAACAAAAAATATTTCAACTGCTGAGCGTCGTAAGATTTTTGAATTTAAGCACAAAATCGGAAATTCCCAAAGTACGCAATTTTTTACTTTGATATTCTTATTAAAAAAAAAAAAAAAAAAAAAACGAATATACTATGGAATATAGTTTTGAGTTGGAAAAAGCAAATCGAGAAAAATTTCGTAGCAGTGTGATATAATTAAAAAGACTTAACTGGATATCTACACGTAGATATAAATCGAGTCATCAGTCGCAAATAAAAGAGCGAGAAAAGTTTTGTGATTTTACATCGTACACGCTGTATATATGCATCCATATATATACGTATGTATATATATATATATATATCTATATATATACGTATATAATGCGAGTGACGTAAAGATGAGAAATTCTCGAGACGAAGAGCCCCGCCCTGCGCGGCAGTTCGCTTTTTGAAAACCCGAAATCTTCCGAAATGAGAAATACCTGCCCATTTATCAGAAAAGATCTCCGGACCGTCACGCCCACCTTTCTGATGTAGGAATATAGAGCTGCAGAGCGCGTTATAGCTGCCCGTGCAATTTGATGATATATTTATATGTTTCTCGTTCCGTCCGTTTGCCACCTTTTATCCTCTTCTTGCACTTTTATTCATTCATTTATTTATTTATTTATTTATTTTCAAATAATGAACTAGGAATTAATAAATTAAGTAATACTCAGCAAGAAGGATGTCGCGATGCTGCTGCAGCCGAGCATCAAAGCGTTTGTTACTATGGTAATTAGTCGGAACGGAAGATTTCGAAAGAGGTCGTCCCGTCGATTTGGCGAGTTAATTACATCCGAGTTAGCCGTACGGGGACTTCGTTAAGGTCCTATCCTCGAGGCAGGATAATTACTGGCTTTTAATCGACTCGCGCAGGGCGATTAGATTATACCAACTCAACTTTACGCGCTACGCGTTTATCGGCCATGGAGATGATGTACATGATACAGTTTTGCACGTACGAGGATTCATACAAGCTTTTTCAGGTGTTTTTCACAACGCTAGGAGAAAAACAAATAAGTGCGTGCATCTAGCCATCAAAAATTTACATCAATTGAATGCCATAGTTTAATTACTGATCTAAGTAGAGTTTGTTCGGCGTAACTGGTTGATTAAGTTGAACTAATTTGTTTACGAGTGTAAAAGAAAACCCACAAGTTTTGAAACAAGTAGTGAATATATTCATCGTCAGCATCGGTATTGGAAAATATTCTCATGCATGACGTCAGAGCCTGGTTGTCGCCGCCATTTTATCACCACATAACCTAAGTCTTTAATTTTAATGCTGGCAAAGTGTAATTCTTGGGGTTTCAAATTACTCATGTTACATCAATTAATTCAACGTAATCAATAATATGTCTTCTCAATTGTCCATACGCGAAAAAACAGGGTCAACGGTTAGTTGTCAGTCTCGTTGCATTAGTTTGATTTTTTCACACCAGACGACGAATTGCAGTAGAGTGAATTTCCAATACTAGTACTATAAACGGCCACTAGGCGGTGGACTTTCTCGCTACGGAAGTAACTTCATCAGAGATAGTCATAAAACCGGATATTCGGCTAGTAAGTCACACATACGTATAAAATGAGACAAATTTTTTACCAAACGTATTACAAACGAAGAAAGCATGATATACCAAGTTTTCGAGTCATGGAAATTAATAATGATCACAAATAAACGAAAATTATTAACACATTTTCAATTCATGCTTCTTCATATCATACACTAATAAGTTTTTGGGTTTTATCCGTTAAATATCGGATAAATTCCACGAAATTCAGTATCAACAGAATTATAAATGATATCGTTCGATGAATAAGTTTCGTGTGCTTGAATAACTCTTACGTTCAGTCAAGGCAAATAATTTTTGTGAAATAAAACAAGCTCAATTTATTTTCATACAATAATTTCATATTTCTCAAACAAAAACATTGAGGTGCGTTGAATCAAATTTTTCGTCATTTCAACCACAAATTTTCTTTACGAAAAAATTCACATTATCGCAAGGAACTCACGCCGTGAGTATCTTGAATAAATTGGTAGTCAGCACGATCATTCAAAGGCTTGATTCAATTCTATATTAAGTTCTCACAAATATTTCCCTGCGTGTGGGTATATAAATATTTTGGTTTTCACTAATATCTCGACGTTGAAAAATTTTCAAATTCTTCAAAATACATTCATTACGTATTCGAAATTCCGCTATTATAACCCTTTCGTTTTACACCCCCCTTAAAATGAGCCACGTTTCTCGATACATATCCATATATAACCAAACGAGACCTACGATGTCGCAACAGACATCATAAGCTCGCTTAGGACGATAGATACGATACTACAGAGGTGGGACCGAGAAGGATGGAACGAGAGAGACCTGATCGGAGAAAAAGAGAGTAAGAGGAGTGGGTTCAAAGAGGGAAAGAGAGGGCTAGGCGGGAGGGCGTACCTCGTAAGCATAGACATACAACGGCCGCCCACTGCAGCCCCTTCCTCTACGGTCCGCCGGCGCGGTGACCACTCGGACAGACGCGTGAGCTGCAGTGAAATGAATGCCAGTCCGAGTGGTCGTTGCTCGCTGACTTGACTGGGATTAAGACCGGGCCGTTTAAAACACGTCAAATCAATAACATCCAGCGGCAGCATTGATTGCTTGAAAGATTTCACATTATTTGTAAGGATTTTTGAATGATGGAAATAAAAAAAAAAAAAATTATGATAATAATAATAAACAAAAACAAATAAGAAAACTTTCTTTTATTCTCCTGCCACACGGCGCAGCCGCAGCGTGAAAGATGATTGAAAAATAACAGGCGTCCGGCTGCAGGCAGGGGAAGAGGCAAGGGATGATGATCGTTTCGAAAAAAACGCGAAATCCAACGAATATTACGTGCAACCGAGCCGATGCACGACCGGGGACGGGGACGGAAGACGGCAGGCTTGCCGAGGATGGGTATACCGTTTAATGAAAAGGTAGAACCGTAACCTGTCTTTACCCCGAACCCGTCCTTCTGGGCCCCGCTACCGTGGCGGACCGCAGAAAAGTGGGCCCTAGCAAAATACGGTCTATACCCGGCTCTCCGAGCGCGATTGACTCGAGATTGTATAGATCCGATGCGAGACGATGAATGTAGGTATACATGTCTGTATAGCTGTATGTATACCCATACCCACCTATTAATGCATCACAGAGACACCGCATGGCACGCAGATTGCAAGCCAGACTATTGAGTGCATCGCTTCAGCGTATTGCATACAAAAATGCATATAAAAATCCCGTGTCACGATGTTCGTTCACGCTAATCTCCGAAACCGCTCGACTGATTTTGATGAAATTTTTTAAATGTGTATTGCTTGGTCCAGCTTGAGAGGTAGGATAGTTTTTATCCTGATATGTGACCTTCGATATCTTCTATTGCAAATTTAAGGAGTTTTTATAGGACAAAGGGTTGTAATTTGTTTATAAGTTCCATAAGTTTTTGATAGATTGCGGTTTGAGTCAATCTATTGTCATCTGTATTAATTCATCCAATTCTACTACTGCTGATGCTGCTTATATCGCACGGTTATTGAATAGTTTCTGGGCCCAGGAACAGTGAGATGTTTTCATAAATTCTATCTAAAATGATAAATAGAAAAAAGCTATGCTCGAAGTGAGTTGTTGAATTTAAAATATGGCAAATATGTTGTAAATACTGTATATTTTTCCAAATAGCTGAGGCATACATCGTATGTTCGCATGAAATAATCGACGTTTTGCTAAATGAAATTAATCTCTTCAAATTGAGCATAGAATAAAAAAAGAAGTCCAATGAATTCCAAGTCAATTTAGTCCGATTGAAGAGAATGATTCTTGAATATATATAGCCACGTAATTATAGGGAAAGTGTGAAATCCATTCAAACAGATGTATCCAACAAATGGAGAAAGTGTATCTATAGATTTTTTTACTCTAGACAGAAAATAGTAAATACTAGTTAAATCTGATGTATAATGTAGGACCTGCACGCGTTGGTATAATATTATATAGCGTGTGAGCGTAACCGTGAATATCAGCGCGCAGTCGCAGATAAAATCTGTTGGTAATTTAACGTCCTGCACATGGCGTCGTCCCCCTGCTCGACCCACCAAACTGAATTAACCCTCGAACCGAATTATCCGGGGTTCACGAAATATCCTGCGGTAGTCAGTCGCCCTTTTCGATCGAGACCAATCAACCGATCTGTCGTTTCATCCTCAAATAATACACAAAGGTATAAACTACAAGAGAACAGGGACGCGACTTCGTGAATATTGCTGAATTGGAATTAATCTTGAATAAAAAAAATAGCATTTGAATTAAACATTTAATTATTTTATTAAGGTTTTCGCGATATTTCCTGTGTATAGTCAATGCTAGATTTCTCTGGGAATGTCGTAGGCACACTGCACCACCCATGCAGGTCGCATTTGTCAAATGTTTTACATCCTTGTTTCAGATTCTACGATACTATTCGATTCAGATTCGGTTTTACCATAATCGAAAGTCAAATTCTGCAAGAAGCTATAATAAGTCTGTCCTTACATCATAGTAAGGATGTAGTCTCTTGGGTGTGTCTTTACATCGCGGACCAGATATCAAACGGTGTAACCTATGACTAATAAGTGTGATAGTTTGTTGAAAGCAATCTCTTCGTTTCATCGATATATGCGATTCGGCATTTGCGATGTTCGATAATTTGCCTTACAATTGAATAAATTGGAATTTGATTTTTCTCGTTACAGTAACGAGACCAAGACCAACAAGTTCCACTTTATACACGTATATCGCTGCATGATAATCGAGAAAGAAAAAGTGGTTGCAACCCATCCAAAGATAGAAGGCTGCAATCGTCATACGGAGACACCGCAAAGGACGACGTATGACATAAGTGAATATAATGGTATCCTATGTGGTAACCATCTGTTCGAACATATACTTCTTCGTCACAGGATGTGACAAGTTTGCTGCTCGACCATCCACCACAATTGTTGTGCCTCCGGCCGATTCGGACACGCGAACCTATAGGTACCGGTTTTTCAACACACCGCGTCTATTATTATGCACACGAGATGCGTGTGCGCATGTCCCTAAACTCAACAACGCTGATAGCAGACGACGCAAGATTGCAGTGAATTAGACTCTGTGTGAGTGTTATACGTCACAGGTAAATAGCTGTTGCCTCCAATTCAAACCCTGATGTTGTACTCCGGGATACGATGTGCTTAAGTTGCAGGCCTGCTTAGACGCAGGACATGTTTGATGGATTTTGATGCAGGCCTATAGCCTGTAATCTTGGAACAAAACATTCAATCTTCTAACCACTGGAAAACTTTTTTCAACGGTTGCACACAACACACTTATTATTTTTGATTCTTCGTATGCCTAAAGTACAATTGGAAAGTATTGAATGCAAATAATAAGAATAGTTCTGTTCCTTACCAGTGAATTGAAACACAAAAATACACATAAAAAATTTCAAAAACTCTTCATTGTATAACCTTAATATGTGCACTGTGCCTTGCAATGTGAATATTTCATTTTCTTTCGCTCGTTATCATGGTAGAAAATCACAAGACTGTCGAATATTCGCATTAGGTGTACAATGTGCAAAGATTCAGGGCAATTGCGAAACGATTTCTGATTCGTCTCGCATATTTCGGTCAAACTTCCCAAAGCGCATATGGGGCAGATTTTTAACACACCTTCGTGTGTTCAATTCTACGAAAATCGCGCCCGATAGTCACGTTGATAACCGACTGTTTTCGGCATCAGGTACAAATTGGGGGCCCTTAATCGCACCAATGCATCAAGGCGCGCACGGAAGTTTGACAGTAAAATTGGCCGGAACCTTTCCAAAGACCTCGTGTGATCCTATCGCGTCGTTAAATATACATCGTCGCATGACTTACCTTGACGAAATTAGACCTTGTGGCGTTCACGTGGTTCTTCTTGTCCATCTTCTTCCTTTTGGGCTACTTTCTTCAATAGAAGATAAGAGCTAATGTACTCTGCACTCACCAATGGAAACGAAAGGTCCCAAAAGCGTACACATGTATCAATTATTTTTGTCATAGTATTGCCGAGTTCAATTGTCGTATTATGATTCCTTTCCTTCCAGTATCGAAACACATCATATCATCATACATCATACATCATCACATCATCATCATATCGTCATATCATACATAGTATTAAAGTTCGAAATGAAACTTTGGGTGTTCGGATTTTCAGAAGGTGACGTCACCCAAATTTTTTTCTCTCCTGACGTCATCGATCTATAGTAATCGTCGGAGACGAAATTCAGCTGGCTAAATTCCTCAGTCCGGAAACAACCGCGCGATAGAGAGGACGTATGAGAATCGCGCTCCGCAGATTTCGAGTACCAGATTTTCGTACTCCTGGATCCTGCGCTCCAGGTCCACTACCTGGTGAAACTCGACTTCCGTGACTAGCGCTCCGTAGTTTCTGCGGTCCAGATCCACTACCTGGTAAAACTCGACTTCCAGGATAAGCGCTCCGTAGTTCTGGCTGTCCAGGTCCTTAACCTGGTGACTTTTGATCTTCAGGACTAATTTTCCGTAGTTCTGGCTGTCCAGGTCCTTAACCTGGTGAGTTTTGACCTTCAGGACTAATTTTCCGTAATTCTGGCTGTGCAGGTCCTCCACCTGGTGGATCTCGACCTCCAGGACTCGCGCTCCGTAGTTTTGGCTGTCCAGGTCCTTTAGGTTTTAGGAAACTTTAAGAAACCAATGGTAAATATTTTTATTTGCGCGGTGTCAAATAGGAAACACAACGAAGAACTTTAATTGTATCCCCTGGAGCAACAGATCACAGAAAGTGACATGATCACAATCCTGTTTTGACTTTCCTATGTGGCACAATTACACACGTTACATTCTTGTTGCCACAAATCCCGTCTGGGGTGGATCTAACAGTTTATAACATGCATTTCAGGCACATTACGTGAACGAAGAGCAGAGTTGAGAGCTGAAGACAAGATTAAGGAACGGATGGACGGAGGTTGAAGCAGAAGGGAGAGGCAGTTTAAACAAGTACCAAGAAATGAAACGATTGCAAAAAAAAAAGGGTACAGGAATGTCACTGGCCCCTGCCAATGGCTGGAATAATACCTCCGAAGGGCCCCCGTACGGAGGAACAGGCCTGTAAGTAATCGTTCGCCAATTACATAATTACTCGCGGTTACAGGCTCCAGGGGCCCCAACGGAGGGCCAGGACTCTCGGAGAAAAGTCGTTTCGCGATCTTTACTGCCGCGTAATCGTCCTTCGTCCTCCGCGGCTCTTTCCCCCTGCACTGTACCAGTTTACATCCTCCGTTGTCCCTAAAGACAACGACGTCGCATCCCCTATACGCCATTAGGTATACGAATATATGATGCAAATTTGAGTCTTCGCTGGTATTTTTACAATACAGCGTAACAATTTCAAATACTTAACTACCATTTTGGTGTATTAGTTTCATTTCTCAAATAATTCTTTAGTTTTCTGGAAGATTTCAGAAAAATTTAGGAACAAATTTTGAACTACGATAGTATTCACGATATTCCGGGAAATGTGGTTTTCAACTCTGAAATATAATTGATGTACGGTACAAGCAATGAAAGGATTTACTATGTTTGAAAAATATTTTAATCAAGTTGTTGCAGGAGAAATGTTTTTTTTTTTTTTTTATTGACAAAACATATCTCTCACCGTATGTGACAGCCATTTTGGTAAATCAATCGAGAATTTTGCGTACACCCATGGACTAGTATTCAGCTTATGTATTCAGACATTTTTGTACTTTGACCTTTTTCAAGGTTCTGGAAATATTCTCAAAGATTTCATTGTTTGTTTGAAAGAACGGTTTGACGATGAAATAGTTTTTTATTCCTTCTTTCTCAGCGCTTGAAAATGTTGGTTTTAGAAAACTGATTATTGAATCGCTTGCGAAAAGTTTGAAAAAATGAGTACAAAGTAAAAAATGTTGGAAAGTTTTTCAAGGATTCTAGTAAAGCATGAAAGTAAAAAAATGTCTGAATATTCACAGCTGATTTAACAATTTTTTGCTTCGTACGAGCGACCAACTAGTTATTTCTCTGCCCGAACAGACTACAGCCACGAAGGCTGACTATTCCTTGAAGACGAATCCCCGCGTGTGACTTGGCGGAGACGAGGACGAATATGCGTTCCATGAATACCTCCATATTTCCTGGAGCGTACAGATATTATTCTGGAACTGCACAGCGTCGAGCGAGGCATTTGAACAACAATGGATCAAATCGGTGGTCTAGCAATTGGTGCAATTTGGCAAATTACCGCACGTCATCCTCGCCGCCGCTGCCGCAGTCATTGTGCGGTTCTTCGCATAGTCCGAGCAGCCATACCTACGTGCAACGCCAAAGAAACACATAACGACGAGAGCTCCTGCGAAGAGTCAAGTCCTGCGAAGAGGAAATCCTCTCTCAGTCTTCTCCAGAGGTCGAAGACGTCTTTTTGAGTTATAGGCACACACACCTATATACCTTTCGACTATTAACTCCACTTAGAGGGAAGAGAAAAGCTGCAACCGAATGACCACGTGAGCCGAGCGTTTAAGCCTCTTCTTCTGCGCTCCCAGGCCTCCGAATCACTCTGCCAAGTTCCATTTTTCACTTTTATTTGCAGCGTCTTTCGTTCGCAGCACGCAAACGTTAAACCATCGATACACCGGGGCTGCACAGCCACCGGACTAAGTGGTAGGTATCTGTACCCACCCTTAAGACCCCGTCGCTATTTTGCGACGAATCCATAACGGACTTGCGGGCTTTTATGTTCGCGGTGCTCTTCGTGTTCACCGATTGCTGCAAGCAGCGGACTTCTCTGATCACTTATAAATACATATCTCTCGGTAATTTCTACAAATTTTTGCACGCTTTCATACTTCCACTGTTTTTCTTTGACATTACCAACATATTTTATAATTTGCTGCAGGAAAAATTTCAGTGTCATGTATCCAAAAATAATGATCCAATATGACCATAAATTCGGTGTCAACGAACAAGTAAAAATTCTTTAATAGTCATCTGACACCAATGAAAGTTCGTCTTTTAATCTCATGCTTGCTTCTGGTAAACGCAAACGTCAAGTGTTTCGGCAATTTAAAAACGAACGAAGAATAAGAAATTTGACCTTTTTTGGCCATTCAATGCCGGATGTTCTCATCGAAAATTACCTTCCTATTTCTAATCTTTCCACTTCAAGAAGAAGTGTACGAAATTTCAAATTAATCTACACAGTCGTTCGCCGAGATTAGACTCGACGGTAATTTCAATAACTTTTATAACTTTAGAATTCATGATGAAATCTTCTGAAAATAATTACGACATGATCGTTTTGTGCTTTCTGTAGTGCGAACCAAGTTGTTAAGTGGGTATGAATACAGGCAGAACGTAAATATCGTGGTAACACTTTAATGGAAACCATAATTATGGCAGCATATCTCACAAAATGTCGAAACGTAAAGATTCCAGTGATTTCATGAATCTAATACAAACTATTGAAATTGAATGAAATTAAAAAATTAAACTTTCCAGACTGTGTAGGTATACCAGTACTGTGCGCACATCGTCGTGCAGGTTTAAGTTCATATAAATGCCGGTGAGTACCTCTAACCTCTTCACCGTTTCTCGCGGTCAACGGTAATAAATTCAGAAATACGTCCGAAGACCCCGCGACCCGTGAGATCCGCAATGCAAACAACAATAATAATTATTAAATATCCAATAAGTTAAATAACTGTTGCCTCGGCCGCAGCGGGCTTATAATCTATAATAGGCTGTTCTACTCGAGTGACCTGTCAGCCAACTTCGAATTAATGGCAGTCGAGATCCCGTGCAATATTACACGGGGCCAGCCGAGCCGTGCTGGGCCCTGCCGATCTTGAATTGTGGCTCACGATTGCCGCGTGATTTTAGTTATAATACCAACCAAGGTTCGCCATCGCCTCGCACGCGTCACGGCCAGCTTGAAGGTGTCACGCCCTCTCTGTTCTCTTGAAAATAGATACCTAAGCGGTACACGCAATGAAATTGATCGTTTTTTTAATAGTTGGGGTCAATATTTCGGATGAACGATATAGCGAAATTTCAAACAGAGGAAAATAGGAGAAAGAACGATGAATTGTTCGAAATCTTGATTTTCTTAAAGTGTCAGTGCATTACTAGTCATTCTAATCAGTAACATTCTAAGAAGCGAGCTAAAACTGGATGCAATTACTTCAGTGTTTCCGTCTCATCAATAAGACAACTTTTTCTAATCAACCAATGCATATCGTGTAGGTTGATAACTATTAATTATACCTCCACGTATATTTACTACCGGCACTGAGGGAGTGACCTGATCGATTTCGACGTTGTCCTATGCATCTCAAATCATCAACCCCATTCTACATGCAATTCTGAATGAGACCACTCCAATACATTTTCATTTACCGCAAAAATAAAGAAATTACATGATTTCTACCATATCGCGATTACAAATTCGTAGAAATAATCCCATTTCTTTATTTTTGCATTAAATGAAAACGCATTGGAGTGACCCTCTTCAAAATTGCATGTAAAATTGCGTGGACTTGGATAATTCGAAATCGACTAAGCCCCCCCCCCCTCCTGAGGTGTCAAGTTGCCAGCGGATTCACGACCGTCTCCCCTCAGAGTCTGATATACGCCACCTATGATTACAGAGACTTGCGTTCTAAATTCTAATATTCGTAATGAGTTGAAGTAGGGATAATAATAGAGGGACCCCCGGTAACGGACGAGATCCTCCTGCTAATTAAAATCTGCCCAAGAAATGCGTTGTTTGTTGCATGCGTGCATGTATTTGAACCATGAGAGGATGGGGAAAAACAACGCCCACCACACAGACCATTTGACACTTCATTATTCCTTCCCGACTATGAACCTGGTCATTAAAATGAGATTAGCTTAAAATCTTTGAGAGTCGTCTCGGTGTTCACATCCACTCGGTTCTTCGCTTCTTCGCTCTCGCGGACTTAGCATCACTGATTTCAAGTACCCGTGTATGAATGTATGTATTCTCTGCTCTGTACGTTGTAAAATGAAAAGCTTGCAGGTGCCCATTACTGAGGCAAGTGTTTAAGACGCGTACTCACTACGTGTATGAGTAATACTGTAATAAGAAATATTTGATCTTCCAATGACCTGGAGAATTTTGAGAAGATCTGACAGTGTCGTTTGGAAAGCGATATACGTCGACACCTCGAGATGCGGGAGTTTCGGGCGAGGATCAATCATTCATCGTGATCGACATGTTTGCACTGGAGGTCAGCGATCATGCAAGAGAGTCCAAGTTTTAACTTTAACAAGTCTAATAGATGCTACTCGCATCGCTTATGCTGGAGGCGGTGCGTACTAGGGGAGATTGAATGTTATTTTTCAACCAATTTCGCGGCTGCTTCTTGTCGCAAAAACTGATGGGTTAAACGTGGAAGAGAAAAGAGTAAGAAAAAAGTAACCTTACACGCGGTCTCACGCGTAGGTATCATACGATTCGGCACGCCTTTAGTTGGGAGAAAATATTTCATGCATAAGACGTACGATGATTACACTGTCGCTACTGATACACAGAAGATTGATTTACAAGCTAAATCTTCTTATTAAAAAAAAAAATAAATAAAAAAAAAATAAAAAATTAACACAGCGTACCTTTTTGCTTGCACGATTAACGAAACTCACCTGCACCGATATAATTAGTCTCAATGATTGAAGTTTCTTCATTTTTTATACATTGGATTACTAATTTTAATTGCCCTTTAGGGCTGCAATTCAAAATTTTTAGAGACACCTCAGATCGTTGTATCACTCAAGTGAACACTACATGACACAAAATCTTTCTCGCTCTTTGACATTTTAGTAAAAGTATAGTAAGAGAGCTGAAATAGGAATACAGAATGGAAGATGCGGTTTTCATTTTTTTACTCTTCGCGATTGTTCTTGTTTTAACGAATGCTCACCCGTTTTATCGGATGTGTAATCAGAATCTTTGCTGAAACGAGTTTATCACTTTAAGCAGCGAGAAACAACGTGTGAAAATCAAAGCACATAAAATATAACATATTTTTCTCTCTAAAGATAATTTTACCGCATACCTGTTAAATTTTTCAGCTATTTGCGTTGACTGATTTAGAAATACTACTTCGTATAACAGCGGATAATTCACCATTTATTCGATATTAATCCGAAGAAGTCGTTACAGAAATTTTTTGCTATGTTTTTAGGTGATCTTAAGCCAAAACAGTATCGAGTATAAATTGTATAACACAATTCTTACCGAACTATAAAAACATTTTATTTTATATTCATATGAAAAGGTTCAGCGAATGGAAGACGAAAAATAAATGCATACAGCATGATTTTTACCAAACTGACACACGTCCTAATAGACATTTATGCATCGTGCACTCGTGACAGAATATTGGAATCGAGGTGCCATCGGTATAAGTCACATCGCATCGCATCAGACGTTTGAGTTAAATCCTGCGAAACGCACAAGTAAGCTGTAGCAACTTGGAAACAATATCCAGTGGGGCAGAGCCTTCACTAATGTCTGTTTCCAATCCGCACCCCCTTTGGAAACTCCATTGGAATACCGAAGGAAGATGGTAAGCCACTCTGATACCGTACTCAATCCCATATGGTAATAACGTTGCGATTTAGAGAGACTGAAACTGCCCAGCGGACAGAGGATTAGTGTCACGAGTCGAAATGGCCCGCTTCTGCAAACATGACATTTTCATGAAATTATTATTCTTGCCTCGTGAAACGGTGACTCGGAAAAATTCTGTTGAAGAGACAAATCGAGACAAATTGACAAGAGTTGAGCCATTTTTCTTTTAAATAGTCTTTTTTGCGTTGGGTAAATTGAAAAAAGTATCGATTCCAGTGACCAAAATCTCAAATAAACAAAATATTTCATCAGCCTGTCCCTGCTATACGTCGTCAAGGAGAGATGAATTGTCTGGGTTCAAAGAAGTAGATCAGTAGTATTTATTTGTTGATATGTTTTGTTCGCATTTTTTGATAATTTGAAATTAAAATACTTTTATACTATTTTTTCAATATATTCAACGTCAGTTTCCGAAAGTTCGAAATTCATTAGTAAATTTATAGTACTATAAAGTTCAGGAAATTGTTTGACTTTGACGAATTGAGAGCTCAACTTCAAGCGTTTCGCGTTATGAGGTGTGCAATTACTCGAGTAAATGATTTCCGAATAATTCATATTTAATAAAAAACTTCTGGTGGTTAATTTGTCCCTTGTTATTTAAAAAATTTCAGGGAGCCCCACTTTGTCGATATTTTGGATTTTAGGAAAAATTACCTGTTTTCTCAAACATTTATTGCAAACGAAAATTAAACAAACTTCAGTGTTGCATTTAGATCACTTTTATCAAAATCATAATAATTAATAATAAACTAAAAATGTAAAAGAATTGATGAGCAAAGTTTAAAAATGAACATTTTTCGTACTTCTTCTATTTTCGTGTGAACTTTGCCGTATCAAATCCCAAACGTTATCTCCCATCATGCTCTCATTATACTGCCCCTCATAACGTTAATAACGATACAGTCTATCGCAATTTGACGAAAACGTTTTCCTTTTCCTTCTCAATACGCACCCATGTTAGCTATCAATCAACAATTTCAAGACTTATTTATTAACGTAAAAAAAAAAAAAAAAAGCTTTAGAAGAAATAAATAAAGGATTCGGACATTATTTAATGTATAGGATCGAAATTTCTTTATCTGAATAGAAACTCAAAAAGAAAAAAATAATTTGTTTTTGTGTACCTATGCAACCCTTGTGTTTCAAAAATCCGCTACGGCAAGTAGTCCAAGTCCAACATCCAAGTAGCAATTTAATTTTTATTCATCCATTTGCCAGTTGTCTTATTGGCCAGAGTCTTGATTCCTGGATGACGGTTCGAGCCGATTCGAAGGACGGGAACGACGAGGCGGTACTTGCGGCTGCAGCGTGGCATTCATACATGTACGTAACCCATACCAACCGCCAGCGGCTGTTAGTCGCGCGCAAAGTTTTTTGCAAAAACAAGATTTTACGGCCCTGTGCTGCAAGAATGCTCCTTTGTCTCTTTATGGGCTGAAAGTGGAGGCTCGCGCGGATTACCCACCAGCCCCTCCGCGCCACGCCATGGCACCGCGGCTCCCTGGACCCTGGCCACCGGGACGCCAAGCGCCACGAAGAGCTACGGTTCGATAATAACACGGCTTGCCCGCTGTCCTTTCCTCGACTCTTGCGTACCGTCGGTCGTAAAACTACCCCCCTGCCTCTCTCCAACCCCCTACACCCTCCGCCCCCCTTTTTACACGGGCTTACTTCTCACGAGGAGTCGGTGTCAAATGCTTGCGTGCCGGTGAACCAGCGCATTTTATAACTCTGAGCTCGAGCTGATACACATGTGTTACATGTATGGACAGGGTGGATAAGTACACCGCGACACTAATTGTCGGTAGGTATGTTCAGTCGTGTATGTCGGCATGTATGTAATTTTGCCAAACTCCTTTTTTTTTCTACCGTCTAGTTTGAAATTGTCGTGTCCCGAGAGTAAAGTAAGTCTGCAGAATTCTCACAGGTAGATTTATCTCGTTAGTAATCTACGACATTGCGGTTGTTTTGGAAAGTAAAATTTTGTTACAGTGGTCGTACGAATTCGTATCGAATTTAACGAGACTGACGAATGTAATAATACATTTGTTATCTTGCAAAGTAGGCAAATACTCTGACATATTCACGTGAAAATAAGACCTTTCCGCAATACTTGTGTTTGCAGAAATCTAGTAGTTCCTGACTGTTATGTGAATCTCGATAGGCACATTTTGTTAAATTGATGTTTACAACAACGCATCTGATAAAGCGATGTCCTATTTTTAAGATGGCATCCATAATTGCACATTGCGATACAAGTGCGAGAAAACGACCATTATACACACGCTGTGAAGTTGGCCGCATGAGCCACGATTGCTCTCTCGCAAAAATATCACATAACTGCTCATGTAACAAATGCACGAGAAGTTTTGCTTGCCGGAAGCGAACTCGAAATCGAGTCGTTTTTCGCATGTGCAGAATCTTTATTCTATCCCTGCATGTAAAGCGCTACTTATACTTTGTTCTATGAAGCCACGAGAAGTACCACTTCTCATGCACGCGTTGCACACAAATAATTAAACAAACATACAGTAGATTTGGAACGTCTAGATTATTTTGCGTCTCTGTTTTTCCCAGGGCTATTTTCACACGACAGAAGATGACCGATACAGATTTTTATCGCAAATAAACTAAGCACCAATGAACTGATAGGAATGTTTAAGAACCCATAAAATACGCCTATCAGGATTCGTGCTCGTAATAACTTTGCGACTGAAGAGACGTGTTATTAGTCGTGGCTGCACTTGCATTCTCTTTCTTGCACGCTACAACCTTCGTACCTTTGGGCATATCACACGTGTATCAAATTGTTATTTTTATGAAATATTTTTCGATTTATCTACTAAATTAATATACTTTTCTCTACAACGAAATGTGCTACACAAGATTCTTGCCATGCTTATACTCTGCACTGCACAGTGTATTGCGCATCACGATTATGCATGCATACAACCGAGTAAAGTTGCCAGCCGCATGCTTTGTTGCTCTAGGCAATGAAATAATCCATTAATCCATCAATCCATCTGTCATCGTACCGTTATATTCGATGTTTTATAAGGCTACTAAATGGGTAGGAAGAATTTTTCTTTACCAGTGAACTTTAATCACGGTTAGAGACGTTCGTAAAAGAGATAGACTAGCTCACGGTCCTGAAGAGCTTCATGAACATGCTTCCAATCGTTTGTACAGCATGTAGTCGGCACGGCTTTAATAGTAAGTAATTATTTCACCTAACCCAATGGATTACGAATGAAAAATATCATGCCAAATTTCAAACGCTAGCACGTGTATGTATTAGGGTGGTCGTTAAATGGAAGATCATGTTGGATGGTCATAAATCGGTTCCAAACGTAGAAAAAATTGGCCTACAATTTTTTTTAGATTCCTATTCTCATCCCTTAGTTTCTGTGTAGATCATACATATTTTCCACACGAGTCGTGGGTGTTTTAATTTAGTAAATTATTTCCTAATAATTTTTATACTTTTTTTAACCTTGGTTGAATTTCGAATCGAAGAAGATGTCTGAGGAATTCCATTCTAGTGCTCAAGAATTAAGTACAAAAAAGGTCAGCAGGGAGACTCAGGGCTCGAAATAAGAATCTGAAAAAAAAATTAAAGATTTGTTTTTCTTATATTCAAAACCGATCTACGACCATCCAACATTGGAATTCTAAAAACAAAAAATATCTGACGACCACTCTAGTATGTATATTCAGTTAACACTCGCTAACAGAATTACCGTTAATTATGGGCAGTTTCACAAATTCTGCAGTCCTGGCGACATTTCAACGTAAGGCGTGCAACGATGGATCGAGTGTTTTTGATCGGTTTACATATGAGAAACTTCAATACAAATTAAACGATGGTATGAACGAATTATTCTAATGATAATTGGATCCAGTGTACATATTATTTAGATATTCACGTATTTGTTAATAATCTCTGAACAGGACATATCTAATTCAGCGAGTCTAAAACGAGGAAATACAGAAACCCCTCTGGGTTCACTGACATGATAGATTCTCGATCTTTCTCCTCGAACCGCTTGATCGAGTGTATTATAATCGTAATTTACGACTTGTTATGAAATTTTCAAGTGAGAAATAACTTCGCTCTCATCTTACAAAGTTATAATTGGACAAATTTTAGAGAGTAAGATTTCTCAGAAACGTATTTGTACGAGATCGAAAAACATTGCGGCATTGATAATAACAATAAAAAAATTAAAAAAATAAATAAATGACAATGTCGTTGAATAAAGAGTACGTAGCACGAAAACGTGAAGCAGCAAACTTTATCAATTATAGTTGGGTTCGTCGATTTCGTCGAGAGTCGGTTAGTTGATAACCAATTTCATTTGGAGAAAACACGACCGAATGACCGGCCGTCACGCGAGGAATAAATGCCATGCGTATAAGGTATCCCTTCGGAGATTAGAAGTCACCCGATTTACAACGCGGTGAGGTGAGCACAGTAGAAAAGGTATAATCCTGAAGTAGTCCTTACCACTTTTAACACTATCATAAAACCTATTTCTAGAGCGAGTGAAAGTCTATGGGTGATGACGTGCTTGAATGAAACATATGTCAACTTTAATTTGATAATACCGACATATTTCAACATACGCAGTTACGTCTAAATTATGAAATTCGAAAAAGTAGGTTCAATAGAATAAAAATCCAGTAAAATTGTATGTATGTTACTAAAATTGGGTTTCTTCTTGTACGAAGGGCATCAAAATTAGAAAATTGATGTAACTCTTGATCCCATATGAAGTAAGAATAAAGAATTTGGGCAACCGGTAGTCGTTTCTCACGGAAATCGATCATTTCGCTCACACCAACTCTAACGCATTTTGTGAGCCAGAATAAATTTTCAAACACATAATAATAAGAAAAAAAGTTATTGGAAAAATTCAAAAATTTTCCAGCCAGCAATGAAGTAGTAACTTACGTGTCGGGGAAAGAAAAGTAATAAATAATACGCATATGACCATTATATATGATTTCCGTTTTGCACCGCAGTAAACCGCACGCTGCAAAGTGTGCGTTGCATGTGGCTACATAGTTTTTCCCCTTCTGGTTATGTTGCGGAACAGAGTACACAGTCTTTGTAAGAAAAAGATCTCCAGAATTATCCATGCATAGTTCAGTGAAAAATTCCAAACCATTATTATTGGCTTTCTAGTTACAATCAACGTTAAAAAATTACTTACAGTAACCTGCTGAAAATAATTTGTAGGTATGACGGTTATCTCGAAATTTATAAGCATGTTGTGTAGACGAAGTTACGTTGAAAGTTAGGTAGAAAAATTTCGTGTAAAGAGCAGCGTAGAAGCCCTTGCTTATGGTGGCAGAAGCTATTTTCCTGTTTTCCAGTAAAGAAGCATTACCAGATTGCCTTGCATGGTTAGCATTCACTGCTGGTCTTTTACATTCATGAACCTTTTATTTTCTCCATCACATTATATGCCCGCGTTTCGCCGCTTGCAGCTATTTTATTTGCATTGATTGGAGTGCTTCGTTCTCCAATCTGTAATACGCGGCTGCAGGTGTCTCGCTTCAGTCACGCTCAATATCTCTAACCAAATTAAACTTTTACTCGACGATCGATGAAAGGCGACGGGTCAACTCCTCTCCTCCATCATTGATTCCATAGCCTCGTCACTCTAGAGGCTACAAGACCTTTTCCAATCATGGTAAAGATCTCCATGATAACTTGGATATCTACTTGATTGAACAATCATAGCTGTGCTAGTACCATAAAAAACATGTTAATTTCAGACTTGTATCAACGATTTAAAGTGGAATCGAGAGCTTCGACATTTTTATGCTGTAGGGGTTAAATACAGGCTACAACAAAAAAAAGGAATCTATATCTGTTTTACGAGGTCATTAATATAACCTGATCATGAGTTTAATTGCTCTTTTCTAGTCGGTGCTCAATAAGGATTCCACGTATCAATATTATATGCATGGTGTCCCATATTTCCTAGTGTCACCCCAATCATTATTCACGTAATCTTATACTTGTAAACGGAAAGCAATACTTGTCTGGAAGAATGATCATTAGAAATGTTACAGGTTCTCGTAAAACACTGCACTGCTTACATCTGTGAGTTAAACTCACTTATTGTCATCGTTGAATTTTCCAGTAGCGCGAGTGACCATGATATCGTAGTTCCGTGACGTGTGCATAGCTTAAGTTAACACTCACTGTACTACACAAATTACACCTGCAAAGCGGTATTGCAATGAAAGTCACTTTCCATAGATCTGCATCGAGTTTCATCTCCACCCTTGCAACCAGAACCAGAAGAGGCGTGACCGACACGGCACGGCTGTGTAACAGGTTGATAATTGATGTCTTTGCAAGCATGTTGACAAAGAAGCCCCGCGTCGTTTATGGTAGTGCCGCGTCAAAGTGAAGTATAACGAACTAAAATATTTAATGTGAGGCCTGTCGGTGAGGATGTGACGCCACAGTGTCGCCTTCCATTAATAAAAATCATTTCACCATTAATAGAAATATTTATATTGTCGCGCCACAATGGCTGTACGTAAGCCGGACACCTTTGGGAGCGCGGTGGAGAATTATGGCTCCCTAATACCACGAAAGTCATTTGCCCGGAAGATTCGGAGGACCGACCCTTGGAGTTCAAATAGTGGAAGTATTTTTGATATCTAATCGTCACGGGATGATATTCCATTTTATAAAAATAAAATAATAAAATAGCAGCGTAAGGGCCACCTGAGAATTTCTCACGTTCAACCTAATCGAGGCACGCTGGAGGATAAAAATATGAATAACGTACTTCACGTCAGTTGCGAGCCGCACGTAGCCGGACACACTAAGTAGGTAAGCTCATACATTTCGATCAATTGAGAAGTTATACTTCACGTTTGACGTACCTCATGGTGTCGACATTTTTGATAAACATGACGTATGTTAAGTACTTTTTGGTTAAAAAATAGCAATTTAATTCAAAATTCTGATGGAGTTCAGAACAGGTCAAGTAATTCCCGAGAGTATTGATTGCCTTCAAATTAATAAAATAGGAAATGAGTGCCTTTGCATAAGTCAGTGTATTTCAATATTTCTTATCTTATACATAGTATTTACATAGCTTGGTGTAATACTATTCTGAGAATACGACGGTCGGGTGTGACCTATTCGTTCCGTCTTGCTCCCCCCGGTAAGTGTTACCGAATAAGTGAAAGATCATTCTTCGTTGTGTCACCATGCTGAAAGTAGTTCAAGACTTGTGTCCGTCTCTATAGTTGACTAATTCTTGCGAGTAGTTCACTATACATAATGCATGGATTAAGTATTCAGGCTGAGGACAACTTTCGAATTAAATGTTCTAATCAAGTAAAAATTATTCAAACCATGTACTGGTATGCTGATTATCAAAATACTGGAAGAAATCTATCGGTAATGGAATAAAGCAAATTTTTGGAAACTCTCACTTTTGTAATCTACCACTCGTATAATTGTTACCCCCGTTTTACTCAAGAAAATCTACTACTTTCTCGTAACTTTTCTAGAACAACAACATATTTCACATATTCTTACGAACTCAGAATTTCTTTCACTAGGCAATAAATTGTACGTAAACATCGGTTAGCTTAGAGTCAGTTTCAGGCTCTAATCCTAGCCTGAAAAATCTTGAGCCTGGATACAGTGGAACGATTTCCGATCACTTAGAAGAAAGAAATGAGTTTTTCACAGTAATATATATATGTATAACCAGAAAAAATTCAGATTAGTGAATAATGAAAAATGACAAAAGCTTTCATCACTCGCATATCCAGCGTATATTTCACACATGACCATAAAACTTAAGCAGAGCGTGAAGAAACGGTGATATGGGTACATGTTTCATACATCATTCGTTTCCTTTTTTGCAAAGTATAAGACATTGTCCTAATTTCAAACGCTCATACAGAATACATCCAACATTTTCTATACTAAGGTACCCGCGTTATATGGTCTGCAATAGTCGTCAAAAGTAAGTTTATAACAGTTGAACTATCACTTGGCGAGATCGTCGTCTAGGGTTTTGAAGAATTTGAAAGCTGGAAAGCGACGTAGTCGTAAAAGTTCGTATTCGGTTTGCAAGACCAACAATTCTGCGTAATTGTCCTGGAGTTTTCGCACGAGACGAGAACGCTCAGCGAGGACGTCCATTTTATTTTTACGATATGCAAGTGCCTTGGCTTCACCGTCAACGTCTCTCTGAAGCTCAAGTTCACATCGCACAACGTTCATCGTACTGATCCGCTTATCGAGGATAGAGTTTTTCTTTTTAATTGCCGTAATTTTCGCCCCGACAGCCGCCAATTTATAGACCCAGTCCATGAGCTGCTTCTCCCAGTTTCTTCGCAGCAGCTCTAGCTCTCTTTCTAACTGCTGCTGCGTTCTGTCTTCCTTGAGGCCCTTCGCCTTTCGTTTTAAATACTCTTGAATTTCTTTAGTAACACTTATCCGCTCCACGCAGTACAACTCCTCGCGTAGATCCTCAATCCGCATTTTTCGCGTTTTGTGATCCCACTCCTTGAAATTAATCCCCCTTCCAAAGTTTATCGTCTTCTTCATCGCGTTGAGCTTCGCGGTCCCGGCGATTGTGATGACAACATTAACTTCGTCGATTGCAGATCGTGGTATAAGAATAGCCGTTGCAGTAGATGCGTCACTGTTCAGGGCGACTTCGATCTGACCCATTTTCAGAACGAACTGTACCTCGACGTCCTGGTCAAAATTCACTCTAGCCAGACGTTCACTGTTCAGCTTCTCACCAAGCCCTTCTATTTCCGTCTTGAGATTAGCAATCAGTTTGTTAAACTCTACTACGGTGTGTTCTGCTTCGGCAATATCCGACAATACAGACTTCACGCGCATCTCACTATCCACCTTGAGACGGCGAAGACGTACTAAATGGTCCCAGTGCATTGGGTCGATGAATGGTGGCAACGACGCAGGACGAACATCGAGAGTATCCAAGCCCTTCAGGTAATCTAGACATTCTCCCGTAAGGAAAAAGGGCTTGGTCATATTTAAGACAGCCTTACCCATTTCTTTTAGATACGTTGAAGGAATGGTCTTCTGTATTGCTCGTGGACGACGTTTGTAATGACGCTTTAAAAGATCGTGTCCGGCTTCGGCTAGCCCAGGGAATTCGGTTTTGAACTTCTTCTCTTGCCACTTTTCACGATTACAAGCAGTCTCGTAATGCCCTTTGAGATCTGCTATGGTGGACTGCTGTCTCCGGACTTCCTCGCCCAAACTGGCGATCTCCACCTCCTTCTGGCCAATCATGTCCTTAAGTCTCTCTTCACTCTCGTACATTTGCTGTCGACGCATGTTTCGGCAACAACCGCGCCAAAATCGAAGTCCTAATTGTTGAATAGCTGATTCGACGCGAATTCTAGTTACGAAAAACTCTTGCAAACGTTGCTCAAACCGCTTAATACCATCCTTCAGGGACCCGCTAACCTTCAAGTAATCGGCTTCGAGGATTCTCTTATACTTTTCTCGCTCTTTCAACAGAGTCTCGACTTCCTTCTCGTATTGTTGCACAGCCAATACATCTTCCGCGCTGTATGCATCCGTTGTCTTAGTCAACATGCACTGCGGCTTGGGTAAATCCTTTTTAATCAGATCCTCCCAGCGGACCTCGAGAACTCCATCCATCATAGCCATCAATGCCCGCTCTCGAAAGTCATCGGCAAGTAGCAGCAGCCTTAAACGATTTGCTTCTGCAGCCTGCTTATTCAGTATATCTTGGGCAGAGGGTGAAATGTATGGTGCCACCTTAACCTCTGAATCGAGCACCTTGACTAGACTCTCTGGTGTTTCCGTTTGATCCCACACAGGATCTTGTGGGACTTCAGGAACCCTTTGGTTAAAAAGTAAGTGCAATTCAGAGTCAATGTATCTTATGCGGTCATTTCTTTCCAGAACAAGCTTCATCTCGCGTTCCTTAATGGCGTGGACATCGTTAAAAAGGTTATTAAAGTAAGCTCGTAGGCGGTGCACGTCATGGCTCACCATCTGACTCTCTGTCATCATTTGAGCATAACTGTATAATTCAAATTGAGAATAATAATGCTCAGAGGGTTCGATGAACCTGTAAGTTGTCATACCCTCCAACGTTCTTTGGTTCAGCAGTTCTACTTCGTCAACTACCGCATCTTCTTCATCCTCCTCAAGTATTGCATCCATCCGTTGTTTTTCATCGACTACCGACAAACTCCGTTCAAGTTTCATAGTTGACTCTTGCATGGTATCCTCTGCTTTGTTGAATGGTGACAACCAGGGATAAAAGCTTGTACTAGAATCAATCACGCTGTTTGTAAATTGTTTGGAGAATTGTGCCCAGTTGAGCAGAATAGTATCCTCCGGATCAGCTGGAACCGTGGGATAATTAAGTACCTTGAACCTACCGAAAATCGAATAAATTGATTGCGCTTGGATCTGCTGCTTGTCCCAAAATGACTTCTTTATCCATTCGGAGACATGATCCATTCCTGCACAATTCCATTCCAGCATGCAACGAACATCCTCTCGTTCATCCCGAGCCGCTTTTAGCTTCTGATCACGACTTACCTTGTCCAAATCAAACGCAGATATTGGTAGTTGTTCAATCTCTGCAGAAACTTCGTTAACATTAATCAAGTGGGCAACTGTTGCCTTCAAAGCGGCGATGGAACTTTGAATCGAAGCTCTGATTACCGCGTGTTCCCTTGTCTCTGCAGCAATCTTCATCGACCGTTTCCATTCTATCCAAGTTTGATCTTTGCACTCAGACAAGGGAGCGAAATGCACCCGATCCTGGGTGAGCATCTTCACAACTCCTGGATCCAGCGTTGCATAATCATCTTTAGAAACGTAAGTCCGCCACTCAGACTCCTTTGCAATATCCCCTATTAATTCTGTGAAACTCCGATCATCCACGTTGGAATCTTCCGGTTCGCTACCCTCAAACAATTTGGTGCACACCAAAGAACCATCGTGTCCAAGCGATATTATTACATCGCCAGAGGGCTTCATTATTCCCTTGATGACACCGAAATTTTGGCGATGGTGCGACATTATAAACGCCACACGGGTTTTCAGTTTGTCTCCTTTCCTGACTATAACGACCCCATCTCGCGAAGACGTCGTTACCCACCGATTATCACTGAAAATTTTTGTTTGACGTACCTGGTGGTCTGAGGGTGTCGCTTCCAAAAGGGTCACCTCCTGCCAACCCCGAATCCCAAGGACTTGCAGCTGCCTCGTAAGATACGGCGAGCCAAGCACTTGGTGAACACTGACCGGACTGTACTTCAGATTTTGGAAACTGTCTCGCAGCTCTATGACGTAACTAGCAGCCGAGAAATGAGTCTGACCGTTAGTGAGATCGTATAGGAGAATCTGATTGCTGATGACTGCATGCCTCGATGTAACGCATAGCACAAAGAGTCTCAGGTGTCCCATATTATCATAGAGCAGAACATCCGATATTTGACGATCGACCTGAAGGCGAGCCATGACCTCAAACTGCGAACCAACCTTACTAGCGATGCAAAAGCAGGTACCTGTTAGTGAGAATCCTGCTGCAATATAATTTCCAGAATAGGAGAATTTTAGTAGGTTTAGATCCTCCCGATGAAGATGGTATTGCGCAAGAATCACCGGCTCTTTGGGTTCACAGATACCGACTAACGTAAATTCTCCAGTATTGCTGGTCAACGCGACTAAAGGTAAATCTTTTCTTGATGTAAGACGTGATATAGCTCCGGACATCTCCAAATTGATTCTACAGACCTCCTTTCCCGTATGAGTTTCCAGAACGGTAAGGTCTGTGTCATTGTCGACGGCGGTAAGATGGTAGCCCCAAGGATAAATCCAGTTAAAAAATCGGTAAAATCCACCACGCCGGAGGTGTGTGACCATGCCAGGAGTTGCGGTATCAGGTTCGTCAGGTACTTCAAGCTGGATTAAATCACCCTCGAGAGTGTGGAAAAACAAACGGTCAGTTTTAAATGGATGTGATGTCAGTAGGTACGGATGGGTCTGAACTTTTACCATCCACATTCTATACCAGTGATTACTTTCTGTCTTTTTCTTATAGTACCGTATCTGGCAAAACGTCGTTTTGAGCACAAGACCACCGCGATACCAGCAGATATCGGATGCCTCGACATCTATGCACTCGGAACATCTCTGCGTCTGTGCGATTTTCGTTGGAACGGTTGTGTCATACTGCAGCACATACATGTGGGAGCTTTCGTCAAGAATTCCTAGAGTCGGAGGCCCTGGTTCTGGATTCCATATTGCAGTATTGATACGCGCCCCATCTGCCAATTTTATGTCCTTGAATTTCAGGCTGACCATTTTCCCGCACGTCCTCATCTGCCAGACGGTCAGCTTTCCAGACTCCTTACCGAGCTGGGCAATCATGGTCTGCCCACTGTAAGTCGTCGCGATCATCTGCTTGTCTATGTCCTTAATATGGGTTGCCATAGTCGTAAGCCGCTCTCCAGTTCTCCACGACCAAACCGCCAGTTGGAAATGCGGATACGAGGCAAGAGTGATGAGATGCTCGTGTTCCATGAACGCTGTCCCGAGGTAGCCACTTGGACCACCTTTTAGGCATTCGGAGATTCGTGTCATGCTGGGATAAGTATACACCAGGACGCGAGGATTGCTCACCTTCTCAGCAAAGGCGAACAAGGGTAGCGTCGGGTGACCGGAAAGACAGCATGCACCTTCGCCCTGTGAGTGTTTCACGTAACTTTGCACTTTTTCTGTTTTCTGTACAACATCGTAGAAGATTATGTGCACGCCTGAACACCACGCTAGAACATCCTTTCCAATCCAAGCCACGTGCGTTATTTTTCCGCCGCGAATCCAATGTGACTTCCATTCACTGGTTTTTACCTTCATCTTATCAGTCTCTCGTATCACTGAGAGATCACGCGCTGATTTGAACTGTATAATTAGTGGCTGTTACCACGAGAAACGTAAAGCGCGTTCTCTGTTCTACATGAAACTACAGAAATTGGGTTAGGTGAGTTTACGAGTATATTAATCGCAAAATCTCGAACTCTGAAGCTCGGGACCTCGTTTGTTTTGCGAATGTGAAGGTCGTCGCAATTCGCGTTTAGCCACGCGACTGAAATACCATATAAATAATGATACCCAAGGGGAGGTTCGTTGTGTATAAAAAAGCGGTCCCGAAGTCCTAAAACAAAGGCTGATTAGGATATGCGTGGCCGAAGCGGCTCGTATAAAGACCCCCAGAGCGCCGTGCGATGAGGTCAGCCAGCGGGGCGGCGAGGGCTGATCAAAAACTTATCCCTGCCTCCGTGATATACTGCACCTCGTGGTACCATATAGGAGAACGCACCAAGCTTCTTGCCACGACTCGGAAACGATCTCGACGTATACCCCGACGCTTTACCATTAAACCGATGCCCGCTGTGTACTTTATTTGCATATAGGTACCTAACCATAGATCGACGTGCACGGCGTCAAGTACGGTGACCTTCACGTCTAGCACGGTTCATCATGCTCACCGATAGCTTGGAATAGCGATATAAGCATCGTGCCAGCACTCTAAGTATATAAATGATCAGACATCTTGTCACATCATTCATATAGCAAGTGCGGCAAGGCTCTTCATGGCAATTAAGACGGTGAGATGGAGAGAGAGAGAGATAGAGATTCTACTAATTGGGAATAGTTTTTTAATACGGCCAGATATATGTAATTAATGTGTATAATACATTATTGGGTTTGGAAATTCCGTGAACATTGTTCGAAAAAATTTCAATCACCGTGTCATATCTTACATATTAATCAGATTCTCGTCCAATTAGAATTCAGTAAAAAATCAATAAGTTTTTTTCAACTGCAATTTCCAAACTAACCTTGCATAAGATTCGATCGTGTGGGTATACTATTTATCGTGCCAATACTTGTAGGATAAAGGTGCGTCGTGTAGAACCATCAAAGTTTATAATATCAGCCGCTCATCGCAAAATCAACAACCTGATTCTGTTTCTTTTGAATATTGACGTCTAGGGGTAACTGCTATCCAGAGTATTGCTCGTCGCAAGAAATTCTATGGTCAGTTCAAAAATACCATCAATGCAGTCAATACCTGTATTGATCAACATAAAGTTAACCGACGTCAATCATCTTGTCCCGCCTTGGCCACCTACCCTGCACGCAAGCTGTCGCCGCGAAGATCGACGTGAAGAATATCGTGAGTGTCCCTTATAAAGATGAGCTGGTTTTCACAATGACAAAGGAAAATTTTATTTTAATAAACTATTCTTTTGTGATAGATGTCTTTATTATGATAATATCGAACCCAGTGTGTGTAACATTCGTTATTTTTCAAGTTCGCCAGTTATACGTTTGAAACAAATCCGAATTGTCGCGTATACGTTGTTACCGGCGGGAAAAGTATTTTACACTCTCATCATGAAACGTTATCATTAAAACCACCCGACCCGGTAGTTACAGGTACGCACATACCTACCTATGCCGTCGAAACGGATGTTGCAACAAAATAATAAAAATCGTGTACAACTGATGAATTGTGTAATTTGATCAGCGGTAATTTCTTCGAATCGCGGATTTCCCCCTTCGAAAATCGTCCGAAACAGCGTACAAAGTGGCGGTTAGAAGGACTGCACGGGGCGAGACTGCATCACCGGCTATATCCGTGGTTGCAGTAGTGCAGCGCTCCCACGTGTTCGCCCGGCGTAAGTGCGCATGCTTCAGTTTATTCATTTTTTCAAAATAACATTTAATCCCCCGCCCCCTCAATTTCGATTTTTGTTTCTTCCCGCACCGACCGCGAGTAACCTGCCGACCTGGAGAGGAGGCGGCGTGATTACTGCGAAGCATTTCTAACCTGCCCCTTCCCCCCACATCCATACCCATACCCATACCCATACCCATACTCGGGAACGCGTTGCAGGATACTAGGTACCTACGTAGGTACCTACCTACGCGTCGGCTCTCCGGGGTCCATTGCAGCGGACGCGGCGCGGCGCGAGGAAAGAACGAGGAGAGCACGAGAGCAGAGGTTACTTTTAATGTCTCGCGTCACGCAGCCGAAGGCACGGCGAAGAGTCCCTCACTCTCCGTTACCCGCGCCCCGCCCGGCTTGGCTTCTCCACGCCGGGCTCGTCTCCTTACTAATTTGGCGCCAATTTCCAGGCAACCTCGCAGCAAAAACTAACCGAACCATATACCTACTCAACGGGCGATGGGGGCCGCGTGCAGGGAGGGCCCTGATTAAATGCTACTCGCGAGCTCAGCTCCGAGTTCCCACACTGGCGCGATTCTCGGCGCCTCCTTCGCCCCGCGTGGCAGGCCCTTTTGCTCCTATAGATATAGGTACCCTCGACGCGACACACCACGTGCGTGCCTATGGGCCTGCATGCGTGCCTGCGGACCATGCGGAGAACCGATCGGGCATCTCGAGGAGAAAACGGATATAGACCACCGTAGACCTACCTTGGCCATCCCATCCCCGGAGCATCAAACGAGTCCGGACCGTCGCTATTACGATGTCCGAGGACTGTATCATCGAAGAGCAAAGAATCGAATGAAGGATTTTTATTTTGCACAGCTGAGAAGGGCCGTCGCACTTTTCCATCACAATTTCCATGTCGACTATATCGGCAGAAGAAGCTGCTACCTCGAGATATTTTCTCTCTATTCACTACAGTATTATACTGACATTGTCTGTAGTAATCGCCAGAGAAATAACTCGTTCTTCACTTCACTTCACCGTTAACAAACCTAGATTTGGATATGGCGAAATAAATCTTTCGTTATTTTTGCCAAATTTTAGTCGAGCCAACTCTTATCTCAATAGTATCGTACAAGGCACGCCGGTTGCACTCTCGACTAAGTAATCACGCGATTAAATAAAATGTAAAAAAAATATAGAGCACAGAATAATTGATCATGGCCATTGGATCGTATTACCTTCGCGATCGCTTGCAGCCCGTAAGAGCCACAACATAGACTAGAATAGCGTAGCTCTTAAACGCTGCTTAGAAAATGAATTAAAAAACGGATAGGTGGGGTGAAAAATGGCGACTAATACGGCGGACAACAAGGCAAACCCCGGGGTGTTTTACCTCTAAAAGATATCTCGAACGGATATATACCTATACAACATCTATTGCTGGTGGTAGCAGCTGCGCCCCGACTCACCTTGCATGTCCGAACCCCGAATAGCCCAAAGATTATAGATGCGTCGTGCAGGCGATCACAGACGAACGTTTAAATCGCTAAACGTCAAATAACACGCTTAGAACTCTTTTCCACCCCGAACCCCTTCCTCTGACCCCTTTTTCTTCCGAACATTCTCTCTCGCTCTCTCGCCCGTCTCGACCTCCTCCAATACCGCGGCGTTTCGCGCGTCTGCCATAAAAAATAATAGCACACGATCCACGCTCTTAGCAATAAGCAGTAGACGGGTATAATACGTATGCATTGAGCAGAAAATTGCTTTCATTGAACCAAATTTCGCTCCAACCACACAATGCAATTTTACTATATAGGAGAACGTGGACACACATCTTTTGTTAATACATCGAAAATGAATTCAAACTCGCATGCATGCATGCGTATTTAGTATACGAGTAAGAGAAAAAATACGAACAAGATTGATTAATCAGCTTATGCACCATTCTGTGGTCTGTTGGGTATGAAACCCATGTGATAGGTAATAGCACGGATAATCCGTGCTCTCTAGATCGGGATCCGATTTCCGATCAGCTAATTGACCTTCCATGCGTTGCATTTTCAGTTACATATTTCCGGAATCTACTCAAAATTTTTTCTTCTTCCTTATATGTATTGTTAGCGCCTGCAGAAACTCAATGTTATATATCTGGTCGTGCAGTCACTCGTCAATAAAATTTGAAGAGACTGTTTTAGCATGACTGGTCCCTGATACCAGATTATTTGTCTCTGAAAACCTTTTCTTATTAATTGTAGCAGTTTATTATGACGATGTATCTACTTGGAAATACAGCAGAAAGGTAAATAGCTTGAAGAAAACATGACAAGAGGAGTTTATAAGGTCTAAAGAAATCTGAAAAGATGACTTGTAGAAAACTTTCACGTTCCTACGTATCTTTTGACTTTATTAGCGAGAAACTTTTCCTGTCCGGTATTGGGGACTATCCTTTAAATGTACGATACGGATAGAACACCTAGTTAAGTATATTAGAACTCTGCTACCATAACCAGATAATACATTTACAAATGAAACTATAGATACTTTCTCGAACAGTTCCAGGCATTCAACTATAATCGATGTTTTCCAAAACATGATATATGCCAGCTGCCGCATTCAAGTTATAGTCTAAATTGGCAGCGTAGAACTCTAGAGCACTTATGAAATTGTGAGAAAATTCCAATCACGTCTAAATAAGGCATTTTCATCTAGGGATTAGGGAAAAGAAGAAAGTTGTATATCCTGCGAGTACTTTCCGCCATTTTCATGCTTGCATGTAGCTTACTATAACCAAGTGACACGTACCTCGAGGAATATATATCACGTAACGTAGATTCGAATTTGTCAGTGCTACACTTGCCGTTGAACGGCTCGTTCGTTCGTTCGCTCACAGTGTTGTTTCCACCGATATGATAAAGCGACGCGTTATAAGAGACAGGAAGGTTTCTCACGCTCGATGTACCATAGTTCAACGTTCGGACTAACGAGTGCCGCACGTGAATTCCGTTTCACTCCAGTTACCCCTGCGAGCTTATTGCGTGCCAACATCAACCCATACGGACTTGGCGAGACCGTTGCTTCGGGACAGGATAACAGAGGAGCCGGGAGTTCAGGCAGAAGAAGGAGTGCAACATACCACGAAGATGCGGAGGCGCACAAGCTCTGGTCCGCCAGCTAGCGTCAATTAGCAATCCCTTGTACCATCCAGGCTTTTGCTTTCTGACTCTGACACAGGCTGCAGCGTTAGAAATGCACGCCTCGGGCTCGAGCCGCGACGCATCACGGCAGTTACACGCTTCCTGATGCACGCCATTGACACGCCGCGATGACATATGAACTCCCTGATTCTTTGTCCCGAGGTGAATACGGCCTAAATTGGAAGCGATGTAGAGACCGCTACCGCGCGAACATCTCACCTCGATGCCACCACGTCTTTTCGCGCTTGATTTATCGTCCTCCCGTGTGCCGCAGGGACGCCCCCTTATGATCCTTGGCAGTCCTCAAAAGGGCGAATAAATTTAGTCTACGATGAGGTGATCTGACGTCAAGGTGCGTACAATTCATTGTCGGGAATTGTACAGAGAATAATGTATAGACGAGTAGAAATCTTGGACTCAATGTAAGCTTCCAAATAGGATCTATGAAGGACTATCCTTGTATTGGAAAGAGATCCTCTTGTACGTTTAAACTTGGCAAATATTTCCATTCCCTTCACGGTTGTATAGATTCAAGGTAGGTCGTCTTTGAAACCTTTGCAGGTCCTCTACGGCACTCTTTACAAATGTCTGCTTGATCAGGTTTGTTTCACGTCGATAAAGATGCTGTAATAGAGTGATATCCGTTCCAGTTATGGGCTGCAGCTGCACGACGAAACGGGATACGGTACAAATACGATGATCGAAAGGACGTGGATATAATTGTAACCTTGAAGGAAAGAAAGAAGGTCCAATACGTGACCGAAAAGCACGTTGGCCAGTGTATATATATACCGATATAGAGCTGCGTATAAACCAACCAGATGCTTTCATCATTAATATAAACTGGAGAAGCGATTAATAATCTGTTAATGAGGAGTGTTCTCCTCTCTCCGAAGCTTCCTCTCTCTTCCGTGCTCTTTCCCTCGACCTATATATGTATGTATGTAGACAATATATATCATCTAATTCGTGGCACTCGCCCCCGCGCTCCTGCATGCTGCATTTATATAGTGCGTGTTGCGTGCGTGCGTACAAGTATATAGGCAGAAGACCAAGACGCGTCCATATAGTCATATAGCACCGTCAAAGGGCTCCGCCAAACATATTTATGATTTATAATCTGGCGCGTCTTTTTGTGTTCTTGGATATATAGCCATATACCCTTATACCGCTTGATTTCGAACCGCGTTAATTGTACGACGGCCCGCTGTACTTTTCACGTTCCCTTGCGGGAGGTCTCTGAACCAATATGCCTCCAGAGCGACTCAATTTCCGTCGTATAACTGGTTTGGTTTGGTGGAAACCAATATAACCTGTCATGATTACCTCGGTCGATCGGACTGGCGCATAACCCGTAAACAACTAAATATTTTTATACCCATTTTTCCGTGCACTCAAAATATTAAAACACTTTTTGAAAGTACGTGAGAGCCTATTATTTGTAATATATATCTTGTCCAAAAATTTGGTGCGGATCGGGTGTCTATATATATATACACGAACGGTAAGGATACTTGGTGATTGTAATCTCAATTGATGTGGTTCGTCTTAACTTAGAAATGCAAATTAGATTTGCAGCGAAATCGATTAATAACTATGCCTGTGTTATTGCTCAGAAATATGTAAAACGTTTTTTTTTTTTTGTTAAAAAACCTTCCAGCAATCGAATCTGTACTCGTTATACGATATCCCATACGTCGTACAGATTTACCAAAAGCTGAATCGCCACAATTATTTTCTGTATATAAAGGCGTTCTCCCGGTATAATAACTTGTGCACGCTGTGTATAACGATATGTATGTACAAATGGCGTGATAATCTGTACAGGGTCTGCACCGTGACAGAGTTGAGAGCCACTGAGACAAAGACAGGAACGCCCACGCCATGCATCAAGTACGAAAGGCAGATAGTAGGCACCTACTCTCACATAGCCGAGGCACCAGCTAACCGGTAAGGCGGCCGGCGCAGATGGAAAAGATGGTCCTCCAAGATATATACCTTCCCATTTCTACCTTAGTTAGGGTCAGCTATCTCTCGCGACCCATCTCCGCCTCCCCAATCACACGAGGCTATCCGCGTATACGCAAGGTATCTCTTATATCGGTACACCCTGCACACCTTGTACCATGCAGACCATACGTGCGATGCCACGCCATCCCCGCCCGCGACGTGTCCCAATTATCCGTTAACACGAGACCCCTGCAGCCCAATGTGGTTGGTTGGTTGGTCAAACTTAAGCTACGTGTACGCGTGTGCGATGCGATGATCCATTTCTATTAATGACGCGGTATCCGGGGCTGAAGATGCCGCGATTACGGAGTAGCTGCATCCGCTGATTCCTTGTCGCACCACAAGTACAAGTCCCAGGATTGTGTTTGGTTGGCAAGTCGCGGCTGGAGACACGGAGTAATTACGAAAAGACAGAATGGAGGCGCACCACGCCCTGTCGCCAGCGGAGGACCAATGCGAGCTGTCGCCGGTTGTCCCCTCGGCCGGGCGACGAGGAACGACAATCCGAATGACGACAGAACCGACCGACCGACGGAGACAGAGACACTCTCTCTCGGGGCCGACCGCCCCCGCACAGCACGACAGCAGCCCCACCCCGGCCTCGGCGAGAGCCTATGGACGATGTCGCACTCGGAGTATCCTATATAGCCAGGCGTTCTCCGAGCCTCTTTGGCGACCTCCTCCTCGTCCTCCTCCTCCACCTCCACCTCCACCTCCTCTTCCTCCTCCACGCTCTTCGAAACCAACCGGTGACAGAGCCGAATGACACGGAGGGTTGCGAATGCTCGCGACGGAGAAAGAGAGAGAGAGAGAGAGAGAGAGAGAGAGAGGGTATGTCGTCAGGGATGACGGTGACGACGAGGACGAATCAGCGATGTCGCAACGGCGAGGAACCAGGCGCAAGCGCCAGGGATTCCCGGCCGGACAAGCACAGCCTGGCGACAAATCGATCGACGGCTCTCGAACCGAGCGACTGGCCCCGTCGCCCGACGATCACCATCCCTCCTTCCGCCACTGCCACTTCCTTGATTAAACCACGCTGGCCTCGCCGAGGCGCGGAGCGGAGCTTCTGCTTATGCAAGTAGGTAGGTATATATGTATTCTACCAGTAGCAGACACCGCATCACGTTGCGCCGGTGAAAATAGGAAAAAGGAAAATATCGCCGAAGCACGGGGGATCCATAGGTAGGTAGGTACAGCCGTTTAAAGTGGGCAAAGCAAGTAAAGCAAGGAAGCTCCGTGTTTGATACTTTCCCACTGACAGAGGAAATTGTATTGCGATACATATCCTGTCGCAATTTGAGAATCGCTGACGTACACGTACCCGCTTGATCTTGAAGAGCAAACCCAAAAGTAATGGTCATCGCGCAGGGCCCGGGAATCGGGAACACCTGCATGGGCGACAAGAAACAGGGAGTGGTCAGGTCAAACGTCCCCTGTATCCCGCTGGTACCGACTGTCGCACACTCTCTGCGTCGTCACGTGTGGATATCGATTCCAAATTCCCGCCTCCTGCAGGTCGCGCGGACCTCTCTTCGAAGGAGGTCGGGAAGAGACGCGGGAAGGAAGGGAAGGGATGGACGGGATGGGATGGGATGGGTGCGGAATATAGGTTGGGTCGTTTGGGTTCGTTGGGTCGTTGTGGAAGCGGTGGGTATCGGTCGACGTAGCTCGCATGGTCTCACGAACGACAAGGGTGATATATTACCCCGGGCGAAAGCCTCACCTACCCCCCCCCCCCAACCCTTCGTCCCCCAACCCCCTCAATCTCCCCCCGCGCGGACTCAGAGCCAGACTCGCACGTCGCTCTCGAAACCACCCCCGCTGCCTCCAACCTTTATTCGAACGAAGATCTATCTCCATAATGGCCCCCGGAGCCTCCCCCGCCCATCCGTCCACCCATCTGCCCACCAACGACCGACTCCTTAACCACATCGGTGATATACATGTATTGTCGACGTGTCCTTGGTAAGACGTTGTCGTATATTGAACGCACTCTCCAGGTAAGTATCGTGGGTGTTATGTGGCCTGTGTGACCTAGGCTATATAATCTCAGTGAGACGATGCTGCGTGACTACAAAAGCAACGCCGCAACCGAAAGTATACTTGTCTTGTTGGGAGTCAAAAATGATAGGATGATTGGCAGCGAGGAATTGTCAATGAATTGGTGATGAGAATCTGTACATGACGAGCAATGAAATGACTGCAATGTTCCAAAAAATTGAAATTCCCTTCCATTTTCTAGGTTTTTTTTTTTCATTTAGTACTAATCATTTTTACAATTCGTTATACCAGTACGAACACGAGTTGTCAATTCGATATATGTAGCATGAATTGCACAGTGGTACGGAAAGACATTTGGCATTTTTGCGGGTGCGAATTATTTACGACCAAGAATTTTTCTGCATGTATATTTATGTTACTCTCGAGAATTTTCATTCGTATGCGTCGAACTATACTTCAATCGTTCCTATGACGTTAGTAAGTCTTGCAGCCAACAGTGAAAAATACACAAATTTTTTTAACGGTAATCGGAAAGGTTCTATCGATCTAATGTATTAATATGAACTCAATCATCGTCGTGCTCAAAGTGAAAGAAGGAGAAGCTCCGTATGATAAATCTGTCAACTTGACAAGAATTCTAAAGAGTAAATTTGACATACCTACTCGAATATAATATAAATTGCGAAAGAAAACTTGTAGTATTGTAGACTTGATTTTTGTCGTGAAGCATTAACTTGTTATACCTACTTGTACATTTGTACAATCATTTCAATTCGAGCGTCTATAATAGCTATACTGTCCAAGAATAATTCGCCCATTTTATGGAAAATTTTCTACTAAAAATGTTCTAAGAGTATGCTGCTGGGGTGAAGAAAAAAGCCGTAGCTCTTAAGTTTGCCAAAAGATAAAAAATTATGAAAATCTGCGGCCCGAACACACCTGCCGCCGACAGAGTTTTCCAAGTATAGGCGGGACGAAGGCGGGAACGAGTAAGGACCAAGGAGGCGAACAGATTAAGCTTAGCGAGAAGATTTATGAGCGAGCGTGTAACGAGCAACTTTTTCACGTGATGCTCGAATGAGGGTTGGAGAGGGTGGCTGCGGAGACGGGAGATCATGGGAGGTGGGATTAGCATAAGATCCGACCAGCAGCTGCACGCCAAGATCGGGAGGAAACGGGGTTGGTGTGACGACAGCCCGATAGCATCGTGTACCTGTATATTATAGGCATATGAATCTTCCTTGTAAAGCGAAGTGTGTAGTCCTAGGTATCTATGCATGAACAGTAATCCAAAAAGTTCATGGTCGAGATTTTTTTCGGTGATCGAAAATAAAAATTATCATCAAGTTGATATTGCAATGGAAACGAATTCTTTTTAAAAAAAAAAGTTCAATCCATAGTCACACAGATTTTGTTCAAACTGAAGGATGTATCCAAATCAACCAAGATCTGCGTAAGGGTATGTAAACTTGGAAGTGCAAAGTTTCTATCCAGGAAGATTTCCAACGAACAGCTGTACAAGTGAGACCATGTCAACAAGACCGTATGTATAGAAGGTATCATTAGGGCACGTTACTGTATCTAATAGCCATCGTGTGACCAAACAATTAATTAGAAGGTTGCACCAATTAGCGCCGTTTCTGGTTTTTTCGACAATTCGTAACTATTCATTTGAATACCAGAATTTAATCCGTAGAAATGCATGCGTTACGTGACGCCGCTTCTAGCTCAAGTATACTTTTGCTCAAGAAGTAAAAAATTGATTCTGCATATTTGAAGGAATTGGCGAGAGCTGTGCCTAATAGGTACAGGGTATAAGTAGAACTCTTTATAAGGGTCAGAAGCTGCGGGAACGAGGGATCTGCTTCCTGCGGTCAACGCCATCGCGGATCTTCCCCTCCGTAGGCTGCGGCGTATTGTCTAGATATAAATTAGTCAATCTCTGTCGATTTCAAGGAAAGCTGACAAACGGCAGCCACTGACACCGGGCATCAATCGTGCAGCAGGAGTATTCAATTAAGCACGGCGGGACGAGGGGGGCGGCCGCGGACCCGCGCCGCGAGGTCGTGTCTCTACGCCGTGGATATTAATGGGAGGATATACGGACCCCGCAAGGTTCCCATCCCACCTCGGATCTCAGCAGCAGACTCTCAGACGATCCGGCCGAGCTGGAGCTGGAGTTGGAGGTAAATGTAGAGGTCGCAGTCGCAGCGGCGGCGGCGGCAACGGCAGCGGTGGAGGACGTGGAGGAAGCAGGGGGGTGGAGGACGTTGGAGGGTCACGAGAGAAAGAGCGAGAGAGAGGGAGAGAGAAAGAGCGAGGGTGGTAGCGGAGGAGAGGTAGGGAAAGGGAGGGAGGACCGGAGGAGACCTGGACCTCACGTAGGAGACGTTCAATACTGTAGCGGCGACGAAGAGGCAACGCCATTGGCTACCATTTTCTCCATACCATATACATACCTGCCACGGAGGTCGCACGGACAGCTGGACGGAGGGACGGAAGGACGGAGGTATCGGAGCTCCATCCATCCATCCGTCTGTCTCTACATCCCCTTCGAGCAGAAGATGTGACGAACAAACGAAGCAATGGAACTGAGGGAAAGAGGAGCTGCTGGAGGATGCGGGGGCAACTGTGGTTAGATACCCTGTGCGGAGATGCCCGTCGATGACACAATCTGACTATGACGAAAGAAACTTTAAATGTGCTGAGAACCAGAGGTATCCGGAAAGAAGGATTTGGAACCAAAGTCCCTCGTGTAGCATGTGGCAACAGAGGCGTTTTGCTCATAAATAGGGATCGACATACTAGAGGGCTGCATGTTCTCATTTCTTTCTTTTCCTCTTTTTTGAGACTTGACGCATACGTCAATCTTACTATTCAAATCACGCGGTTTTACCGGGTACTTGAATAGTCCTTCTCATAGCTGATATGAACTTATAAACACCTCTTTAGTACCTTTTGCCTTCTTTTTGACATCACGTGCCAGAAACCACCCGGTTATCTTTCCGATGACTTAGCGTTCATATCACTAGTTTGCCAAAGGATTACTCTAGAAGTGATCAAAAATATTAGTTCATCCCTTCGCGTTAAGCAGCTATAATGTTTCAAAGATCGTTCATTATGTACGCCTGTTCTCTTTGAAATCCTTTGCATACTGCTGCTCGGAAGTCATCTTCTATTGGTAACTTTGAGTTGAAGTAAAAGATTATATGATTATTTATCTAGGCTGGAATTCAGCTGTCTCCTATAAGCACTCACGTTGTAATATACCGTATGCCTACGCATTTAGGAGCATCGATAGAAGAGGTACTCAAATCAGATTTAGTCATACGCCAGTTGCTACTTTCCATCAATGTATCTTCTAGCCTTATTTGAATTAAAAAGACTCACAGACATTATAGGTACATAAGAATGAGTGTGATTTTGCCATTTCGATAGTATGCAGATCATAATGACAGCTTTGAACATTTGACACGAGTTTATTTTGGAGAAATGAAATTCTTGAATCAGCTCAGGTGAGTTTTTCAATACGTATCGATTGCTTATTAATTCAAGTTTGAATTTATGTACAAGAATAGTATACTTACTACTTACCTGAGGTCCTGATACGACATTTTTGTAAAAGAGAAAATACGTAACTTGTAATAAAAAACCTACTAAAATACTGAAATACAACTAATCACTCTGTATATTCGATATCTGCAAGTATCCTTTCAACAACCAGATTTAAGCTGAACAGAAAAAATAAGTAATAAATAATACACGTCAAGAATTGAGTTCATAAATAGGCGAATAAATGCCCCTATGCAGACAGCATGAATCGATAGACAGTTTCATATTTTATTGTTCATGGCAATGGCTATATTTCTATAATGATATATCCATGACAGCAAAATAATAGACCAGAAAAGAAATAGAAAATTAGTAATAGCTGGGAGTAAGAGAGCTTGTAGAGAAAAAAAAGAAGAATCTTATATGTGTACTGCATTAATTTTTTTATTTCTAAAATAACGTTCATTCAAAATCTCACAAAAGTCTGTCCTTAAAAATTAGAAATTACAAATAGTTGCACCGCGATGGTATTATTATGTACGGCCAATTCCGTTCTCTATTCTTCTGTTATACGATGATGGTGGAATTTCTGAAAGCTGAAAAATATTATCCGTCAATAATTGTGACGCAGATGTTTTTTAAACCTTAATATTAATCGTTATTAGTATTAATGCTTGATAGAAATACATTGAATACAAGTTCAAACTTAGTAAATATAAGTAATTAATATTTAAAAAAACAAAATTGTATAAGTTTGGGTGACGAACAAAAACGATAAATTCATAATATCATATTTTTCTGTTCTAATCATTGATCAAGTTGTATAAACTACCAAGTAAAGCAACGACAACCATAGCATACTTTAAACTGGGAAAATCTACATTTGAGATATTCCAAAAAAGCGCAATCTCTGACACTAATTTATAAAGATTCGTCCCACACGAATTCAAGTTCTCGTTTAATGTATCGGAATAAACGAACAAATTTCGAATAATGAATAAAAAATGAGAGTAAAGAGTTTCTCCACTGCCTTTCTGATCGTTAAACTAGAACTTGAGACTGTGTGCATAAGGTGCGCACAGGTGTTATAGCTGAGAAGTGAAGCCGCCACGACACTGGTGTCCGTGTCGTGTCGACTCGGGGCGATTTGGACTTTTTACAATTTCAAACAGCACCACTCCTAAAGCCTGGACCAGTGTAATTCGATAATTGCAGCAATCTCGAAGGGCATTTAGTTGTTCGGAGTTTGGACCATATGCCTGCTACCCCACTGTTTCGCCTCCGGTTAAAGTCTGCTGAACTACCAACTATAAAATTTCCCTAATAGCCACGCTGGAACAATTTTTTAACTTGTAACGGCTGGCTTGCCTCTTATATAGCGTGCAAGACAACACGCGTAATTTCGCACTTGCGCTTCATTGACTCTTACGTTCCGGAATATAGGTCCAAGAGCAAAGCTCTACCTGGCTGCAGCCGTGTCATTCGGACGTTAGGAATACACTCAATGTAAGAAGAATGTCCTGAAGTGATAATTTTATTCCTTTGCATACTGAGCGGTGAGATTGAAATATGTCTTCACGAGTGGAGAAAAAAGTATTTTATCTCTGCAGATAAATTTTCTTTAAATCTTTTTCGGTTTGACAAAAATCTCCCGAAAAAACATAAGATTTTAAAAAATCAAAGGAACGTGATCACTCTCGAGTCTCTTCTGCCTCTCTGATCTGCTCAATTCTTGACATAGCGTGTCGAACTTCTTTCAGCATTGATACATATTATATTTCAAAATGCTAATAACGATTCTGCGAAAACTTTGATTGGGACGAATATATGTATTCAGCAATCTGCGGCTATTATACCCTTCGCTATTCTAGACACGAGAGAGAAAAATAATATGACGACCCTCCCAGGGACCTGCACAGGTGAGGTATTATACCGCAACTTGACTGCTACCGCCATTTACTTCAATCTTTACCACCGCATGAGGTGTCATTTATTTCGATTCTTATCTGCAGAGCCGTATATGCATCAATGGCCAGAAAAAGTTCCCAGCAGACACAATTGTATACCTTTAAGGTGAAACTTATTAAACCCGATATAAGATGTTACATAGCTGGTTAGCCCTCAGCTACCGTCTTGTTACTTGTAATTTCCCGTTCACTATCCAGTTAAATCTATAATTGAAAAGAATCCGCGCACAAACCTGTGTAGCGTGCGTAGAGTGCCTCATTATTAAACAGTGCGGTAAAATCACATGGGCGCGTACGAAAAACTGAAATTCTCGGTTTCATACACTAGAACTATCTTTGGCGCACGCGCACTTGCGTATAAGTCAATTTTTGCACCGTATCATTACGAACAAATTACCTTATCGCAATTTTATGAGGTACCAGTGGCACCTTCGGTGCTTGTCGAATTGTACTTTTCTTTACCGGTGTAGCAAAAAAAGCGTGTGTCACACGTGTGGATGGGTGATATATGTATACCTAACTAGTATGATTACAACGCTCGCCTTAACTCGTACTGTGTTCACACAACTACTTGCGCGATTGCAACAGAAGTGACTTCACGCAGTCGGTAAAAACTGACCATAACATCGTTTCACAATTTCACTATTTCTCTGATTGAGGCGACGTCTTTGCAGATTATTGTAATTCCTAAATGGATATCCCGACGGACTGGGAATATTATTACAGGTATGTCATTCGTGTGATCTTTGGCCTACAGAGGTCGAAGTCCCGAAGTATTGGCGGATCATAATAGTTGATGCACCAGACCTTCCGAATCATTTTATGGGCCGATCTATCAACCTTTGACCAGTATTTTAGATTTAAAATCATAATCCCATTTTCATGCCGGTCTAACAATTTTAGGAGTCTGAAAAAATGCCGAAATTTTTATACAAAAAAATGAAAATAATTTATTTTTAGGCCTTTACTCGCGTGAAAACTAAAAACCTAACGAGCAGCCTCAGGCTGAACGTGATGGAGCTCTCGAACTTCCCGCTGTCGTACTGCAGGTTCCCAAGTTCACGAGACAAAAAAATAGTAAAGTCCAATTCGAATTTCGAACTACAAATTCAGATTCACGTTTGAAGATTCAAAAGCCCTTAGATATACCATGATACCATATACATGAAAATATGACGATTTTTTTTATTTTGAATTATAGCTATAATGGTTCCACATCGATTAAGCAGTATCAGTCGCTGCGGAAATAGTCGACACGAAAAGCCGAGCGGGATTCCCCAGCTTATGGCGGCTTCTAGCGAGTGTCGTGCCTTGCGAATAGTGATATATTAGAGGTTGTTCATGGCACGATGCAAATATATAAAAGCTGTGTACCTACATAGATTTATGGTAGGCAAATACATTTTGCAAATTTGATACATGGTATTCGATGTCCAAATAAGTATCGTGATGCTGGTACAAATAATCTGCTACACATTTTTATGGGTATATGAAAGGGCTTTAAATACTCAAACCCAATAGGCGAGACGAGGGCAGTGATCATCTGAGCGGAAAATAAGCTTGATTCTCGAGTTGCTGCGAGTATTTGTGAACAAAGAGCACATTCAACAAATTATATTGGCTTTGAAATGAACTGTGCCCCCCCCCCCCCCCCCCGCCACCCTACTGACCCGGCAACTTACTCCACCCAGTGAACGATACAGAAATGAGGAATTTTTTTCTTGGAAAAGTGAGCTAACCCCTTTGGATTCGTAGTAAGGATTTTGACAACTTTAAAAAGAGCTGGAGACGATTCTTCTATGCACTCCAGCGACGTAATTTAGAGAAAGGCGTCGATTCCGTAAAGTCCTAAAAATCTGCGAAGAACTGATTTAAAGTGACAGCTATGAAATGAATATGCATGATCTCGTCGTTTCTCCGCTGCTGGTCTTGACTTCGTAATTAGTCTGATGTTGGTCCCACGCTGTTTTGGTGCTTTTTGTGCGTTCCTGAGGGTCTGATTGAGTGGATAAGTCGAGGAAAAGTGATAGTATTCAATGCGAAAACAATTGATTTTTCAGACCAAAAGAAGTAAAACTAACCCATTCGGATTTTCGGTGAAGATTTTGACGTTTCAATAAAGTGCTGCAATAAATTCTTTCGGGCAGAAATTTGCTGCAGAAATTTTCGGCTCTAAAAATCGCAAAAAAAGTGAGGCTTGCCCCTTTGAATTTTTGGCGAAAATTTTGACGCCTCTGAGAAGAGCTGCAATAAATTCTTTAGAGCACTATTCCGAAGTAATTTTGCAAGAGAAAACGATTGAGCGCAGTCCCAATACGCTGCGAGCAACGGATCGGAAGTTACAGCCAAAAAACTGCAGATTTTCATCGTCATTTCTCTGCTGTTGATCCTACGCTTTTTTTAATGTATTCTATGGGTTCCTGGGGTTCCAATTAGCCAAGAAACGGTCATACAAATCAATTCCGAGACCAGAAATTTTCGGCTCCAAAAATCGCAGAAAAAGTAAGGCTAACCCCTTTGGATTTTTGGCGGAAATTTCGTCGACTCTGAGAAGAGTTGCAATAGATTCTTTGGGGCACTATTTCGACGTAATTTCGCGAGAGAAGACGATTGAGCACAGTCCCAATACGCTGCGAGCAACAAATCAAAAGTTACAGCCAAAATACTGCGGATTTTCATCGTCATTTCTCTGCTGTCTGTCCTAAGTTTTTTTTCAATGTGTTTTTTGAGTTCCTGAGATTCCAATTAGCCAAGAAACGGTCATACAAATCAATTCCGAGACCAGAAATTTTCAGCTCCAAAAATCGCAGAAAAAGTAAGGCTAACCTTACCTAAGGCTAACCTTATGGAAACAAAACTAAGTATATGCGGTATAAAATTAATAAAATCAAAGATCCTGAAGACAGTGAATTCTTGATTCTGAAAATACACACCTGCGGAAAATACGAACCAGGATGCGGCTGTGAAGAAATAGAAATGAAAGAATACGTTAAATACCTGGGTGTCACGATCGATGAAAAAATGGAGTGGACTAAACACATAAAACAGACAGCAGCCAGACTACGACAAACAATTCACATGCTGCTCAATATCAGATCAATTGTAACACAGGACACGATGAGGAAAATCGACTATGCTCTAGTACACTCTATTATCGAATATGGGATAATAGCATGGGGAAATGCATACCAGAAAAATTTGAGACCACTGGAAATAATACAAAAGATGATACTACGAATAGCCTTTTGGAAACCTCGGTATTACCCAAGTGATATGCTCTTTGCCACTACAAAAATACCGGACATACGCCAGGCTTACATGAAGAACGCACTAGTGCGTCTTAAACGAAATCCGAAAGAAATAGAACGAAGAAAGCTCACCCACGAACATGACACCAGAGCCAGGACACAAGGAAACCTCATACTTCCGAAAATTAGACAACAATTGGGCACAGACAGGAAAGAGTAATTATAAACAAGCTGTATAATGAAATTCCATTAGAAATAAAGCAAAAATGTATACAGGGTTTCAAAAAAAGTATTAGTACTTGGATTTTACAGCAGGGAAGAATGTACTATGATAAACTGACTAACACCTAGAAAATAAGTAAATAAAAAGACTCAATTATGAATATAGAAGTACTCTGAAGGTTTTGTCTGAATGTTTTCTTGTTACGAATGTGAGCAAATAAATAAGTATCACTAACTAATTAGGTATAAATGAGGGAATAAGTACAACGTGTAGATTTGAATAACAAGTCGAAATGATTGATCTGCGTAATATAGTAAACTATCAGGTGCGGATGAGAATATCTCAAATGCAAGCACACAATCACGCAAAAAAATTGTAATTTAGGAAATTAAGTGACAACTTGTCACTAAGTAGAAAAAAGCAACTCCAGCCACACAAGCATAATTAGATGCTCAGGCATGGAGAACTGAGAATTATATGTGAACACGAAAAATATGTTTGTCAATAAATCTAAATCTAAATCTAAATCTAACCCCTTTGGATTTTTGGCAAAAATTTCGACATCTCTGAGAAAAGCTGCAATTGATTCTTTGGAGCACTATTCCGACGTAATTTTGCAAGAGAAAACGATTAAGCGCAGTCTCAATACGCTGCGAGCAACGGATCGGAAGGTACAGCCAAAAAACTGCAGATTTTCATCGTCATTTCTCTGCTGTTGGTCCTTAGTTTTTTTCAATGTGTTTTTTGAGTTACTGAGGTTCCAATTAGCTAAGAAACGGTCATACAAATCAATTCCGAGACCAGAAATTTTGGGCTCCAAAAATCGCAGAAAAAACAAGGCTAACCCCTTTGGATTTTTTGCAAAAATTTCGACGACTCTGAGAAGAGCCGCGATTGATTCTATAGGGCACTATTCCGACGTAATTTTGCGAGAGAGAACGATTAAGCGCAGTCCCAATACGCTGCGAGCAACGGATCGGAAGGTACAGCCAAAGAACTGCAGATTTTCATCGTCATTTCTCTGCTGTTGGTCCTAAGTTTTTTTTAATGTGTTTTTTGAGTTCCTGAGGTTCCAATTAGCCTAGAAATGGTCATACGAATCAATTCCGAGACCAGAAATTTGGGGCTCCAAAAATCGCAGAAAAAGTAAGGCTAACCCCTTTGGATTTTTTGCTAAAATTTCGACGACTTTGAAAAGAGCTGCAATAATTCTTCAGAGCACTATTCCGACGTAATTTTGCGAGAGAAGACGATTAAGCGCAGTCCCACTACGCTGCGAGCAACGAATCGGAAGGTACAGCCAAAAAACTGCAGATTTTCATCGTTATTTCTCTGCTGTTGGTCCTAAGTTTTTTTCAATGTGTTTTTTGAGTTCCTGAGGTTCCAATTAGCCAAGAAACGGTAATACGAATCAATTCCGAGACCAGAAATTTTCGGCTCCAAAAATCGCAAAAAAAGTAAGGCTAACCCCTTTGGATTTTTTGCGAAAATTTCGACGACTTTGGAAAAAGCTGCAATTGATTCTTTAGAGCACTATTCCGACGTAATTTTGGAAGAGAAAACGATTAAGCGCAGTCCCAATACGCTGCGAGCAACGAATCGGAAGTTACAGCCTAAAAACTGCATATTTTCGTCGTTATTTCTCTGCTGTTGGTCCTAAGTTTTTTTTCAATGTGTTTTTTGAGTTCCTGAGGTTCCAATTAGCCAAGAAACGGTCATACAAATCAATTTCGAGACCAGAAATTTTCGGCTCCAAAAATCGCAAAAAAAGTAAGGCTAACCCCTTTGGATTTTTTGCAAAAATTTTGACGACTTTGAAAAGAGCTGCGATTGATTCTTCAGAGCACTATTCCGACGTAATTTTGGAAGAGAAAACGATTAAGCGCAGTCCCAATACGCTGCGAGAAACGAATCGGAAGTTACAGCCAAAAAACTGCATATTTTCATCGTTATTTCTCTGCTGTTGGTCCTAAGTTTTTTTCAATGTGTTTTTTGAGTTCCTGAGGTTCCAATTAGCCAAGGAACGGTCATACAAATCAATTCCGAGACCAGAAATTTTCAACTCCAAAAATCGCAAAAAAGTAAGGCTAACCCCTTTGGATTTTTTGCAAAAATTTCGACGACTTTGAAAAGGGCTGCAATTAATTCTTTAGAGCACTATTCCGACGTAATTTTGCAAGAGGAAACGATTAAGCGCAGTCCCAATACGCTGCGAGCAACGAATCGGAAGTTACAGCCAAAAAACTGCAGATTTTCATCGTTATTTCTCTGCTGTTGGTCCTAAGTTTTTTTCAATGTGTTTTTTGAGTTCCTGAGGTTCCAATTAGCCAAGAAACGGTCATACAAATCAATTCCGAGACCAAAAATTTTCAACTCTAAAAATCGCAAAAAAAGTAGGGCTAACCCCTTTGGATTTTTCGCAAAAATTTCCACGACTTTAAAAAGAGCTGAAATCGATTCTTGAGAGCACTATTCCGACGTAATTTTGCAAGAGAAAACGATTAGGCGCAGTCCCAATACGCTGCGAGCAACGGATCGGAAGTTACAGCCAAAAAACTGCATATTTTCATCGTCATTTCTCTGCTGTTGGTCCTAAGTTTTTTTCAATGTGTTTTTTGAGTTCCTGAGGTACCAATTAGCCAAAAAACGGTCATACAAATCAATTCGGAGACCAGAAATTTTCGGCTTTAAAAAACGCAAAATAAGTAAGGCTAACCCCTTTGGATTTTTTGCGAAAATTTCGACGACTTTGGAAAAAGCTGCAATTGATTCTTTCGAGCACTATTTCGACGTAATTTTGGAAGAGAAAACGATTAAGCGCAGTCCCAATACGCTGCGAGCAACGAATCGGAAGTTACAGCCAAAAAACTGCATATTTTCGTCGTTATTTCTCTGCTGTTGGTCCTAAGTTTTTTTCAATGTGTTTTTTGAGTTCCTGAGGTTCCAATTAGCCAAGAAACGGTCACACAAATCAATTTCGAGACCAGAAATTTTCGGCTCCAAAAATCTCAAAAAAAGTAAGGCTAACCCCTTTGGATTTTTTGCAAAAATTTCGACGACTTTGAAAAGAGCTGCAATTAATTCTTCAGAGCACTATTCCGACGTAATTTTGCAAGAGAAAACGATTAGGCGCAGTCCCAATACGCTGCGAGCAACGGATCGGAAGTTACAGCCAAAAAACTGCATATTTTCATCGTCATTTCTCTGCTGTTGGTCCTAAGTTTTTTTCAATGTGTTTTTTGAGTTCCTGAGGTTCCAATTAGCCAAGATACGGTCATACAAATCAATTTCGAGACCAGAAATTTTCGGCTCCAAAAATCGCAAAAAAAGTAAGGCTAACCCCGTGGATTTTTTGCAAAAATTTTGACGACTTCGAAAAGGGCTGCAATTGATTCTTCAGAGCACTATTCCGACGTAATTTTGCAAGAGAAAACGATTAGGCGCAGTCCCAATACGCTGCGAACAACGAATCGGAAGTTACAGCCAAAAAACTGCATATTTTCATCGTCATTTCTCTGCTGTTGGTCCTTAGTTTTCTTCAATGTGTTTTTTGAGTTCCTGAGGTTCCAATTAGCCAAGGAACGGTCATACAAATCAATTCCGAGACCAGAAATTTTCAACTCGAAAAATCGCAAAAAAGTAAGGCTAACCCCTTTGGATTTTTTGCAAAAATTTCGACGACTTTGAAAAGGGCTGCAATTGATTCTTCAGAGCACTATTCCGACGTAATTTTGCAAGAGGAAACGATTAAGCGCAGTCCCAATACGCTGCGAGCAACGAATCGGAAGTTACAGCCAAAAAACTGCAGATTTTCATCGTTATTTCTCTGCTGTTGGTCCTAAGTTTTTTTCAATGTGTTTTTTGAGCTCCTGAGGTTCCAATTAGCCAAGAAACGGTCATACAAATCAATTCCGAGACCAAAAATTTTCAACTCTAAAAATCGCAAAAAAAGTAGGGCTAACCCCTTTGGATTTTTCGCAAAAATTTCCACGACTTTAAAAAGAGCTGAAATCGATTCTTGAGAGCACTATTCCGACGTAATTTTGCAAGAGAAAACGATTAGGCGCAGTCCCAATACGCTGCGAGCAACGGATCGGAAGTTACAGCCAAAAAACTGCATATTTTCATCGTCATTTCTCTGCTGTTGGTCCTAAGTTTTTTTCAATGTGTTTTTTGAGTTCCTGAGGTTCCAATTAGCCAAGAAACGGTCATACGAATCAATTCCGAGACCAGAAATTTTCGGCTCCAAAAAACGCAAAAAAGTAAGGCTAACCCCTTTGGATTTTTCGCAAAAATTTCGACGACTTTGAAAAGAGCTGCAATTAATTCTTTAGAGCACTATTCCGACGTAATTTTGCAAGAGAAAACGATTAAGCGCAGTCCCAATACGCTGCGAGCAACGGATCGGAAGTTACAGCCAAAAAACTGCATATTTTCATCGTCATTTCTCTGCTGTTGGTCCTAAGTTTTTTTCAATGTGTTTTTTAAGTTCCTGAGGTTCCAATTAGCCAAGAAACGGTCATACGAATCAATTCCGAGACCAGAAATTTTCAACCCAAAAAATCGCAAAAAAAGTAAGGCTAACCCCTTTGGATTTTTTGCAAAAATTTCGACGACTTTGAAAAGGGCTGCAATTGATTCTTTAGAGCACTATTCCGACGTAATTTTGCAAGAGGAAACAATTAAGCGCAGTCCCAATACGCTGCAAGCAACGAATCGGAAGTTACAGCCAAAAAACTGCAGATTTTCATCTTCATTTCTCTGCTATTGGTCCTAAGTGTTTTTCAATGTGTTTTTTGAGTTTCTGAGGTTCCAATTAGCCAAGAAACGGTCATACGAATCAATTCCGAGACCAGAAATTTTCGGCTCCAAGAATCGCAAAAAAAGTAAGGCTAACCCCTTTGGATTTTTTGCAAGAATTTCGAAGACTTTGAAAAGAGCTGCAATTAATTCTTTAAAGCACTATTCCGACGTAATTTTGGAAGAGAAAACGATTAAGCGCAGTCTCAATACGCTGCGAGCAACGAATCGGAAGTTACAGCTAAAAAACTGCATATTTTCATCGTCATTTCTCTGCTGTTGGTCCTAAGTTTTTTTCAATGTGTTTTTTGAGTTCCTGAGGTTCCAATTAGCCAAGAAACGGTCATACGAATCAATTCCGAGACCAGAAATTTTCGGCTCCAAAAATCGCAAAAAAAGTAAGGCTAACCCCTTTGGATTTCTTGCAAAAATTTCGACGACTTTGAAAAGAGCTGCAATTAATTCTTTAGAGCACTATTCCGACGTAATTTTGGAAGAGAAAACGATTAAGCGCAGTCCTAATACGCTGCGAGCAACGGATCGGAAGTTACAGCCAAAAAACTGCATATTTTCATCGTTATTTCTCTGCTGTTGGTCCTAAGTTTTTTTCAATGTGTTTTTTGAGTTCCTGAGGTTCCAATTAGCCAAGAAACGGTCATACGAATCAATTCCCAGACCAGAAATTTTCGACTCCAAAGAACGCAAAAAAGTAAGGCTAACCCCTCTGGATTTTTTGTAAAAATTTCGACGACTTTAAAAAGAGCTGCAATTGATTCTTTAGAGCACTATTCCGACGTAATTTTGCAAGAGAAAACGATTAGGCGCAGTCCCAATACGCTGCGAACAACGAATCGGAAGTTACAGCCAAAAAACTGCATATTTTCATCGTCATTTCTCTGCTGTTGGTCCTTAGTTTTTATCAATGTGTTTTTTGAGTTCCTGAGGTTCCAATTAGCCAAGGAACGGTCATACGAATCAATTCCGAGACTAGAAATTTTCAACTCCAAAAATCGCAAAAAAAGTAAGGCTAACCCCTTTGAATCTTTCGCGAAAATTTCGACGACTTTGAAATGAGCTGCAATTGATTCTTTAGAGCACTATTCCGACGTAATTTTGCAAGACTAAACGATTAGGCGCAGTCCCAATACGCTGCGAGCAACGGATCGGAAGTTACAGCCAAAAAATTGCATATTTTCATCGTCATTTCTCTGCTGTTGGTCCTAAGTTTTTTTTAATGTGTTTTTTGAGTTCCTGAGGTTCCAATTAGCCAAGGAACGGTCATACAAATCAATTCCGAGACCAGAAATTTTTAACTTCAAAAATCGCAAAAAAAGTAAGGCTAACCCCTTTGGATTTTTTGCAAAAATTTCGACGACTTTGAAATGAGCTGCAATTGATTCTTTAGAGCACTATTCCGACGTAATTTTGCAAGAGAAAACGATTAGGCGCAGTCCTAATACGCTGCGAGCAACGGATCGGAAGTTACAGCCAAAAAACTGCATATTTTCATCGTCATTTCTCTGCTGTTGGTCCTAAGTTTTTTTCAATGTGTTTTTTGAGTTCCTGAGGTTCCAATTAGCCAAGAAACGGTCATACAAATCAATTCGGAGACCAGATATTTTCGGCTTCAAAAAACGCAAAAAAAGTAAGGCTAACCCCTTTGAATTTTTTGCGAAAATTTCGACGACTCTGAGAAGGGCTGCAATCGATTCTTCAGAGCACTATTCCGACGTAATTTTGGAAGAGAAAACGATTAAGCGCAGTCTCAATACGCTGCGAGCAACGAATCGGAAGTTACAGCTAAAAAACTGCATATTTTCATCGTCATTTCTCTGCTGTTGGTCCTAAGTTTTTCTCAATGTGTTTTTTGAGTTCCTGAGGTTCCAATTAGCCAAGAAACGGTCATACAAATCAGTTCCGAGACCAGAAATTTTCGGCTCCAAAAATCGCAGAAAAAGTAAGGCTAACCCCTTTGGATTTTTTGCAAAAATTTCGACGACTTTGAAAAGAGCTGCAATTAATTCTTTAGAGCACTATTCCGACGTAATTTTGCAAGAGAAAACGATTCAGCGCAGTCCCAATACGCTGCGAGCAACGGATCGGAAGTTACAGCCAAAAAACTGCATATTTTCATCGTCATTTCTCTGCTGTTGGTCCTAAGTTTTTTTCAATGTGTTTTTTGAGTTCCTGAGGTTCCAATTAGCCAAGAAACGGTCATACAAATCAATTCGGAGACCAGATATTTTCGGCTTCAAAAAACGCAAAAAAAGTAAGGCTAACCCCTTTGAATTTTTTGCGAAAATTTCGACGACTCTGAGAAGGGCTGCAATCGATTCTTCAGAGCACTATTCCGACGTAATTTTGGAAGAGAAAACGATTAAGCGCAGTCTCAATACGCTGCGAGCAACGGATCGGAAGTTACAGCCAAAAAACTGCATATTTTCATCGTCATTTCTCTGCTGTTGGTCCTAAGTTTTTTTCAATGTGTTTTTTGAGTTCCTGAGGTTCCAATTAGCCAAGAAACGGTCATACGAATCAATTCCGAGACCAGAAATTTTCGACTCCAAAAAACGCAAAAAAGTAAGGCAAACCCCTTTGGATTTTTTGCAAAAATTTCGACGACTTTGAAAAGAGCTGCAATTGATTCTTTAGAGCACTATTCCGACGTAATTTTGCAAGAGAAAACGATTAGGCGCAGTCCCAATACGCTGCAAACAACGAATCGGAAGTTACAGCCAAAAAACTGCATATTTTCATCGTCATTTCTCTGCTGTTGGTCCTTAGTTTTCTTCAATGTGTTTTTTGAGTTCCTGAGGTTCCAATTAGCCAAGGAACGGTCATACAAATCGATTCCGAGACTAGAAATTTTCAACTCCAAAAATCGCAAAAAAAGTAAGGCTAACCCCTTTGAATCTTTCGCGAAAATTTCGACGACTTCGAAATGAGCTGCAATTGATTCTTTAGAGCACTATTCCGACGTAATTTTGCAAGAGAAAACGATGAGGCGCAGTCCCAATACGCTGCGAGCAACGGATCGGAAGTTACAGCCAAAAAATTGCATATTTCCATCGTCATTTCTCTGCTGTTGGTCCTAAGTTTTTTTCAATGTGTTTTTTGAGTTCCTGAGGTTCCAATTAGCCAAGAAACGGTCATACGAATCAATTCCGAGACCAGAAATTTTCGGCTCCAAAAAATGCAAAAAAGTTAGGCTAACCCCTTTGGGTTTTTTGCAAAAATTTCGACGACTTTGAAAAGAGCTGCAATTAATTCTTTAGAGCACTATTCCGACGTAATTTTGGAAGAGAAAACGATTAAGCGCAGTCTCAATACGCTGCGAGCAACGAATCGGAAGTTACAGCTAAAAAACTGCATATTTTCATCGTCATTTCTCTGCTGTTGGTCCTAAGTTTTTTTCAATGTGTTGTTTGAGTTCCTGAGGTTCCAATTAGCCAAGAAACGGTCATACGAATCAATTCCGAGACCAGAAATTTTCGGCTCCAAAAATCGCAAAAAAAGTAAGGCTAACCCCTTTGGATTTTTTGCAAAAATTTCGACGACTTTGAAAAGAGCTGCAATTAATTCTTTAGAGCACTATTCCGACGTAATTTTAGAAGAGAAAACGATTAAGCGCAGTCTCAATACGCTGCGAGCAACGAATCGGAAGTTACAGCTAAAAAACTGCATATTTTCATCGTCATTTCTCTGCTGTTGGTCCTAAGTTTTTTTCAATGTGTTTTTTGAGTTCCTGAGGTTCCAATTAGCCAAGAAACGGTCATACGAATCAATTCCGAGACCAGAAATTTTCGGCTCCAAAAATCGCAAAAAAAGTAAGGCTAACCCCTTTGGATTTTTCGCAAGAATTTCGACGACTTTAAAAAGAGCTGCAATTAATTCTTTACAGCACTATTCCGACGTAATTTTGGAAGAGAAAACGATTAGGCGCAGTCCTAATACGCTGCGAGCAACGGATCGGAAGTTACAGCCAAAAAACTGCATATTCTCATCGTCATTTCTCTGCTGTTGGTCCTAAGTTTTTTTCAATGTGTTCTTTGAGTTCCTGAGGTTCCAATTAGCCAAGAAACGGTCATACGAATCAATTCCGAGACCAGAAATTTTCGGCTCCAAAAAACGCAAAAAAGTAAGGCTAACCCCTTTGGATTTTTCGCAAAAATTTCGACGACTTTGAAAAGAGCTGCAATTAATTCTTTAGAGCACTATTCCGACGTAATTTTGCAAGAGAAAACGATTAAGCGCAGTCCCAATACGCTGCGAGCAACGGATCGGAAGTTACAGCCAAAAAACTGCATATTTTCATCGTCATTTCTCTGCTGTTGGTCCTAAGTTTTTTTCAATGTGTTTTTTAAGTTCCTGAGGTTCCAATTAGCCAAGAAACGGTCATACGAATCAATTCCGAGACCAGAAATTTTCAACCCAAAAAATCGCAAAAAAAGTAAGGCTAACCCCTTTGGATTTTTTGCAAAAATTTCGACGACTTTGAAAAGGGCTGCAATTGATTCTTAAGAGCACTATTCCGACGTAATTTTGCAAGAGGAAACAATTAAGCGCAGTCCCAATACGCTGCGAGCAACGAATCGGAAGTTACAGCCAAAAAACTGCAGATTTTCATCTTCATTTCTCTGCTATTGGTCCTAAGTGTTTTTCAATGTGATTTTTGAGTTCCTGAGGTTCCAATTAGCCAAGAAACGGTCATACGAATCAATTCCGAGACCAGAAATTTTCGGCTCCAAAAATCGCAAAAAAAGTAAGGCTAACCCCTTTGGATTTTTTGCAAGAATTTCGAAGACTTTGAAAAGAGCTGCAATTAATTCTTTGGAGCACTATTCCGACGTAATTTTGGAAGAGAAAACGATTAAGCGCAGTCTCAATACGCTGCGAGCAACGAATCGGAAGTTACAGCTAAAAAACTGCATATTTTCATCGTCATTTCTCTGCTGTTGGTCCTAAGTTTTTTTCAATGTGTTTTTTGAGTTCCTGAGGTTCCAATTAGCCAAGAAACGGTCATACGAATCAATTCCGAGACCAGAAATTTTCGGCTCCAAAAATCGCAAAAAAAGTAAGGCTAACCCCTTTGGATTTTTTGCAAAAATTTCGACGACTTTGAAAAGAGCTGCAATTAATTCTTTAGAGCACTATTCCGACGTAATTTTGGAAGAGAAAACGATTAAGCGCAGTCCTAATACGCTGCGAGCAACGGATCGGAAGTTACAGCCAAAAAACTGCATATTCTCATCGTCATTTCTCTGCTGTTGGTCCTAAGTTTTTTTCAATGTGTTCTTTGAGTTCCTGAGGTTCCAATTAGCCAAGAAACGGTCATACGAATCAATTCCGAGACCAGAAATTTTCGGCTCCAAAAAACGCAAAAAAGTAAGGCTAACCCCTTCGGATTTTTCGCAAAAATTTCGACGACTTTGAAAAGAGCTGCAATTAATTCTTTAGAGCACTATTCCGACGTAATTTTGCAAGAGAAAACGATTAAGCGCAGTCCCAATACGCTGCGAGCAACGGATCGGAAGTTACAGCCAAAAAACTGCATATTTTCATCGTCATTTCTCTGCTGTTGGTCCTAAGTTTTTTTCAATGTGTTTTTTGAGTTCCTGAGGTTCCAATTAGCCAAGAAACGGTCATACGAATCAATTCCGAGACCAGAAATTTTCAACCCAAAAAATCGCAAAAAAAGTAAGGCTAACCCCTTTGGATTTTTTGCAAAAATTTCGACGACTTTGAAAAGGGCTGCAATTGATTCTTTAGAGCACTATTCCGACGTGATTTTGCAAGAGGAAACGATTAAGCGCAGTCCCAATACGCTGCGAGCAACGAATCGGAAGTTACAGCCAAAAAACTGCAGATTTTCATCTTCATTTCTCTGCTATTGGTCCTAAGTGTTTTTCAATGTGTTTTTTGAGTTCCTGAGGTTCCAATTAGCCAAGAAACGGTCATACGAATCAATTCCGAGACCAGAAATTTTCGGCTCCAAAAATCGCAAAAAAAGTAAGGCTAACCCCTTTGGATTTTCCGCAAAAATTTCGACGACTTTGAAAAGAGCTGCAATTAATTCTTTAGAGCACTATTCCGACGTAATTTTGCAAGAGAAAACGATTAAGCGCAGTCCCAATACGCTGCGAGCAACGGATCGGAAGTTACAGCTAAAAAACTGCATATTTTCATCGTCATTTCTCTGCTGTTGGTCCTAAGTTTTTTTCAATGTGTTTTTTGAGTTCCTGAGGTTCCAATTAGCCAAGAAACGGTCATACGAATCAATTCCGAGACCAGAAATTTTCGGCTCCAAAAATCGCAAAAAAAGTAAGGCTAACCCCTTTGGATTTTTCGCAAGAATTTCGACGACTTTGAAAAGAGCTGCAATTAATTCTTTACAGCACTATTCCGACGTAATTTTGGAAGAGAAAACGATTAGGCGCAGTCCTAATACGCTGCGAGCAACGGATCGGAAGTTACAGCCAAAAAACTGCATATTCTCATCGTCATTTCTCTGCTGTTGGTCCTAAGTTTTTTTCAATGTGTTCTTTGAGTTCCTGAGGTTCCAATTAGCCAAGAAACGGTCATACGAATCAATTCCGAGACCAGAAATTTTCGGCTCCAAAAAACGCAAAAAAGTAAGGCTAACCCCTTTGGATTTTTCGCAAAAATTTCGACGACTTTGAAAAGAGCTGCAATTAATTCTTTAGAGCACTATTCCGACGTAATTTTGCAAGAGAAAACGATTAAGCGCAGTCCCAATACGCTGCGAGCAACGAATCGGAAGTTACAGCCAAAAAACTGCATATTTTCATGGTCATTTCTCTGCTGTTGGTCCTAAGTTTTTTTCAATGTGTTTTTTAAGTTCCTGAGGTTCCAATTAGCCAAGAAACGGTCATACGAATCAATTCCGAGACCAGAAATTTTCAACCCAAAAAATCGCAAAAAAAGTAAGGCTAACCCCTTTGGATTTTTTGCAAAAATTTCGACGACTTTGAAAAGGGCTGCAATTGATTCTTTAGAGCACTATTCCGACGTAATTTTGCAAGAGGAAACAATTAAGCGCAGTCCCAATACGCTGCGAGCAACGAATCGGAAGTTACAGCCAAAAAACTGCAGATTTTCATCTTCATTTCTCTGCTATTGGTCCTAAGTGTTTTTCAATGTGTTTTTTGAGTTCCTGAGGTTCCAATTAGCCAAGAAACGGTCATACGAATCAATTCCGAGACCAGAAATTTTCGGCTCCAAAAATCGCAAAAAAAGTAAGGCTAACCCCTTTGGATTTTTTGCAAGAATTTCGAAGACTTTGAAAAGAGCTGCAATTAATTCTTTGGAGCACTATTCCGACGTAATTTTGGAAGAGAAAACGATTAAGCGCAGTCTCAATACGCTGCGAGCAACGAATCGGAAGTTACAGCTAAAAAACTGCATATTTTCATCGTCATTTCTCTGCTGTTGGTCCTAAGTTTTTTTCAATGTGTTTTTTGAGTTCCTGAGGTTCCAATTAGCCAAGAAACGGTCATACGAATCAATTCCGAGACCAGAAATTTTCGGCTCCAAAAATCGCAAAAAAAGTAAGGCTAACCCCTTTGGATTTTTTGCAAAAATTTCGACGACTTTGAAAAGAGCTGCAATTAATTCTTTAGAGCACTATTCCGACGTAATTTTGGAAGAGAAAACGATTAAGCGCAGTCCTAATACGCTGCGAGCAACGGATCGGAAGTTACAGCCAAAAAACTGCATATTCTCATCGTCATTTCTCTGCTGTTGGTCCTAAGTTTTTTTCAATGTGTTCTTTGAGTTCCTGAGGTTCCAATTAGCCAAGAAACGGTCATACGAATCAATTCCGAGACCAGAAATTTTCGGCTCCAAAAAACGCAAAAAAGTAAGGCTAACCCCTTTGGATTTTTCGCAAAAATTTCGACGACTTTGAAAAGAGCTGCAATTAATTCTTTAGAGCACTATTCCGACGTAATTTTGCAAGAGAAAACGATTAAGCGCAGTCCCAATACGCTGCGAGCAACGGATCGGAAGTTACAGCCAAAAAACTGCATATTTTCATCGTCATTTCTCTGCTGTTGGTCCTAAGTTTTTTTCAATGTGTTTTTTGAGTTCCTGAGGTTCCAATTAGCCAAGAAACGGTCATACGAATCAATTCCGAGACCAGAAATTTTCAACCCAAAAAATCGCAAAAAAAGTAAGCCTAACCCCTTTGGATTTTTTGCAAAAATTTCGACGACTTTGAAAAGGGCTGCAATTGATTCTTGAGAGCACTATTCCGACGTAATTTTGCAAGAGGAAACAATTAAGCGCAGTCCCAATACGCTGCGAGCAACGAATCGGAAGTTACAGCCAAAAAACTGCAGATTTTCATCTTCATTTCTCTGCTATTGGTCCTAAGTGTTTTTCAATGTGTTTTTTGAGTTCCTGAGGTTCCAATTAGCCAAGAAACGGTCATACGAATCAATTCCGAGACCAGAAATTTTCGGCTCCAAAAATCGCAAAAAAAGTAAGGCTAACCCCTTTGGATTTTTTGCAAGAATTTCGAAGACTTTGAAAAGAGCTGCAATTAATTCTTTAGAGCACTATTCCGACGTAATTTTGGAAGAGAAAACGATTAAGCGCAGTCTCAATACGCTGCGAGCAACGAATCGGAAGTTACAGCTAAAAAACTGCATATTTTCATCGTCATTTCTCTGCTGTTGGTCCTCAGTTTTTTTCAATGTGTTTTTTGAGTTCCTGAGGTTCCAATTAGCCAAGAAACGGTCATACGAATCAATTCCGAGACCAGAAATTTTCGGCTCCAAAAATCGCAAAAAAAGTAAGGCTAACCCCTTTGGATTTTTTGCAAAAATTTCGACGACTTTGAAAAGAGCTGCAATTAATTCTTTAGAGCACTATTCCGACGTAATTTTGGAAGAGAAAACGATTAAGCGCAGTCCTAATACGCTGCGAGCAACGGATCGGAAGTTACAGCCAAAAAACTGCATATTCTCATCGTCATTTCTCTGCTGTTGGTCCTAAGTTTTTTTCAATGTGTTCTTTGAGTTCCTGAGGTTCCAATTAGCCAAGAAACGGTCATACGAATCAATTCCGAGACCAGAAATTTTCGGCTCCAAAAAACGCAAAAAAGTAAGGCTAACCCCTTTGGATTTTTCGCAAAAATTTCGACGACTTTGAAAAGAGCTGCAATTAATTCTTTAGAGCACTATTCCGACGTAATTTTGCAAGAGAAAACGATTAAGCGCAGTCCCAATACGCTGCGAGCAACGGATCGGAAGTTACAGCCAAAAAACTGCATATTTTCATCGTCATTTCTCTGCTGTTGGTCCTAAGTTTTTTTCAATGTGTTTTTTGAGTTCCTGAGGTTCCAATTAGCCAAGAAACGGTCATACGAATCAATTCCGAGACCAGAAATTTTCAACCCAAAAAATCGCAAAAAAAGTAAGGCTAACCCCTTTGGATTTTTTGCAAAAATTTCGACGACTTTGAAAAGGGCTGCAATTGATTCTTTAGAGCACTATCCCGACGTAATTTTGCAAGAGGAAACGATTAAGCGCAGTCCCAATACGCTGCGAGCAACGAATCGGAAGTTACAGTCAAAAAACTGCAGATTTTCATCTTCATTTCTCTGCTATTGGTCCTAAGTGTTTTTCAATGTGTTTTTTGAGTTCCTGAGGTTCCAATTAGCCAAGAAACGGTCATACGAATCAATTCCGAGACCAGAAATTTTCGGCTCCAAAAATCGCAAAAAAAGTAAGGCTAACCCCTTTGGATTTTTTGCAAAAATTTCGACGACTTTGAAAAGAGCTGCAATTATTTCTTTCGAGCACTATTCCGACGTAATTTTGAAAGAGAAAACGATTAAGCGCAGTCCTAATACGCTGCGAGCAACGAATCGGAAGTTACAGCCAAAAAACTGCATATTTTCATCGTTATTTCTCTGCTGTTGTTCCTAAGTTTTTTTCAATGTGTTTTTTGAGTTCCTGAGGTTCCAATTAGCCAAGGAACGGTCATACAAATCAATTCCGAGACCAGAAATTTTCAACTCCAAAAATCGCAAAAAAAGTAAGGCTAACCCCTTTGGATTTTTTGCAAAAATATCGACGACTTTGAAAAGAGCTGCACTTGATTCTTTGGAGCACTATTTCGACGTGATTTTGCAAGAGGAAACGATCAAGCGCAGTCCCAATACGCTGCGAGCAACGAATCGGAAGTTACAGCCAAAAAACTGCATATTTTTATCGTCATTTCTCTGTTGTTGGTCGTAAGTTTTTTTCAATGTGTTTTTTAAGTTCCTGAGGTTCCAATTAGCCAAGAAACGGTGATACGAATCAATTCCGAGACCAGAAATTTTCGGCTCCAAAAAATGCAAAAAAGTTAGGCTAACCCCTTTGGGTTTTTTGCAAAAATTTCGACGACTTTGAAAAGAGCTGCAATTAATTCTTTAGAGCACTATTCCGACGTAATTTTGGAAGAGAAAACGATTAAGCGCAGTCTCAATACGCTGCGAGCAACGAATCGGAAGTTACAGCTAAAAAACTGCATATTTTCATCGTCATTTCTCTGCTGTTGGTCCTAAGTTTTTTTCAATGTGTTTTTTGAGTTCCTGAGGTTCCAATTAGCCAAGAAACGGTCATACGAATCAATTCCGAGACCAGAAATTTTCGGCTCCAAAAATCGCAAAAAAAGTAAGGCTAACCCCTTTGGATTTTTCGCAAGAATTTCGACGACTTTGAAAAGAGCTGCAATTATTCTTTAGAGCACTATTCCGACGTAATTTTGGAAGAGAAAACGATTAAGCGCAGTCCTAATACGCTGCGAGCAACGGATCGGAAGTTACAGCCAAAAAACTGCATATTCTCATCGTCATTTCTCTGCTGTTGGTCCTAAGTTTTTTTCAATGTGTTCTTTGAGTTCCTGAGGTTCCAATTAGCCAAGAAACGGTCATACGAATCAATTCCGAGACCAGAAATTTTCGGCTCCAAAAAACGCAAAAAAGTAAGGCTAACCCCTTTGGATTTTTCGCAAAAATTTCGACGACTTTGAAAAGAGCTGCAATTAATTCTTTAGAGCACTATTCCGACGTAATTTTGCAAGAGAAAACGATTAAGCGCAGTCCCAATACGCTGCGAGCAACGGATCGGAAGTTACAGCCAAAAAACTGCATATTTTCATCGTCATTTCTCTGCTGTTGGTCCTAAGTTTTTTTCAATGTGTTTTTTAAGTTCCTGAGGTTCCAATTAGCCAAGAAACGGTCATACGAATCAATTCCGAGACCAGAAATTTTCAACCCAAAAAATCGCAAAAAAAGTAAGGCTAACCCCTTTGGATTTTTTGCAAAAATTTCGACGACTTTGAAAAGGGCTGCAATTGATTCTTTAGAGCACTATTCCGACGTAATTTTGCAAGAGGAAACAATTAAGCGCAGTCCCAATACGCTGCGAGCAACGAATCGGAAGTTACAGCCAAAAAACTGCAGATTTTCATCTTCATTTCTCTGCTATTGGTCCTAAGTGTTTTTCAATGTGTTTTTTGAGTTCCTGAGGTTCCAATTAGCCAAGAAACGGTCATACGAATCAATTCCGAGACCAGAAATTTTCGGCTCCAAAAATCGCAAAAAAAGTAAAGCTAACCCCTTTGGATTTTTTGCAAGAATTTCGAAGACTTTGAAAAGAGCTGCAATTAATTCTTTAGAGCACTATTCCGACGTAATTTTGGAAGAGAAAACGATTAAGCGCAGTCTCAATACGCTGCGAGCAACGAATCGGAAGTTACAGCTAAAAAACTGCATATTTTCATCGTCATTTCTCTGCTGTTGGTCCTAAGTTTTTTTCAATGTGTTTTTTGAGTTCCTGAGGTTCCAATTAGCCAAGAAACGGTCATACGAATCAATTCCGAGACCAGAAATTTTCGGCTCCAAAAATCGCAAAAAAAGTAAGGCTAACCCCTTTGGATTTTTTGCAAAAATTTCGACGACTTTGAAAAGAGCTGCAATTAATTCTTTAGAGCACTATTCCGACGTAATTTTGGAAGAGAAAACGATTAAGCGCAGTCCTAATACGCTGCGAGCAACGGATCGGAAGTTACAGCCAAAAAACTGCATATTCTCATCGTCATTTCTCTGCTGTTGGTCCTAAGTTTTTTTCAATGTGTTCTTTGAGTTCCTGAGGTTCCAATTAGCCAAGAAACGGTCATACGAATCAATTCCGAGACCAGAAATTTTCGGCTCCAAAAAACGCAAAAAAGTAAGGCTAACCCCTTTGGATTTTTCGCAAAAATTTCGACGACTTTGAAAAGAGCTGCAATTAATTCTTTAGAGCACTATTCCGACGTAATTTTGCAAGAGAAAACGATTAAGCGCAGTCCCAATACGCTGCGAGCAACGGATCGGAAGTTACAGCCAAAAAACTGCATATTTTCATCGTCATTTCTCTGCTGTTGGTCCTAAGTTTTTTTCAATGTGTTTTTTGAGTTCCTGAGGTTCCAATTAGCCAAGAAACGGTCATACGAATCAATTCCGAGACCAGAAATTTTCAACCCAAAAAATCGCAAAAAAAGTAAGGCTAACCCCTTTGGATTTTTTGCAAAAATTTCGACGACTTTGAAAAGGGCTGCAATTGATTCTTTAGAGCACTATTCCGACGTAATTTTGCAAGAGGAAACGATTAAGCGCAGTCCCAATACGCTGCGAGCAACGAATCGGAAGTTACAGCCAAAAAACTGCAGATTTTCATCTTCATTTCTCTGCTATTGGTCCTAAGTGTTTTTCATTGTGTTTTTTGAGTTCCTGAGGTTCCAATTAGCCAAGAAACGGTCATACGAATCGATTCCGAGACCAGAAATTTTCGGCTCCAAAAATCGCAAAAAAAGTAAGGCTAACCCCTTTGGATTTTTTGCAAAAATATCGACGACTCTGAAAAGAGCTGCAATTATTTCTTTAGAGCACTATTCCGACGTAATTTTGGAAGAGAAAACGATTAAGCGCAGTCCTAATACGCTGCGAGCAACGGATCGGAAGTTACAGCCAAAAAACTGCATATTTTCATCGTCATTTCTCTGCTGTTGGTCCTAAGTTTTTTTCAATGTGTTTTTTGAGTTCCTGAGGTTCCAATTAGCCAAGAAACGGTCATACGAATCAATTCCGAGACCAGAAATTTTCAACCCAAAAAATCGCAAAAAAAGTAAGGCTAACCCCTTTGGATTTTTTGCAAAAATATCGACGACTTTGAAAAGGGCTGCAATTGATTCTTTAGAGCACTATTCCGACGTAATTTTGCAAGAGGAAACGATTAAGCGCAGTCCCAATACGCTGCGAGCAACGAATCGGAAGTTACAGCCAAAAAACTGCAGATTTTCATCTTCATTTCTCTGCTATTGGTCCTAAGTGTTTTTCAATGTGTTTTTTGAGTTCCTGAGGTTCCAATTAGCCAAGAAACGGTCATACGAATCAATTCCGAGACCAGAAATTTTCGGCTCCAAAAATCGCAAAAAAAGTAAGGCTAACCCCTTTGGATTTTTCGCAAAAATTTCGACGACTTTGAAAAGAGCTGCAATTAATTCTTTAGAGCACTATTCTGACGTAATTTTGCAAGAGAAAACGATTAAGCGCAGTCCCAATACGCTGCGAGCAACGGATCGGAAGTTACAGCCAAAAAACTGCATATTCTCATCGTCATTTCTCTGCTGTTGGTCCTAAGTTTTTTTCAATGTGTTCTTTGAGTTCCTGAGGTTCCAATTGGCCAAGAAACGGTCATACGAATCAATTCCGAGACCAGAAATTTTCGGCTCCAAAAAACGCAAAAAAGTAAGGCTAACCCCTTTGGATTTTTCGCAAAAATTTCGACGACTTTGAAAAGAGCTGCAATTAATTCTTTAGAGCACTATTCCGACGTAATTTTGCAAGAGAAAACGATTAAGCGCAGTCCCAATACGCTGCGAGCAACGGATCGGAAGTTACAGCCAAAAAACTGCATATTTTCATCGTCATTTCTCTGCTGTTGGTCCTAAGTTTTTTTCAATGTGTTTTTTAAGTTCCTGAGGTTCCAATTAGCCAAGAAACGGTCATACGAATCAATTCCGAGACCAGAAATTTTCAACCCAAAAAATCGCAAAAAAAGTAAGGCTAACCCCTTTGGATTTTTTGCAAAAATTTCGACGACTTTGAAAAGGGCTGCAATTGATTCTTTAGAGCACTATTCGGACGTAATTTTGCAAGAGGAAACAATTAAGCGCAGTCCCAATACGCTGCGAGCAACGAATCGGAAGTTACAGCCAAAAAACTGCAGATTTTCATCTTCATTTTTCTGCTATTGGTCCTAAGTGTTTTTCAATGTGTTTTTTGAGTTCCTGAGGTTCCAATTAGCCAAGAAACGGTCATACGAATCAATTCCGAGACCAGAAATTTTCGGCTCCAAAAAACGCAAAAAAGTAAGGCTAACCCCTTTGGATTTTTCGCAAAAATTTCGACGACTTTGAAAAGAGCTGCAATTAATTCTTTAGAGCACTATTCCGACGTAATTTTGCAAGAGAAAACGATTAAGCGCAGTCCCAATACGCTGCGAGCAACGGATCGGAAGTTACAGCCAAAAAACTGCATATTTTCATCGTCATTTCTCTGCTGTTGGTCCTAAGTTTTTTTCAATGTGTTTTTTAAGTTCCTGAGGTTCCAATTAGCCAAGAAACGGTCATACGAATCAATTCCGAGACCAGAAATTTTCGGCTCCAAAAATCGCAAAAAAAGTAAGGCTAACCCCTTTGGATTTTTCGCAAGAATTTCGACGACTTTGAAAAGAGCTGCAATTAATTCTTTAGAGCACTATTCCGACGTAATTTTGGAAGAGAAAACGATTAAGCGCAGTCCTAATACGCTGCGAGCAACGGATCGGAAGTTACAGCCAAAAAACTGCATATTCTCATCGTCATTTCTCTGCTGTTGGTCCTAAGTTTTTTTCAATGTGTTCTTTGAGTTCCTGAGGTTCCAATTAGCCAAGAAACGGTCATACGAATCAATTCCGAGACCAGAAATTTTCGGCTCCAAAAAACGCAAAAAAGTAAGGCTAACCCCTTTGGATTTTTCGCAAAAATTTCGACGACTTTGAAAAGAGCTGCAATTAATTCTTTAGAGCACTATTCCGACGTAATTTTGCAAGAGAAAACGATTAAGCGCAGTCCCAATACGCTGCGAGCAACGGATCGGAAGTTACAGCCAAAAAACTGCATATTTTCATCGTCATTTCTCTGCTGTTGGTCCTAAGTTTTTTTCAATGTGTTTTTTAAGTTCCTGAGGTTCCAATTAGCCAAGAAACGGTCATACGAATCAATTCCGAGACCAGAAATTTTCGGCTCCAAAAATCGCAAAAAAAGTAAGGCTAACCCCTTTGGATTTTTCGCAAGAATTTCGACGACTTTGAAAAGAGCTGCAATTAATTCTTTAGAGCACTATTCCGACGTAATTTTGGAAGAGAAAACGATTAAGCGCAGTCCTAATACGCTGCGAGCAACGGATCGGAAGTTACAGCCAAAAAACTGCATATTCTCATCGTCATTTCTCTGCTGTTGGTCCTAAGTTTTTTTCAATGTGTTCTTTGAGTTCCTGAGGTTCCAATTAGCCAAGAAACGGTCATACGAATCAATTCCGAGACCAGAAATTTTCGGCTCCAAAAAACGCAAAAAAGTAAGGCTAACCCCTTTGGATTTTTCGCAAAAATTTCGACGACTTTGAAAAGAGCTGCAATTAATTCTTTAGAGCACTATTCCGACGTAATTTTGCAAGAGAAAACGATTAAGCGCAGTCCCAATACGCTGCGAGCAACGGATCGGAAGTTACAGCCAAAAAACTGCATATTTTCATCGTCATTTCTCTGCTGTTGGTCCTAAGTTTTTTTCAATGTGTTTTTTAAGTTCCTGAGGTTCCAATTAGCCAAGAAACGGTCATACGAATCAATTCCGAGACCAGAAATTTTCGGCTCCAAAAATCGCAAAAAAAGTAAGGCTAACCCCTTTGGATTTTTCGCAAGAATTTCGACGACTTTGAAAAGAGCTGCAATTAATTCTTTAGAGCACTATTCCGACGTAATTTTGGAAGAGAAAACGATTAAGCGCAGTCCTAATACGCTGCGAGCAACGGATCGGAAGTTACAGCCAAAAAACTGCATATTCTCATCGTCATTTCTCTGCTGTTGGTCCTAAGTTTTTTTCAATGTGTTCTTTGAGTTCCTGAGGTTCCAATTAGCCAAGAAACGGTCATACGAATCAATTCCGAGACCAGAAATTTTCGGCTCCAAAAAACGCAAAAAAGTAAGGCTAACCCCTTTGGATTTTTCGCAAAAATTTCGACGACTTTGAAAAGAGCTGCAATTGATTCTTTAGAGCACTATTCCGACGTAATTTTGCAAGAGAAAACGATTAAGCGCAGTCCCAATACGCTGCGAGCAACGGATCGGAAGTTACAGCCAAAAAACTGCATATTTTCATCGTCATTTCTCTGCTGTTGGTCCTAAGTTTTTTTCAATGTGTTTTTTAAGTTCCTGAGGTTCCAATTAGCCAAGAAACGGTCATACGAATCAATTCCGAGACCAGAAATTTTCGGCTCCAAAATCGCAAAAAAAGTAAGGCTAACCCCTTTGGATTTTTCGCAAGAATTTCGACGACTTTGAAAAGAGCTGCAATTAATTCTTTAGAGCACTATTCCGACGTAATTTTGGAAGAGAAAACGATTAAGCGCAGTCCTAATACGCTGCGAGCAACGGATCGGAAGTTACAGCCAAAAAACTGCATATTCTCATCGTCATTTCTCTGCTGTTGGTCCTAAGTTTTTTTCAATGTGTTCTTTGAGTTCCTGAGGTTCCAATTAGCCAAGAAACGGTCATACGAATCAATTCCGAGACCAGAAATTTTCGGCTCCAAAAAACGCAAAAAAGTAAGGCTAACCCCTTTGGATTTTTCGCAAAAATTTCGACGACTTTGAAAAGAGCTGCAATTAATTCTTTAGAGCACTATTCCGACGTAATTTTGCAAGAGAAAACGATTAAGCGCAGTCCCAATACGCTGCGAGCAACGGATCGGAAGTTACAGCCAAAAAACTGCATATTTTCATCGTCATTTCTCTGCTGTTGGTCCTAAGTTTTTTTCAATGTGTTTTTTAAGTTCCTGAGGTTCCAATTAGCCAAGAAACGGTCATACGAATCAATTCCGAGACCAGAAATTTTCGGCTCCAAAAATCGCAAAAAAAGTAAGGCTAACCCCTTTGGATTTTTCGCAAGAATTTCGACGACTTTGAAAAGAGCTGCAATTAATTCTTTAGAGCACTATTCCGACGTAATTTTGCAAGAGAAAACGATTAAGCGCAGTCCCAATACGCTGCGAGCAACGAATCGGAAGTTACAGCCAAAAAACTGCATATTTTCATGGTCATTTCTCTGCTGTTGGTCCTAAGTTTTTTTCAATGTGTTTTTTAAGTTCCTGAGGTTCCAATTAGCCAAGAAACGGTCATACGAATCAATTCCGAGACCAGAAATTTTCAACCCAAAAAATCGCAAAAAAAGTAAGGCTAACCCCTTTGGATTTTTTGCAAAAATTTCGACGACTTTGAAAAGGGCTGCAATTGATTCTTTAGAGCACTATTCCGACGTAATTTTGCAAGAGGAAACAATTAAGCGCAGTCCCAATACGCTGCGAGCAACGAATCGGAAGTTACAGCCAAAAAACTGCAGATTTTCATCTTCATTTCTCTGCTATTGGTCCTAAGTGTTTTTCAATGTGTTTTTTGAGTTCCTGAGGTTCCAATTAGCCAAGAAACGGTCATACGAATCAATTCCGAGACCAGAAATTTTCGGCTCCAAAAATCGCAAAAAAAGTAAGGCTAACCCCTTTGGATTTTTTGCAAGAATTTCGAAGACTTTGAAAAGAGCTGCAATTAATTCTTTGGAGCACTATTCCGACGTAATTTTGGAAGAGAAAACGATTAAGCGCAGTCTCAATACGCTGCGAGCAACGAATCGGAAGTTACAGCTAAAAAACTGCATATTTTCATCGTCATTTCTCTGCTGTTGGTCCTAAGTTTTTTTCAATGTGTTTTTTGAGTTCCTGAGGTTCCAATTAGCCAAGAAACGGTCATACGAATCAATTCCGAGACCAGAAATTTTCGGCTCCAAAAATCGCAAAAAAAGTAAGGCTAACCCCTTTGGATTTTTTGCAAAAATTTCGACGACTTTGAAAAGAGCTGCAATTAATTCTTTAGAGCACTATTCCGACGTAATTTTGGAAGAGAAAACGATTAAGCGCAGTCCTAATACGCTGCGAGCAACGGATCGGAAGTTACAGCCAAAAAACTGCATATTCTCATCGTCATTTCTCTGCTGTTGGTCCTAAGTTTTTTTCAATGTGTTCTTTGAGTTCCTGAGGTTCCAATTAGCCAAGAAACGGTCATACGAATCAATTCCGAGACCAGAAATTTTCGGCTCCAAAAAACGCAAAAAAGTAAGGCTAACCCCTTTGGATTTTTCGCAAAAATTTCGACGACTTTGAAAAGAGCTGCAATTAATTCTTTAGAGCACTATTCCGACGTAATTTTGCAAGAGAAAACGATTAAGCGCAGTCCCAATACGCTGCGAGCAACGGATCGGAAGTTACAGCCAAAAAACTGCATATTTTCATCGTCATTTCTCTGCTGTTGGTCCTAAGTTTTTTTCAATGTGTTTTTTGAGTTCCTGAGGTTCCAATTAGCCAAGAAACGGTCATACGAATCAATTCCGAGACCAGAAATTTTCAACCCAAAAAATCGCAAAAAAAGTAAGCCTAACCCCTTTGGATTTTTTGCAAAAATTTCGACGACTTTGAAAAGGGCTGCAATTGATTCTTGAGAGCACTATTCCGACGTAATTTTGCAAGAGGAAACAATTAAGCGCAGTCCCAATACGCTGCGAGCAACGAATCGGAAGTTACAGCCAAAAAACTGCAGATTTTCATCTTCATTTCTCTGCTATTGGTCCTAAGTGTTTTTCAATGTGTTTTTTGAGTTCCTGAGGTTCCAATTAGCCAAGAAACGGTCATACGAATCAATTCCGAGACCAGAAATTTTCGGCTCCAAAAATCGCAAAAAAAGTAAGGCTAACCCCTTTGGATTTTTTGCAAGAATTTCGAAGACTTTGAAAAGAGCTGCAATTAATTCTTTAGAGCACTATTCCGACGTAATTTTGGAAGAGAAAACGATTAAGCGCAGTCTCAATACGCTGCGAGCAACGAATCGGAAGTTACAGCTAAAAAACTGCATATTTTCATCGTCATTTCTCTGCTGTTGGTCCTCAGTTTTTTTCAATGTGTTTTTTGAGTTCCTGAGGTTCCAATTAGCCAAGAAACGGTCATACGAATCAATTCCGAGACCAGAAATTTTCGGCTCCAAAAATCGCAAAAAAAGTAAGGCTAACCCCTTTGGATTTTTTGCAAAAATTTCGACGACTTTGAAAAGAGCTGCAATTAATTCTTTAGAGCACTATTCCGACGTAATTTTGGAAGAGAAAACGATTAAGCGCAGTCCTAATACGCTGCGAGCAACGGATCGGAAGTTACAGCCAAAAAACTGCATATTCTCATCGTCATTTCTCTGCTGTTGGTCCTAAGTTTTTTTCAATGTGTTCTTTGAGTTCCTGAGGTTCCAATTAGCCAAGAAACGGTCATACGAATCAATTCCGAGACCAGAAATTTTCGGCTCCAAAAAACGCAAAAAAGTAAGGCTAACCCCTTTGGATTTTTCGCAAAAATTTCGACGACTTTGAAAAGAGCTGCAATTAATTCTTTAGAGCACTATTCCGACGTAATTTTGCAAGAGAAAACGATTAAGCGCAGTCCCAATACGCTGCGAGCAACGGATCGGAAGTTACAGCCAAAAAACTGCATATTTTCATCGTCATTTCTCTGCTGTTGGTCCTAAGTTTTTTTCAATGTGTTTTTTGAGTTCCTGAGGTTCCAATTAGCCAAGAAACGGTCATACGAATCAATTCCGAGACCAGAAATTTTCAACCCAAAAAATCGCAAAAAAAGTAAGGCTAACCCCTTTGGATTTTTTGCAAAAATTTCGACGACTTTGAAAAGGGCTGCAATTGATTCTTTAGAGCACTATCCCGACGTAATTTTGCAAGAGGAAACGATTAAGCGCAGTCCCAATACGCTGCGAGCAACGAATCGGAAGTTACAGTCAAAAAACTGCAGATTTTCATCTTCATTTCTCTGCTATTGGTCCTAAGTGTTTTTCAATGTGTTTTTTGAGTTCCTGAGGTTCCAATTAGCCAAGAAACGGTCATACGAATCAATTCCGAGACCAGAAATTTTCGGCTCCAAAAATCGCAAAAAAAGTAAGGCTAACCCCTTTGGATTTTTTGCAAAAATTTCGACGACTTTGAAAAGAGCTGCAATTATTTCTTTCGAGCACTATTCCGACGTAATTTTGAAAGAGAAAACGATTAAGCGCAGTCCTAATACGCTGCGAGCAACGAATCGGAAGTTACAGCCAAAAAACTGCATATTTTCATCGTTATTTCTCTGCTGTTGTTCCTAAGTTTTTTTCAATGTGTTTTTTGAGTTCCTGAGGTTCCAATTAGCCAAGGAACGGTCATACAAATCAATTCCGAGACCAGAAATTTTCAACTCCAAAAATCGCAAAAAAAGTAAGGCTAACCCCTTTGGATTTTTTGCAAAAATATCGACGACTTTGAAAAGAGCTGCAATTGATTCTTTGGAGCACTATTTCGACGTGATTTTGCAAGAGGAAACGATCAAGCGCAGTCCCAATACGCTGCGAGCAACGAATCGGAAGTTACAGCCAAAAAACTGCATATTTTTATCGTCATTTCTCTGTTGTTGGTCGTAAGTTTTTTTCAATGTGTTTTTTAAGTTCCTGAGGTTCCAATTAGCCAAGAAACGGTGATACGAATCAATTCCGAGACCAGAAATTTTCGGCTCCAAAAAATGCAAAAAAGTTAGGCTAACCCCTTTGGGTTTTTTGCAAAAATTTCGACGACTTTGAAAAGAGCTGCAATTAATTCTTTAGAGCACTATTCCGACGTAATTTTGGAAGAGAAAACGATTAAGCGCAGTCTCAATACGCTGCGAGCAACGAATCGGAAGTTACAGCTAAAAAACTGCATATTTTCATCGTCATTTCTCTGCTGTTGGTCCTAAGTTTTTTTCAATGTGTTTTTTGAGTTCCTGAGGTTCCAATTAGCCAAGAAACGGTCATACGAATCAATTCCGAGACCAGAAATTTTCGGCTCCAAAAATCGCAAAAAAAGTAAGGCTAACCCCTTTGGATTTTTCGCAAGAATTTCGACGACTTTGAAAAGAGCTGCAATTATTCTTTAGAGCACTATTCCGACGTAATTTTGGAAGAGAAAACGATTAAGCGCAGTCCTAATACGCTGCGAGCAACGGATCGGAAGTTACAGCCAAAAAACTGCATATTCTCATCGTCATTTCTCTGCTGTTGGTCCTAAGTTTTTTTCAATGTGTTCTTTGAGTTCCTGAGGTTCCAATTAGCCAAGAAACGGTCATACGAATCAATTCCGAGACCAGAAATTTTCGGCTCCAAAAAACGCAAAAAAGTAAGGCTAACCCCTTTGGATTTTTCGCAAAAATTTCGACGACTTTGAAAAGAGCTGCAATTAATTCTTTAGAGCACTATTCCGACGTAATTTTGCAAGAGAAAACGATTAAGCGCAGTCCCAATACGCTGCGAGCAACGGATCGGAAGTTACAGCCAAAAAACTGCATATTTTCATCGTCATTTCTCTGCTGTTGGTCCTAAGTTTTTTTCAATGTGTTTTTTAAGTTCCTGAGGTTCCAATTAGCCAAGAAACGGTCATACGAATCAATTCCGAGACCAGAAATTTTCAACCCAAAAAATCGCAAAAAAAGTAAGGCTAACCCCTTTGGATTTTTTGCAAAAATTTCGACGACTTTGAAAAGGGCTGCAATTGATTCTTTAGAGCACTATTCCGACGTAATTTTGCAAGAGGAAACAATTAAGCGCAGTCCCAATACGCTGCGAGCAACGAATCGGAAGTTACAGCCAAAAAACTGCAGATTTTCATCTTCATTTCTCTGCTATTGGTCCTAAGTGTTTTTCAATGTGTTTTTTGAGTTCCTGAGGTTCCAATTAGCCAAGAAACGGTCATACGAATCAATTCCGAGACCAGAAATTTTCGGCTCCAAAAATCGCAAAAAAAGTAAAGCTAACCCCTTTGGATTTTTTGCAAGAATTTCGAAGACTTTGAAAAGAGCTGCAATTAATTCTTTAGAGCACTATTCCGACGTAATTTTGGAAGAGAAAACGATTAAGCGCAGTCTCAATACGCTGCGAGCAACGAATCGGAAGTTACAGCTAAAAAACTGCATATTTTCATCGTCATTTCTCTGCTGTTGGTCCTAAGTTTTTTTCAATGTGTTTTTTGAGTTCCTGAGGTTCCAATTAGCCAAGAAACGGTCATACGAATCAATTCCGAGACCAGAAATTTTCGGCTCCAAAAATCGCAAAAAAAGTAAGGCTAACCCCTTTGGATTTTTTGCAAAAATTTCGACGACTTTGAAAAGAGCTGCAATTAATTCTTTAGAGCACTATTCCGACGTAATTTTGGAAGAGAAAACGATTAAGCGCAGTCCTAATACGCTGCGAGCAACGGATCGGAAGTTACAGCCAAAAAACTGCATATTCTCATCGTCATTTCTCTGCTGTTGGTCCTAAGTTTTTTTCAATGTGTTCTTTGAGTTCCTGAGGTTCCAATTAGCCAAGAAACGGTCATACGAATCAATTCCGAGACCAGAAATTTTCGGCTCCAAAAAACGCAAAAAAGTAAGGCTAACCCCTTTGGATTTTTCGCAAAAATTTCGACGACTTTGAAAAGAGCTGCAATTAATTCTTTAGAGCACTATTCCGACGTAATTTTGCAAGAGAAAACGATTAAGCGCAGTCCCAATACGCTGCGAGCAACGGATCGGAAGTTACAGCCAAAAAACTGCATATTTTCATCGTCATTTCTCTGCTGTTGGTCCTAAGTTTTTTTCAATGTGTTTTTTGAGTTCCTGAGGTTCCAATTAGCCAAGAAACGGTCATACGAATCAATTCCGAGACCAGAAATTTTCAACCCAAAAAATCGCAAAAAAAGTAAGGCTAACCCCTTTGGATTTTTTGCAAAAATTTCGACGACTTTGAAAAGGGCTGCAATTGATTCTTTAGAGCACTATTCCGACGTAATTTTGCAAGAGGAAACGATTAAGCGCAGTCCCAATACGCTGCGAGCAACGAATCGGAAGTTACAGCCAAAAAACTGCAGATTTTCATCTTCATTTCTCTGCTATTGGTCCTAAGTGTTTTTCAATGTGTTTTTTGAGTTCCTGAGGTTCCAATTAGCCAAGAAACGGTCATACGAATCGATTCCGAGACCAGAAATTTTCGGCTCCAAAAATCGCAAAAAAAGTAAGGCTAACCCCTTTGGATTTTTTGCAAAAATATCGACGACTCTGAAAAGAGCTGCAATTATTTCTTTAGAGCACTATTCCGACGTAATTTTGAAAGAGAAAACGATTAAGCGCAGTCCTAATACGCTGCGAGCAACGAATCGGAAGTTACAGCCAAAAAACTGCATATTTTCATCGTTATTTCTCTGCTGTTGTTCCTAAGTTTTTTTCAATGTGTTTTTTGAGTTCCTGAGGTTCCAATTAGCCAAGGAACGGTCATACAAATCAATTCCGAGACCAGAAATTTTCAACTCCAAAAATCGCAAAAAAAGTAAGGCTAACCCCTTTGGATTTTTTGCAAAAATATCGACGACTTTGAAAAGAGCTGCAATTGATTCTTTAGAGCACTATTTCGACGTGATTTTGCAAGAGGAAACGATCAAGCGCAGTCCCAATACGCTGCGAGCAACGAATCGGAAGTTACAGCCAAAAAACTGCATATTTTTATCGTCATTTCTCTGTTGTTGGTCGTAAGTTTTTTTCAATGTGTTTTTTGAGTTCCTGAGGTTCCAATTAGCCAAGAAACGGTGATACGAATCAATTCCGAGACCAGAAATTTTCGGCTCCAAAAAATGCAAAAAAGTTAGGCTAACCCCTTTGGGTTTTTTGCAAAAATTTCGACGACTTTGAAAAGAGCTGCAATTAATTCTTCAGAGCACTATTCCGACGTAATTTTGGAAGAGAAAACGATTAAGCGCAGTCTCAATACGCTGGGAGCAACGAATCGGAAGTTACAGCTAAAAAACTGCATATTTTCATCGTCATTTCTCTGCTGTTGGTCCTAAGTTTTTTTCAATGTGTTTTTTGAGTTCCTGAGGTTCCAATTAGCCAAGAAACGGTCATACGAATCAATTCCGAGACCAGAAATTTTCGGCTCCAAAAATCGCAAAAAAAGTAAGGCTAACCCCTTTGGATTTCTTGCAAAAATTTCGACGACTTTGAAAAGAGCTGCAATTAATTCTTTAGAGCACTATTCCGACGTAATTTTGGAAGAGAAAACGATTAAGCGCAGTCCTAATACGCTGCGAGCAACGGATCGGAAGTTACAGCCAAAAAACTGCATATTTTCATCGTCATTTCTCTGCTGTTGGTCCTAAGTTTTTTTCAATGTGTTTTTTGAGTTCCTGAGGTTCCAATTAGCCAAGAAACGGTCATACGAATCAATTCCGAGACCAGAAATTTTCAACCCAAAAAATCGCAAAAAAAGTAAGGCTAACCCCTTTGGATTTTTTGCAAAAATATCGACGACTTTGAAAAGGGCTGCAATTGATTCTTTAGAGCACTATTCCGACGTAATTTTGCAAGAGGAAACGATTAAGCGCAGTCCCAATACGCTGCGAGCAACGAATCGGAAGTTACAGCCAAAAAACTGCAGATTTTCATCTTCATTTCTCTGCTATTGGTCCTAAGTGTTTTTCAATGTGTTTTTTGAGTTCCTGAGGTTCCAATTAGCCAAGAAACGGTCATACGAATCAATTCCGAGACCAGAAATTTTCGGCTCCAAAAATCGCAAAAAAAGTAAGGCTAACCCCTTTGGATTTTTCGCAAAAATTTCGACGACTTTGAAAAGAGCTGCAATTAATTCTTTAGAGCACTATTCTGACGTAATTTTGCAAGAGAAAACGATTAAGCGCAGTCCCAATACGCTGCGAGCAACGGATCGGAAGTTACAGCCAAAAAACTGCATATTCTCATCGTCATTTCTCTGCTGTTGGTCCTAAGTTTTTTTCAATGTGTTCTTTGAGTTCCTGAGGTTCCAATTGGCCAAGAAACGGTCATACGAATCAATTCCGAGACCAGAAATTTTCGGCTCCAAAAAACGCAAAAAAGTAAGGCTAACCCCTTTGGATTTTTCGCAAAAATTTCGACGACTTTGAAAAGAGCTGCAATTAATTCTTTAGAGCACTATTCCGACGTAATTTTGCAAGAGAAAACGATTAAGCGCAGTCCCAATACGCTGCGAGCAACGGATCGGAAGTTACAGCCAAAAAACTGCATATTTTCATCGTCATTTCTCTGCTGTTGGTCCTAAGTTTTTTTCAATGTGTTTTTTAAGTTCCTGAGGTTCCAATTAGCCAAGAAACGGTCATACGAATCAATTCCGAGACCAGAAATTTTCAACCCAAAAAATCGCAAAAAAAGTAAGGCTAACCCCTTTGGATTTTTTGCAAAAATTTCGACGACTTTGAAAAGGGCTGCAATTGATTCTTTAGAGCACTATTCGGACGTAATTTTGCAAGAGGAAACAATTAAGCGCAGTCCCAATACGCTGCGAGCAACGAATCGGAAGTTACAGCCAAAAAACTGCAGATTTTCATCTTCATTTTTCTGCTATTGGTCCTAAGTGTTTTTCAATGTGTTTTTTGAGTTCCTGAGGTTCCAATTAGCCAAGAAACGGTCATACGAATCAATTCCGAGACCAGAAATTTTCGGCTCCAAAAAACGCAAAAAAGTAAGGCTAACCCCTTTGGATTTTTCGCAAAAATTTCGACGACTTTGAAAAGAGCTGCAATTAATTCTTTAGAGCACTATTCCGACGTAATTTTGCAAGAGAAAACGATTAAGCGCAGTCCCAATACGCTGCGAGCAACGGATCGGAAGTTACAGCCAAAAAACTGCATATTTTCATCGTCATTTCTCTGCTGTTGGTCCTAAGTTTTTTTCAATGTGTTTTTTAAGTTCCTGAGGTTCCAATTAGCCAAGAAACGGTCATACGAATCAATTCCGAGACCAGAAATTTTCGGCTCCAAAAATCGCAAAAAAAGTAAGGCTAACCCCTTTGGATTTTTCGCAAGAATTTCGACGACTTTGAAAAGAGCTGCAATTAATTCTTTAGAGCACTATTCCGACGTAATTTTGGAAGAGAAAACGATTAAGCGCAGTCCTAATACGCTGCGAGCAACGGATCGGAAGTTACAGCCAAAAAACTGCATATTCTCATCGTCATTTCTCTGCTGTTGGTCCTAAGTTTTTTTCAATGTGTTCTTTGAGTTCCTGAGGTTCCAATTAGCCAAGAAACGGTCATACGAATCAATTCCGAGACCAGAAATTTTCGGCTCCAAAAAACGCAAAAAAGTAAGGCTAACCCCTTTGGATTTTTCGCAAAAATTTCGACGACTTTGAAAAGAGCTGCAATTAATTCTTTAGAGCACTATTCCGACGTAATTTTGCAAGAGAAAACGATTAAGCGCAGTCCCAATACGCTGCGAGCAACGGATCGGAAGTTACAGCCAAAAAACTGCATATTTTCATCGTCATTTCTCTGCTGTTGGTCCTAAGTTTTTTTCAATGTGTTTTTTAAGTTCCTGAGGTTCCAATTAGCCAAGAAACGGTCATACGAATCAATTCCGAGACCAGAAATTTTCGGCTCCAAAAATCGCAAAAAAAGTAAGGCTAACCCCTTTGGATTTTTCGCAAGAATTTCGACGACTTTGAAAAGAGCTGCAATTAATTCTTTAGAGCACTATTCCGACGTAATTTTGGAAGAGAAAACGATTAAGCGCAGTCCTAATACGCTGCGAGCAACGGATCGGAAGTTACAGCCAAAAAACTGCATATTCTCATCGTCATTTCTCTGCTGTTGGTCCTAAGTTTTTTTCAATGTGTTCTTTGAGTTCCTGAGGTTCCAATTAGCCAAGAAACGGTCATACGAATCAATTCCGAGACCAGAAATTTTCGGCTCCAAAAAACGCAAAAAAGTAAGGCTAACCCCTTTGGATTTTTCGCAAAAATTTCGACGACTTTGAAAAGAGCTGCAATTAATTCTTTAGAGCACTATTCCGACGTAATTTTGCAAGAGAAAACGATTAAGCGCAGTCCCAATACGCTGCGAGCAACGGATCGGAAGTTACAGCCAAAAAACTGCATATTTTCATCGTCATTTCTCTGCTGTTGGTCCTAAGTTTTTTTCAATGTGTTTTTTAAGTTCCTGAGGTTCCAATTAGCCAAGAAACGGTCATACGAATCAATTCCGAGACCAGAAATTTTCGGCTCCAAAAATCGCAAAAAAAGTAAGGCTAACCCCTTTGGATTTTTCGCAAGAATTTCGACGACTTTGAAAAGAGCTGCAATTAATTCTTTAGAGCACTATTCCGACGTAATTTTGGAAGAGAAAACGATTAAGCGCAGTCCTAATACGCTGCGAGCAACGGATCGGAAGTTACAGCCAAAAAACTGCATATTCTCATCGTCATTTCTCTGCTGTTGGTCCTAAGTTTTTTTCAATGTGTTCTTTGAGTTCCTGAGGTTCCAATTAGCCAAGAAACGGTCATACGAATCAATTCCGAGACCAGAAATTTTCGGCTCCAAAAAACGCAAAAAAGTAAGGCTAACCCCTTTGGATTTTTCGCAAAAATTTCGACGACTTTGAAAAGAGCTGCAATTGATTCTTTAGAGCACTATTCCGACGTAATTTTGCAAGAGAAAACGATTAAGCGCAGTCCCAATACGCTGCGAGCAACGGATCGGAAGTTACAGCCAAAAAACTGCATATTTTCATCGTCATTTCTCTGCTGTTGGTCCTAAGTTTTTTTCAATGTGTTTTTTAAGTTCCTGAGGTTCCAATTAGCCAAGAAACGGTCATACGAATCAATTCCGAGACCAGAAATTTTCGGCTCCAAAATCGCAAAAAAAGTAAGGCTAACCCCTTTGGATTTTTCGCAAGAATTTCGACGACTTTGAAAAGAGCTGCAATTAATTCTTTAGAGCACTATTCCGACGTAATTTTGGAAGAGAAAACGATTAAGCGCAGTCCTAATACGCTGCGAGCAACGGATCGGAAGTTACAGCCAAAAAACTGCATATTCTCATCGTCATTTCTCTGCTGTTGGTCCTAAGTTTTTTTCAATGTGTTCTTTGAGTTCCTGAGGTTCCAATTAGCCAAGAAACGGTCATACGAATCAATTCCGAGACCAGAAATTTTCGGCTCCAAAAAACGCAAAAAAGTAAGGCTAACCCCTTTGGATTTTTCGCAAAAATTTCGACGACTTTGAAAAGAGCTGCAATTAATTCTTTAGAGCACTATTCCGACGTAATTTTGCAAGAGAAAACGATTAAGCGCAGTCCCAATACGCTGCGAGCAACGGATCGGAAGTTACAGCCAAAAAACTGCATATTTTCATCGTCATTTCTCTGCTGTTGGTCCTAAGTTTTTTTCAATGTGTTTTTTAAGTTCCTGAGGTTCCAATTAGCCAAGAAACGGTCATACGAATCAATTCCGAGACCAGAAATTTTCGGCTCCAAAAATCGCAAAAAAAGTAAGGCTAACCCCTTTGGATTTTTCGCAAGAATTTCGACGACTTTGAAAAGAGCTGCAATTAATTCTTTAGAGCACTATTCCGACGTAATTTTGGAAGAGAAAACGATTAAGCGCAGTCCTAATACGCTGCGAGCAACGGATCGGAAGTTACAGCCAAAAAACTGCATATTCTCATCGTCATTTCTCTGCTGTTGGTCCTAAGTTTTTTTCAATGTGTTCTTTGAGTTCCTGAGGTTCCAATTAGCCAAGAAACGGTCATACGAATCAATTCCGAGACCAGAAATTTTCGGCTCCAAAAAACGCAAAAAAGTAAGGCTAACCCCTTTGGATTTTTCGCAAAAATTTCGACGACTTTGAAAAGAGCTGCAATTAATTCTTTAGAGCACTATTCCGACGTAATTTTGCAAGAGAAAACGATTAAGCGCAGTCCCAATACGCTGCGAGCAACGGATCGGAAGTTACAGCCAAAAAACTGCATATTTTCATCGTCATTTCTCTGCTGTTGGTCCTAAGTTTTTTTCAATGTGTTTTTTAAGTTCCTGAGGTTCCAATTAGCCAAGAAACGGTCATACGAATCAATTCCGAGACCAGAAATTTTCGGCTCCAAAAATCGCAAAAAAAGTAAGGCTAACCCCTTTGGATTTTTCGCAAGAATTTCGACGACTTTGAAAAGAGCTGCAATTCATTCTTTAGAGCACTATTCCGACGTAATTTTGGAAGAGAAAACGATTAAGCGCAGTCCTAATACGCTGCGAGCAACGGATCGGAAGTTACAGCCAAAAAACTGCATATTCTCATCGTCATTTCTCTGCTGTTGGTCCTAAGTTTTTTTCAATGTGTTCTTTGAGTTCCTGAGGTTCCAATTAGCCAAGAAACGGTCATACGAATCAATTCCGAGACCAGAAATTTTCGGCTCCAAAAAACGCAAAAAAGTAAGGCTAACCCCTTTGGATTTTTCGCAAAAATTTCGACGACTTTGAAAAGAGCTGCAATTAATTCTTTAGAGCACTATTCCGACGTAATTTTGCAAGAGAAAACGATTAAGCGCAGTCCCAATACGCTGCGAGCAACGGATCGGAAGTTACAGCCAAAAAACTGCATATTTTCATCGTCATTTCTCTGCTGTTGGTCCTAAGTTTTTTTCAATGTGTTTTTTGAGTTCCTGAGGTTCCAATTAGCCAAGAAACGGTCATACGAATCAATTCCGAGACCAGAAATTTTCGGCTCCAAAAATCGCAAAAAAAGTAAGGCTAACCCCTTTGGATTTTTCGCAAGAATTTCGACGACTTTGAAAAGAGCTGCAATTAATTCTTTAGAGCACTATTCCGACGTAATTTTGGAAGAGAAAACGATTAAGCGCAGTCCTAATACGCTGCGAGCAACGGATCGGAAGTTACAGCCAAAAAACTGCATATTCTCATCGTCATTTCTCTGCTGTTGGTCCTAAGTTTTTTTTAATGTGTTCTTTGAGTTCCTGAGGTTCCAATTAGCCAAGAAACGGTCATACGAATCAATTCCGAGACCAGGAATTTTCGGCTCCAAAAAACGCAAAAAAGTAAGGCTAACCCCTTCGGATTTTTCGCAAAAATTTCGACGACTTTGAAAAGAGCTGCAATTAATTCTTTAGAGCACTATTCCGACGTAATTTTGCAAGAGAAAACGATTAAGCGCAGTCCCAATACGCTGCGAGCAACGGATCGGAAGTTACAGCCAAAAAACTGCATATTTTCATCGTCATTTCTCTGCTGTTGGTCCTAAGTTTTTTTCAATGTGTTTTTTAAGTTCCTGAGGTTCCAATTAGCCAAGAAACGGTCATACGAATCAATTCCGAGACCAGAAATTTTCGGCTCCAAAAATCGCAAAAAAAGTAAGGCTAACCCCTTTGGATTTTTCGCAAGAATTTCGACGACTTTGAAAAGAGCTGCAATTAATTCTTTAGAGCACTATTCCGACGTAATTTTGGAAGAGAAAACGATTAAGCGCAGTCCTAATACGCTGCGAGCAACGGATCGGAAGTTACAGCCAAAAAACTGCATATTCTCATCGTCATTTCTCTGCTGTTGGTCCTAAGTTTTTTTCAATGTGTTCTTTGAGTTCCTGAGGTTCCAATTAGCCAAGAAACGGTCATACGAATCAATTCCGAGACCAGAAATTTTCGGCTCCAAAAAACGCAAAAAAGTAAGGCTAACCCCTTTGGATTTTTCGCAAAAATTTCGACGACTTTGAAAAGAGCTGCAATTAATTCTTTAGAGCACTATTCCGACGTAATTTTGCAAGAGAAAACGATTAAGCGCAGTCCCAATACGCTGCGAGCAACGGATCGGAAGTTACAGCCAAAAAACTGCATATTTTCATCGTCATTTCTCTGCTGTTGGTCCTAAGTTTTTTTCAATGTGTTTTTTAAGTTCCTGAGGTTCCAATTAGCCAAGAAACGGTCATACGAATCAATTCCGAGACCAGAAATTTTCGGCTCCAAAAATCGCAAAAAAAGTAAGGCTAACCCCTTTGGATTTTTCGCAAGAATTTCGACGACTTTGAAAAGAGCTGCAATTAATTCTTTAGAGCACTATTCCGACGTAATTTTGCAAGAGAAAACGATTAAGCGCAGTCCCAATACGCTGCGAGCAACGGATCGGAAGTTACAGCCAAAAAACTGCATATTTTCATCGTCATTTCTCTGCTGTTGGTCCTAAGTTTTTTTCAATGTGTTTTTTAAGTTCCTGAGGTTCCAATTAGCCAAGAAACGGTCATACGAATCAATTCCGAGACCAGAAATTTTCAACCCAAAAAATCGCAAAAAAAGTAAGGCTAACCCCTTTGGATTTTTTGCAAAAATTTCGACGACTTTGAAAAGGGCTGCAATTGATTCTTTAGAGCACTATTCGGACGTAATTTTGCAAGAGGAAACAATTAAGCGCAGTCCCAATACGCTGCGAGCAACGAATCGGAAGTTACAGCCAAAAAACTGCAGATTTTCATCTTCATTTTTCTGCTATTGGTCCTAAGTGTTTTTCAATGTGTTTTTTGAGTTCCTGAGGTTCCAATTAGCCAAGAAACGGTCATACGAATCAATTCCGAGACCAGAAATTTTCGGCTCCAAAAAACGCAAAAAAGTAAGGCTAACCCCTTTGGATTTTTCGCAAAAATTTCGACGACTTTGAAAAGAGCTGCAATTAATTCTTTAGAGCACTATTCCGACGTAATTTTGCAAGAGAAAACGATTAAGCGCAGTCCCAATACGCTGCGAGCAACGGATCGGAAGTTACAGCCAAAAAACTGCATATTTTCATCGTCATTTCTCTGCTGTTGGTCCTAAGTTTTTTTCAATGTGTTTTTTAAGTTCCTGAGGTTCCAATTAGCCAAGAAACGGTCATACGAATCAATTCCGAGACCAGAAATTTTCGGCTCCAAAAATCGCAAAAAAAGTAAGGCTAACCCCTTTGGATTTTTCGCAAGAATTTCGACGACTTTGAAAAGAGCTGCAATTAATTCTTTAGAGCACTATTCCGACGTAATTTTGGAAGAGAAAACGATTAAGCGCAGTCCTAATACGCTGCGAGCAACGGATCGGAAGTTACAGCCAAAAAACTGCATATTCTCATCGTCATTTCTCTGCTGTTGGTCCTAAGTTTTTTTCAATGTGTTCTTTGAGTTCCTGAGGTTCCAATTAGCCAAGAAACGGTCATACGAATCAATTCCGAGACCAGAAATTTTCGGCTCCAAAAAACGCAAAAAAGTAAGGCTAACCCCTTTGGATTTTTCGCAAAAATTTCGACGACTTTGAAAAGAGCTGCAATTAATTCTTTAGAGCACTATTCCGACGTAATTTTGCAAGAGAAAACGATTAAGCGCAGTCCCAATACGCTGCGAGCAACGGATCGGAAGTTACAGCCAAAAAACTGCATATTTTCATCGTCATTTCTCTGCTGTTGGTCCTAAGTTTTTTTCAATGTGTTTTTTGAGTTCCTGAGGTTCCAATTAGCCAAGAAACGGTCATACGAATCAATTCCGAGACCAGAAATTTTCGGCTCCAAAAATCGCAAAAAAAGTAAGGCTAACCCCTTTGGATTTTTCGCAAGAATTTCGACGACTTTGAAAAGAGCTGCAATTAATTCTTTAGAGCACTATTCCGACGTAATTTTGCAAGAGAAAACGATTAAGCGCAGTCCCAATACGCTGCGAGCAACGGATCGGAAGTTACAGCCAAAAAACTGCATATTTTCATCGTCATTTCTCTGCTGTTGGTCCTAAGTTTTTTTCAATGTGTTTTTTAAGTTCCTGAGGTTCCAATTAGCCAAGAAACGGTCATACGAATCAATTCCGAGACCAGAAATTTTCAACCCAAAAAATCGCAAAAAAAGTAAGGCTAACCCCTTTGGATTTTTTGCAAAAATTTCGACGACTTTGAAAAGGGCTGCAATTGATTCTTTAGAGCACTATTCGGACGTAATTTTGCAAGAGGAAACAATTAAGCGCAGTCCCAATACGCTGCGAGCAACGAATCGGAAGTTACAGCCAAAAAACTGCAGATTTTCATCTTCATTTTTCTGCTATTGGTCCTAAGTGTTTTTCAATGTGTTTTTTGAGTTCCTGAGGTTCCAATTAGCCAAGAAACGGTCATACGAATCAATTCCGAGACCAGAAATTTTCGGCTCCAAAAAACGCAAAAAAGTAAGGCTAACCCCTTTGGATTTTTCGCAAAAATTTCGACGACTTTGAAAAGAGCTGCAATTAATTCTTTAGAGCACTATTCCGACGTAATTTTGCAAGAGAAAACGATTAAGCGCAGTCCCAATACGCTGCGAGCAACGGATCGGAAGTTACAGCCAAAAAACTGCATATTTTCATCGTCATTTCTCTGCTGTTGGTCCTAAGTTTTTTTCAATGTGTTTTTTAAGTTCCTGAGGTTCCAATTAGCCAAGAAACGGTCATACGAATCAATTCCGAGACCAGGAATTTTCGGCTCCAAAAAACGCAAAAAAGTAAGGCTAACCCCTTCGGATTTTTCGCAAAAATTTCGACGACTTTGAAAAGAGCTGCAATTAATTCTTTAGAGCACTATTCCGACGTAATTTTGCAAGAGAAAACGATTAAGCGCAGTCCCAATACGCTGCGAGCAACGGATCGGAAGTTACAGCCAAAAAACTGCATATTTTCATCGTCATTTCTCTGCTGTTGGTCCTAAGTTTTTTTCAATGTGTTTTTTAAGTTCCTGAGGTTCCAATTAGCCAAGAAACGGTCATACGAATCAATTCCGAGACCAGAAATTTTCAACCCAAAAAATCGCAAAAAAAGTAAGGCTAACCCCTTTGGATTTTTTGCAAAAATTTCGACGACTTTGAAAAGGGCTGCAATTGATTCTTTAGAGCACTATTCGGACGTAATTTTGCAAGAGGAAACAATTAAGCGCAGTCCCAATACGCTGCGAGCAACGAATCGGAAGTTACAGCCAAAAAACTGCAGATTTTCATCTTCATTTTTCTGCTATTGGTCCTAAGTGTTTTTCAATGTGTTTTTTGAGTTCCTGAGGTTCCAATTAGCCAAGAAACGGTCATACGAATCAATTCCGAGACCAGAAATTTTCGGCTCCAAAAAACGCAAAAAAGTAAGGCTAACCCCTTTGGATTTTTCGCAAAAATTTCGACGACTTTGAAAAGAGCTGCAATTAATTCTTTAGAGCACTATTCCGACGTAATTTTGCAAGAGAAAACGATTAAGCGCAGTCCCAATACGCTGCGAGCAACGGATCGGAAGTTACAGCCAAAAAACTGCATATTTTCATCGTCATTTCTCTGCTGTTGGTCCTAAGTTTTTTTCAATGTGTTTTTTAAGTTCCTGAGGTTCCAATTAGCCAAGAAACGGTCATACGAATCAATTCCGAGACCAGAAATTTTCGGCTCCAAAAATCGCAAAAAAAGTAAGGCTAACCCCTTTGGATTTTTCGCAAGAATTTCGACGACTTTGAAAAGAGCTGCAATTAATTCTTTAGAGCACTATTCCGACGTAATTTTGGAAGAGAAAACGATTAAGCGCAGTCCTAATACGCTGCGAGCAACGGATCGGAAGTTACAGCCAAAAAACTGCATATTCTCATCGTCATTTCTCTGCTGTTGGTCCTAAGTTTTTTTCAATGTGTTCTTTGAGTTCCTGAGGTTCCAATTAGCCAAGAAACGGTCATACGAATCAATTCCGAGACCAGAAATTTTCGGCTCCAAAAAACGCAAAAAAGTAAGGCTAACCCCTTTGGATTTTTCGCAAAAATTTCGACGACTTTGAAAAGAGCTGCAATTAATTCTTTAGAGCACTATTCCGACGTAATTTTGCAAGAGAAAACGATTAAGCGCAGTCCCAATACGCTGCGAGCAACGGATCGGAAGTTACAGCCAAAAAACTGCATATTTTCATCGTCATTTCTCTGCTGTTGGTCCTAAGTTTTTTTCAATGTGTTTTTTGAGTTCCTGAGGTTCCAATTAGCCAAGAAACGGTCATACGAATCAATTCCGAGACCAGAAATTTTCGGCTCCAAAAATCGCAAAAAAAGTAAGGCTAACCCCTTTGGATTTTTCGCAAGAATTTCGACGACTTTGAAAAGAGCTGCAATTAATTCTTTAGAGCACTATTCCGACGTAATTTTGGAAGAGAAAACGATTAAGCGCAGTCCTAATACGCTGCGAGCAACGGATCGGAAGTTACAGCCAAAAAACTGCATATTCTCATCGTCATTTCTCTGCTGTTGGTCCTAAGTTTTTTTCAATGTGTTCTTTGAGTTCCTGAGGTTCCAATTAGCCAAGAAACGGTCATACGAATCAATTCCGAGACCAGAAATTTTCGGCTCCAAAAAACGCAAAAAAGTAAGGCTAACCCCTTTGGATTTTTCGCAAAAATTTCGACGACTTTGAAAAGAGCTGCAATTAATTCTTTAGAGCACTATTCCGACGTAATTTTGCAAGAGAAAACGATTAAGCGCAGTCCCAATACGCTGCGAGCAACGGATCGGAAGTTACAGCCAAAAAACTGCATATTTTCATCGTCATTTCTCTGCTGTTGGTCCTAAGTTTTTTTCAATGTGTTTTTTAAGTTCCTGAGGTTCCAATTAGCCAAGAAACGGTCATACGAATCAATTCCGAGACCAGAAATTTTCGGCTCCAAAAATCGCAAAAAAAGTAAGGCTAACCCCTTTGGATTTTTCGCAAGAATTTCGACGACTTTGAAAAGAGCTGCAATTAATTCTTTAGAGCACTATTCCGACGTAATTTTGGAAGAGAAAACGATTAAGCGCAGTCCTAATACGCTGCGAGCAACGGATCGGAAGTTACAGCCAAAAAACTGCATATTCTCATCGTCATTTCTCTGCTGTTGGTCCTAAGTTTTTTTCAATGTGTTCTTTGAGTTCCTGAGGTTCCAATTAGCCAAGAAACGGTCATACGAATCAATTCCGAGACCAGAAATTTTCGGCTCCAAAAAACGCAAAAAAGTAAGGCTAACCCCTTTGGATTTTTCGCAAAAATTTCGACGACTTTGAAAAGAGCTGCAATTAATTCTTTAGAGCACTATTCCGACGTAATTTTGCAAGAGAAAACGATTAAGCGCAGTCCCAATACGCTGCGAGCAACGGATCGGAAGTTACAGCCAAAAAACTGCATATTTTCATCGTCATTTCTCTGCTGTTGGTCCTAAGTTTTTTTCAATGTGTTTTTTAAGTTCCTGAGGTTCCAATTAGCCAAGAAACGGTCATACGAATCAATTCCGAGACCAGAAATTTTCGGCTCCAAAAATCGCAAAAAAAGTAAGGCTAACCCCTTTGGATTTTTCGCAAGAATTTCGACGACTTTGAAAAGAGCTGCAATTAATTCTTTAGAGCACTATTCCGACGTAATTTTGGAAGAGAAAACGATTAAGCGCAGTCCTAATACGCTGCGAGCAACGGATCGGAAGTTACAGCCAAAAAACTGCATATTCTCATCGTCATTTCTCTGCTGTTGGTCCTAAGTTTTTTTCAATGTGTTCTTTGAGTTCCTGAGGTTCCAATTAGCCAAGAAACGGTCATACGAATCAATTCCGAGACCAGAAATTTTCGGCTCCAAAAAACGCAAAAAAGTAAGGCTAACCCCTTTGGATTTTTCGCAAAAATTTCGACGACTTTGAAAAGAGCTGCAATTGATTCTTTAGAGCACTATTCCGACGTAATTTTGCAAGAGAAAACGATTAAGCGCAGTCCCAATACGCTGCGAGCAACGGATCGGAAGTTACAGCCAAAAAACTGCATATTTTCATCGTCATTTCTCTGCTGTTGGTCCTAAGTTTTTTTCAATGTGTTTTTTAAGTTCCTGAGGTTCCAATTAGCCAAGAAACGGTCATACGAATCAATTCCGAGACCAGAAATTTTCGGCTCCAAAATCGCAAAAAAAGTAAGGCTAACCCCTTTGGATTTTTCGCAAGAATTTCGACGACTTTGAAAAGAGCTGCAATTAATTCTTTAGAGCACTATTCCGACGTAATTTTGGAAGAGAAAACGATTAAGCGCAGTCCTAATACGCTGCGAGCAACGGATCGGAAGTTACAGCCAAAAAACTGCATATTCTCATCGTCATTTCTCTGCTGTTGGTCCTAAGTTTTTTTCAATGTGTTCTTTGAGTTCCTGAGGTTCCAATTAGCCAAGAAACGGTCATACGAATCAATTCCGAGACCAGAAATTTTCGGCTCCAAAAAACGCAAAAAAGTAAGGCTAACCCCTTTGGATTTTTCGCAAAAATTTCGACGACTTTGAAAAGAGCTGCAATTAATTCTTTAGAGCACTATTCCGACGTAATTTTGCAAGAGAAAACGATTAAGCGCAGTCCCAATACGCTGCGAGCAACGGATCGGAAGTTACAGCCAAAAAACTGCATATTTTCATCGTCATTTCTCTGCTGTTGGTCCTAAGTTTTTTTCAATGTGTTTTTTAAGTTCCTGAGGTTCCAATTAGCCAAGAAACGGTCATACGAATCAATTCCGAGACCAGAAATTTTCGGCTCCAAAAATCGCAAAAAAAGTAAGGCTAACCCCTTTGGATTTTTCGCAAGAATTTCGACGACTTTGAAAAGAGCTGCAATTAATTCTTTAGAGCACTATTCCGACGTAATTTTGGAAGAGAAAACGATTAAGCGCAGTCCTAATACGCTGCGAGCAACGGATCGGAAGTTACAGCCAAAAAACTGCATATTCTCATCGTCATTTCTCTGCTGTTGGTCCTAAGTTTTTTTCAATGTGTTCTTTGAGTTCCTGAGGTTCCAATTAGCCAAGAAACGGTCATACGAATCAATTCCGAGACCAGAAATTTTCGGCTCCAAAAAACGCAAAAAAGTAAGGCTAACCCCTTTGGATTTTTCGCAAAAATTTCGACGACTTTGAAAAGAGCTGCAATTAATTCTTTAGAGCACTATTCCGACGTAATTTTGCAAGAGAAAACGATTAAGCGCAGTCCCAATACGCTGCGAGCAACGGATCGGAAGTTACAGCCAAAAAACTGCATATTTTCATCGTCATTTCTCTGCTGTTGGTCCTAAGTTTTTTTCAATGTGTTTTTTAAGTTCCTGAGGTTCCAATTAGCCAAGAAACGGTCATACGAATCAATTCCGAGACCAGAAATTTTCGGCTCCAAAAATCGCAAAAAAAGTAAGGCTAACCCCTTTGGATTTTTCGCAAGAATTTCGACGACTTTGAAAAGAGCTGCAATTCATTCTTTAGAGCACTATTCCGACGTAATTTTGGAAGAGAAAACGATTAAGCGCAGTCCTAATACGCTGCGAGCAACGGATCGGAAGTTACAGCCAAAAAACTGCATATTCTCATCGTCATTTCTCTGCTGTTGGTCCTAAGTTTTTTTCAATGTGTTCTTTGAGTTCCTGAGGTTCCAATTAGCCAAGAAACGGTCATACGAATCAATTCCGAGACCAGAAATTTTCGGCTCCAAAAAACGCAAAAAAGTAAGGCTAACCCCTTTGGATTTTTCGCAAAAATTTCGACGACTTTGAAAAGAGCTGCAATTAATTCTTTAGAGCACTATTCCGACGTAATTTTGCAAGAGAAAACGATTAAGCGCAGTCCCAATACGCTGCGAGCAACGGATCGGAAGTTACAGCCAAAAAACTGCATATTTTCATCGTCATTTCTCTGCTGTTGGTCCTAAGTTTTTTTCAATGTGTTTTTTGAGTTCCTGAGGTTCCAATTAGCCAAGAAACGGTCATACGAATCAATTCCGAGACCAGAAATTTTCGGCTCCAAAAATCGCAAAAAAAGTAAGGCTAACCCCTTTGGATTTTTCGCAAGAATTTCGACGACTTTGAAAAGAGCTGCAATTAATTCTTTAGAGCACTATTCCGACGTAATTTTGGAAGAGAAAACGATTAAGCGCAGTCCTAATACGCTGCGAGCAACGGATCGGAAGTTACAGCCAAAAAACTGCATATTCTCATCGTCATTTCTCTGCTGTTGGTCCTAAGTTTTTTTTAATGTGTTCTTTGAGTTCCTGAGGTTCCAATTAGCCAAGAAACGGTCATACGAATCAATTCCGAGACCAGGAATTTTCGGCTCCAAAAAACGCAAAAAAGTAAGGCTAACCCCTTCGGATTTTTCGCAAAAATTTCGACGACTTTGAAAAGAGCTGCAATTAATTCTTTAGAGCACTATTCCGACGTAATTTTGCAAGAGAAAACGATTAAGCGCAGTCCCAATACGCTGCGAGCAACGGATCGGAAGTTACAGCCAAAAAACTGCATATTTTCATCGTCATTTCTCTGCTGTTGGTCCTAAGTTTTTTTCAATGTGTTTTTTAAGTTCCTGAGGTTCCAATTAGCCAAGAAACGGTCATACGAATCAATTCCGAGACCAGAAATTTTCGGCTCCAAAAATCGCAAAAAAAGTAAGGCTAACCCCTTTGGATTTTTCGCAAGAATTTCGACGACTTTGAAAAGAGCTGCAATTAATTCTTTAGAGCACTATTCCGACGTAATTTTGGAAGAGAAAACGATTAAGCGCAGTCCTAATACGCTGCGAGCAACGGATCGGAAGTTACAGCCAAAAAACTGCATATTCTCATCGTCATTTCTCTGCTGTTGGTCCTAAGTTTTTTTCAATGTGTTCTTTGAGTTCCTGAGGTTCCAATTAGCCAAGAAACGGTCATACGAATCAATTCCGAGACCAGAAATTTTCGGCTCCAAAAAACGCAAAAAAGTAAGGCTAACCCCTTTGGATTTTTCGCAAAAATTTCGACGACTTTGAAAAGAGCTGCAATTAATTCTTTAGAGCACTATTCCGACGTAATTTTGCAAGAGAAAACGATTAAGCGCAGTCCCAATACGCTGCGAGCAACGGATCGGAAGTTACAGCCAAAAAACTGCATATTTTCATCGTCATTTCTCTGCTGTTGGTCCTAAGTTTTTTTCAATGTGTTTTTTAAGTTCCTGAGGTTCCAATTAGCCAAGAAACGGTCATACGAATCAATTCCGAGACCAGAAATTTTCGGCTCCAAAAATCGCAAAAAAAGTAAGGCTAACCCCTTTGGATTTTTCGCAAGAATTTCGACGACTTTGAAAAGAGCTGCAATTAATTCTTTAGAGCACTATTCCGACGTAATTTTGCAAGAGAAAACGATTAAGCGCAGTCCCAATACGCTGCGAGCAACGGATCGGAAGTTACAGCCAAAAAACTGCATATTTTCATCGTCATTTCTCTGCTGTTGGTCCTAAGTTTTTTTCAATGTGTTTTTTAAGTTCCTGAGGTTCCAATTAGCCAAGAAACGGTCATACGAATCAATTCCGAGACCAGAAATTTTCAACCCAAAAAATCGCAAAAAAAGTAAGGCTAACCCCTTTGGATTTTTTGCAAAAATTTCGACGACTTTGAAAAGGGCTGCAATTGATTCTTTAGAGCACTATTCGGACGTAATTTTGCAAGAGGAAACAATTAAGCGCAGTCCCAATACGCTGCGAGCAACGAATCGGAAGTTACAGCCAAAAAACTGCAGATTTTCATCTTCATTTTTCTGCTATTGGTCCTAAGTGTTTTTCAATGTGTTTTTTGAGTTCCTGAGGTTCCAATTAGCCAAGAAACGGTCATACGAATCAATTCCGAGACCAGAAATTTTCGGCTCCAAAAAACGCAAAAAAGTAAGGCTAACCCCTTTGGATTTTTCGCAAAAATTTCGACGACTTTGAAAAGAGCTGCAATTAATTCTTTAGAGCACTATTCCGACGTAATTTTGCAAGAGAAAACGATTAAGCGCAGTCCCAATACGCTGCGAGCAACGGATCGGAAGTTACAGCCAAAAAACTGCATATTTTCATCGTCATTTCTCTGCTGTTGGTCCTAAGTTTTTTTCAATGTGTTTTTTAAGTTCCTGAGGTTCCAATTAGCCAAGAAACGGTCATACGAATCAATTCCGAGACCAGAAATTTTCGGCTCCAAAAATCGCAAAAAAAGTAAGGCTAACCCCTTTGGATTTTTCGCAAGAATTTCGACGACTTTGAAAAGAGCTGCAATTAATTCTTTAGAGCACTATTCCGACGTAATTTTGGAAGAGAAAACGATTAAGCGCAGTCCTAATACGCTGCGAGCAACGGATCGGAAGTTACAGCCAAAAAACTGCATATTCTCATCGTCATTTCTCTGCTGTTGGTCCTAAGTTTTTTTCAATGTGTTCTTTGAGTTCCTGAGGTTCCAATTAGCCAAGAAACGGTCATACGAATCAATTCCGAGACCAGAAATTTTCGGCTCCAAAAAACGCAAAAAAGTAAGGCTAACCCCTTTGGATTTTTCGCAAAAATTTCGACGACTTTGAAAAGAGCTGCAATTAATTCTTTAGAGCACTATTCCGACGTAATTTTGCAAGAGAAAACGATTAAGCGCAGTCCCAATACGCTGCGAGCAACGGATCGGAAGTTACAGCCAAAAAACTGCATATTTTCATCGTCATTTCTCTGCTGTTGGTCCTAAGTTTTTTTCAATGTGTTTTTTGAGTTCCTGAGGTTCCAATTAGCCAAGAAACGGTCATACGAATCAATTCCGAGACCAGAAATTTTCGGCTCCAAAAATCGCAAAAAAAGTAAGGCTAACCCCTTTGGATTTTTCGCAAGAATTTCGACGACTTTGAAAAGAGCTGCAATTAATTCTTTAGAGCACTATTCCGACGTAATTTTGCAAGAGAAAACGATTAAGCGCAGTCCCAATACGCTGCGAGCAACGGATCGGAAGTTACAGCCAAAAAACTGCATATTTTCATCGTCATTTCTCTGCTGTTGGTCCTAAGTTTTTTTCAATGTGTTTTTTAAGTTCCTGAGGTTCCAATTAGCCAAGAAACGGTCATACGAATCAATTCCGAGACCAGAAATTTTCAACCCAAAAAATCGCAAAAAAAGTAAGGCTAACCCCTTTGGATTTTTTGCAAAAATTTCGACGACTTTGAAAAGGGCTGCAATTGATTCTTTAGAGCACTATTCGGACGTAATTTTGCAAGAGGAAACAATTAAGCGCAGTCCCAATACGCTGCGAGCAACGAATCGGAAGTTACAGCCAAAAAACTGCAGATTTTCATCTTCATTTTTCTGCTATTGGTCCTAAGTGTTTTTCAATGTGTTTTTTGAGTTCCTGAGGTTCCAATTAGCCAAGAAACGGTCATACGAATCAATTCCGAGACCAGAAATTTTCGGCTCCAAAAAACGCAAAAAAGTAAGGCTAACCCCTTTGGATTTTTCGCAAAAATTTCGACGACTTTGAAAAGAGCTGCAATTAATTCTTTAGAGCACTATTCCGACGTAATTTTGCAAGAGAAAACGATTAAGCGCAGTCCCAATACGCTGCGAGCAACGGATCGGAAGTTACAGCCAAAAAACTGCATATTTTCATCGTCATTTCTCTGCTGTTGGTCCTAAGTTTTTTTCAATGTGTTTTTTAAGTTCCTGAGGTTCCAATTAGCCAAGAAACGGTCATACGAATCAATTCCGAGACCAGAAATTTTCGGCTCCAAAAATCGCAAAAAAAGTAAGGCTAACCCCTTTGGATTTTTCGCAAGAATTTCGACGACTTTGAAAAGAGCTGCAATTAATTCTTTAGAGCACTATTCCGACGTAATTTTGGAAGAGAAAACGATTAAGCGCAGTCCTAATACGCTGCGAGCAACGGATCGGAAGTTACAGCCAAAAAACTGCATATTCTCATCGTCATTTCTCTGCTGTTGGTCCTAAGTTTTTTTCAATGTGTTCTTTGAGTTCCTGAGGTTCCAATTAGCCAAGAAACGGTCATACGAATCAATTCCGAGACCAGAAATTTTCGGCTCCAAAAAACGCAAAAAAGTAAGGCTAACCCCTTTGGATTTTTCGCAAAAATTTCGACGACTTTGAAAAGAGCTGCAATTAATTCTTTAGAGCACTATTCCGACGTAATTTTGCAAGAGAAAACGATTAAGCGCAGTCCCAATACGCTGCGAGCAACGGATCGGAAGTTACAGCCAAAAAACTGCATATTTTCATCGTCATTTCTCTGCTGTTGGTCCTAAGTTTTTTTCAATGTGTTTTTTAAGTTCCTGAGGTTCCAATTAGCCAAGAAACGGTCATACGAATCAATTCCGAGACCAGAAATTTTCGGCTCCAAAAATCGCAAAAAAAGTAAGGCTAACCCCTTTGGATTTTTCGCAAGAATTTCGACGACTTTGAAAAGAGCTGCAATTAATTCTTTAGAGCACTATTCCGACGTAATTTTGGAAGAGAAAACGATTAAGCGCAGTCCTAATACGCTGCGAGCAACGGATCGGAAGTTACAGCCAAAAAACTGCATATTCTCATCGTCATTTCTCTGCTGTTGGTCCTAAGTTTTTTTCAATGTGTTCTTTGAGTTCCTGAGGTTCCAATTAGCCAAGAAACGGTCATACGAATCAATTCCGAGACCAGAAATTTTCGGCTCCAAAAAACGCAAAAAAGTAAGGCTAACCCCTTTGGATTTTTCGCAAAAATTTCGACGACTTTGAAAAGAGCTGCAATTAATTCTTTAGAGCACTATTCCGACGTAATTTTGCAAGAGAAAACGATTAAGCGCAGTCCCAATACGCTGCGAGCAACGGATCGGAAGTTACAGCCAAAAAACTGCATATTTTCATCGTCATTTCTCTGCTGTTGGTCCTAAGTTTTTTTCAATGTGTTTTTTAAGTTCCTGAGGTTCCAATTAGCCAAGAAACGGTCATACGAATCAATTCCGAGACCAGAAATTTTCGGCTCCAAAAATCGCAAAAAAAGTAAGGCTAACCCCTTTGGATTTTTCGCAAGAATTTCGACGACTTTGAAAAGAGCTGCAATTAATTCTTTAGAGCACTATTCCGACGTAATTTTGCAAGAGAAAACGATTAAGCGCAGTCCCAATACGCTGCGAGCAACGGATCGGAAGTTACAGCCAAAAAACTGCATATTTTCATCGTCATTTCTCTGCTGTTGGTCCTAAGTTTTTTTCAATGTGTTTTTTAAGTTCCTGAGGTTCCAATTAGCCAAGAAACGGTCATACGAATCAATTCCGAGACCAGAAATTTTCAACCCAAAAAATCGCAAAAAAAGTAAGGCTAACCCCTTTGGATTTTTTGCAAAAATTTCGACGACTTTGAAAAGGGCTGCAATTGATTCTTTAGAGCACTATTCGGACGTAATTTTGCAAGAGGAAACAATTAAGCGCAGTCCCAATACGCTGCGAGCAACGAATCGGAAGTTACAGCCAAAAAACTGCAGATTTTCATCTTCATTTTTCTGCTATTGGTCCTAAGTGTTTTTCAATGTGTTTTTTGAGTTCCTGAGGTTCCAATTAGCCAAGAAACGGTCATACGAATCAATTCCGAGACCAGAAATTTTCGGCTCCAAAAAACGCAAAAAAGTAAGGCTAACCCCTTTGGATTTTTCGCAAAAATTTCGACGACTTTGAAAAGAGCTGCAATTAATTCTTTAGAGCACTATTCCGACGTAATTTTGCAAGAGAAAACGATTAAGCGCAGTCCCAATACGCTGCGAGCAACGGATCGGAAGTTACAGCCAAAAAACTGCATATTTTCATCGTCATTTCTCTGCTGTTGGTCCTAAGTTTTTTTCAATGTGTTTTTTAAGTTCCTGAGGTTCCAATTAGCCAAGAAACGGTCATACGAATCAATTCCGAGACCAGAAATTTTCGGCTCCAAAAATCGCAAAAAAAGTAAGGCTAACCCCTTTGGATTTTTCGCAAGAATTTCGACGACTTTGAAAAGAGCTGCAATTAATTCTTTAGAGCACTATTCCGACGTAATTTTGGAAGAGAAAACGATTAAGCGCAGTCCTAATACGCTGCGAGCAACGGATCGGAAGTTACAGCCAAAAAACTGCATATTCTCATCGTCATTTCTCTGCTGTTGGTCCTAAGTTTTTTTCAATGTGTTCTTTGAGTTCCTGAGGTTCCAATTAGCCAAGAAACGGTCATACGAATCAATTCCGAGACCAGAAATTTTCGGCTCCAAAAAACGCAAAAAAGTAAGGCTAACCCCTTTGGATTTTTCGCAAAAATTTCGACGACTTTGAAAAGAGCTGCAATTAATTCTTTAGAGCACTATTCCGACGTAATTTTGCAAGAGAAAACGATTAAGCGCAGTCCCAATACGCTGCGAGCAACGGATCGGAAGTTACAGCCAAAAAACTGCATATTTTCATCGTCATTTCTCTGCTGTTGGTCCTAAGTTTTTTTCAATGTGTTTTTTAAGTTCCTGAGGTTCCAATTAGCCAAGAAACGGTCATACGAATCAATTCCGAGACCAGAAATTTTCGGCTCCAAAAATCGCAAAAAAAGTAAGGCTAACCCCTTTGGATTTTTCGCAAGAATTTCGACGACTTTGAAAAGAGCTGCAATTAATTCTTTAGAGCACTATTCCGACGTAATTTTGGAAGAGAAATCGATTAAGCGCAGTCCTAATACGCTGCGAGCAACGGATCGGAAGTTACAGCCAAAAAACTGCATATTCTCATCGTCATTTCTCTGCTGTTGGTCCTAAGTTTTTTTCAATGTGTTCTTTGAGTTCCTGAGGTTCCAATTAGCCAAGAAACGGTCATACGAATCAATTCCGAGACCAGAAATTTTCGGCTCCAAAAAACGCAAAAAAGTAAGGCTAACCCCTTTGGATTTTTCGCAAAAATTTCGACGACTTTGAAAAGAGCTGCAATTAATTCTTTAGAGCACTATTCCGACGTAATTTTGCAAGAGAAAACGATTAAGCGCAGTCCCAATACGCTGCGAGCAACGGATCGGAAGTTACAGCCAAAAAACTGCATATTTTCATCGTCATTTCTCTGCTGTTGGTCCTAAGTTTTTTTCAATGTGTTTTTTAAGTTCCTGAGGTTCCAATTAGCCAAGAAACGGTCATACGAATCAATTCCGAGACCAGAAATTTTCGGCTCCAAAAATCGCAAAAAAAGTAAGGCTAACCCCTTTGGATTTTTCGCAAGAATTTCGACGACTTTGAAAAGAGCTGCAATTAATTCTTTAGAGCACTATTCCGACGTAATTTTGGAAGAGAAAACGATTAAGCGCAGTCCTAATACGCTGCGAGCAACGGATCGGAAGTTACAGCCAAAGAACTGCATATTCTCATCGTCATTTCTCTGCTGTTGGTCCTAAGTTTTTTTCAATGTGTTCTTTGAGTTCCTGAGGTTCCAATTAGCCAAGAAACGGTCATACGAATCAATTCCGAGACCAGAAATTTTCGGCTCCAAAAAACGCAAAAAAGTAAGGCTAACCCCTTTGGATTTTTCGCAAAAATTTCGACGACTTTGAAAAGAGCTGCAATTAATTCTTTAGAGCACTATTCCGACGTAATTTTGCAAGAGAAAACGATTAAGCGCAGTCCCAATACGCTGCGAGCAACGGATCGGAAGTTACAGCCAAAAAACTGCATATTTTCATCGTCATTTCTCTGCTGTTGGTCCTAAGTTTTTTTCAATGTGTTTTTTAAGTTCCTGAGGTTCCAATTAGCCAAGAAACGGTCATACGAATCAATTCCGAGACCAGAAATTTTCGGCTCCAAAATCGCAAAAAAAGTAAGGCTAACCCCTTTGGATTTTTCGCAAGAATTTCGACGACTTTGAAAAGAGCTGCAATTAATTCTTTAGAGCACTATTCCGACGTAATTTTGGAAGAGAAAACGATTAAGCGCAGTCCTAATACGCTGCGAGCAACGGATCGGAAGTTACAGCCAAAAAACTGCATATTCTCATCGTCATTTCTCTGCTGTTGGTCCTAAGTTTTTTTCAATGTGTTCTTTGAGTTCCTGAGGTTCCAATTAGCCAAGAAACGGTCATACGAATCAATTCCGAGACCAGAAATTTTCGGCTCCAAAAAACGCAAAAAAGTAAGGCTAACCCCTTTGGATTTTTCGCAAAAATTTCGACGACTTTGAAAAGAGCTGCAATTAATTCTTTAGAGCACTATTCCGACGTAATTTTGCAAGAGAAAACGATTAAGCGCAGTCCCAATACGCTGCGAGCAACGGATCGGAAGTTACAGCCAAAAAACTGCATATTTTCATCGTCATTTCTCTGCTGTTGGTCCTAAGTTTTTTTCAATGTGTTTTTTAAGTTCCTGAGGTTCCAATTAGCCAAGAAACGGTCATACGAATCAATTCCGAGACCAGAAATTTTCGGCTCCAAAAATCGCAAAAAAAGTAAGGCTAACCCCTTTGGATTTTTCGCAAGAATTTCGACGACTTTGAAAAGAGCTGCAATTAATTCTTTAGAGCACTATTCCGACGTAATTTTGGAAGAGAAAACGATTAAGCGCAGTCCTAATACGCTGCGAGCAACGGATCGGAAGTTACAGCCAAAAAACTGCATATTCTCATCGTCATTTCTCTGCTGTTGGTCCTAAGTTTTTTTCAATGTGTTCTTTGAGTTCCTGAGGTTCCAATTAGCCAAGAAACGGTCATACGAATCAATTCCGAGACCAGAAATTTTCGGCTCCAAAAAACGCAAAAAAGTAAGGCTAACCCCTTTGGATTTTTCGCAAAAATTTCGACGACTTTGAAAAGAGCTGCAATTAATTCTTTAGAGCACTATTCCGACGTAATTTTGCAAGAAAAAACGATTAAGCGCAGTCCCAATACGCTGCGAGCAACGGATCGGAAGTTACAGCCAAAAAACTGCATATTTTCATCGTCATTTCTCTGCTGTTGGTCCTAAGTTTTTTTCAATGTGTTTTTTAAGTTCCTGAGGTTCCAATTAGCCAAGAAACGGTCATACGAATCAATTCCGAGACCAGAAATTTTCGGCTCCAAAAATCGCAAAAAAAGTAAGGCTAACCCCTTTGGATTTTTCGCAAGAATTTCGACGACTTTGAAAAGAGCTGCAATTCATTCTTTAGAGCACTATTCCGACGTAATTTTGGAAGAGAAAACGATTAAGCGCAGTCCTAATACGCTGCGAGCAACGGATCGGAAGTTACAGCCAAAAAACTGCATATTCTCATCGTCATTTCTCTGCTGTTGGTCCTAAGTTTTTTTCAATGTGTTCTTTGAGTTCCTGAGGTTCCAATTAGCCAAGAAACGGTCATACGAATCAATTCCGAGACCAGAAATTTTCGGCTCCAAAAAACGCAAAAAAGTAAGGCTAACCCCTTTGGATTTTTCGCAAAAATTTCGACGACTTTGAAAAGAGCTGCAATTAATTCTTTAGAGCACTATTCCGACGTAATTTTGCAAGAGAAAACGATTAAGCGCAGTCCCAATACGCTGCGAGCAACGGATCGGAAGTTACAGCCAAAAAACTGCATATTTTCATCGTCATTTCTCTGCTGTTGGTCCTAAGTTTTTTTCAATGTGTTTTTTAAGTTCCTGAGGTTCCAATTAGCCAAGAAACGGTCATACGAATCAATTCCGAGACCAGAAATTTTCGGCTCCAAAAATCGCAAAAAAAGTAAGGCTAACCCCTTTGGATTTTTCGCAAGAATTTCGACGACTTTGAAAAGAGCTGCAATTAATTCTTTAGAGCACTATTCCGACGTAATTTTGGAAGAGAAAACGATTAAGCGCAGTCCTAATACGCTGCGAGCAACGGATCGGAAGTTACAGCCAAAAAACTGCATATTCTCATCGTCATTTCTCTGCTGTTGGTCCTAAGTTTTTTTTAATGTGTTCTTTGAGTTCCTGAGGTTCCAATTAGCCAAGAAACGGTCATACGAATCAATTCCGAGACCAGGAATTTTCGGCTCCAAAAAACGCAAAAAAGTAAGGCTAACCCCTTTGGATTTTTCGCAAAAATTTCGACGACTTTGAAAAGAGCTGCAATTAATTCTTTAGAGCACTATTCCGACGTAATTTTGCAAGAGAAAACGATTAAGCGCAGTCCCAATACGCTGCGAGCAACGGATCGGAAGTTACAGCCAAAAAACTGCATATTTTCATCGTCATTTCTCTGCTGTTGGTCCTAAGTTTTTTTCAATGTGTTTTTTAAGTTCCTGAGGTTCCAATTAGCCAAGAAACGGTCATACGAATCAATTCCGAGACCAGAAATTTTCGGCTCCAAAAATCGCAAAAAAAGTAAGGCTAACCCCTTTGGATTTTTCGCAAGAATTTCGACGACTTTGAAAAGAGCTGCAATTAATTCTTTAGAGCACTATTCCGACGTAATTTTGGAAGAGAAAACGATTAAGCGCAGTCCTAATACGCTGCGAGCAACGGATCGGAAGTTACAGCCAAAAAACTGCATATTCTCATCGTCATTTCTCTGCTGTTGGTCCTAAGTTTTTTTCAATGTGTTCTTTGAGTTCCTGAGGTTCCAATTAGCCAAGAAACGGTCATACGAATCAATTCCGAGACCAGAAATTTTCGGCTCCAAAAAACGCAAAAAAGTAAGGCTAACCCCTTTGGATTTTTCGCAAAAATTTCGACGACTTTGAAAAGAGCTGCAATTAATTCTTCAGAGCACTATTCCGACGTAATTTTGGAAGAGAAAACGATTAAGCGCAGTCTCAATACGCTGCGAGCAACGAATCGGAAGTTACAGCTAAAAAACTGCATATTTTCATCGTCATTTCTCTGCTGTTGGTCCTAAGTTTTTTTCAATGTGTTTTTTGAGTTCCTGAGGTTCCAATTAGCCAAGAAACGGTCATACGAATCAATTCCGAGACCAGAAATTTTCGGCTCCAAAAATCGCAAAAAAAGTAAGGCTAACCCCTTTGGATTTCTTGCAAAAATTTCGACGACTTTGAAAAGAGCTGCAATTAATTCTTTAGAGCACTTTTCCGACGTAATTTTGGAAGAGAAAACGATTAAGCGCAGTCCTAATACGCTGCGAGCAACGGATCGGAAGTTACAGCCAAAAAACTGCATATTTTCATCGTCATTTCTCTGCTGTTGGTCCTAAGTTTTTTTCAATGTGTTTTTTGAGTTCCTGAGGTTCCAATTAGCCAAGAAACGGTCATACGAATCAATTCCGAGACCAGAAATTTTCGGCTCCAAAAAACGCAAAAAAGTAAGGCTAACCCCTTTGGATTTTTTGCAAAAATTTCGACGACTTTGAAAAGAGCTGCAATTAATTCTTTAGAGCACTATTCCGACGTAATTTTGCAAGAGAAAACGATTAAGCGCAGTCCCAATACGCTGCGAGCAACGGATCGGAAGTTACAGCCAAAAAACTGCATATTTTCATCGTCATTTCTCTGCTGTTGGTCCTAAGTTTTTTTCAATGTGTTTTTTGAGTTCCTGAGGTTCCAATTAGCCAAGAAACGGTCATACGAATCAATTCCCAGACCAGAAATTTTCGACTCCAAAAAACGCAAAAAAGTAAGGCTAACCCCTTTGGATTTTTTGTAAAAATTTCGACGACTTTGAAAAGAGCTGCAATTGATTCTTTAGAGCACTATTCCGACGTAATTTTGCAAGAGAAAACGATTAGGCGCAGTCCCAATACGCTGCGAACAACGAATCGGAAGTTACAGCCAAAAAACTGCATATTTTCATCGTCATTTCTCTGCTGTTGGTCCTTAGTTTTTATCAATGTGTTTTTTGAGTTCCTGAGGTTCCAATTAGCCAAGGAACGGTCATACGAATCAATTCCGAGACTAGAAATTTTCAACTCCAAAAATCGCAAAAAAAGTAAGGCTAACCCCTTTGAATCTTTCGCGAAAATTTCGACGACTTTGAAATGAGCTGCAATTGATTCTTTAGAGCACTATTCCGACGTAATTTTGCAAGACTAAACGATTAGGCGCAGTCCCAATACGCTGCGAGCAACGGATCGGAAGTTACAGCCAAAAAATTGCATATTTTCATCGTCATTTCTCTGCTGTTGGTCCTAAGTTTTTTTCAATGTGTTTTTTGAGTTCCTGAGGTTCCAATTAGCCAAGGAACGGTCATACAAATCAATTCCGAGACCAGAAATTTTTAACTTCAAAAATCGCAAAAAAAGTAAGGCTAACCCCTTTGGATTTTTTGCAAAAATTTCGACGACTTTGAAATGAGCTGCAATTGATTCTTTAGAGCACTATTCCGACGTAATTTTGCAAGAGAAAACGATTAGGCGCAGTCCTAATACGCTGCGAGCAACGGATCGGAAGTTACAGCCAAAAAACTGCATATTTTCATCGTCATTTCTCTGCTGTTGGTCCTAAGTTTTTTTCAATGTGTTTTTTGAGTTCCTGAGGTTCCAATTAGCCAAGAAACGGTCATACAAATCAATTCGGAGACCAGATATTTTCGGCTTCAAAAAACGCAAAAAAAGTAAGGCTAACCCCTTTGAATTTTTTGCGAAAATTTCGACGACTCGGAGAAGGGCTGCAATCGATTCTTCAGAGCACTATTCCGACGTAATTTTGGAAGAGAAAACGATTAAGCGCAGTCTCAATACGCTGCGAGCAACGAATCGGAAGTTACAGCTAAAAAACTGCATATTTTCATCGTCATTTCTCTGCTGTTGGTCCTAAGTTTTTCTCAATGTGTTTTTTGAGTTCCTGAGGTTCCAATTAGCCAAGAAACGGTCATACAAATCAGTTCCGAGACCAGAAATTTTCGGCTCCAAAAATCGCAGAAAAAGTAAGGCTAACCCCTTTGGATTTTTTGCAAAAATTTCGACGACTTTGAAAAGAGCTGCAATTAATTCTTTAGAGCACTATTCCGACGTAATTTTGGAAGAGAAAACGATTAAGCGCAGTCCTAATACGCTGCGAGCAACGGATCGGAAGTTACAGCCAAAAAACTGCATATTTTCATGGTCATTTCTCTGCTGTTGGTCCTAAGTTTTTTTCAATGTGTTTTTTGAGTTCCTGAGGTTCCAATTAGCCAAGAAACGGTCATACGAATCAATTCCGAGACCAGAAATTTTCGGCTCCAAAAAACGCAAAAAAGTAAGGCTAACCCCTTTGGATTTTTTGCAAAAATTTCGACGACTTTGAAAAGAGCTGCAATTAATTCTTTAGAGCACTATTCCGACGTAATTTTGCAAGAGAAAACGATTAAGCGCAGTCCCAATACGCTGCGAGCAACGGATCGGAAGTGACAGCCAAAAAACTGCATATTTTCATCGTCATTTCTCTGCTGTTGGTCCTAAGTTTTTTTCAATGTGTTTTTTGAGTTCCTGAGGTTCCAATTAGCCAAGAAACGGTCATACGAATCAATTCCGAGACCAGAAATTTTCGGCTCCAAAAAACGCAAAAAAGTAAGGCTAACCCCTTTGGATTTTTTGCAAAAATTTCGACGACTTTGAAAAGAGCTGCAATTAATTCTTTAGAGCACTATTCCGACGTAATTTTGGAAGAGAAAACGATTAAGCGCAGTCCTAATACGCTGCGAGCAACGGATCGGAAGTTACAGCCAAAAAACTTCAGATTTTCATCGTCGTTTCTCTGCCGTTGGTCCTACGCTTTTTTCAATGTATTCTATGGGTTCCTGGGGTTCCAATTAGCCAAGAAACGGTCATACAAATCAATTTGGAGATCAGAAATTTTCGGCTCCAAAAATCGCAAAAAAAAGTAAGGCTTACCCCTTTGGATTTTTGGCAAAAATTTCGACGACTCTGAGAAGAGCTGCAATTGATTCTTTAGAGCACTATTCCGACGTAATTTTGCATTAGAAAACGATTAAGCGCAGTCCCAATACGCTGCGAGCAACGGATCGGAAGGTACAGCCAAAAAACTGCAAATTTTTATCGTCATTTCTCTGCTGCTGGTCCTTAGTTTTTTTCAATGTGTTTTTTGAGTTCCTGAGGTTCTAATCAGCCAAGAAACGGTCATACAAATCAATTCCGAGACGAAAAATCCTCGTCTCCAAAAATGACGAAAAAAGTAAGGCTAACCCCTTTGGATTTCTTGCAAAAATTTCGACGACTTTGAAAAGAGCTGCAATTAATTCTTTTGGGCACTATTTCGACGTAATTTTGCGAGAGAAATCGATTAAGCGCAGTCCTAATACGCTGCGAGCAACGGATAGAAAGTTACAGCCAAAAAACTGCAGATTTTTATCGTCATTTCTTTGCTGTTGGTCCTACGCTTTTTTTGATGTGTTTTTTGAGTTCCTGGGGTTCTACTTAGTCAAGAAACGGTCATACAAATCAATTCGATGTTTAGAAATTTTCGGCTCCAAAAATCGCGAAAAAAAGTAAAACTAACCCCTTTGGATTTTTGGCGAAAATTTCGACGACACTGAGAAGAGCTGCAATAGATTCTTTAGGGCACTATTTCGACGTAATTTTGTGAGAGAAAACGATGGAGTGCAGTCCCAATACGCTGCGAGCAACGGATCGGAAGTTACAGCCAAAAAACGAAAGACGCATTCTCTCAATTTTCCCGCTGCTGGTCTTTGCGTCGTAATTTCTGTGTGTCAGATTTTTGGAAGGAAGGGGCAGGAAAATGGTCAATCAATAGATCCAAAGTATTCGTTCCATCTTAGTCCTTGATTTTTCAATAAGCGCTAATTCTAGTACAAGTATTTTCGGTTCAGTGTACAGTATTTCAACATGTTGCAAAATTTCCTTGAAGACGAAATCAAAGAGAATATCATGAAAGAGATTTGTCATATACTTTATGTTAACCAGAATACAGAATCTCTTGTATGAGATAGTTTTGCTGTGTAGTTTGTAAGTATAGCGCAAGTTCTGTTCTACCTAAAGGTGCAACGTATCTCTGCAGCATACGATGTGTACGATAATATACTGTCACTATTTTATGTAATCTATGTGTGACCGAACTCATAAATGAATTCACTGATATGCTCTCTTTTTTTTCACCTCTTGGCCACACGCCATTCTGAATGCCGCTCTTGATATCCTTTTCAATTTCCCTGTTGCTTGTCCTTTGCTGCCTTTGATGTATTTTATCACTCCAGAGGGTCCAGATAGTCTAGAAAAGTTCGTAGAAACAGATACCGAGACAAGTTTTCACTCCGATTATCACGATAAAAGTAAGGCCAACCCCTCTGGATTTTTGGTAAATATTTCGACGACCTCGAATAACGCTTAATAAAATTTGCTGATGATTTGTATGGGCGTAATTTCACGTGACGAATCGATTGCGCAGAGTCCGAATACGCTAGGAGTCACGGATCAAAAGTTGCAACGAAAAATCGGAAGATATCCTTCGTAATATCTTTGCTTCTGGTTCCATGCTTTTCTTGACGTTGTTTTTTTTTTTGTTCCTGAGAGTTCAATCAGTCTACAAAGGGTCACAACTTGATGTCAAACAAAACAAATTGAAAAATTATCAAACATGACATGGACGATTCGTTCATTATATGTGGATGAAGAAATGCAATACACATCAGATTAAGCAGAATCCGAAAAATGATATAAGAGATAGTTATGTCGACGATTCGTCAGTTCACTTTGAGTTCCGGCATGCGTACACTTGTTACGTACCTATGGGGGTTACAATATGTTTCATATTATATTTTTACTGCTGCATATAACCTTGATTGAAATGTATAAGTTAATAAATTCTCTTGTGTTTTCTCAGTATTTTCTCAGCTGTTCTTCCTACATTGCTCTGAATGCCTTTTTTGCAATCCTTGGTGTCGAATGAATCTAGAAATGGTCGTTTGAATCGATTCTGAGACTAAAACTTTTTGGCTCGAAAAAAGGAAGGTGAAACCATCTGAATTTTTTCAGTGTATATTTAAACGCCATATCGTCGTCAATTTACGAGAGTAATCCGTTGCGCGTAGTCTTGATTTACTGCGAAGAACGGAACAGGGAGTGACATGCGAAAAACAAAAAAATGTCTATTACTTTCTACGTATCGTCCCAACCAACGTCAACCTAGCTTCCGATATTGAAATGATTTTTTTTTGTCGGTGGCACTCATTCCCCGTTTACACCGATTCATCCCATGTCATCCGAGCCGTGTTGTATCATGCAGGAGTTACTGGAGTTTTTTAACCCACGGTTGATCAATATTTACTTGTTCAGCATGCAGAACGATACATTCTCAGTATCAATGCTAGATAAAGACATTGAATTGCCTAGCACACGACCACGTCCAGTCCCGTAATGGAAGTACAATTCATAATGTATATTCCTTGCATGGTTCACGGTTGAGCTCATTTACATTGCCAACGTGTCGACTTATTTCACTTCTGCACTGTCGACGAATTCGTACGGAAATCTGTTCTCTCACTGCCATATGTATTCAACTGTCTGTGTATTCTTCACGTCGCGAATTGTTATTGGAAATGGATCTACGAATATTGTGACGTTATTTAATGAAATGAAATCAACAACGTACAGTAGGGTTCGCCCCACAGCAGTTAGCTCAAAGCTCGAAGCTTCCCATCTGCTCAACCAAACATTCTTCTGAAATTATACTATCGCAGGTTTCCAGAAACGTATATTTAACTAGGATATTTAGCTTTGGGGTGACTCAAAACTTCCGTGGGACACTTTTTATAAAAATATCGGCTTAATGTTAAACCAAATTTTTGGATATGAATTAGTGCGAAGGATTTTCGCGATCCTCTCAATGACTTACAATCACTGTCATTGTAGCATATATCGTATAATCCAATATTGATATGTTCATGTCTTCCCCATGAAGTGATATGATAAAATCGTGACATTAGTCGTCAACCAGTGTCTTATTTTGATAAAAAGCTGATAGCAATGTAAAAAGAAGTTTGATAGTAGGTTGAAAAACGATGCGGACTTTGTAATCACTCGTAATTGGATATAAAATGTGTATACTTACGTATAGACCCAATTAATCCGTCCTCTTAATAGACACCGAAACGCCAAGGTAAATCTTGAACCCGACCATTAGGAATAAAATTTTGGAAAGTGGGCGGCATTATCGAGTATATTTATTAGTACTTACCTGAGACACACAGCTGCCATTGTTCAGGCCTTATTCGTTACCGGAAATAAGATCATCTTGCTGTTGAATCTTGATGTAATATTGCCACGATAATGTTGAAAAAAATGCATATGTTTTGGTATGTCAATTTCTAACTCGAACACCATGGTCTGTATCAACAGGCGTTGGCACATTAGGGACTGGGGTCCTCTGCCATTTGCTAACGCGAGTATTTTTTATACTTATCGTCATATGTACTTGTGTTGGATATTTAATAAAAATTAATGAAAACTAGTAGAAATAAAGAATCTCATTTTATGAGAAATAAAACTGCTGGTAGTTGCGTCATGCGAGTTGTGCTACAAGCGTGAACGTATTGGCAATAATGGATGATAAACCATTAAATGATATTTTACTGATATATTTATTGAAAATGTGTAACACTACAAAAAATAGTGCAACTAAATATCGTTTGACTGCTATTATTATTGTTTAACGATTATCATTATAATTTTATTGTAACTAACGGTATAATGTATTGCTGTAACTTGTTTACATTCTGAAACATTTTAAGTAATATGCACAGTGCGCACAAAGTTCTTATACCAAAACCTAAGTTATATTTTTCAACTGATGGGAGACTAAAATAATCTTCAACAGCTGGATGAAAGTGAAATCAACAATCAATTTTACGATAACGTATCAGTGATGAACTTTTTCGGTGTTAAAAACGAATTGTAAGTTAATAAATTGTCAACCATTATTCTATATAGCAATTTTATCCTGATTCATGTTCGTTTATTGGGACTATCTACGAACAGTTATTGTAAGAAATCTTTGGCCTCATACAAGTGCTAGATAACGGAATGATTTACAACTAAATAGAGACGCTACTCGCCAAGGAACCAAAAACTTAAGACTAAATGAATGTGCTATCCGCAACAACAACTCAAAATTTTCCAACTAATAACGGCGCTAATCGCTAAGAGAACAACCTAATCCGAACTTACAATCATAAGTGACATGCTAATCGCCAATAAATTCGGTTTGCGCAAAAGGACATCAAAAATAATGCGTAAGAAAAATAACCAACTTAACCTTGACTAAAATTCAACCCAACGCATCCGAAATTTGAATTTTTGGTAAAAACGGAATTTATCTTACAGATACGTCGAACGCTCAAACAGCGATACGCGACCAATCCTACTATCGCTAGGACAAAAGTGATGAGCTTCGCTAGGCGAAGCTGTGAATTCGAAACGTCCGTTATTATTCGCGCGGTTACCCGGTTCTTATTGGCTCTTAGATTACGAAATTTTGTTGGAAATTATGATTTGCTGTTGGACTCTTCGGTGCTCCATAGTTCGTCCGTGGCGTGATGACGACTTCGCGATGCGGTGAGGTGCTGAATTCACTGCCGATCGTCCACGTGGTGTCGCATAAACCCAAAAACAAAAGAAACAAAAACCCTGAAATAACTTGTTCGCCAGCCTATAAAGTATCCACTCTCGGAATTTAGGAGCGTGACCCTTATCCTGGCGCTCTTTTTATACTATATCGATAGTTAATATCACCATTTCCCTAACTTTGGGTTCTACGCAGAGGGTTTGGAAAGCCGTTTGTAAGGCGGATTAAAAATCCCACATTTAAGTACATACAAGCTTTACTATGCTATTTTACTATTTTTATAGACATCATTACAACGCGCATCAATATTGGATAACCTTTTTCCCAACTTTTCCTCTTCTCTTCAAATTTTACAATCACCATAGCGTCTCCTAGACGAAGGAAGAGGCTCTAGATACTGCTGCCGGTTCTTCATATTGCTCAGTCCCATCTTGCTAAAGTTGTCCATGTACTCAGATCGTCCGGTGAAGGGTTCGTTCCACATCTCAAAAGTCTCAGGAACTGGCAGATGATGAAAAATTCGTCAATTAAAAGACAAATAAATTCATCACACACCATGCAATTGTAAATAAAAAAAATTCCTGATCACCTGTTAGAAAGTTTATCCTCTTAGCCGGCTGAATAGTCGGTCTGTTTATGGCACTGTATCTGAAACGGGTCGGGTCTCTGTATCCATCCCTTAGATCGGTAACCACCGGATTGATCGGCGCCCCGATCGGTGAATCGACTGCCGCCATGAGCTGCCTGTAATGGGCAATCGGTAGCCCTGGGGAAAATTGGTCCCAATTACAAATAACAACTGTATTTCAGTTGGCAAAGATGAGAGCGCACCTCGTTTTTCGTAGTCCGTCTGATAAACGCTTTTCATCGTCTCGTCCCCCATCTCGCAAACATTTTCCAATATCGTGCTCATCAAGTTCGTCATCTCCCGGTTTACTGCCACCACGTCGTCGTGGAGTCTTCTCTCCTTGTCCGCCAGCTGCTTGTACCTGCATGAAAGACATTGAATTAATCCTGAAATGTATGGTCATCTTTGTTTTCTTTTCCCTCACCTGTTCATGTCACTTTGAAACCCGTGAGCATCGCATCTGCAATCGTTCGGATCAACTTTCGGCATGTAGAGTCTGATACCGGTGCTCATCGGTGGCTGAGTGGGCCTTGCGATCAGCGGCTTAGGGTACGGCCATGTGAAATCCCGGTGCGTCACCGTCGCAAAAGTCTCGCCGACGTTCGTCATTTTCGACGATTTATTCAGAATTTGCGCAAAGAATCCTCAAGTTGATCGTTATGATAATTCGGGAACCGCTGCAGGACAGTTCAAAATTAGAGGATTTCATTGGATATTAAGTGAATCAAGGCTGTAAAAAATACCGCTCACTGGGAATTTTGAAGTGCTGATCAAAAGCAGAGACCATTGACTATGCTGCGCAAAGCGTCGTCTCGTGATCATCTGTCAGGTTGCAGAGTTCGGGGTCAGTATGATGACGCTTCGCGATGGTCTGGAGTGTCGGTTTAATAAAACCGCGATAAAGCTGAGAGATCCCGCTTCCAGTTGCGAAAATAATCATCACAGCTACTCTGTAGAAAATATAATGAAGAACTGCTCGAACCGACATCACGATTAGCCGCACCATCAGAGATTCCGTCGCCATACCCCGTTTTGGAATTTTCTGAGAACTCTCACGTCTTGATTTGCGGAAATCGGCTTGTGACGGGAAAGGTGAGGAAAGATTTATTTTTCCGAATATCGTAAAAAAAAATGTTCCAGAAAACGGTACACTGCAATTTTGGTATTCTAGGCTATCAGGGGACCGAAATTATGCGCAAACCGATCCGACGATCGCTGAAAGTTTATTTTTGTTTAAAAAATGGACAAAGAAAGATCACGTCTCATAAGCTCTCGAAAATCGAAACTCGAACTCCTTGATTTCCGATGAACAACCAAATATTTCACAGATACATATTACGATTCATATATTATATTGAATTCACGCAGCTAGGTCATTATATCACCACAGATATTGAAGACACTCTTTCACGATTACAAAGATAAATCGACAATCAATCGGTAGAAGTGTCACTGTATTTCCTAAGCGGCGAGAGGTTCCGCGGTTCAACGCTGTTCCTGATAAAGCTGCTGCTGGCGGTTCCAGGTCTGCGAGAATCGGTCTTAACGAGCTGAGAATCGAGCTGCGATCGATTTTGCCGCACGCCTGAATCATTTCGGGACTTCGGATCCTGAAGAAGGTGTCTTTTCGGGTCAGAGGCTGTTCTGCAAGTGGCGAACATAATGCGCTGGTCAATTCGAGGCCGGCAAAGTCTCGGACTCTCAAGCCTTCCACACGTCTCTGTGTTAGAAAATGACTGCAAATGCTCCCTCGGATTTGGCGGGGTGACCCTGAGGAGTGCCGAGCCGGGCCCATGTCGGCAGTTCCGGTTTTCCACCCTGCCACTCAGCGTGGTGAATATGGGCCTGGTCGTCTCCTGCATGCAGCCGCAGTCCAGCCTTGTAATAGTCGTCATGGTCCCGCAGGGTTCGAGGGCCTTGGAGACGGTTTCACCGATGGTGCAAAGTCGCTGCTCGGGGCCCGATTCCTCCTTCCGCTTCAGCGAGTCCCCAGAGTTGTTCGCCGGTCCCCTGGCGTAGTGCTCGCTTATCAGCTTCCGGATTTCCTGAGAGTAGTAGCGCTCCGTCAACTCCCGCTTCCGCTGCAGGTCCTTCAGCCGCTGCAACCGCTGCTCGGCGCTCGTCGCGTTTCTCTGATCGACTTCCGGTCGCAAGTATTGCCCATTACTCATACTGCAGGCGACTGTGGAAGCTCCGGGGAGCTGCTCTTTCCCGATTTTGTTATAGTTCAAGTCCTGCGAGGTCGGTGGTTTGAGGTCTCTCGTCTTTGTTTTCGTCTTCGGTTTTGTGGTACCGGACTCATAATGGTCAGGATAATTGATCTGCCATTGGGGACAAAACTTTATGCTTCACACTTTCGAAGAATACAGTAAGTCGAGTCATACCTCAGCGATGTCAACGTCTACTTCAGACTCATCCGACGATTTTAATTCTGGGGATTTGATTTCATGATTGCTGACAAAGTCACCCGCGTAGTTGGACGACCTCTGGCGAAATTCGAAAGGCTTTTCAAGCGGCCAACCTAGACCAGGAATCGACCCCGAGGCATTCCGGAAGTGGTTACCTCGGCTTAACCGTCTGTCAATCGACGCGGTTAGGATTATTTGATTTTTCGACTTTCGGATTGCTGTGTTGAAACTTACTTGACCGCGGTTCCGCAGGCCGTTTTGCAACGTTCGGCTGTGGTCAATTCCATGCCAAAATTTTAGATTATGGAGTTTAGAAACAGACACGCGTGATGCGTGAAATACACGAAGAATTTTAAGGCATTTGTGTCATGAGCCTCCGCGGGAAAACAAGAAAAAAACAAAAGTGGTCTATAAATGGGCTATATTTTTTTGCTTCTTCACTCCTTGAACACGGATGCGATAATTTAAATCCCCCGTTTGCTGATCATCGATCCAATCGTTCCCATTTAAAATCTGGTAATATAATATGGATCCTTCTTCGCTTCTTTATTGAGAGAAACGTCAATGCAACAGCCGAGTACATACATCATATTTCAAATTACGGTACAGATAAATAATTACATGGAACAGCCGGTTCTTGTGTACGAAATTTTACCCTTGGACAAACCACCGTGTTGATGAAGTCTTTCTTTTATTATAGTTTGACCAGTTTTCGAAATCCCGTCAGCGTATTCACTTTTCCACGGCGGTATGACCGTGCTGGCCAATGACCCGTCTTCTTCGACACCGAAACGAGATCTTTTCACACATTTTCCTTCTATCCTCTTAACGAGCTTGAGTCTGGGGCGGGTTTCGACTCCCGGAAGTTGAGTGGGCGGAGGACAAGGCGCGACATCATCGACCCCAGCAGCCTTGAGGAGATTCTTGTAATCGCCCGAAGGATGCTCGTCTTTAAGAGGAAATGGCTTCAATTTATATTTACCGCTATTTGGATATGGAATTTGAACCTGTATCATTCACAACTCACCCAAGTGACAGTAGTCAACCTGATACGTTGTTTTGAGACGGTCTACGTTTATTCGTCTTATCATGTCGTCCGGTGGCGCACTTTTAAGTACGTTATACAGGTACGGATATTTCTCATGCAACTATTGTCAAAAAAATTATTCAATTAAAGAACCATGATCGCGGAGACTTAACGAAGGAGTAAACATGGCGGCGTATATCGTCACAGTGAAGAATCTTTCGCCGCTGTTGAGTGTCCAACGACTGTCCAAAAATTGAAAATGTCGAAATTTTTCAACCCTGCACGTTTTAGAAAAGTCACAAGATTGTTTGTATTCGGAAACTTGTGAACTGATCCGCGAAATTCGAGAATTAAAGGCACGAGGTGGGCAGAATATGGGTGGCCATTTTGAAAACCCCAATCGTTTATTACGAAATCAGCTCCAACAGACGAGGCATGAACGTTGAACGGCTAATTACCTTCTTTAAGTACGTATTCGGCTGGTCAACTCTCATCCCGGGTGTTTCAGGAGTTGCCCCAACTTTCGCGGGATATAATTTAGGGTCCAGAAGCGGTCCCATGGGTCCCAACCTACTCCATTCATAGGAGTCAGCGTTGGGGGGAGCTACAATTTCCGTCGGTGGCATTTCTCCACCGGGGCCTCCACCGCAGGTGCATGGCACACCTGAATAAGGCCCTCGAGGTGGTAATACCGTTGCATAAGCAGGCCCTTCACGTAGAGGATACGTCCTAACGTATGGCCACAGATAATCCTTGCGGTAGGTCGTCACGAACTGATCCATTTTTAGCGAAAGTATCAATTTCAAAAAGAGAAGACGAAGAAGAAGAATATGTTATACGCAAAACGCGCACATGGTATGGATTGCTCAAGTCGCTGAGAAGTTCGTTTCCAAAAATATTACACGGGTGTTAAATTTGTTTATGTATTTCTTTTTATCTTTTCAGATTTTCTTCAAAAATCCAGTTCACTAATGTATTACTAAAATTTGGTCATTGAAAAATTGAGGGTTAACGTTTTTCGCCGTGGGTTATATTCGTGTCACATTTCAATTGTTGCATGGTTCGCTTCTTTTTATAGTAGCGCAGGAAAAGATTCGGGTTAGTTTGTTGTTTCCTTTGATATAAATGGAAAAAGGTCCAACCATATCAAAAATGATTTCGATTTACGAGTAATACTATATACAATTAAAGATCGCAGTAAAACTATTAAGCAATTAAGTTTGAGATAGGTTTTCATTTTCCATTTCAGGTACTTATCTTCTGAACTTACGTAATTTATTTATAAAAAAATAGTATTAATATTTAACTAACAGATACAGAGTTGCGTACAATCGTTCATTGTTGTGCTAGCGTTTCGTTCGCGTACACAGCATTCACAATACTTAAATGCTGTAGTTTAACAACGAATTACCGTGCAGAGATGTACATAATCAATAAGTACTTATACATTTACACACTCAGAGGAAAAAAATTGTCATTATTACTGTATTTTACACTTCACGTTTTGTTCCAACCCCGTCGTTCCAATTTCACCTTTTCTTTTCAAAGAAAATATCGTTTTATTTACATCTAGAATGTGATTTGGAAACCGTTTCGTTCTACCCTCTTAAAGCCAAGGATGCCACGACGGATCCATTCTACACAAATTGTCATGACTGTTAGCTGCGGCGACCAAAGTACCGACTTTACTGTCGGTACCATCGAAATTGGCAAGAGAATTGAGTCGCGTTACTATCGCCGTAACAGCTCGAGTAACCATAGTGATGAGCAGTTCACCCTTCATGTCCGGGGGCGCTTGAGACGCGTTCTCAGAATCCTCCTGCTTCTTACTATGTTCGGCAATTACCTCGTCACGTAGAATGGCTCGCAAAATGGTATGAACCTTGAACGATGGCTGGACCAAACATCGAGCGGTCGCAATGGCACTGGCCGTAAGCGGACCGGAAACACCTGAAAGAAGGAAACCAGGACGAAATTAAATGGTAAATAGTATAATTGAGAATGATAAAAGGTGATGATAATCAGGTAATCCGTACCAGTGCTTGTTAAAAACTCAAGAATGTTGGGTGTTAGACGGAAAGGCACAGGTCTGTTCGCGTCGAGTTCTCCAGAAATATCATCAACGTCGAATTTGAAATAGGCGACGTTTATCAGACCTGAATCCTGGTGGACGTATGTCATGTCAGGATTTAGTCGCGTCAAATGAAGAACGTACTCGGCGAAACAGGCCAACGATAGCTGCAGCGTGAACTGAAAATTTCAAGAGAAAGAACCACGTAAGATAATGATCGTTCAAAGATGACAACGCCACTACCCAAAATTTCCTGTACTGTACCATTTTTCTGAAAGTCCAGTAGTCAGTCGCTGTTGGAAACCTCTTCACCGCCCAGTCACGGAGCATAGTTCTCGCTACCATTGTGGTTTGAACCTCTTTCAATATGTCCCTCAAGACTTGATGGCTAGCTTGAGCCCCCCTGGCCTGCACAGTAGCGAGTCTTTCATAGTATCTGGCGATCGGGGCGTCGTGTTCGATTCCAAGCTTGGCACAGCCCTGTTTGTAAATGTCGAGGAGCGATATGGACGCAGGATTGTCTTCAACAAGCCGCATCTGCGGCGATACTGCGATCACTCTCGGCACAGTGAAGTGAAGGAACCTTCGGGAGGTTTCTTTCTGCTTTGCAAGGTAGTGGTTCAGCATTCTAAGCAGCTGCAGCACCCGCTCCTCTCGCCTCGCGTCTCCCAACCCAGCGTCGTTCACCACTAGATAAGGATAGAGGCGGCCGTTGTGACCGCGAATTCGCAGGCGGCGTGCTGCTGTGTTGTGTCGTTGGACAACTTCGACTCGAGGCATGAAACGAGCGACTCGTACGTAATAATGAGAGTGCTGTAGAAAACAATGAGTGATAAGACAGAGAATAACTGGAGCAAGTGTCGAATCGCTGATCAACCATACCTTAGGCAATAAAAATTCGCCGGGCAACTCGACTTCGGCTGTTTTTAGGCTGAAGTTACTGAGGAATCTGCATTTTTCTTCGATTAAAAATGACCTGTAAAAATGACAGATGTAAGACGATGAGCAAATTTTATGGAACCCATTTATATGTAAATACATCGTACACATACTTTGGCAGTTGCTTCGTTTTTCCCTCAAGTATTTTTATCCACTTCTTCAACTTGCTGATCAGGTTGTGAAGAAGTCTAGCACCGGGTACGGTGAAGTCGAAGTCACTCGTAAACTGACCCTTCATTGTCTGGAATACTGGATCTTGGACAGTAGCCTGTGCTCTGCGGGCCAAGGACTCAGAAGCGGCAGATCCGAAGGTGTTGTTGACATTTTGAGACGAGGAAATGTTCTCTACAAGGATAATTGGGTGATATTATCATGTAAAACATTACGATAGTAATAAGCTAACAGCTAGATTCAACTTACCGATACCAATTCCAAATGTGGATACGAGTTTCTTGACAAAATTAAGAGTGTGAGGTGTTATCGTCGCCTCGCTAACCGCACCACGATTCTCGAACGCAATCGCATAGCACTTAGCCAGTCCCTGTCTAAGCTGCCTGAGTACCTCTTCGTACCATGTCTCTCTGAACCAGACCATCTTGAAGATGAAAAATGTGATAGAAACTCAAATATTCGCTCTAAAATCAAAGCAAAGACTACTGAAATAATTTTTTACCTGATCCACGATCCCCTCTAGACTGGAGAGAATCGTCGGATGAATGTCCCTCTGCATGTGCATGATCTTCGAACATCTCCACATCGGCGGAGTTGCCCTGATGGGTGCAGTTTCCGGTGCAGATTGCTGGGTCGCAGCACCGGCAGCGTTTCTTCCTTCAGCACCGTCGTGGGATTTTCCGGCAGCGAGTTCTGCACTTTTGTATCTTTCCCGTTGCTCGATTTTCAGAGTCAAGTACAGTGTTCTTATGGAGAAGTAAACAGCTTGTGGAAACATCCGCCCCACTTGACTGAGTAAAGTTAGTATGACGTTACCCTCGTGCCTGACGAGGCACATGAGTAGTTGAGGGATCCAGGGGAGCCACTGAATCGGTGGCACGCCAACTGCATACTTGTCAACAGCCTCCATCAACGAGCATTTATCGTCATCGTAAGTCAACAGCCATAAAACTTTGGCCAGGTATTTTCTGGACTTGGACTCGTTCTGATGTCTGCACGCGTGAAGGAAACACGTTATCGCACTTACGCCAATAGATATTTGCCTAGCGTCGCGTGTGAAAATGTGCTCGAGGTAATCACCCCATAAAGCCCAAGCCTTGACCAAGGTATCGTGGAGTTGGACTGCGGCTGAGAAGGCTTTGTTCGCGTCGTCCGATCGGCCGATTTGCGAAAGAAGCATACCTTTCAAAGCATAAAATTCGGCAGTCATCTCCTTCGTGAAGTATTTGAGGTTCGTTGATTCTATGACCTCCAATCCTTCTTGCAGTTCATTTTTGCCAGTAATAGAAGCCATCTGCAGATAACACTTGACCTGCTGTCTTATTTTCTGGAAACAGTCGACTATAGGGACACTCGGTATCGTGTATATCCTTGAGAGGGAGTCGAGACACACACCGGAGAGATTATGCTTCCTCGCGATTTTGCCAAAGTGGATAATCGCCTGAGCCGAAGCATGAACCCCTAGCATAGAATGATTGGTCGTCTGATCCTGCTGGGAGTCGTAATGGTTAGAAATGAAAGTATAGTGATGTTGCCTCCAGGTGAAGATGTCAGACCAGTGGCTCAAATCGTCAGCGATCACGGGTAGACGGTTCCGCCAAGTTTTAACGACGGCTTTCATATCGTGCAGGGACGAAGTCCGCCCGTGAAGGAGACCCTGATGAATCTGCATCGCTTCCTGCAGCTCCATTATTTGTTGCGCTGCTTGAAGAAGGGGAAGATGAATGTGGCTGACGATGTGGGGAAGCCGACGCCATTCCCTCATGCAAAGCCCGGATGCTAATTCAACGTATCGCTCGACAGCGCTGAGGTGTTGATCTTCGCCATGACAGATGGCTAAGAAGCCACGATACAAGTTCACCTTCCAAGCCATTTCCTTGGGGCAATTATGTTCAACCTGGGCAAGCGCTTCCTTCATCATCGACCAATTTGGTATTCGCCACGAGCTTTCGAGTATGAGGAAAGGATTCTTTTCAGCCTTCTTACTCCCGTAGTCAAGAAGTAGATCCCACTGGTTCAACTCCTTGGCACATCGTATCCAATGCTGGTCCCAGAGTATAGCTTCACGCTGGGTCTTGAACGGAGCCGGAGTCGCGACGTAATCCTGCTTAAACTTCGTCATGGCGACATCGTAGGCGTTTTGAGCCTGCTCGAAGAAACCTTGCTGCTCCAGAGCGGTTGCCTGGAGGGTCTCCTTATAGTGAGCGTGCTTCTGCCAAAGTCCAGACCACATGTCCTCCTCGCATAAAAGCGAATACATATCCGACAGTGAATCGAGGATTTCAGCGTGAGGACTATTATCCGGTTCGAAATCGTAGCAGTCTGATTCTCTCTTATTTTTAAACTGGTTATTACCATTGTCAAAGGCCATCTGTTCCAAACTTAGCGTCATTCGGTGCCAAAGATTGTGCGATCGACCCAAGTACTTCATCAGCGCTGGTCTTATGGGAACCGGCGGGTCGCAGTGTGCCATTGCCTCGACAAAGGTGGCGATAGCGCTGGGGTGACAGTCCTTCTGAATAACGTGAGTGCCGCTGCATATGAAGGGGACCATCTCGGCAATGAGAGTGTTGTGCTGGTGCTCATCAAGAATGCTCCACAGTCTTGGGAAGGTGTCGAGCCAGACGCGTTCCGCCAAATTCGTGTCCATGTGGCAAAGCTGGGCCGTTGCAACAAGTAGTTGTTCTGTACGGATCTTCCTTGACTCTTCGAGGAACTCCCCTTGCTTGGCGATTGACTGCTGTAGCGTAGCTTTCCTGACCGACGTAATTTCTTCCGTCACGATAGCCGGATCGCCACTGGACAGATCCATATCCAATATTTCGTCCTTAACGTCGTTAGTTTCGTATATATCGCGAGGTTCCTCCTTCGCCGATGTATAAATGACGAAATTTTTGTGCTCCTCACTATCGGCCATGTTGATTACAGACGTGATACTGGGCAGCAGAGTATCCTCGTTCGCTAACTGTACTTGAGTTGTCGTACTGGCGGTAACTATCAGCAATTCTATGCATTGCTTTATCCAGTAATGTGGTCCCATCGCATCCCAGCTCTGGCTGCAAACGATGTAAAGTAATCTGTCATGCAAGCGTCTCCGCATTGAGCCGTCAAATACTTGGAAGAATTTCGCCCTTATGTGAGGCTGTATGCAACGCAAACCGGACAAAAATGCGGGCTCGAGTTTCGATGTCAATTCCGATGCCTTGAGCGTTTCGTCACGATAAACGTAGTTCACCAGCTCAAGAAACTGTCCATTAAGCTCGAGATCATCCGGGAACCTCTTTTCAACATACTGCATCATCTTAACGAGCAGTATCGACTTCTCTCTTAAGCTGGGCGCCTGATTCATCGCGATTGGATTTTTATTTTTCATCCATTCTTCCAGCATCTTTGTTATGGCTTTCATTACTTTGATATCTTGAGTTTTTTCAATCAAACCAACGAGTATCGATCCGACGAATGATTTTCGCATTTCTACCCCCATAACGACGACTCTGTTTTTCACCAAGTCGAGACTGAGTATAAGCAGCTCACTGCCAACCGGGTTAGCCTCTGGCTGAGCGGGATGAAGGTGATCCTTGGCCATCCTATGAAGGACCTTCATAAACGGAGTTATCAGACGGTCGATGTAACTCTGATTGTTGGTGCACGCTGCCTTGAGCATCATCAATGTACCGAACAACGAGCTCGGAGCGGCGGATGGGTTTTTATCATAAGCAGCCAACCCGTCGAATATAAACTTCCCGACTGTCGTGTAGAGCGTGTCAAGCTCTTCGTACTTGGACGCGACAGTCGACGAGGTTGGTTCGGTTGGAAAAATGGTCATCAAGCGAGACAAAAGTCCGTGGACCAATCGGATGACCTTGGTATTGCTGCTCGCAATACATGCGCCCAAACCTCTCTGTAAGGGTTTACAGCTCGACAGTATTTGTTCCCTCTTCATAACGCCAAGGAGAAGAGTCATCAGCTCCAGAGCAGTGCATATGTTTCCATAATTTGGCTGAGCGTTGTCGACACTCGCGAAAACTTTGTCCAACCAAGATAATTTCAAGTCACAGGTTTGTGGCCAAACATCAGGTTTCAGAGCCATTTTTAGCAGCGTTACACAGCGTCTCGATAGCTGTTCACCTGGGTTACCCGGCGTCGTTGTTGCGTCGTTAACCTGACACGCCAAACGCAACAAGAAGTTCAACACTGCGTCAGCATGCGCTCTTTCAATGGGCTTCGTCGCCCCAGGTTCTATCTTCGGTGTTATCAAAGGTAGTGTGGCGGAGCTTGTGGTCGCCTGAACAGCCAGACGCTTTGTCCCACTCGCGTCATCCATTGATGGGCGTTTTACAGCACCCGTCATCGTCCCCGTACCGCCGGTCTCCGCGTTCTCAGCCTCATCCTTGATACGGTGTAATTCCCACTTAATTATAACCTCGGCCAATTCGACAGCCAATCGTCTGTGCTCGATGGTAGCCGTCGGGCTGAATCCAAGCCTCTGAATCGAGTTGACCATGTGCTGTACCAGGTGGTGTCTGACCGGGTAGTAGACCTTGTAGTGGCGTACCACCAGTTGCAAAATATGGAAAAGTTGCTGCATGGAATGTCCCTCTTCGACGATTATCTTCTTTGTCCAATGCGTCAGCATCGTGTTGCCGTCTTCCATCCTGACCGGCATCGCGGGTGTAAGTATTTCCAGTGCTTGCCTTACAACGTTTCTTGCTTCCACGGCGTGCGCCTTTAAAAGACTGTGAAACACTTGGAGCACGATACGTTTGTGAATTGCAAATTTCGCTATGATATGACTCAGTAGCAAGTGACCATGGTACCTTGTCGCTGGATCGACGCAATTTTTACCGAGAAGACACGGCCAAGCAAATGTCATAAGCCGACGAAGCTTGTTGCCTTGCTTTTTGTTCGTCACGTCATGGATATGCTGTGAGGCTTGTTCAACGAGGAGGCAGGAGAACTGAAGTAAGGAAATCCGCACACAGTCCGCAGATCCAAACGGATTGTCAGGATCGATTATTTTGCTGATAAACACCGACACAACGTTCTCTGGATTGTCTTGATACGGCATCGGAGCACCTCCAACGAGTTTCAGTCCCTCTCCACGCTCGAAGCTGGTAGCAAAGCAAGGTATAATAATGAGCTGCAAGACTTTGGCTTTCAACTCCTGAGACATATTATTGGTTGGGAAATGTTCGACGAATCTAAAGAACGCGTTCCTTTTCCACTCAACGGTGTATTCTTGGGCGACAGTGTTCTCCAAAAAGTCCCGGAGGAACTGGAAGTCCGGTACAAATCTGTCGCAGGTTGCTCTGAGCAGTTGGAACAGAAGATCAACGTCGTTCGGCCGATGTCCAAAGTAGTGCAGCAATATTTTTACAATTAGCTTCGGCTCTTTCCAGTGGCAAAAATCAACGCTGTCGACTTTTTTGTGAAGCGCCTGATATTCGTCATTGCACCAGATTTGCTTCAGCGCAGCAACGAGCTGTCCCTGAGTCGAGAACCACTGTTCGTCAAATTTAATTAAAATAGATATAATCCGCACCGCCTGATGCTGCAACTCGCTTTTTTCCGCCGAGGTTAGACTGGAATTTGTTTGCGAGTGGGCTAACAGCATTGTCGTCAATCTAGCTGTGCTATTGCGGAGAACGTCTCTGAACGGTTTTGCATCCTTGTGCTTGATTAGGAACTCCAGGTATCTGCTCCATTGTTGATCTTTTATGTTATTGTCGTGCAAAAACAGATTCAGGGTTTCAGCCGGATATCTAAGTAGGAATTTCATCAAAGGAACTCTGAATGGACTGGACGCCTCGACCAGGAGTGATTTTTCCGTCTGTAAAACGAGTCTGCAGAGGACGTCTATAAACTTTGGTGTAGCCGCAGGTATCTGATGGAATATACTGATAATGATTGCGATTTTCTGTTCGCTTTCACCAGACTTTGAGACACCCTTGCGTGCTTGAATTGCGTTTTCAAGCAGCTTCTTCAGATGCTGGAGCAGCTGTTCGCAAAGCGTGATACTGAAGGTGCTTGGAAAGAGTTGAGTAAGGTACGAAAGTCGCTTGACACAATTAAGACTGAGATTTCTGTGATCACCCAGAGTCAACAGCATCGGTCGCATAGTTAAGTGGACGGACTCCATGTCGATTTGAAATCCGGCGATGAATTTTTTCATACACTCAAAAGCGGCCTCCTGTAACTCGGCGTTCGGTTTCTCTAGTGCTTTATAAAGCACGCCGAATATATTCTCACGACAAGATACCACGTAGTGACAGGCGGCCAGTGCCTTAAGCGCTGATTTTCTCAAAGGTATTAGATTCGAGACAGATTTGTAGCACGGAAGTTTGTTCAGATTTGCGTCCTCGGCTTCGCTTAGTGCTAAAAGTTCCTTGAAGAATACTTTATGCTCTACAACCGTTAAATCGATGGTGAATAATCGCGGCTCAAGTGTTGTGCAGAAGGTGTTACCATCCATGAGACCGATCTGCGCGTTTGCCGGCTGATGTCGGAGCAGATGCTTCTTTGGCGGAATCATATCGGCCAAGACCTCTTTGTGCGGTTCCATCACTTCGGTGACAGTTTTGTTCTGAATTTCACCGAGTAGACGTAAAGAAGCCATCGCCTGTTCGCGTACCATCGTATGGGGCGATGTGACCTGTCTAACCAGCTCGTGAGTGACTTCGTAGAGACTTTTGTTCTGAGATTCTGTGAGATCAGGGTTGCCATCCTGAATCCCGGGGTTTGCGCACACCCTGAGCATCTTCTCGAGGTTTCCCTTCGCCATATCAATAGCCCCATTCGAGACTTCACCGGTTAAATCCATCATGACAAACATCAGGGCTTTAAGGAAGACGAACAAATGGTCCAGTACCCACTTGGTCGCCATTCTCTCATACAAAAACTTTATCGCCGTGCATCCTCCCAATTTCGCATACCAGGCGCGCTCGTAGCACAAGGAGCACATCCGCTCGGCCAAATATTCCATCAATGGTAACTGACAGGCTCGTTCCCTCGAGCCCAGGATATTCGTAGCAGTTTCAAGTATTAATACGAGTGCAAGATTTCCAGGTTTGCACAGTTCTTTTTCCTCGTGTCCCATTATCACCGTCAGGGCATCGATTAGTACCAGCGGATCGAGCCCGTGAAGCCGGATTTGTTTCCCCGTCAAGCAAAATGGCCCAGCCTGCTGGGCAATAGCTACCATCGTGTAGTGTCTGACCAAGGCAACCATGTTACCCAAAACAGAGTGACGCAGCTCCTTTATAGCAGCTGCTACGAAAAGCCCGGTTAACGCGGTCTGGTGAACGTTCCTTGCCACGGTGTCGCTGCACTTGTACCGCGGACCTTGTTGTCGGAGTATTCTTCCCTCTTTGAAGCTTGGATGCATAAACAATTTATATAGGGTCAGTTTGTCGTCGTCAAGTTTGAGAGATGCGGCCAAATAGCATCGTATCACTTCCCAACACTGCCGCCTGTAGAAGGGATCGGTGGTATTCGATTTAAGTGCGGCAAATGCGGTTTCTATAGCTTTTTCAACTGGGAAATCGATCGGTTTAGCCGATTCGTGGAAGAAGGCAACGATCGCTGGCGAGTTTGTCTCCCTGTCATTGTACTCCAATTTCTGTGGTTCGATCATCATCTTTCGATTACCGCCACCAAATTTACCCAGAACTCTGAACGCCACGTGCGCTACTTGGTCCGTCGGGTTTCTCAAGGTTCTCCATAGCGCTTGCATAAGGTCAGCTCTCACTGGCTGAATGTGTTCGTACAAAAAGTCCGGCTGCAAGTTGTCCACGCATAATTCAAGCGTTCTCAGACCTTGACTTACCAGCGTATGGCTGCCGTTTAGCGCCGAGACGAGCGGGTCCATCAGCATCGGTAGATAAGGAAGCAGCGAGCTAAGTCGTACAGGAACCGTCAGACAGAGTTCGACGAAAAGATCCTTCATGTGCTGTTTATGCAGGCCAGACTGAAGCCTGTTCAATCCCTCAAGCAGATTGGGAAGCAATGGTAAAAACTCCTGATAAAGTAAATCGTGTGAGCCACCACCGATTGATCTGAAAAGCGCCCTGAGTAGGAGAAAATAATTATAAGGCTCTTTGGCTGACATGGCAAGTTCCATTGAACGATTGACGATCTGATGAAGATGAGGCCTTAGCATGTGTTCGTTTTCCGCCGGGAATAGTGAGACGCTTCCAAAAACAAGCTTAAAAAGTCTCAAATAGAGGTTGCTCCTCTCGACATTTGACCCCATGTCGTCCATCCGCTCGAGCAGATACTCGACAAGGACGGTAGCGAATATCGGTGAAGTTGTTGGATTCGCCAGAAATGAGTTTCCAACTATCTGCAGGGCGCAATTTTTGAATATCCTCTCGACCATGTAGTCAATGGTGGTGGAAAATATTTCCTGAAACGTTTGCGGATTCATCATAGAAAATACACCGCTAAAATGCTCCAGTACTTCCTTTTCTTCCTTGGTTCTAACCGTTTGCGGTTGAGCCGGTCTGCCGGGCTGTGCGATAGCGCCAGCGGCTGGTGGTCCGATGGTGTAAATGTCAAGAGCCTGCAGCGCCCACTTGACCAGTCTGATGAAAACCAGAGTTTCTTTAGGCTGAAACTGTTTCGACTGTGTTACCTCGCCAGATTTACAATTAGCACAGCCCCAAGTGATTGTTTTAACACCGCAAACGAGAGTCTTGACCAGACTCCTATAATCCGCAACGTTGTAGTTTATTGCCTGCGATGGTGGGAATCCAAATTTCGACTTTCCGGCGTCTTTGTCCTCCGCGTTAAGGTCCACAATGCCGGATTTGGTGTCCTCGGTCTTGACCTCGTTCACTAACGCCTGAAGCTGCTTGGTCTTGCCGAGTAGTACCGGCATCTGGAGTTTAGTTATAGTCTTGAATTTCAGGACGAAAACCTCTAGCATCCGCATCAACAGTTCTCTCCCCTGATTGCTGTTCTCGGCATCAGACCTCTGACGTATGCATTCAACCAGGTTGAGCAACAGCTTGCACGACATCGTCTGTATCGTGGTCGGCAGGCTTTGATCGTGAACGTTTTTACTGAATAGGTGAACGGCTCTGGCCAGATCGCTAAGAGGCAGAAGCTGTCTGACATGGTGGACGAGGTCAGCAAGCGTTGAGTAAGCCAACGGCCGGAGGGACTCGTGAGTCGTCCATCCATGACCCAGGAGTACATCCTCGTCGAAGAGGCGTTCCATGTGGGGAACGAATTTGTTCCTCAAATCAGTTGCAAGAATGTGTCTGGCAGCTATGAGCAATTCTTTTCGCAGATGCGCCACTTCCATTGGACACAGTGTGAGTAGTCCCAGCATACCTTTCACCATCATCGCACTGTGCTGAGATACAACGTCTTGGTAAATTCTGATTATATATGCGAGAAACGAGAGCGTCTTTATCTGGGCGCCCATGAAATCGACGAATACTTCCTTGTTGAAACCAGGCGATGCTCTGTGCTGGAGACTCGGTTGAAGCGTTATCGTCGTCATTATCAACGGTATGAAATCCGACACGTCCTGATGAACGTTTTGCTTGTATATTTGGTACATCAGTACCACAATTATCGGTAATTCTTGAAGTACTTTTAAAGACAGCACTGCCTTCGGTATTAGATTGTACTGGAAAAGGAAAAATCATGATTTTCAGAGAGACATCCGGTTCTATAAAAATATATCTTCGAGAGTGAAGTCCTACAGAGAATGTTATCGAGGAATTTTATTTTGCAGAGTGCGATCTTACAGAGCAAAAAACCTTACAGAGAATGCAGTCTTACAGAAATCATTTAACCTGAAATGATAAACATAATGTTTTCTACAGTAATTTAATTCTACAAGGTGTGGTTCTACAGATGTTTTATCCTACAGAGTGCGATCGTAGAGAATAAAAATCCTACAGGGTGCAATCCTACAGAGTTAGCTTCTACAAAAAAATTAAGTATAACTTATACTAGCTTTCGGGGTGAAACAGTCACCTTCTGCGTTCTTACCAGGGAATTATGTATTGTGGTTTCAGATTTTAGCGGCGTAACTTATTCTAACCTTTAAAGAGTCACAAATCATTTTGAATGCAATTTCAGGACGAGAAGTCCTCAGCCTATTTAAATAATTTGTTTGTAAAGACGAACTCTGTTCGACCACAGTCTGTAGGAATTTCATTCTGTAAAGGATCTTATTCTGTCGATTAAAATTTCTGTAGAAAAGACCTTGTAGGATATTTTCTGTAAGCCTTTTATTCTGTGGGATAGATTTCTGTAGAACCGATCCATCTGTGATTTTCAGACAGGACTCTAAAGATGACCAACTACAAGAGACAAATCGTAGACAGAATACCTGACACCGAACACTTTTTAGTTTGTTTAACTGGTGCCTGAGTATGAGTAAGAAATAAATTACATCTAGTAAGTATAATATGCAAGTGTTCAAATGTGAAAACGAAATTTGTGTTTGATAAAGAGATACAGAGATACAATAAAATTTCAATATCAGTATAGAATCATAGGGTATAAAAAAAATGTCCAATAGAATTGTGATAAGTAAAAAAATACCGATAATTGTTAATACTCACGGTAACAACAGTGCCGTCTGCAGCTTTCTTTTCACTCTGAATGGCGGTGATGGTAAATGTTTCAGTTAACAAAGCTTCAATATTTATTTCGGACAAGTCCTTAACCTTGAGGGCTGGTCTAGGCTCAAATATCTTGGGTAAATGTTGCGGAAGTTCGCTGTATATCGATTTGACGAATTGTAAAAAATGTTGAATCTGTAGGAAACGTAGATTAAAAGATGTATGTAATTAATTATCATTGTTTTTCATAGCCAGAAATGTCAAGACATTTTACATATCTTTTTACGTTATATTATTACCTCGGGATTAAAGGTGGGCCTGTACTGCTTGTGGAGTTCGATAATAATCCTCAGGCAAACCAGTATGTTCTCTTCGTTCTCAGTTTCCAACAACTTCAGCATCAAGCTGAGTATCTGCTTAACGTACGTTCTGAGATACTCGTTCGTTGGCAGCCTGTGTATCATTTCTAATATGAGCTTCCGGACCTGCTGTATGTTGTACTCCGATATGAAATGCGGCTCTCCGTCTTGTAGGATTTTCAAAAATATTTTCATCAAATGGTCGAGGAATGCTGGATACTGGGGCGAACACATGATCACCTAAAACAAGCACGTCGACATTCCATTAGTAAATGGTAAAAAGATCGTTGTAAAATTAATCAACAAAGCTCACCTCAAAGTTTTCAGACAACTCCTGTGCTGCCTTAAGCTTTAGTTCGTCCTTTGAGCCAGGGTCAGCCAGCATGGTGACGTACGACCGATAGGTGTTCATCTGCATTGATGGATCCGGAGGAGCCATGGTGAGAGTGTATTTATAAAGTCTGTTGCGATGCTTCTAACAATTAACCGTTGCTAACAGTTTTTCACCCACGCGAAGCATCTGTAAAACCAAATTCATAATTAAAATTGATTATAAATTCATATCATTACTCATCGTGCACATTTCCTCTCAGCATTCATATCTAGTCATTATCTGCATCAACGACATACATGTAATGAGATAAAAACTTTTGACAGCACCATAAATCACCCTGTTTTCAAATTGTTCAAAAATTACCCTGCAAGCGTTGATCTTGACTCTTCCACCGACCGTGTTTGCATAGTTTCAATACCCGTCCCAATTTATTTTCCCATAAATCTACGTACAAATCTCCTCAACAAGTATCATTTTATCAATAACGATTCGCGGAAGAGATAATTGACGGCGATGCGCGAGCTGCAATCCTATCGCTGAATTAATCTAGCTCGATTGATAGCCGTGCTGTACTAGATATGTAGTTATATAACGCTGTAAACAACCCTTGGCAACGACGTTGTTGAATTCTTGCACATTCCCGAACCATCCCCGGTGTTATTCCCTGCGAAACTACTTGCCGTTGTCGAACCGTGTCGGAACATGAGACTTAGGGAAGAAAGTAATTACCGAGTTTGATTATCGTTTCGAAAATTGTGACCCACCCACCGGGATTAAAAGAGCAGAATACCTATCATGAAAGTAACGCAACTTTCTCACCGCCTTATCTGAATCATCAAAATACACGGAATAAGGAGTTATAATTACCGGATAACAAAATGGATGAGAAAACGATAGACTCAATATTTTCAGGATCTCTAAAATCTCTACCGCCGGTGAGCTCGAAAATTGTAAGAATATTCACGAGCTCAACATTCACGGGTAAGTCTCACACACCACCCGCGTCCTTACCAGCAAAATTGCACCCAAGTATTTACTTTCTCTTCTCTAAATCTTGAAAAAATGTGTTCTCATTCTTTATACTCGTAGATACGACTATGGAAAGAAACACACTGATGGCCCAGTGCTACCCGAAGCTGAAAGACTACTGTCGAGAAAAACATGGACTGGAGTTTCAGGTGAAAAAATAATGATCAAATTATTATATGAATCAAATAAAAGTACTTCCAGTACGACATATAAGTTCTACACGCACCTATGTATAGTATACACTCAGCCCTGACCTAGCAATTCGTGCAATTTCGACTGAGAATTGATTTTGCTGATGGCTGGTACCTGCAGGTGCCAGGTACCAGACAAAGAGACGCTAGATTTCACTTCAAAAACAGAGGCTACACATTCAAATCGAATGAAGACTTGATACCAAATTTAACGATTTCATTGCCAGGTGGTGGACATGAGATGGGGAGTCAGAGACGAGGCAACGGACGATCACATGACAACAGAACTCTGCATGAGGGAAATCGAAAATTGTCAGCGACTGTCCATGGGGCCGAATTTCGTGGTAAGAATTCGATGTAATGGTCATTGCCAGAATCGAGACTATTTATTTCAACCGTCGTAGGTGTTTCTGGGTCAAAAATATGGGTACCGTCCAATACCCACCTACGTCTTGAGCTCTGAACTCGAGATGCTGAGAATGGAGTTGGAGAGCCAAGGAATGGACGTGAACGTTTTGGACACTTGGTACAAGAAGGACAGCAACGCGGTCCCTCCGACAAGCGTATTACAACCGATATCATCGATCTTGAAGAACTTTAACAACAAAGTACGCGACTTCGATTAAGCTGAACCAAGCAATGAGCACAATCACAAAAAAGGGTAGTAATTTAGTGTTATTTCGTTGCTAAATATTTACGCTACTACCAGTTTTCTTTCTGCATATAGTTTTTTGAAAATGGTGATTTTTTACTGACTTGATTACTTGAGCTAACACAACCGTTCCAATTTTTTTTCATGTTTAATCACGAGGTTAAAGTCAGTAACGTTAACATAACGAATGTAATCTTAGAATGACTTTCCACAAGTTGGCTTTTCAGAATATAAGTACGTTTTTTTTTAATTATGGTTTGGTGAACTAAATTTTAGACATTATAAAGCTACGGAATAACGATTTTTAACGACCATGTATGTAAAATCAGTAATATTCGTTTTTTCATAAATAGATGGCACAACAAAATTAAAAGTAGAGCAATAAATTACCAATGAAAGGGTACTAAATTTGGCCATTCTGATGAAGCGAAAAAAAATTGAGTGGTGCTAACTCAAGAATCAAGTCAGCACAACCAACATTTTCAAGAAACTCACTAATCGGCAACAAAGGAGCACTAAAATACTATACCGTTTAAAACTGCATTAATACGATATTGTTTTTTGTAATTCTACTCATTTTATTGAGTCAGCTTAACAGGCATAATTACGCGCACAGGCTTTATTTGACAATAATCAAAGAATATAACTTCTTATAATTTCTTTCCTCTTCAAGAGAATCCCGAAACTACAACAGGAGGATCAGGCTATTTGGTGGGACACGATGACGAAGATGCAGAAGTTATTTCGAAAGGGAGCTCAATCGCTCTACAACAGCGGAAAGTTCGACAAAGACACGATGCACAATTATTTCATGTCCGGTGAGGGTCGTTAATAACTGGCCACGTTATCTTGGAGAAAAAAAAATATCGACGACTCGATTGGTGCATTCAATTTTTCTATTCCCGCTTTCAGTTACCGAGAGAGAGGTGATAAACGGTATCCTGAATGTGAAGAACACCAAAAACCACTGCCTGGCTTACGTCAGGTACATAAACAATATTAATCTCCAAAATTTAAGAAAAGCAGGCCTCTTCCTCGACATACTGAACAGAAGCTTGGACAACGAGGCATCGCGACTACTCGCCGACCTGAGAGACGAAAGATTACCAAACAAGATAGAGAGTGTGAATTTACAGAGGTTTGTGGATGGAATAATTTACGTTTCCACTTATTTCCAAGACCATGGTAAGCTATTATTTTCTAATGTTGACTTGAAGGTACACGGTAGAGTGGATCGGGAGGGAAGGTCTAGACCCGGAAACGCACGGAGCGTACTTACAGCACTTCATAACTCACTTCTATCGAAACATAGTTAAACTGGTAGATCGAGCTATGCGAAAAGAGGACAGTTCGGCGCAGGGTCAAATAATAACGGAAATACTGCAGCACCTCCACGCGTGCAACAACTCCGTGAAGGTGAGATGAAAATTCAAAAAACGACATATTATATCACAGGAGGTAGAAACAAGATCAGTAAACAAAAACCTCAACAATCCATCGCAGGTATTTTACGGCAGAGAAGACACTCTGGAAAGAATAAAAGCGTACATGCTCGACGAGGGTGAAAAGCCGCTTGTCTTATACGGCGAAGGAGGTTGCGGTAAAACGTCTCTCCTGGCAAAGAGCGCAGGTTTAACACACACCACTTGGCTGGTGGGTAAGAAACCTATAAGCATAATCAGGTTCCTGGGGACCACACCGGACAGCAGCGCGCTCACGCCTACCTTGATATCAATTTGTCAGCAGGTATTCACCTTATTTCACAACATGCAACAGTTGTACTTTTCACCATTAAAATCCACCCATTGACCGTTGCGCAGATATCCTACAACTTCATGCTACCCTTCGAAGACATTCCCGACGATTTGGTTCCTCTGACTGCCCACTTCAAGCACCTACTGACACTGGCTAGTCCTGAACAACCGATACTATTGTTCTTGGACAGCGTTGATCAACTCACGGGAACCCAGGGAAACAAATTGTCATGGCTACCGACTAGGTTGCCCCATAACTGCAAGGTAGGTGTTCCACAATTATTACAATTGGAGAAGACGCGTCTCATGATAATTCGTAAACAATGACCATCAGATGATCTTGTCCTGCGCGGCGGAAGAAACAAACCCGACAATTTCACGGGACTATCATTTGTTGCGTAGAATGATAGACACGGAGGATAGTTTTATAGAGGTAACGGCGCTCGGAGAAGACCTAGCGATGGATGTCATAAGGTATGTAGGTAGCACTTTCCATAGCACATTATTCTGTCTTAATCGTTTTGCAACGGGTGCATAGAATGTGGATGAAGACAGCGCACCGCGACCTGAACAACTACCAGTGGCGTCTGGTGGCAAACGCCATAGCGAAGTGCTCTTTACCGATATTCGTGAAGCTTGTATTCGCTGAGATATGCCGATGGAGAAGCTACACCAAACCGGCCGACACCCACCTTGCGAGTACAGTGATGGACAGTATAATGATGCTTTTTGAGAGGATAGAGAAGCAACACGGTAGAATTTTGGTCTTTCACGCGTTAGCCTACATCACGGCGGCGAAATCAGGCCTGTCTGAGTCTGAGCTTGAGGACCTTATTTCCCTCGACGACAAGGTACTCGACGACGTTTACCAGTACCATCTTCCACCGGTGAGGAGGATACCGCCACTTCTTTGGACTAGGATAAGAAACGATCTGCCCAACTACCTAAGCGAGAGAGAAGCTGACGGTGTCAGCGTAATGAACTGGTACCACAGGCAATTCCGAGACACGGCTAAAGAGAGGTACTTCAAAAACATGAATATGGCGATGTACTTTCACTCAATGATCGCTGACTACTACCTCGGTATTTGGGGTGGTGGAAAACCGAAACCTTTTAAATACACCGAGATACAGAGGCACAGGTACTGTAACACAATTTCATCATCATTTTCCAACCGAAATTCGAATTCACAAGTATCTTTCGCTCTTTTTCAGATTCAACCTTACCGACAAAGAGGGTATCGCAGATCGAAAGGTGCCTGAACAGCCGCTGGCGTTTTATTCGAAGGAAGGAAAGCTCTCGAGATATAACTTGAGAAAGGTATAAACGCTTACCTTCTTTGTAACTTGTATACAGTCATTTCTAACAACTTTCTGCTGTTGATCCTAGTTTGGCGAATTGCCTTACCACTTGGTCAGAGCACGGAGATTCAAGGATCTGTTCGAGAATGTTCTATTCAACTATGAGTGGCTCCACGCGAAGCTGAGCTCCTGTCCTCTTCAAGCTGTCTTATCGGACTTTGAAGACGCGTGCAATAATATCGACGACCAAAACCTGGTCAGGTGAGTAACTCCGCGAATCTCCGTATCAATTATTTTTTTCATCATCTCCTATCGTCAATTTCTATAGAGAGTTGATGCTCGTCGCTGACGCGCTGCGATTAGGAGGTGCGATTCTAGGCAATCATCCAGACATGTTGGCCCCGCAGCTTGTGGGTCGGCTTCTTCCAGAGATAGGAGGTAACGTCAACGTCAAGATGTTGCTAATGGCGTGCGACAAGGATGGGGCCAAAGACTGCGCCTTGTTACCACTCTACCATTGCCTCCACACCCCCGGTGGACCGTTGAAGGTAGACAATAAACATACACGATAAATTCTCAAAAACTTCGATGAATGAATAATTTTTTTCTCACTTTATTCACGCAGTATTCTTTGGAAGGGCATCAATTCGCAGTTTTCGGTTTTTGCCTAACGTCGGACTTCCGATACATTGTTTCGATATCAAATCGATTCATAACATGGGACCTGAGCACCAGCGACATGACGAGAGATGTCAATCCAGGGATTGAGGGTATAATGCAGCAGCTGGTTTTGAGTCCAGACAATAGATACGCCGCCGCTTATACAAACAACAATCAGGTAGCCTCAGAATTTTTCAACGAGTAAGGAATCACTCATTTTTTCTAATTTTTGCAATGTCACCCGTAGATCGTTGTTCTAAACACATTGACCAGCGAATTCGTTACAATAAGTAACCCTTTGCCAAACGAGGAGCCAGTATACGGCGTCCATCTGATGAATCAGTATGTATTCATATTCGGGCGAATGGGTTGGTGCAAGTTTGATCTGAGGGGAAATTTATTGGGCAATCACACGACACCTGAAGATTCTAATCAGTGGCAAATATTACGTGAGATGACTTTCTCTTGTTTACTTTTCTTTTACTGAGAATTTTCCATCACGACTACCTTAAAACGCGAATGTGTTCTCTTTTGGTTACAGATCTGGAGTACACGACGCTCAACGAGTACAGGATAATATTCTGGTCAGGAAACTTAGAGGACTCAGCGATGCTTCTACACGCGTATCGTTCGAAGGGAGCACTGGACCCATTCGAGTTTCACAGGTAAAAAATAACTGTAGGCTTCGCTTTTTATTTTCGATCTAGATAATAACAAAAGATGCATTTTGGGCACAGCGCGATGGTGATGACCAGCGATAAGAAGACCTTATACGCATGTTCAACGAAGAACGATTACCGAGTAACGAAATACATTTGCGAAGAGAGTTCCTCATACTGGGAAAAGGTTTGCGAAATGCCTCGTGCTCACAACGACGACGTCGAGTATCTACTCCAGCTGAAGCTGGACCGTGACGAAGAAACGCTTCTCGGGACATCGGGAAACGGCTTTGTCGTATGGTTCTTGGAGAGCAAGAGCGACGCTATCGTAATGATGCTACCGAACGGCATCAGGAACATAAGCACGCGGATGATGTGTTCGAATTCGATAATGATAAGTGGGACCAAGAATTACGCGGTGGCAGGAGTGAGGTGAGAAAAAAGTGGTCTTAGCTTTTTCCATATAAAACTCTATCATCGTCACTTACGTCATTCGTACACGCAGGAAAAATTTGTACGTTTGGAGCCTCGAGACGTCAGCCCTCGTTAAAGTGCTCGACGCCCATTTCGCTAGGATAATTCAACTCGAACCATTGACAATTGGCAATTGGAACAGCGTTATAACATCGAGCATAGACAGAAGCGTGAAGGTTTGGAATATCAACAACATATTCGAACAGGTTCACGTTATCGACAGACACGAGCTGCAGATAGATTCAATCAGGTAACAATAATTTTTCAACATCCCTCTAATGCGTTAATCTTCAGCTAAACCTACGTAACATCATTTCAATGCTAACAGCCTTGCGGAGCACTGCAACTTGGCTGCTACGGTTACCAGAGGCTGCGTTGGGATTTGGAATCTCCAATCAGGACGTCTGATTTCCAAATTGGCTGACAGCCCACTAGGGGCGATAGTGACTCATGCCTGCATAACACACAATGGAAAGTGGGTAGATTTTATATACCACTATTAACGATGTGGTAATACCTTGGAAAAATTTTCAGGTATATCGTGTCCACCGAGTCAGGAAACGTTTTGATATGGAACAGAATTACAGAACAAGTCCTATTCAAGGAAGAGCAGCCAGGCGTACGCCAGCTTACGCTGATCCCTGATACCAGCAAATTCCTGGCTGTATCAAGACCGAGCAATCCTCCCGGTGTCGAAAGCGTCAGAACAACGGCTACTCTTGTCGTCAGAAATATTCCTGGTAATCGAGAGCAGTGTTTAAAGTCTATTACATCCAGTGTACATAAGAAACCAAATTGGAACTAATGTCAACCCTACTCAACAGATGGAAGAACAATGTTCTCGTTGGAATATCCAGTAAAAAGTCAGACAGGAGTACCGTTTAGACAAGCTGTTCTGACCTCGGATGGTGCGAACCTAGTCGTACCGGCAGCTGACAAAGGTAACCGAGACTGTGTGATTGTTTACAATGCAAAAACAGGGGTCCTGGTCAATAGAATTCCGGTTAAAATACCAGGACTCAAAGACATAACAAGCATAGTACCGATGCCACACCGTGCTCATTGGGTTGGCATAATTGGCTCGGATAAAGGGAGCATCATGGACATAAACAAGAAGAAAATCATCAGATCGGTGCCCAAGTGGAGTGGAAATATCAGCAAGGATGGTAAACACACTTTATATGCTCCCAGCAGGTAAGAAATTTCAGTAATGATTACTGATTCCTTATCACATGGCAGTTTCGGGACTTTGTATTTTAAACAGGGGTGGTCTCGACCTTATCGAACTGAAGAAAGGAACTACCGTCAAGACCTATATACCAAAAGTTGCTGAAGGTGTCTTCACCGTCATTTCAATGTTCAATAGAACAGATGACTACGTGCTGTATTACCACAGTGGTCGCAAAACGATTAGAGTATTCAGGTGAAAAAAAACGTCCAAAAGTAATCGCTCTGACCGATAAATAACGAGATGATTTAATATGGAAATAAATAATGCTCTAATTACATTTTTACTCCCATAGATCTTCGGACTGCGAGATGATAGCCAACTACAGAGTCCAAGCGGAACTGAGCGCGATCGACAGTACCTACGATGGAAAAAGCATAGTGTTGGGGACTGTTGATGGATGTGTATCGGTGCTGGCGATCGCAGATCCGCAGAAACCAGAAATGAAGGATTACTTGTTGAATTTACCGTCGCGAGACGAACAGGTGAAGCTACATGATAAAGAAAAGCGCATGTTTGTTAGAGGTTATGAACGCGACGGTGAAAAAATCGCGAGATAGAGTACAAATATATAAAAAGATGTTACAATATTAATCGTGAGATTGCAGATTGAGCAGGGGTGAAAATTCGTATTGAATCGTGGGCGAAATGAAGCGAAAGAACGTAGTTACTAACCTTTTTCGGTATGTTGACGTGCGGCAGATCCTAACCTCGATCGTCGGTTACTTCTTTCACATGATTGAATGTCTCTCATACTTCCTTGGAAACAATTCGTCCACACATTCACAAGCCAATTCACATCACACAACACAATTTTCGACTTTTCCGTACTATGTTTGTTTGTTTATTGCACATAAAAACGCAAAAAGTCCGTGCCGTAGGCGCTCCGAACACCGCTAAGCTGTGTGACACAATTCACACTCCCATCTTCCGTCTGCTTGGTTCACCTCCGCGCCATAGAGTATCATGTGTATATATAGAAAGCTTATTTCGACTGCGACGAACTTCAGACTGGTCGCTAGACCGAACGAGATATCGAAACGCGCCGCGCGCTTGAAGACCGCGAAATAAATGAAATTCGAATCATACAACCAACCGCCACGTATATTATTATGTGATTTTCGCTTTCAGTGGAAAAAGAAGATGGAGAAACAGCGAGCGGCGACAAAATTCAAGGCGGCAGCTAGAATAGCGAGGGTAACGCACGATCTGGTGCACGTTGTGAGGAAGAACAATGCATTTGTCGAGGGAAACGATGCGACTGATGAAGAGGCGGATCAGTAGACTGCCTTACAATTAGATGTTTCGTACTCGTTGCATCATGTTGTCGGCGATGAGAATACTTGGCTTGTTGCAAAACTTATCTTGGTGTGTTATGCCTGGAGCATAATCTTCAAGCAAAAACTTGAGCATAGATAATATACGTATTATTGGCAAACTAATAAATTATTATAATCGTTGATGTATTGAGAAGAATTTATAGATATTCATGAATTATAGATATGCTACGGGAAAGAAACAAAAATGCAATTGTAATTTTAAGACATGAAATACGGAATTTATAGTAATATTTATTTCTGTCTTTTAGCGAATATCGAATATCGAATTTATATAATTGTTTGTTTTTCTTTTTTAGTTATTTATTTATTTATTTTAATTCTCTCTTTCACTTTCTCTCACTTTTTCACGCTTCCTTTCAACTTCAATATTTTTAATTTTTACACTTTGAAAATATTTCGCCATTCGCCTTACTACATACAATAACCTTGCATTTTAATAAAGATGACGAATACGGCAATAACGGATGATGACAATGACGCAGAATATAACTCGGTGTAGCTGCGTAACTGAATTGATGGAGTGGGTTCAGATCAATGTATTGGAAGAAACAAATTGTAACGAAACATAACAAAACAACCGTTCTGCAATACAAAGATACTATTTATAATTAGTTTAAATTTCACGTTTCGACACACTATATTCTCTCTTTCTTTTTAATAATGTTTCACAAATATATATATATCTTTCTTATATGTATATTTGTATTAAGATTTCAGGAGAGACTCTTGATCGATCGCATTTTACTTCCACAAGATATTCGTCCTGTGGTGAAATTTTTTATTTCATTTTTTTTCTACTATTTGGATACTTTGCAGAATCATTTCACTGAAAATCGCTTATTCATTTTCATCATTATTTGTTATTACTCTGAATAAATAATGATTGGCAAGAAAACAAATAAAAATTACTGACATATCATTGTCATGATTATTACTGTTACATATTACCTAAGATCGATCGTAGTGAATGTAGCAATTTGGACTACCCGGATGCTTCTGCATTCACATTTTATTTTCCATTTGGTTTGTCCACGTTTTAAAAAATCAATTCGTTTATAGCACAACAACCAGCTATTCGCGTATTGTTCGCATGCGCTTATTTTGAATCGTTCGTTTGCTTCGCTTTCGGTTTTTCAGTAAAAGTTGCAATCCTCTTGACTACTGCAAGCTGGCACCCTTCTGCGCAGTTTGTTGATGCGACTCAGCCGCAGCCGAGTCTTTTACGTATTTTTCAACCTGTAGAAAAAAATGAGAAGTAATTAATAGGCAAAACGAAGGCAAAGGTGTCTCATCACACGTACCACTTTTCTAACATGGGTATAAGCCTTTGATTCCTCGTCGCCATGGACGTTGTCAAGTTTATAAGGAGGCGCAATGGTGACGGATTTCCAAACTATGATGTTGGGTCCACTCCACGTTACATCTTGAATAGTTTTTGTTATCGCTATGAAGAGCTTTTGGCCGTCTGGTGAAACGCCGGCCTGCAGCGCTTTTACCATCCTCTTTTTCTCCTCGACCTGATTTCGGACCCGCGTATTCAGCCTCTGGAGATTCAGACTCTGCGGAGGGTCGCCACCCGTCGGACTGACCTCTCGCTTTACTTGAACGTCCGACACAAGGGACAGATTCACTATGTGGACATCGTTTAGAGACATTCTGCCACATGACGCCGGGCATTCTGATTACATCCAAAGTTAAGGATAATTAGGAAGAAGTTTTCAGGTGAGAGATGCTGGCAAGTGAGCAGAGATTCTTTCAACTGTTCAAAGATCTTCTTTCACATTTGCCTATTTTTGCAGAATAAAACTTGACTTTGTTTCAAATGAATTGATGCAAGCTTATACATTGCAACCATTGCCGAAATATTATAAGTGTCAATAAAACTTTGAGGTTAGTAAATCGCACAACTGTATTCAAGAAACGCGTTTTCATCGTAATCATGTTGTGCTTCGTGTTGATTTGTCTAAAAAGGTATGCATCAAGCCTAAAAAGCATGACAAGACTGGTAATTTCTATTCAAGACATCCGCATTCACGACAGAAAAATGCAGACGAGAAAAACTTTGAGAGCAGAATTGAATTGACAGTTCAAGTTCCGGCAGAGGTTTAAACGAGTTTTGAGCATTTATTGATACTTAGATTGACATGATACTTATATGGAATGTTTCGGGCAGAATTGGGTGTCGTTTAGGAGAACACTAAGGCGATGGGTTCGTGTTAGACATGGATGAAAAAATCCCATGATCAGTGATGGAATTCAACATGGCGTTGCATGGGGCAAATGCAGTCTAGCAAAGAGGTTATCTCAGTTTATATTCGCCGAATATAGAAAAGGCTGGGTTTGGAATAGCGGCGTAATATTTGTCAGGTTATTTCGTAAAGCCCGAACATTGGAGGGCCGGACAAAAAACGAGCCTCGCGGACGCTTTGAAAGGGGATAAAAATTGGTCTGTTATCTGGGCTGGTCAGTCCGGCGCACGCAAAGATTACGATGACAAACAAACGCGTAGTAACAAAGTGGCGGCGATGTTTTTAGGCAAAAAGGATACTTAGTATGAGCATTTTTGTCTGTGGATCAAAGGCGAGGACTTCACCCTCGATCTCCTTGTTGTAACACGTTTTACATGCCACCGTACTACCGATGCTGAACCAGTCGCTGACGCCAGCCATTTTTCACCACACTCCTAACAAACGTGAATGTGAAACCGTCCCCCTTCACCCCGCCCGCGTTTGCAACCTCAAGTACTTGTCTTCTACACGCACATGCACCGTGGCTGCGATTTAATTCGCTGGCCGAACGCTGCGGCGGCAGAAGCGCGCCGATCCCTGTCCCATTGACTATGAAAAATTCAAGATGGCGTGACGGACTGGCGAATTCGGCGTTCGCTATTGTGCTGCCATCTGTGAGGGCTCGAGTTCCCTGCAACTCACTCGTGTCTGTCAAGTTGCCTACGTCTGTCGGCACGGGGCAATTTGAAACATATTTTGGTAGTCACTTGATCTCTAAATTGCTTCCGAATATTTCACGTTATTCTTAATGAGCTTATCATTTCACAATTGCGATTTATCCATTGTTTATGTTTACAGCTAACGTACTGACATTTTCAATTTTATGCTTTTTTTACTTTTAAATATATCAAACTGTTGTATTTTTCTATCAATTTATCTGACATAGTCAACTTCGCGTATACTTATTATAGACTGAAAAAACGAAAGCTTCCGTAAATATAACAACAACTGCAGTGAAGAGAGGATCACAGAGTATTAGGATACTTTAACTCATCGTCAGCGATTAAACGAATTGTATACAGCTCAGCTGAATCGTGCCAGACACGTGCGACTTAAGTGTACTTAAGATATCGGACAATATAAATACAAGTATATAAGCAAAAATGTGGAAATGTGACCATGACGGTGATTATAATGATTCGTCGAATGCAAACAATAGCATGAGCGTACGCATGCGACACGAACTGCTGTATACCTGTGGTATACGGCGTAACTGTACTTTAACAAAAGCAATGCACAGGTGCAAGACAGACGGGCAGTATCTGCAGGGTAGACAACGTATGTGCATATGAAGGTGTATGCGCATACATGTACATACGAAATAGCGCGGAGCTGTAGTATGAAGCGTGAACTATGACCTGGTATTGGAATATCAATTGTTCTTGGCGCCGCACGGGATATGTATACATACGGCATAGAGCACGTGCCTTTTTAATGTGTCACAGGATCGACGGTACGATCATGCATGACAATGCACGTAATTCTTATCGGCCAGTTTGCATGCTGCAGTTTACATTATCACCACTCAAAAGTCTATCCAGCTCCATCTCCGCGTAGCCTTATGATACCTGCAATCCACGCTCCTTCTGTCATCCGCATGATCTCCGTTACTCACTCTGATATCATGCATGGGTACAGTTATTCGTAGACGTGTCACGGCGAACGACCCGGTTACGCAATAGACCCCCTTGTCACTCAGATCTACCATTTTATATTACGCAAACGGTGCGGTCCAATTCACCAGATTTGACTAAAATAATATAACAGTCTGTGTATTGTTTTATTTTTTTAGCGTCAGAAGGAAGTTTGTTTTTCACGGAGATTATATGCTAAACGAAATCAGCTAAGTCAGAGTAATCACGAACTTGTGAAAAAAGAAATTGGGTACGATTCAATTCAACTTGAATAGAGCAGATATAAAGATATGAATCAAATTAAAGAAACAAAGCTTCATACTTCTTTCACTTACGTTGATTCACTGACCATGAAATATCCATGAGTTACTCTGATTGCAAAATGCTGGCAATGAGACATTAAACAGGAAAACACGTCATGTCTGACTGTGAATAATAAAGTAAATATCAGAAAAAACAAGTATGAAAGGATTAAGAGGAAGGAAAAGGGGGGGAGAAGGAAGAGGGTGTGGATGATTTCGTTTGTCATATTAATCATCCCTCCGATAAAATCTATAATTATCCGTGCATGATACCTGCTGCGATAAACGTCATATTTGCGAGCATTGTACGTTTCCATTCGCAAGCACCGTACAGTATGCACGTTGTAAATCGGCGGATTGATGTACAGTCCGACCCTGTAACAAACGCAAGGAAAAGAATTTTTCGGAGAAGCGCTATACCTACACCCAGACCCGAATTAACCATAAGGCTACAAAGGCTATAGGCTTGGGCCATTGAAATTTTCGGCCTTTCAATTTTCAAATTTAATTTTTCACAATAATACCTAGATTTTTTAAAATTCGGGTAAATCCGATTCCGAAGAATTACCTGCATAACGTTCCAGGACTTGACACACATATGAACAAAACATCGTGAACAGCTAATTTTTTCCCTAGTTGATTACGTTGGCAATGCAGGTTCAGCCTTTAGCGGTCGGCCGGCTAAATTGCAGGCTGAATCTGCATTGACGATGAAATCGACTAGGGAAAAAATTAGCCGTTCGCGATATGTTGTACAAATATTTACGTGTCGAAATAGGTCGTTTTCTCACATGATAGCTCAATGAATACGAATTCAGAATACACGGGCAAGCCTCAAGGGAGGAATACAAAGTTTGAAACACAAAGAATTGAAAGATGATTTTGCCAGCCTTGATGCACGAAAAAAATTAAATATAAATCGACTCAATACTTTATATCGAAATACAAAATGTGTTTCCCTAAAGAATACGATTTTATACAAGCTGTATAACGTAAGAAAAAATATAACGATAAAGACGTTTTTCTTAATCTTAGTCGATTTAATTTCTTGTACTTTTTAAATTTAACCAATAGAACATCTTACAGGACCGACATTCGGCTTTTTTTGTAGAGCAGCCTTAGGAAACGTGCGCCCTTAATCTGGGCCTAACGGGCCCCACCACGCGCTATTTCCCAGATCTCTAGGCTTCGTTTGTCTCTCTCTTTATTTTAATGCGCGACTTTTCAATCAGCTCGGCTGCTCGAATGCTCGGCATTTTGTTAATCTTCAAAAAGTCCACTCATTCAAACGTTAGGATGTGAAATTCAACACTGTGAAAATTTGAATTTTGATATTTTTCTTTCTTTTTAATATTTGAGTGATTGGCCAATAACATCTGTTCCCTTAATTAAGCTTTCACAGTGCCATTTCTCTCTCTCTCTCTGTTTGATCATATTTTCACGCGGGAAATATCATCTGTGGTTCTTGTGCCTAGACAGAAGCTCTGAGCACCTAAGTTTGAGCTTATTTCGTCATTTTCTGCATCAGTAATCTTTAATTATAAGTTGCACACTTCTTTTTTTTTATTTTTTCGTTTCTTCTGTCCGCGCCTCGGTATAACAGCTTTTCTTTTTGTCTCTGTATGAATAAGCGTTCTACCATATGTAATTTTAGAAGGCTCTTTACTGATTAGTTTACTTATATACACACCTTATTCATCCTCGTCTTGCTATTCTATTTTTGTTTTTGATCTTTTATTTTAATAATATAGCTATATATATGATTAATGTAAGCGAATCTGCTCTTGTGTATGTTGCTCATCTTTAAGTATGTATATGCTTGTACCGCTGGATTGCCCTTTGGCCCCACATAGGCTGCGGCATAACAATAAAATGTAATCTAATCTCTCTCACGCTCTCTCTCTCTCTCACATACACACACACACTTAAATTCAAAAAAAAAATTAGTGATCGTATTACAGATTTTTATGTTTAATGTTACGTAATACGTATCAGGGGGGGGAGGGTTTGACTGGATTGTTAGGGGGTTACCTAGAGGAGGAGAAGGGCGGGGGGGGGGGGGGTAGTCATGAAGGACCGATAAAACGTTACGCAATATTTGCACCCTACATTAGATATAACGTGATTTTCATATTTTCAGGTATGATTACACTCCAAATAGCAATCTCTACAAATAGTAATTAAAGGTTAGTACCAAAACAGGTTTCTTAATCTTTAGACTGACGGGAAGTCTAGGTATAGTCTCTGCCTGTGACCGGAACTTCACATTTGTTAGATATAAGATAAAGACACAAGAGACTTTTTTTTGAGACCTTCTAAGGGGAATAGAGTTTTTAAAATGCTGACAGTCCAAAGATTAAATGACTCTGTGGATACAACGTTTATAGATATAACGTTTCCAAAGCGTTCGTTGATTGAAGAAGCTATTGAAAATGGGAAGTGACAGAATCTAAAGAAAAAACAAAATAAAGAAGAGAACAAATAAATAAATTACTTATAACTGAACTGATCTACTCGTCAATGAGTCGCATTTACGTATACAGTGAAATTTTGAAAATGGCCACTACAAGTCGTATACAAAAGTCTTTTCTTAGATTATTATATTATAGGCTTTGTGATCTTATAGTCATGTTCATTAATGGGTTCCCAGTGACTCATTATTTTTTTGGAATCATAACTGGAACGAGTTTCTTTTGTAAGCAAATTTTATGTCCAATGACAGCGACGTAAGTGACAGGAGAATCGAACGATACATTGATCATAGATACATGAAATTTCCATAAAAAAAGAGTTTGTTTCAGTTTTGATTAAAAAAAAAATAGTGGGCTACTGGGAAACCCATTAGAACATTGCTGTGTCTGTGTTTTAAAAATATTGTGTGTTTGGTTTCTAAGGAAAAGTCGCTGTAAGTAGACCGTATTCTCGTATGAACCTATATTATACAGGGTGGTCCATTTAACTCTGCTACCCCAATAACTTGGTTATTATTGATCGTACCGAAAAGTGTCATATGGAAAATTTGTTGCATTTGAAGGGGGAAAATGAGTTTTGGAAGTGAATGTCATCTGAGGTCGTATTTTATAAGATTATAGTGGTCACGATATTTTTTTTTCAAATGGGATTACCTATTTTCTTGCGCGCTACAAGGAAGCTGACATCAAAACGCGTCCAACCATGTGCAACAATATAACCTTCGGCTCTAAAATTCATGATTAAGTAATGAAAGTGGGAATTCAAGGAGAATTAATTGTATCGGCACATTCCATACACATTCCATAAGTGCCCAAAATGTTGTCCATCAACCTGAATACACTTGTCAACCACCAAGTTATTCAGGGTGGCAGAGTTAAATGGACCACCCTGTATGAATATTGTTTTTTTTTTAAGTAAATATAATATGTGTGCATTCTATTTTAAGCTTAATGCATTGAGAAGTGATAACTTGTTGTGTTTTTGGTTTTTGACCTGTAAAGGACCGGCCTGTCTCCTTTTGGAGCCAGCAGATAACTCGAAAACTCCACCGGAAGTGTTGACTACTTATATACATAAATCATACCTCTAAAAAATATCGAATTTCACGGAAAAAATGCTGGCCCTCTAAAGGTTAACTACAAGTCAGCCTAAGTATACCGTGATCTCAATTGTGTACAACAACCTATATTAAATGATAACTATAAAATAACGTCCGAGTTAAACTGCGGGCATAATTCTACTTATCTATCGAAATATTGCTGAAATGTCACATTGAAAGATCGCAGTAACCCGACCTCGGCAGGTTCCATTCCACTGAAATTGAACTGAAGTTACACTTACATTTCACTTTGGTTACACTTAGATTGCACGGTGTAATTAAGAATGTTTTACACTGTATTTTCACTGTAATTGCATTAAAAGCATATCAAAGTTCCACCGAAAAATCACTGAAATAAAATTTTTCTATACGTAATAAGAAGTATGTGTTTATTTTCAACTATATTTTATTGATAATTTTAAATGAAATTTGAAAAAAAAACTGTGAAAACTGAACCTGGGTTGCCAGTGTACTAGTCGCCGACTTTACCCACCGCACCCTTGCTCACCAGGTAACAAATGCCTTTATCCTAGTATGTACCCGGGACGGATTCCCTTTCAATACAACTGACACGAGACCCATCAAATCCCTTAATTAGTCAAATTCGCAAGCATTCGAATTACAATTCAGAGAGATAACAAAGTAGATTTTCTCAGTGTAATTTTGGTAAAACTACAGTGGAAAAATTTCAAAACTAAAGGGAAGAATTGAGTGAAATTTGAGAAATTATCTCTAACATCACTGATCCCAGGATCCGCTGAAAAAAAAACACTTTATTAACACGGTGGGAACGAACCCGCCAGGGAATAAAGTTGGAAGACATTTCAACATTGCTGCAATATGTAGACGACGTTCCATGCAGTATTACAAATGTTGCATGTTACATTGCTGTAATATACTATAATGTTGAATACTAAAGTAACGATTCCGTAAACAAGATGCACAAGAACGGTGAAAAGAGAAACCGTTATACCTTAGGTGCGTATCTTTCAAGCACGTTACTGCCATGGGTGGTGAGGCCTGTCCATTTGCACCCATCAGCGCCACCTACATGGGTATCTGACAAAACTGACGTGTTCATTTCGTGCATGTACACGCCACACACTTAGCTTATAATGAATGTATGTTACATACCGAACATACAACAATGAATTGAACACAACGAAGCGAATAACGACAAATCGTCTTATTGCATCGTCGGTTTCATATTTGTTTATGTTCGCGGATTGCATACAGTAGATGCTTCCATAACTAGACCGTTTCAGTTTTTCCCTCATTGCCATGCCGACCAGTTCCCATAACTCAAGTTCCCATGGTTTGTCCCCACTCCATAGGTCGATCGACGCACACATTGTAACAAGGTTTACACAGGACAGCGTAACTTCGGTGATCTTCTTCTTCATTTTTCTATTGGCTATCGCCAAAAAGGTCAGTGCCGAGTGTGATAAAATTACGCAGGAAATGTAACGTTCTGGTAATGTCCATGCGCAAGCGTGTCCTATGGATACGAAAGTGGGAGAATAAGTTGTAAGTCAAGTTATGATAATGTTCACCGTCCCGACGAGTCAAGTTATTGAAGCGTCTACTGTATTCAGCAGCGTCTGAACGCAATTCATCATCTGATGCGTGCAAATGAGGGAGATTAAATTCTGTGAGTAATATAAATAAAATTCGAAATTACAACAGGGTGCATTGTGACAGTTGATCGTTCGTTTATGAAGAGAGGAACTGGTAGTCTCGCGTGGTGAAAGTCAATTCTGCATTACGGACAATTCGCCTTACGTTAGTCCCAGCATCGGTATTCAGGATCGTTGCACCATGGAGGCTGCGATTGCTCTCACTGAGGTGAGGTATAAGAAGTTCAATTATTTTTCTCAATCACGAAGGGTCATTACAAGTTCTCACTGATTACACAAGGCTATAAATTTTTTACGAGAAAATGATAAATTAACAAGTTAGCGCATTTCCAATATATATAGGTGCGCTGAATACAATGGCGTTGTCCATTTTTTTCCATCACTTCAGGATTTCGAGATATTTCGATGGAAAAATGGTACATTCAGCGAAAATTGCACTTTTTGACTCGTATTATCTCTGAAACAGCTTTATAAAGTACGGTGAAAGAAATGTATGTATTGTGCTTTATAGATTGACATACATTTTTAAAATTTTATCACGCCTGTAATTTTTTTCACTTTAATTTATGAAGCGGTTTGGGAGATAATACGAGTCAAATCTGCTATTTCTATCAGAAATGACTTTTTTGATCGGAATATTTCGTATTTGGCGCATCAAAATACGTCGGAAATCCAGTAGATCATTTATTTAGCATTTTACCACCAGATTTTTATAGCTCTGTGTTATTGTTTCAACTTACTTTGAGTATTTCGAATTTTCAGGGAGATGGGCAACCCAAAAACTGCAACAGGCGATTCACGAGGGAAACTTTTCACCAGGTTGGTCAAACTTACAACCACGAATCCAAATTTCGCTCTTTTTCAAAACTGGTTTTTTATCGCATCATATATCACTCGTTGAAATCAGAAATACTTTGAGTTACCAAATCAAATACCAGTGGCGGATGTGCCATTTTGATTCTTCCATATTCTTTTCGTCTCGCATCACTTTTCATTTTTTTAAGTAACTCGTCGATTCAACGGTTGAAATTAACACAATTTGCAGTTCATGTGTAAATGCAATCGCGATTTGAATGTCGACGTGTTTTTTAGATGGCTAAAAACTTTTTATGACACATATCACACATCTATACAAATTCATATCATACATATAACAGGAATCTACGTAAGTGCAACGGCAAAGAGATATTTATTCTCGTACTAAATTGCTTTATCTAGCCGATGTCAGCTTGTATAATGTTACTTGAATGTTTACAATTTAGAGCTCCAATAGCTTTCAGCGATAAGACGAGAAATTTATTCGCAAACACGAATCTCCATTCAGCGATTTCCCAATGCTCTTTGCGCAAATCACTCTTCCATTACTTTATTTTTCTTTTTTGCCTTATTACGGAAAAACAAGACTTCGTGCTACCTTATCTCGCCGTACAAAGAACGGTTGTTTACATCTCGTAATGACGGCCGTCTACTATTATAAACCGTGTATTGTACGCTGTTGACTAATTGCATACGTCAAAATCAACAAATAGCAGTAATTTAGATAACAATTGTAAGAAAATCCATGCAATAAATATAAATAAAACAAAGCTTACGTTTGGTGAACCGACATTTTGAAAGCAAAATTGCATAATATTGAAATTCAATATTACGATTTGTTCAAATCGTTCGTTCAATTCAAATTGAAAACCATGTAACAACTGGAAATTTCATAGAAACTATGGTATCAAATAGACGCGATCAATTCCAATAGAGAGACAGATGTGTGAATGTGTCTGTCGGATTATTCCTATTAATTTTTATCGAGAAAGAGGCCTTCTCTCGTGGGTCACTAGCGCGCTGTAACAGTATTCCGTCATTGTGTTGGTGATTTTGCGATCACGACGCAGATATATGTGCACTTCGCACGGTACACCCTACACGCGAATTGCAGGAATAGAAATGCATAATATTTTACTCAGACTGCATCGGGTTAGACATTTTTTCACCCAGATTGTGTTGTATGGCGGCACGTTTACGTAACCCGCGTCGACGGCGTCGGTGATGGTGGTGGTGGTGCCGGCAATATTCGTATGCAGTGCATCCAATATATTAGAATAGCATGTATCGTTAGATCCTGAGATAATTGACCAGCCCTTGACACGACCGGCAATCTTCGCGCGCGTTTCTTAAGGAATTCTAAAAACGCTAATTGAGAAGGCGACGCCGCGATGGTCATGTTATAACCCATTTTTAATCGGAGCCATTACCCTCCAGGTGCTGGCTTGCTTGATCGCGAACACTTCCGTTCTCGGACCTGCAATGGGAGTCGGATACAGCGCCGTTGCCCTCGAACCACTCGGCTCACCCCAAAGCGAGATTCCGGTTACCGAAGATCAGCTGTCTTGGTTTGGTCAGTTCAAGTTTTTTGCTAACCAAACATGATTCGACCATGTCTCTAGTCTTTCACAGACTCCGAAAGGCTCCAGAGACTATCGTAAGACACTTTAAAAGCTTCCATAGAGACTTTCCAGAAGATTTTCTGAACTGGTCTTTCCGACTTGAGCTCTTGACAAGGTTCTCCAAAAGTGTATCCGATGTTCCACTTGAACTCTTCAAGATGCCAAAGACCTTTTCAGGAAATTGATTCGGCCTCTGGAAGCCTGTGTTTATCCAATCTAAGCCAGTCCGATTTTATTTCATTTAGCAAGTGTGACGGCGATCGCTACACCAATTGGATGCATACTGTCCGGCCTGGCAATGCACCGAAGTCGAAGATTCGGAATAATGACAACATCTTTCGTGTCGTTGGTTGGCTGGCTCGTGATCTATTTCTCTCCAGGTTTCGGCTGTATCCTAACCGGAAGAGCGATATGCGGTGTGGCGGTGGGCCTGGCTTCGGCACCGTCGACGATTTATGCAGCCGAAGTTGCAGCCCCTAAGCTACGGGGAATCGTTGTGACCTGGACTAGCGTATCGATCGCGATTGGCGTCCTTATCGTTTACGTACTTGGATACTTCTGCAAGGTGAGGAATTCTCGATTAGAAAACATTCGCCAACGCAATCGAGTGAGTCGTACTGTCGATACGAGCAATTCTTCGCTTCACCTTAACGGTCAGCTGATCGAACAGTCGGCCGCCATTTCGGATTCATAAACGACGCGAACGTCAGCTTTAACGTTTTTTGTTTCAGGAAAACTGGCGACTCGTGGCGTTGCTGTGCGGTATGTTTGCGGTGTGTTCCCTGGTCCTGACATTCCTCTTCATGCCGGAATCCCCGGCGTTCCTGAAGGCTTCCGGGCGTTCGGAAGCAGCGGAGAATTCATTGCGGCGTTTGAACGGCGTACGAAAAGACAAAAAGACGCCGGAACACCTCCTCGAGGAGCTATTGAAATCCAGAAAAAGCGTCGATGATACGGTCCAGCACGTTTCGGGAATTGGCAGCATATTCACGCCCGAGAATCTCAAGCCGTTTTTCATCATGGTTGGCTACTTCTTCTTCCAACAGTTCTCAGGCACCTTCGTCGTCATTTATTACGCGGTCAACTTCGCCCAGGAGACTGGGATCCAGATTGACGCGAAGCTGATGGCCATCTTTATCGGGATAGCCCGAGTCCTGGGGACAATTTTCGTTTCATGGCTGTCCATGAGGTTCGGTCGGAGGATACCGTCAGTGGGATCCGGGGCGGGGATGACGCTCTTCATGGGGATACTGTCGGTCTACTCATGGGCTTCGAGTCACGGTTTCGAGATTCGGGACGGAGGAGTGATACCCGCGATCTCGATCGTGATGTACATACTGACGAGCACTATGGGGTTCTTGGTCCTGCCATTTGCAATGATCGGTGAGATCTATCCGGCCCGATTCAAGGATATACTGTCGGGACTGACGACCTGCCTGGCCTACGTCTTCAGCTTTATGGTGCTCAAGGCGTACCCCGAAATGCTAAAGTCGATCGACAAGCACGGCGTCTTCATGTTCTACACAGCTTTCTCACTGTTTGGAACAATTTTCGTTGCTGTTTTCTTACCCGAGACAAAGGGCAAGACTCTTCAGGAAATCGAAGAGTCTTACAAGAACAATAAAAGGGCGAGAACTGTCAGTGGCAAAACGAAAACTACAGGCTGCAGTGATGAAAACGGTGATAAGGACATCCAGCTTAAGATTATTACAAGCAAGGATCAACCTCTTGATAATCCAACAGATAAAGTTTAACATTACGAAAGTAGTTAGTATAAATTGCGTAATTGTTTTGTAACACAGTTACCACTATCGGTTGTTTTTGCCAAAAGCTCGTTCTAGTTATCATTCTCTTTTCGCAATACTGTGCATTGCGATATTTTAATATTCGTGTCAGACTGCGTTATCAAGACCCCCCAAGAACCACTAAAGAAGATTATCCATACGACATTACGTATCGATTGCGAAATGAACATTGTATTATACAGCTTTGTCGCAAGTTATATAACTATACAAACTGTCTTAAGCAAACAACAAAATTGAATGAAGAGTGCGTAGGTTAAAGACGATACAGTCGATTAAGTTTTGCTCCAAAACTCTTGAAGATTTAGGTTTACTCAATTTCTTGGTTTTGTTTGATTTGTTTTTTTTTTTTTTTTTTTATTAAAATCTTAAATAATAAATTAACAAAAGGGGTAACAATCACAATAATTAAATAACAAACACAACACGTAACGTGACAACAGAAGAAAATAAAAATAAAGAAGAATTGAAGAGGCAAAAATAGGAAAAAACATTGATGATAATAATATTAGTGATAGCAATAATAATAATAATAATAATAATTATGATTATGATGATGATGATGATGTTGATGTTGATAATAATAATATAATAATTGAAATATAAGAATAAAAATAGCAATACAAGATTGACGGTACTGATAATAAAAAATAACAGTAATAGCGGTAATAATCATAAAATTAATAAATAACAAAATGATGAAGTACAATAATAATCGAAATAGAAGTACTATCATGGTAATGAAAGAAATGACGATGACGATGGTAATAATAATAACAACAATAATGATGATAGAAATGACGATGATTGTGTAAGAATAACAATATTTATCGCTATACATAAGTGTAGGTAACATTAATAATGAAAAGACTGAGTTACCTCGATTCAGACCTCGAAACAGTGATAATACATTTTGCGTAATAATCACGGTGTACAACATATCGCACGCACTATGTTCATGTTTGTTGTTCAAGTGTATTATATACAATAATGAAAATCGCCGAATCGAATAATTGGGTGACTGCGTATTTTGTTTATTTCCTTAATAAACCTACATAGAAAAGAGAGAGACAAAGAGGGAGAGAGACAGCGAGAGAGAGAGAGAAAAAGAGAGAAAGAGAGAGAAACCATTGCTAGAATAACGCTCTACATCTAATCGGAAATTGCATCTCTAATAAACCTCTTTGAACGTTTTACGATTTCGTTCTCGAGGATACTGCAAAATGATCGATCGTATAACAACAGAGTAGAAACTATATCGATATTTTGTATGTACAAAACGAAAGGGCTTTTTTTGTTCTTCCCTTGTGATAATAACGCTACCTTTCTACCTTGACACGTATACGAGTATATATCGTATACACATACTGTACGTATAATATGTATATATTATATATATATATATATATATATATATATATATATATATATATGGATCTCGTTTAAACATATACGTATATATGTATTATTAAATGACTAATAATGTCAGTAGAGCTTGAAACCTAAACGAGTATAGGTGCAATCTTATTCCGTTCATATAACTTTTCTCTAATCAATCCTATCATCCCCAATTCTTTCGGGTAATGAAAAGAAACAATCCAGTAAAAGTTATCTCCGCTGGAACCGGAAGTTGAAAGAGTTCTCGGGTAGCGCTAAGTTGCCGATCGGCACCTTGTACACCTCGCCGTCGACCGGCAATATGGTAAAGTTTTTCAATATCGTCGCTAATATTGAAAAACTGAGATACTGTACCATCTTGTAACCCATACATGATCTCCTGCCACCACCGAATGGTAGAAAATGCTCAGGCTTTGATATCCTGCCATTCACAACGAACCTCTCGGGCTTAAACTCGGTTGGTTCAGTCCAAAGTTCCGGGGACATGTTGAGGTCGTAGTTGTTGAGGAATATCAGCGAGCCCTTCTCGACTCTGTACCCTGTAACGAGAAAAAAACGAAAACGTTCAGTAAATGGATCGGTACCGATCTTCTAAGGACGGTCAGTTCTCAGTTAATTCAACGATTACTTACCGGCTACTGAGCTCTCCTGGTTTGCAACGTGAGGAACTATCGGACTAGTGATCATCCTGATTGCCTCCAGGACTATGGACTCGGTGTACGGCATAGAACCACGATGCTTAAGTCCAACCGATTGGCATTCATCCACGGTGCCTACGGCGTCGATCTCGGCCTGAGCCCTCAGCTGGACTTTCGGATTGGCTACGAGGTAGCCGAGTACCTTTACGAGGAGATTACCAACGGCCGAATGCCCCCCGACGATGTCCTCAAGGGCGAATAACGCGGTGTCCCAGGACATCTTAGGCTCGGCGAAGGACCTCACGTGGTTAACGAGGCAGTCAACGTAGTCGTTTTCCGGCACAACATCGGTCCAGGACTCGAGCCTGTCCTCAATCACCTCGCTCTCGACGAATTGCCTGATCTTATGACTCCAGTTGGCCATTCTGGCCATATTTCGTTGGTGTAGAGGCATCAGGAAGGGCATGAAGTCGGCCGCATAACCCTGGTTTACCTCGTAGAACACTTTGTCGAAGTTCTCTATCATCCCACGGAATTCCGAATGGTCCAGGTCGAATCTCTTCGAGCAGAAGTAGTTGGTAAATATGTTAGCGCAGGTGTGAAGGATCAGCGGCTTTGCAGCCACAGCACCGGAGCCCCGAGAACTCTCGATGTTCAGGTACTCAACCAAGCCCTCAACCTCCTGTCCGATGATGGAATTAAGCTGGTCGTACTTGGCAGTGAACGCCCTGGGAAAGGTGTGCGCCCTGAGGGTCTCCCTCCGGGACTTCTGGACCTCGGACCAGTCGCAGAAGGCAAGCGCTGGAAATGGCGAAGAGGGGAAAAAATTGGTTAGACTTCTGTAAGGGGGGTGGGGGGGAGGGCAGGACGTAACCAACATGTAATAGTGAATTATCAGGTTGTCGATGAGGGGCAAAGAGAGAACCAGACAAGTAGCTGGAGCCTCATCCGGTTTTTCCTTATAATGTACATACTCGCGGTGATTTGATTTTTAGTTTTGTTTTGAACCTCCTCAAGTACACGAACCATCTGCAAAAAAGATCCCCCCCTTCCCTTTCTCTCTCTCTCTCTCTCTCTCTCTCTCTCTCTCTCTCTCTCTCTCTCTTCGTGCATACATCAGTGTACGAAAGCATCGCAGCATCCTTACACCCAGAGACCGCAAGTGTTTGTTTACACTCGAAGGCTCACGTCGGTGACCCTGACCGTCCGACCGAGCCTTCGCATTATCCTCCAGGCTATAAAACGGAGAGCCGGTAAATCCGGATGTCGGACGCTGTCGAGACTTTTCACGACAGTCCGCGGTTCTTGAGGAGTAATCAGAAGCCGAGGTAGCCCATCGCGGAAACAAAGATAGCATAGATATTTTAAAAAAAATTCATGCTTACAGTTTTCCTTGTCCCCACAGAATAGCTGGTGGTATCTTGCGAAGTTTGGTCTCGAGTCGAACTGCGCCCCCTTAGTGATCAGGACTTCCTTAATGTTCTCCAGGCCATTCACCACGACGCAAGGAACCGATCCCATTCTCAATTTTATTATCTGGCTGTCGTAGATCCTCGCTAGGTCGGCGAACGCCTTGTAGGGCACGTCGTAGCGTCCCAGAATGTGGAGGGAGCCAAGGATCGGCCAGGGTTTTGGTCCTGGTGGCTCGGGAAGCAGCGGCGTTTCCGTGTCTACGATGCTCTTCACGGGTTTTCGGGATCGCAGGTAGTCTAAGAATACCAGGATTACAGCAACCATGGTGATGGTGATGAGGAAGTAGGTTGTTGTGCTGAACGCTAGAGCGGGCATCTTCTCTCCTGTAAGATTTCCTTTTTCTCCTCTACGAAATTTCCCACGTCAACGGCACTTGGTGTCTGTATCTTCGATAAAAAGATATCGAAGGATCGAAGATGGTTTTCACACTGTTTCACGTTTTAGATACTTGTTACCGGTTTCTCTCTCGTCGCTAATTACCGCAAAACGTGCAGGGAGAATAAACGATAACGAGGAAAAATGGCAAACAAGCAAAGGAATCTATGATCGAGACGATTAAAGGATTTGTATTTTGTATGAATCGCGAGGACTCGAGATATGATCAATAGTAGCTGCAGCGCCGGATAATGGACTTGTCAATTTTAAACTGGTTTATTTCCTTGCAATATTTTACTCTCAAGTCAATATCTACGTAGATTGATTAAAATGGAATTAATAGCGATGCTCTAGGTATATTTGGCTCCCGGTATTTTGGCTTGTGGCACGCGTCTACTATTGTCCGTTAACCGTTTGCCGATCTGACTCGGTCTGGGGATCGAAGCTTGCCCGGCGATCTTATATAGCGGCGTAATGTAGTCAGCACATTTGCTCAAACCCCATACATATGGATTCGTCGACGTCGTCGTCGAAGTTGAAGTCGAAGTCTACCGGGAGACGAATTTCAAGATATAATACCCAGGGGCCCCTTACCCTCCCCCGGCGGACCCAACCCGACTCGATCGTGACTTCGGGCTCTCCTAAGACGCTCGTTTTTTGCCCCTTTAAGCCCGGTCGCATCCCCCACCCCCTTTTTTCCCTCTCATCTCCTCTCCCCAAGCTGTATGCGGTGGTACCAGTTTCCGAGCTGGAGATGCACTTCGAGCTCCCGGAGCAGCTCGCTACGTCACACCTCCAATTAAAGCTATAATACGAGTATAGTCACTAATACGATCGGCGAAGAAGCCTCTTCGCTGGTTAAATTACCTCAAACTCGTTCCTGACTCTCCTATGCTCTTACTGCCTATCTGCCATTTGCTCACTTGCTTACAATGTTAGCCACTGCGGCAGATCATTTGACGATGAAATTTTCTTTTCACGAAGTGACATGGTGCTCGAAATTTCCTTCATGAGTCGCTCCAAGTCTGATGGTATAACTACTGTGTCATTGAACTCGTTGCATTGGCGTGTTATACAAATTCCATGTTCATTTGCGACATTGCAAAGACATATAATTTAAAAAACAAATGCAATGGTGAAAGCTTGTGCAAAACTAGTCGTCCCATAAAAATAGAATAACTTGATAGAATTACTAATGCATCAATCGAATAGCGCACGCTTGTACAGTAATTTGCAATTTTTCGCAAGTTCCGCAGTTGAGTTATACTGCGCCTCGAAATCCGAATAGCAATAAAATGATTAACGCGTGCATTAAAAATGGTGACAATTCACTACGTCCAATAGCTAACAAAACGAAGAATTTCAGTGTCAGCAAGTATACCTATTATACTCAAGGGGAAAATTTGCCATTGACAAAACGAGACATTTCCTTCCATTCGCCGACGCAGCACTGCATAGAATGGATATAGCGCATGATGCGTGAATTCATAAATGGTAATATCAACGTGACTTTTCACTACGGGATGCAACGATACCTAGCTAATCCTGAATCTCGGCTTCTTTCCACTTGCTCTTACTTCTCCTCCCTTCCGATTAACATTCATACCGCGACGCGGATGGGTATACAGGGTGATGTAAAATCTGTAGCCTCGGTTCCTTCGAAGAAACCAGAAACACTTTCCGCACTTTCTTTACGAATGGATGCGTGGTCGGCTATTTCGGATTGCCGTTTCCTTAAACGGTCGTTTCTAGCAATTCGCAGAAGAAGTCATACGCATCCGCCAAAGCCTTGAACGTGCATTGCGGTGTGCATAGCTTGCCAATTCAGCAACACCCTGTGTGTGTTCATACGTATCTCCTTTTCTCTCTCTCTCTCTCTTTCTCTCTCTGTTTCCTTCTTCTCCTCTCCTCGCGGATTAGATGTATCTATAATGTACAAATACGGTAAGCGCGTAGCTCCATTCTTGGTCTCCTCCTCGCTTAGGTTTTAATATACTCCTGTTTGTCAAAGAGCAGACATATAGGTGTGTAACGGATATAGGTATAGGCAGGTTCTCACACGGGGTATTTATCATCGTCCTGCCATGAAGCAGATATACCCTCGAAGCGACTCGGTTCTTCAGACGACCGATCAATCGGCTCCAGTTTTCTCTTACCGACATTGACGTAATGTCGCGTCTAATGGGAAACGATTTACCGTTCTCAGATTATCTCTGACCACAGTAAAACACGGGCAGATCGATTGTGCTACTGCGTTATGTTTTCAAATTTTTTTTCTCCAAGACCTATTAACCCACTAACAGATCGCGATCATTGTTGTTTACGTGTATTGCACGTCATCTTCTCGGCGAACGCGAGACGTCATCACCGTTTGTCACGTAGTCCGAGGTGAAAATTACCATAAATCGTGACAACATCTCACCTGATTGAGGAAAATACTTCCTGCCTGAATTTGGTATCGTGGATTCCAAGTGGTAACAAAAGCGAAAAGTCCAGGCACGGACAAGAAGAATCAAAAAAATATGAAGAAGACGACAAACGGCGAGTTACCGGGGTAGTATAAACCCGAAGCATGTTCCAACGGAAAAACTGAATTCATTTCCGGTCCAGGGGACGATCAAAAAAGCATGGCTGGAGGTTGCAAGAACTTCTCTACTTCGCTGTGTTGCGAAATTGCCACACACGTGACGTGCAAGTTCATTCAAACCTCTTGGTTGTAGAGCGCAGCTATAGACGTCTTTCAACCTCAACGACGACTCTTGGAGCATCTTCTAAAATGGTTGTCCTTCTCCCGATGAAGCAGTTCCCGAATGAGCATTAACCACCGGATCCAACATGGTTTGAGCCATAGTTCTCAGAATCCCTGCCCGTTTTCGGGGTACCTGGAGACCAAGAGAAGGCTGTGACTGATGGTTTCAAGATCACGGATCAGGTTCGGGGACGCAGACAAATGCGAGGAGCTCATCGGGCGGCGGTCACCGTTTTCGTGCTCCACATGTGTCCGCGTAAACGCCTCGGCTCATAGGTATACCGAGCACCAACACAGAGGCCGGTCTCGGAGGCAGACGGCTTGGCCGGTTGACGGTGCTGAGGACAGCCTGAGAGAAGCACCGAGGAGAGAAGGAGCGGGGCTTGCGGGGCCGAACAAGACGGTATCCGGTACAGCCGCTGGACCCAACGTATAATAGTATGCCAGACGCGAAGGCCTCGTACCAAAATCAAGGTTGCTTCCATTAGCAATGAACACAGGTACCTCGCGTATTATCTCTTACCAGCTCGCGACGTCGTCGACGGGGAGGCGAGGGGAGGACAGATTGGTCTTATCTCCTATCTATCCTCACCGACTGAGTGATCTCTTTGCTATATAGCTCGACAGTAGGGCCGTCTAGTTCGCCATTTGTTACGAATTCGCAATCGACTAGCAATCGTTCGCCCCACCCTCACCGGAAGGCGGACGAAGGATTGGACGAGCTGAGGTGTTGTTATCGGTACGATGGACTCCAAGAGAATATCCGCGCGGGATTCCTTTTCTACGAAGCTTCTCGGAACGCGTAACTACGTTCGACTATTTATCGTAGATACACGCTGATCTGCAAGCGCGACCTCGTGTCCGGAGTATTTTTACAACCAACCAAGGCTTTCGCTTCTTAACTCCTCATCATCTGTTCTCTTCTCTTTACTATGCCTTCTTCTTATCGCCATCACACACGGACACACACGTGCCGCGTGTGGGCATGTATTCACACATCTCAGAGTCATCTTCAATGGCTCCCAAACGATTACCGATCAAAGATATCGAGGAGCGGTGAAGAAAATAAAAGGTGTCAAATCGTACGGGGTGGCTGGACTCTGGGTCAAAAGTTAAGAGCAATTTTGTTGCAGATACGATTTCCGAAGACAATGCTGTATGCAGAAAATAAGATGAGGTAGAGGTGAGACGCCGAGGTGAGAGCAGGATCAAATTTAACGGTTGAATTAAATTTCGTTGCCGATACCTGATACCCAACGTATTCCCGAATCACATATATATGATATATAGTCCGTATTCTTGAACGTATAACGTGGTGCATGCGCGGGTGTAGCTATATAAGTCCGTAGCATGCAATTCAGATGTGCCGAACGGCCGTCCGGCCGAAACGGTCGAGGCTTTGCGAGTGCGTGGGCAGGAATTGTGCACGTACGTAAAATATCGCTTATGTGTATTGCAGATATATGTAGGCGTGTAAGTAGCGTCTTCTTACTTATGTACATTTATTTCCCACCCGCGTAAATCGGTGTTTCCTCGGTGCTCCCGGAGAGTATTGATAATCTATGTGAAACTATAATATTCAGATCGGCAGGGGCACCTTCGAGACAGAAATAAGATCGCGTGAAAATATTTATTTCGCCAAGTTCCGCGGATGGTAGGTATAGGTACGCAAATTCATTGTACGAGGTTTGTTAGTATATCATATGTGTACCTGCATCGTCCAGACTTCTCGTAACCGTGAGGACAAATTCGGCGACCTTTTTCGCCCGGTAAGTCCTTGGAGAGATCCGTATTTGAGACGGAATGTTTGTCACTTTTTCGGTGTTTAGGCAGATGCACCGCAGTGTCACATTATTATACATCTGACTCCCAAATACAAAACTCGGTGCTGCACAAAGCTGGATGAAAAATCACCGGTGATAAACGACGGGCTGACCGAATGTTTTCGAATATATTTTCTTTTTAGTGTACATGTATATGTATACACGTGCCCACCTATGATCGTATGCGAGGATCCAAGTATGAAGAGATCGAACCGTCGTTTCCACCGAAACCGAAAAAGCGACGCCCTTGTTGCAAGTCATCGGGTTCCGCATAATCAGAGTATAATATTTTCACCATTAGGTCGATAGGACATCCCTGACCGGATCCCCGACGACTGATTATCATTCGAAAGAACCTCCTCTGAGTCCCACTGTTGCTACTGATTAATTCATCACTTTCACGAGCCCTCGAATGTCGCAGAGAAAGCTTGATACCTGGAAGAGAAATGCATAGGAAAGGAAGAACGGAAGGGTAAAGTCTCTCCTAGATCCAGTGTGTCTTCACAAATGTTGGGAGACATCTTTTCAAGGTTACAGTATCTTCTCCAAGGGTCGATTGAATCGGATCGTCAAAATTACGACGATAGAGAAATTGGCACTGTGCGATGAAGGATATGAAAGCGTGTGTAAACTGACTGGCGGACTACTGTGCTTGTAACCTCGGTGAAAAAATCCTTGGAGAGTAATTCGTATGGCTATACGAGGTTTTGTAGTGGCCAGGATACGCCTAGACTAGCTGTAACAGTCGGCTGCGCAGTTGTATATTGGCGAATCCATGGAAGAGAGAGACACAGATTGGTAATACTACCTAGTTGTTTATTCCGAGGTATGTTTTTGAGCGGTAGCTCAATATATGAGCTGATAGCTCGGATTGTGTTTTATAAATATCATGCAAACTATCGAGTGTTTGCGCACATTGTGTACAGGTATACCTGTAGCATCCGTTTGGCCATGGAATCATGTACGTAAATGAGTTGTTATTCGGTATCGAAGCCGTCATTGAAAACAACCCCCACAAGTTTATTACAGCATACAGCGCAGAATGAAGATCATGGATCGTGTATTACCGTGATTCATTTTCATCGGTTAGAAGATTAACTGTATTCAGGCAATGGCACGGAACAATTGCAACCGAGTTTCGACGAACCAATGTCTGTTTCATTCTTCCGCGAAATCGTAGCTCGCTCGCTCGCTCGTTCACTCGCTCGCGAGTTACGATTTACGATTGAGGACTGATAAAGGCGTGCGCTGGGTCGTTCAATGACTCTTGCAAATCCCTCCGGCGCACTCGGTACTCAGCTCGTAGTAGAAAAATTGAAGAGGATCATTCTTTCGGGATTTATTCATCAATTCTCCTCTAGCTGATCGAGCTACCAGAACATCAAAAGCGGCCAGAACTGGTCCAACCAGAATCGAGGGAATCAGCCGATCGGCAGATCGACAAGAAAAGGAACCGAAAATTGAATGAATAATGGAATCGAATCGCGGCTCTTCTTCGCGTCAGCGAAAACTCCGAGAGACCTAGCAGATTCCGCCTGCGGCTTTTCCCCGCAAATCCTTACAGTCGTTCGTTCCGGATAATCGACAAAGAATACACACGTGCCGTTGCCCATATACGAGGTTGTGTGATCGTTTCGCCCCGATATCTATGCAAGTCGGAATTTTATTATACATGGGTTGACCCCTGCTTATGTATCAATACGACATCAGCATAGATTGGGATCGAGGTGGTTCTCAGGTTTTTGGATGACTGCCTTTTCGTTCTTTCGTTCGTTCTTTCAGGCAGGCTACCAGCAAGGTATGTCCATGGGCAGCAGCTACCATACGGTCTGCATCGGCAATACGCCTCGACGATTCACCCGCACCTTCGAAGGATCCGTCTTTACAGGGTCCTGCAGCTCGTCGTTTCCAAATTTCTTTGCAACGACGAAGGTAGACACGATGTCGTGTCGTGAAACGATGGTGGGTGGACTAGATACCAACTCCACTCCCAGCATGGGAGCTTTCGATCTTTTATTTATGAAAAGCTTATCTGCTTCGCCTCGGCGCTCACCCAAGCAGGCTGGTCCGCAGTCCATCACCACCGTTTACTGCACTCTCTTTCTCTATGTAGGGCTTTGGACAGTCACAGCTTGACGAGGAAGTTCAATAACGGGAACGTGTTTTCCCATTCAAATTTTACCACCTACTCAAACGACTGACACTGACTCCATCTTTCTCTGGCTACGAACGTTTTTTAATGTCATGTCAGGGTGATTTCGGTGGATCGGAGGACCAAACACCATAAACTGTGAATCAGATCTGGACTCGAAAGGACTCGGCTGGACTGTGTTGCGCATTAGAATTTCCTAAGGCTTGGATAATGGAACTTTATACTTACGTGCGTGGAAACACGTCACCTGCGGCAGTTAAGTAGGTGCAGCAGCAGCGCATAGAATGATATCTGCATTGAAACAAGAACGGTGATCGATCATTGTCCGCGCGTCACTCGGGGTTTATATTTAAAAACAAACTCCATTTTTATATGTATAGTATATCCGGAGATAACTTATCGATTCCTTTTCAGATTCGAATATAGCTTCTCCGCGATCATTTCTTACACTCCCACATTTTTCAACTTGCCAGTCTAGTCTGGATATGGATTCTGGCTTTAAACCTCCCGGAGTACTAGTCATCGAGGTGTTGTTTTCTCTCTCTCTCTCTCTCTCTGTCTCTCAAACTCCCTTTCTATGTCTTTTCTTTTGTGCTGTGATAGCCCTCGTTTCTAGCCCCACACACACGAAATCGCTGGACAGTGGTTATACATTGAATACGGTAGCTCTCGATCTCAGTATCGGGATGCAACCTTGAACCATTGAGTTACTTCTCGTAGATCTACTGAATAATGAATATTGCGGTACCAGTGCCGCGTGCCCGTACAATGCCGTCTAACTGCCCCATTGCTCTCAACTGTCAAATCCCCGAGGATCGATGAATTATTAGTAGGATCCTTAAAGGTTCCTTTGATTCGACCGACTTTCCAATCCATTCCTGAACTTTATACTTTGAAGAATTTCGTCGCGGATGGAATCGAGAGCTAAATAGAAAAAGTCTGAATTTCATTGTACGAAAAATGCTTGGGTGTGTAAAGAACACGTACATAACAACATCAGCCGACAGTTTTACTATATATATAGCATAAAGAGTTCCACTTTCGGAGTTCTTCTGCATACTGGAAATGTGATTGCGTCGCTTCTCGGAGCCGTCGTGGTTTCTTGGAACCTTTAGCGTTGATCTGATGCTTCGACAATCTCGAGTCCCGATCTAATGCCTATAAGCTCTCCAGGACAACGAGGCTATGGATCATTCGATCAGCGATTATTAAACGTTACGATGTTGGAACGATATGATCGGCAAACTGTAGCATGAGCGATATTTTCTAGAATTGCGTATTTCCTCACTCAAATCCTCTAGCTGTGATTTGCAAATTGCAAAGTGAATACCGAAAAGAAGGACAAACAATGGTCCGATTTTTTTTGGAAGAAAAATCGAACCTTCATCATAGAATTCAGGAAATAGAAGAAACGTGAAAACGGAAAGGGAGCGTATTAACTCGAGTGAAATGGCAAGAATTGAAGAGAGTTTCACATCGGTAAGGGATTCAACTACACACAGAATCCACGGCGAATAAAAAGTAATATAAGAATACGAAGGAAGCAGGAACATATTGTAGGATACTATTGAACCCGACACCTTCCCTTCACTTTTCCTCACTTCTCGGCACTTGCCAATCATGCGCAAATTAAACGTGTGCATGATCGGTATTCACCTTTTTCGTCTTGGATAGTTTTTCGCGATTGTGGTGAGATTAATTTTTGCAAGAGAACGAGATCGTGCGGTCATCGAGTATCGGCTTGCTGCTAGAATATACCATGATAAAATCGGGGTGCAAGATCGGGGACAAGCTTAACCCATATACAATGATATAACGCGTGTAGAGACTGCATTTACACCCGCGGACCCGCGGTTGTATAAACGGTGTGTGTATAAGCCTGGGTTTTTTGTATACATATATAGACATTACTTTTCGTCGATCAGAAAAGAAATAAATTTTCACTGGCCCACATACCTAATCGGAGTGACCGAGCTGGCCTGGACGCGAATGCAGGCTAATGCGTGGACCTCTTACTCCTGATGGTCCCTCGTCAGTGACGATATCAATATGTAGAAATGCAACCACGAGTGTAGGCCATTACATAATCCTTATTTCATTTGTAAATTTGAGAAACAACCTGCGTTTGCGTATGAATAAATAATCACCATTAAACCCGATCCGATCGAATTATATTATACACATATATGCCATTTTATATTACACCAACTTTTTTCTCCTTCTTTACATTAAAGTGAAAACTGCAGAGAGAACATTCGAGACTGTGAGTCAAATGCGTCAAATCACAGTATAGGGTGTAAAAAATAATAAAGTAACAATTTATACCTAAAAACTGATACAGAATTCTATAGTTAAAAGAAAAAGAAAAACAGTTGTATGAAAATTTTGCTAACGGATTCCGGGTAAAACTGGAAGCACAGAAAGAAAGACAAACACACATACACACACACGAGAGAGAGAAACCGTTAGCTGCACCATTCGTCTAACGGATATTAGAAATTATAATCAAACATCGCCCACTGCCGCACGTGCCATAATGCAACGATCAACGACGATGATCAGCAGCTTTGCACGAATGTAACACAGTCTGCAGCAGATACTGTTTTTTCTTTGATTTTGAATTCTCGTTTTTCTTATACATTCTTTGCTTAAGGCACGGCTGCAAGAAAAAGCAATTGACGCATTAATTTTCGTCTCCCCAACCCCAGTATAGGTATATGTGAATTAGTGAATACGGTGCATAATAACGCAATATGTGAGTTAGATATATATATATATATATATATGTGTCTCGGTCTTGTGAACTACTTTCACCTGCGAGAATATTCTCGTTGACTTTTTTAAATAGGACGTTTTTATGTTTCGTTTCCGTTTTTTTACACATAGTTTTTTTTTTTTTTTTTTTTTTTTTTTCTTATTCCTTTTCCGTACTCTCTGGCTTGGGTACACATATACAAACAGTTTTATCTAATTCAAATGCTAGAAAAATCGACGAATCTATTTGAAGGAATTCACACTGTTCTTTTCACCTAAATATAGCAGTGATTATCATCACATCAGTGAGATCAAAATGAATTTGTATATGTATACTTCCTCTCATTTTTGCATACAATACATAAATTTTTTTTCTCATCGTTGATCAACATATATATATATATATATATATATATATATATATATATATATATATATATATATATTTATATATATAAATTCATTTTAATCTCACTGATCCAATGATAATCATTGCTATTTTTAGGTGAAAAGAACGATGTTAAATCCTTCAAATAGATTCGTTGAATTTCCTATCATTTAAATTAGACAAAATTGTCTTCATGCCTATATATGTATATACATATATACCTTTACAGATGTATCTTTGTTATTCTTTTGTAAAGATTATATTGATCGCGAGGAGCATGATTGTAATAAAAAAAATAAACTATTGCTACACACGCAGGCAGTTGTACGCGGAATTAGAGAATCAGGGTACTTGTATGCGGAGAACGTTACTACTGAGGTACAGATATTGCAAGCAAGATATCGATGCTGGAAGCTCTTGGAGAACGCCGCGGTATAAGAGCTGGGGTACATGTAACGGAGCATTCAAGTTTTAGCATTTGCCAATATGATTGATCCCGTCTCATGGATTCACTCAAATTTCTATTTTAAACCACTTTCTGTTTTTTTTTTTTTTTTTTGTCGTAAGCTTTTTTTCGTACCACAAGAATATCTACGGTTTTGATAGTTACATAAAATTCTACATAAGTTTTTGTCTTTTTTCGCATGTTTCTTTGGATTGCTGAACTAAACGATTATTGCCATTATTCTTATTATTATTAGTCTGACTTCCATAATCCTAGTTTTCCTTTGACTTATGATTAACGATGTAAACGAATTGAAAATTCTCCGATGGTGATGGTGAAAAAATTCAAGACAAATTGATAAAATATCAAGGAAAGCGAGGACCGAAAGCCCATTCGAAAAAAATCTGGTTTTAAGTGACCTGAATGCTGGTCGTATGGTGAACCACGAATAGACCTAAACGCCGATCAGCGACACGTACGTAGTACATTATACCTACAGGGTAGAAGGTGTAAAGTGTAAGCGATAAATGGGTGTTGGTATAACGCCTAAAATATACATCACCATTGACGCAATTCGCTTGACGACTGTAACGCTGCATTGTGCACAGCAAAATAAGTGGAGTACAGCACTACGTGCGAGGAAGTCTATCAATTCTAGACTTCGGACCCGGCTTCGTCCCCTCAGAACTTCTCGCAATTTTTTGAGCCCAAAGTTCTAATCGAAAAACAGCATTCCAACATTTTTTAGATTTTTTTTCCTGTTATTTGCAATGTTATTGTATAAGGTATTCTATGTAAATTTTTTTTTTTTTTTTTAAATAGGATTTTTGTGCAATAAAATCTCCGCCTTGCAAAAGAGAATTTTTTTCTCGTTTATGCTTGTGAAAAGCTTTTAAGATTGAGCTTAAAATCTGAAGAACTGTTTTTTGACGGTGCCCGATTTTTTTAAATCTTTTCAATGTTTTTCTCGAAAAGCTGAGAAAATTTTACATGACACTCGTCATTTTCCAGGTGGGATCTCTCGATAAACATACGAGAAATGAATTGATAAACAAAAATTGAAGAAAACTTATTTATAATAATTATTATTTTTTCCTTCTTTTTCCGATCTCACTTCTTTCTTTCATTCTACTGTGGGTGCGTTCCGAAACTACCTAGCAACGTTAAAAACTCTTTAGAACAGGAGCAGGAGCTACTCCGAACTAGCAAAAGAGGTAAAACATGATTTACAACACTGGGAGCTAGTTTCGGAACGCACCTATAGTAGAACGAGAGAAAGAAGTGAAAAAGTAAAGAGAATAAGAAAGAAAAAAAGGTGGAAAAAAATTATTGAAGGCATAAAATGGATTGAAAATTTTCTTCAATTTTTGTTTATTAATTCATTTCTCGTGTGTTTATCGAGATCCCACCTTGAAAATTACGTGTAAAATGTTCTAATCTTCTCGAAAAAAATATTGAAAAAAAATTTTCAAAATATACGTAACAACAAAAAGACAGCTTTTTAGATTTTAAGCTCAATTTTAAGAGCTTTTCACAATGATAAATAAAAAAAAAATTATTCACCTGGAGAGCTGAGATTTTTTAACCAAAAATACCTATTTTTGAAAAGAATTACATAGTGGCAACAGGAAGCAAAAAAAAATGAAACAAAACAAAAACTATAAGGATATATAAATAAAAAATTGCGAGAAAATCTGATGGGTGAGGCTGAATCCGACGTCTAGAATTGATACACTTGCTCATGTACACAGAGTGAATACCTAACGACTGCATGATCTGTCGTCTGCTAAAGTTTAATGCCCACGCGCTATAATCCACGAGAGACTGTTTGCTGTGGCGACCAACCGTCAAAAAATTAACCTAAAAAATTTTTACAGTTGTCGCTGGCATGCAGTTGTGCTCAACGCCGAAAAATTGCAAAATTTTGAAGGTTAGTAACCCTGGCAAACAGTCACTCTTGGATTGTCGTACGTGTGCGTTAAATTTTAGCAGACGACAGATCATGCAGTCGTTAAGAATTCACTCTGCACGCATACGTTGAATGCACGATGGAATGAGGAATGATAATCAGACAATTATATTATCAGAATCAGAATTAATTCGTCGTCTTAATGTTTTTTTTTCTTTTGTTCATCGGTAGAACACAGAAGGACATGGCATTAAAGTTCTAAATTCGATGTGAAAAAATTGAAAGGAGAAAAAGTCTTCCCGCCAAGAAATTCGAACTCTCGGTTTTCGGCACGCGTCCCACGATCTATCCATATCGCGTTACTAATGCCAAAAGCACGCATCTCAAAATATACGTTCTTTAAATATATGCTCTGCAGAACCAAAAGGGCGTATCAAAAATATTTTTTCTCGAATTACTAACTTAAAATGGTGTATAATGTAAAAATCTATGGAAAAAATTGATAAATTTATACATTATACAAATTTTTAAGTTGATTAGAGAAAAAACTTTTTTGATACGCTCTTTTGGCATGAGTAACGCGATATAGGTATCTAATCGGTCTCTGCGTACCGCTTTACTGAATTTCTCATCTACATATCTGACACAAAAGATACATCACTGCTCGTAATATCTCATCTGTAAAACGCAGTGTCGTCCTCTGGCGGTAGAATAAATATGCCACCAAGTTGCAACTCTTTCTATATTACCTTGCCCTATGATCTTTTGTAATAAGAAGTACATTTTTATAATACAATTCCTAAAAGTCTTTGCGTAAAGTATTATTGAACTGGCCGGTATAGAAAAATACCACCGAAGGACACACACACACACAACTTGAAAGAATTTCCTATACACTTTATATCCGCACGTGTCGCAATAACGCGAAATCGATTCCAGGCTGGAACCTGGATCATTTTTAGCAATGATATCCGCGAGCCCATGAGCATTATACGAATGTATATATACATATGTACAACATACGTATGTATGTACCAGTAAAAATTGTTTGCACTGCTAAAATGAAGGCGTCGTTGTCACAGAAGCAAAAGAAAGTACCGCTATTCTTAGGTATCGAAAAGATTTGTATCTGGGTAGGTATCCAGCCGTGTTTTTTACAATGGTAATTTCTTCTTTTCACGACGAATTTATCTTGTTATATATATATATATATATATATATATATATATATGTATATACATACATACATATATATAGCGATGTATCATACTGTTCTTTAATACGTACACACATCCATGTATATATGTATATAACTGCATACCTGTATGTTTCACATTTATATTAAAAAAATCATATAGCAAGTGATCGTACAGAGAAAACCAAAAAATTATTTTATCGTACAGTCCGAACTATATTTAAGCCAGTTCTTGGAAAATTCCGAGAGAATTTATTGTACGTGGTATTTTATTATTGCTGCATGTTATACTCGCCTGCAGAAGCATTCAATTGTATATGTATGTGTATCTATCCATGTACCCTAAAGCTAGTTGAATAAATGCGTGTGTATGCATATATATATATATATAAAAAATAAGATTACGGAACATCGCGTGCGGATGCTGATGTGGATGAATCAGAATTTCAATCGAACCGTTATTTATCGCTCACCCCTAGCTCTTTCCGTGGTCACTTCTTTTTCGATTGATTCGAATTTTCTCGAATTTTTTCAACGTTTTCTATATTCAACGAAATAGAAATCTGACAGATGTTGCATGAATAAATTTCACAGTCCCAATTACAGTTAGTAAAAATGATTTACAATATTCTGTTCGTATTTTTTTCTTCTCCTTATTTTAGCTATAATAGCTATAATATATAATGTGGAAAAGATGTAATGTAATATTTATTACCTATAATTTTCAGCCTATAAATTCAGCCATTACTTATTACGTAATATGACAGCTGAGAATTATACGCAATGCTTGTAACAGCTGGCGTCATACGGAGAAATTGTACCAATGTGATAATATATACGAATGATTATTGAATATGACTAGCTATATAAAGTTTAGCAGTACGCGGAAATCTGCGCAACGGTTTGGAAATTATATCGCGAGTATTTGCATTATTCGTGCATTATTCAAGTAAGTATAATCGGTAAATAGTCTTTGAAAATAACAGTTCCATGAAAAATTAAACTCGCAACTGTGTCCTCGATAACTTTGTGACGTTTCTACGAAAAAAAAATGGGGAATTCCCGTGAAAGTAAAACGGTCCAAATTGATAAACAGGCGTCCTGCGATCGTGATAAGAGATACAAAGAAACAAGGATCAACATCACTAAGCATAAACATGCGAATACGACAGTGGCTTTCTTCACGGCGGAATTTCCCCGAAGTTGTTTTTTTTTTTTTTTGCTATTTTTTCTTTCCCTCTCCCTATCGGGGAGTTTTAGAACGGTATTATTGGACGATCAACGGTATTAAAAGATGCAACTACGCCATTTCATCGATCTGGGTTGAATTTGATAAAAACAATGTACCGTTACGCGAGAATCTCATTATAGCGAAGGTATAGAAAGAGATTAGAAATAACTGTAATTTTCAGTCGTCAAAAGAAGAAAGAAAAGCGTAAAAGAAAAAAAAAAAAAAAAAAAAAAAAAACGCACAGATCTTCGATTCAATCGAATTCTGATTATGCTGTTCGAATAGAAAGAGTGAATTTTTTTTCCTGACCCTTGGACCAAACACGTTATAGAGAAAAGAAAATTTGAGTCTATTTTTCACTTTGCCAAAATATTTTCATCTCCTTTCTCTGCATAGTTAATTGTCTTTTGTAATCTATAAAAAATAAAAGAAACAAAAGTCTGTTGAGCGTTGAATTTCAGCATGTTTGTGAATATATTATAATACGATTCGAACTGAAAATTGTTGAGAATAACGGTGAAATTGAGCAGAATTTTAATAGCCTGAAAAAATAGTAACATACGGGGCGTTCGTTACAGATATTCTAAAATGACAGAAAGGTGTGAAAATAATGAAGGTAAATATTTCGTTCAATATTTGATGGTACAATACCAGTTATATCTTGCGTACGGGATCGAATTTCAAACAGTGCATATACCAAAGTAGCTACGTTAGGTACAGCTATAAGTATGCAGCGCGCGGAGAAGGATACGCATATATATATTTAAATACGGTTAGAATTCCGTAAACAATGCATTACAATATTAAATATCTGCGTGTGTATCGTATTGTAATGCACTGTTTACGGAATTCTAACCTAATATTTCCAATACACACACACATATGTATATATATATATATATAT